>NW_028258332.1:0-708750 GCF_053883595.1 Heterocephalus glaber | reverse complement strand
CCCAGCTGCCTGGATCCTGACCAGTGAAGGATGCCCTGGACGGGGTGGGGGTGCCGTGAACTTAGGGTATCAGACCCCCAGGAGCTGGTGGCAGAAGCCCGGGTCTCAGCCTGTGAGTGTCACCTCAAGTGGCAGGTGTGAACTAAAATAGGTGGGATGAAGCCTGCTGACCTGCTGGCCTTATGGAGCACTTCCTGGTGCTATAGTGCTCACCAGCAATCAGCTACTCAGGAAACAGGCTCGAGGATTAAGAGTTTGGGGTCCGCTTGGGTAACTGCGTCCCCTGCCTCCAAAAGGGTGGGGGTGGAACTCGCTGCTTGGGTTCTATCACCTGCACCACAGAGAGACCACCCTGAATTAACCTGGGCAGCCCAGTGTCGCCATCTCTCAGGTCCCTAGAAGTGCAAGAGGGGAGCTGGAAGGAGTTCGGGCAACACTCCACCAGTCATTCAGGAGTAGGGGTGCAGGGCGGCACACACCCAGGGATGGGGGCTACAGGCTGGAAGAGCAAGCAGGGTGCCCAGCCCTGCCAGTGTGGACTGGGGAAACGAGGCCCGGTGCCTCCCTTTTCCAGCTGACAGCCACCAGCTGTGTCTCCACGCTTACTGCTATAGCCCTGCGGCAGCCATGTGCAGGTGCCACTGGCACCTCAGCGGCAGTGGAGGACCTGACGGATGGCAAAGACCAGGGAGGGACTGGCACTCACTGCTGGTTGCTCCAAAGTCCCCAGCCCCGATGGGCCCTGAGGAACACAGCTGCTTGGAAGGGTCTTCCTGACTTCAGATCCGTCATTTCCATGGGAGCGCCAGAGCTGTGGATCAGACTGCTCTGGCCAAGCAGTCCTGTGGCAGGGAAGGTTTCCTAGGCCCAGCCTGGGAGGTTTCCACTTTGGCTTGAAATGTAGGCCTCAGATGACTCCACCTGGTCCTCCAAATGACTTCTGCCATTGCTTTGGAAGTTGCCACGTAGGACTGTAACACAAGGATGGCACATGCCCAGCCTGCTCCTATGCACAAGCAGCGTGCCCTCGGGCCACTCTGGGAGGGTTCCCCCTGTGCACTGCCCAGCAAAGCCTCCCCTGAGCGGTCCTGCTGCCTGCTCTCGATGTTTGGGGGTCACGGGGTGATCAGGCTGCACTAAGGCCTGCTAGCCCTGCAGAGCAGAGAGCAGCAGAGACCACAGAAGTGTCCCCAGAGAGCCAGCAGACATTGTTGGCAAAACCCCAGGAAGCCTTCAAGGGCACCCCAAGCCCTGGCTGCTGAGGCACAGTAGAGCAGCGAGGAGCTGCCGAGAGAACACCAAGAGCTCATGGGAGCCAAGGGCCACTGGCACGCAAAGCCCACAGCTGCGACACCCGGAGGGCTGGGCTTTTGGCAGCTCATGCTGCCTATCTCAGTTGAGCTCAGGAACCCCAGCCTGCTGGTGACAAGACGCGTCAGGGGCCTCTAAGAACAGACAGGGCCGGGGATCTAGCTCAATGGTGCCACGGCCTGCCTTGCAAGCACCAGGTCCCCAAGTTTGATCCCCGGTAACAAAACAACCCCGAGAGGTAGTGATAGGCCCTGCCCAGTGGCTTGTTGCATGGCAGGGCCCTGTGGCTGCCCTGGGGACCCTGTGTATGTGGTGACACTTCCAGCCCGGGTGGAGCTGGTGCCCTGGGAGCCCGGCCTGGGCCCCTTGCCCCTCCTGGGTCTGAGCACCTGTGCCTGATGGGTTGGAAAAGCTGACTCGGGTCTGGGTGATCTGGGTGCAGCTCCATCGCGCTCCGGCCAAGCTGAGGCTGCGGGCTAGAGTCCTCAGAGGTGGGAATGGAGCCCTTGCAGCGTCTGCTGGCTCAGGCCGGGCCCCCCAGCCCGTTGGCACACCCAGGATCCTGGAGCCTGTGGCCACAGGGATGATGGGTCTGGGAGATTCTGTGGACTGTGACCTCTGTGGTTGCTCTCCTGCAGCCCAGGTGTGACAGGGCAGGCCTGAGTCTGGGCACCCGGCTGCCCCGTCCCACCTGGGCTCATCACCTGACAAGGCACCGTGCTCCTTGGGTGCTGTCGTTTGTGTTCCTGCCCTAGACTGAGCGCTCCCACACCCTGGCTGCCGCTGTGGGGCCCCCATGTGGGTCCCAGCCCGCGCTGTGAGGGAGGGGCTGTTCCCCAGAAGCTGGTGGCTGCCCCAGAGTGAGTGTTCCAAAGAGCTGTGTGCGTGGTTGCCTCTGTCCCCGTAGTTGAGAGGGTCCCTCTGCAGAGCTGGCCCTGCCCTGGTCACAGGACAGAGCAGGCCTGAAGCTGGCAGGCAGAAGGCACCTGGGGCTCCGTGGCTCCTGGACGACAGCTCTGTTTGAAGCTGTTGTACCCCAGGCCCTCAGAGCTGTCCCTGAGAAGGGAGCGGGCTGGGGGGGCCGCTGTTCCCCCACTGCTGGTCAGGTGCCAGCCCGGCCTGCCTGAGGGACCAGCCTGGTGTTCCCTGCGGGCAGGCCCAGGCCTGCTCACTCTGCTCTCAAAGCTGCCCTCAGCTGCTCCTTCCTGGGCTGCTAGGCAGCCTCCCGGGCCCCCAAGGCATCTGCCCGCGGCCCTGACCAACGGCATGTTGGGTCGGGCAGACACACTGCACCATGACCGGGCCACCTGGCCACGCGTGTGCCGACCTCCCAGACATCCTCCACCCTGCCCTGTTACTCAGGCTGTGCCAAGCTTGTGGGCAGAGGGGAGTTTGGGAGATGAGCATCCTGGGCCCCCTGTCCCCGCCTTCCTTGCTCGGAGGCTGCAGATGCCGTGGTCTGGGAAGGACACAGACGCTGCCATTGCCAACCTCCCCAGCAGGCTGCTCTCCTGCAGTGCCACTTCTGTGACATCTCACACCAAGTCTCCCCAGGCTGAGGACCCGGGCCCTGCTCAGCCCCTGGGAGTTTTCAAACTGTGGCACAGATGGGAAGTACAGCTGTGGCTGAAGCTGCTTGCTGGGCATAGCCTGCTGTCAGCAGCCCTTGCCTGTGCCGTTCAGGGCCCGTGGCAGGACTGGCAGGCCCTGCAGTAGAGTGGGACCGTGTCCCCAGCCACTGTTAGGGCCACACCCCAACCCCTGTGCGCTTGCCAGCGGTCACAGTGCCCCTGTATCTGTTTGTCCATGGCAACACGGTGGGCCACCCGCTGTCGGACTTACCAGGCACCCTCCCTCGAAGAGGCTGGGGACGCCTCGCCCTCCCGTGTGAGCCACAGCCCTGCCCCTCCTCCCACGCCCCAGGCTCAGCGACCAGCCTCCCCTGCAGCTTGCCGTCCAGACTAGAGAGGGGCTCTCAGTCGGGCCACAAACCGGAAAGGATGCTGCGACGTCCAGGGAGAGGCCCAAAGCAGAGAGGCGGGCTCTGGGTCCGGGGGCCTGGTGCCCACCTTTGGGCTCGGCCACCTGAGTGCCCTGTGGCTTGTCTCGTGTCTGTTGTGGCTGAGGGCTGGCTGGCAGAGGTGTGTGCTGGGTTCCAGTGATGGAGCAAGGTGGCTGTGGGCCGAGCCTGGGCACCAGGCCCCCTGTCTCCTGGCTGCCCTGTGCAGCATGCTTGTCCCCACGTGCTTGCCGCCTTCTCAGTGGGCCTGGGGAGGGTGGTGACCGTGGGTGGGGACACCTACAGGATGCCCCTCCGAGGCTCAGGGTGCTTAGTGGGGACACCTGGGATCGGCTCTGTGCTCTGCAGGTGAGCGGCCATGGCTGTGCCTTTGTTTACCCTGGGATCTGGGCTGGGTGTGGACCAGGCACCAGGGACCTGCCCCCAGCCATGCACCCAGGCCCACAGCCTCCCTGGTCCACCCTGCCTGGTCTCCAGCGCCACGGACAGCGCTGCCCAGCCAGGACTTCCTGAGGACACCCAGGTGGGTCTGTAACCTATGCTTCCCTGGATATGGAGGTGAACTGCACGTCCAGGGCCCTGCGCTGGCACCTGAGCCTGGCTCCGCGGCGCTGCTGGGGGAGGGAGGGGATGAGGAGCCGGGGTGACAGCTTCCCAGGGCTTGGCAAGGAGGAGGAGCCGAGAGTGAAGGAGTGAGTGAGCAAATGAGCAGACGAAGGTAGTGCTCGCCTGGTCCTTGCTGATCACCAGCTGATCACCAGCCTTTTCGTATCACCACAGACAAGTTAGCCGCTTTGGAAATAAAAGCAGCAGTGTTCCATGCTTCTCGGAAACAGCATGGGGTCATCAGCCTGTGGCCCTGGTGACCAGCAGGGACAGCCCTTTGGGCCCTCTGCAGCACCCCACTTGCTGGACGTGCCGACTGCTTGGGAAGGACAGGCACCTTCTGCTGGCTGGGTCCCTGCCAAGCCCAGTGGGCTGCCCCTGCCTCGTTGCTGGTGGGACTGCTCAACTCTGCCCCTGTCAGTGTGGATTCATGGGGTGGCAAACAGCCATGCTGCTGTGCCCGGGGCCTCGTGGGCCTGGGCAGGCACTGCTGCCGCCCAGACCGGGAGTTCCCAGGGCCAATCTGTCTCCCGCTTGGGACACCATTGAGCCGGACACCGCTGGGGAGCACCAACCGCAAGGCCTCAGTGCAGAGCATGTAATGGGGTTGGGTCTGGGGGCTGCAGGCTGGGAGGGCCCCATCTCCACCCTGGCTGCCCCTGCCCCAGCCCCTCAGCAGCCACTGCTGTCCTGCAGCTTCAGCCCAGTGTCCAGCTGCGTGTCCTCCCGCCTCTGCCTGCGCCGGGGCAGCAGCTGGGCCAGGGCGGACGCTGGGACCCACAGCAGGGGCAGGAAGGACAGGAGCATGCAGACGGCCTGCACCCAGCCAGGGTAGATCTTCTCCTCCTGAGCCGGGAACAGCTCCTGCGGGACAGGAGGGCACACTCAGCCGCTGTCCCCCAGGACACAGCAGCACGCAGGGGCCAGTGCTTGGCCACCGGAACTGGAGTGGATCAGCAGCGTCCCCTCCTCCCCAGAGCCCAGGAGCGAGGGCTCTGGAGTTCCCGGTTGGGCGGAGCTGCTTGGGGCAGGGGACCACAGAGACCTGGCTGGGCTGCTCTGTCCCCACTCTGTTCCGACTGCTGAGATGCCTCGGCTGCTCTGTGTGGATTCGCAGAACCCTTCTGGGCCCGTCTCTGCCTTTGCCACTGCTAGGCTTGGAGAGGCGCTTGTGCCACCCCTGGAGGGCACTAAGCTGAGGCCCTGCTCTGTGGCCTTCCCTGCCTGGCTGGACCAGCACCAGGACCCTCTGGGGACCTCCCTGTCAGACCCAGACCAAGCAATTTTCCCTGCTTTCTCCTGAGGGAGGCGGAAGGGACCGGGAGGCCCAGAGTTCAGACTGCGGGGTCCCCACTCCCCTGATCCAGGCCCTTACCCAGGTCCCAGGGTTACAGTTGGCTCTGTCCCACCAGGGACATTGGAGCCTGGTGTTCTCAGGCCTCGCAGTGGGCACAGCTATGTCCCTAGCTGCCAGAAGTGGCCAGGCCACATTACCACATAGGGCATAAGTGTCCACATGTGGGTTCTGCCCCCTGCCAGGCCACGCCCAGGATCCCAGGCCCCCATGTCCCTGCAGGGAAGACCTACATATTGGGGGTTCCAGGCCTTGTAGCTGGGTGACCTGAAGGCCAGCAGGACGATGTAGGACAGGAGGATGCCCAGCAGCATCAGGGGGCTCACCACCCGCCACGACACCCGCCAGTAGAGGCTGGGCCACTGCCCGGTCATCCACTTGACATCAGCACAGAACCTGTGGGGGAGCAGGGCTGAGGCTCGGGCTCCCGGTGGGCCCAGTGGACCTCGCCTTCGGAGGGAGGCGGGGATGACAGGCCCTATCAGCTCCACGGCACCGGGCTGAGCCTGGGTCGGGCAGCCCTGTGCCGCCCAGCCTTCAGGCCCAGGGGCGTGCTCGGTAGGAAAGCACTCACCGCTTCATACCGTACACATAAATGACCCCGACCACCTCCAGGAAGGCGAAGGTGACCAGGTTCAGGGAGGCTGCGAAGTTGTCAAAGACCTCGAGCCAGTAGCTTCCAGACTGCAGTGTAAAGCAGGTGGCCGAGAGGAAGCACAGCAGGCAGGCCAGCCCTGGGGACAGCAGAGTGGGTGGGTACACAGGCAGGTGTCCTCGGCTCCCTCGGCCCGGGCCCCTGCCTCCCAACCCCAGGCTGTCCCTGTTGGCCGCTGGGACCCCTGGAATCCATGTGGAGCATCGTGGCTCAGCCTCCCACGGGGCTTGGGCATTGGGCAGTGAGCAGAGTGGGCAGCAGCCCTGGGGGCTGGACGTGGGGACAGTCCCTGCAGGTGGCCAAGCATCCACTCACCAGTCAGGACCTCCTTGGGGACCCACCGGGGCAAGACCCCCATGTCCAGGAGCGGCGTGATGATCCCCTCCATGTTCCCGAACATGGAGGACAGCCCCAGGCTGAAGAGCATCCCGAAGAAGAGCACAGCCCACACAGTGGCCCCTGGCATGTGCAGCACAGCCTCGGTGAAGACGATAAAGGCCAGGCCGGGGCCTGAGGCTCCCTGCAACACGTGCACGCCTTGGTGAGAGCCGACCTGGCCCTTGGGGACAAGGGGTCATTGCTCCTCTTTTCCTAGCCTCTGTGAGCAGGGGAGAGGGGTCCTGGAGCTCAGGACCTGGGCAACCTAGCCTGGGTCCCAGGCCCACAGTCCCCATGACCCAAGCCCGGACACTCCCTGGGTCAGAGCACCTCGGTGCCCGCGCCCTGCCATCATCCTGGGCCCCAGACCTGTGGCGGGGCCTCTCCCTGGGCACAGGTGGACTAGGATTCCCAGCCCCCCGGCTGGCCCCACGGGCACCTGGTCCAGGAAGTCCTTGAGGCTGCAGGCCCGCAGGGGCAGCCGGGCCACCCTCCCCGGCTGGGTGGCATTGAGGTGCAGCAGTGCGGCCGGGTAGCTGTCCCTGGAGATGCTCTGCTCCGGGAGGCTGAACTCGTTGATGAGGCAGAGGATGTTCCTGCATAGACAGAGAGGCTGGCCAGTGGGGCGGGTGTCACCATCCCCAGGCCATGTGGAGCCCGCTCAGCTGGCAGTGGGCCCTCACCCTCTGGGCCTGGGACGGGCACTGCTCTGTGGGCACCAGGGACGCACTCACCGGTCCAGGCACTGCCCGTGGTCGTTGGTCGCCTTGAAGCCCATGATGGAGAAGATGGTGACGGATGCGTACAGGGAGGTCACGCTGTTGACCAAGGCGATGATCACGGCGTCCCGCCTGCAGTCATTCCTGGGCACAAGCACCCGCCATCAGGATGCTGTGGACACAGCCTGTCGCTTCCTGGCCTGTCGCCCCACCAGCAGCTCCCTCGGCCCCGCCCCGCCCTGGCAGTGGCGGCTGTTGCAGTGCTGCAGGGGCACGGGGCCTCCACTCTGGTCCCCGACCACCAGGACGACGCACACCATGTTTATGCTTTTATGGCCCGTGTGTCCGCCACCTTCTGGGTGGGTGTGCGGCCTGGTGTGAGTGAAACGCGAAGTTGTCATGAAAATAGAGTCGCTCAGGTTGGCTGTGAAAAGGCAAAGCCAGGAGGTTGAGAGTGCTGTGTGGGCCTCACGAATGATGGTGACAGGAACTCTGGCAAAGGACTCGGCCAGGGCCACAGGCAGCAGGGCCTGGACCTTGCTCAGGACGCCTGCCCACAGCAGGCTGCCTGCCAGACCAGGATGAGCGCTTCGGGGCATCCTCCACTTCCTCATCCTCTGCCGTCTCTAGGGCTCCGGTGCGCCTCGTCCCCTTGTAACACCCGGCCGGCCCCAGGAGACACGGCTGTTCTTCGGAGCCTTAGGGCTGACACGCGTGAGGGCCCCCCGCCCGGGACAAGCTTGCCGTGTCGTCCTGGGAGCCTGGGCTGACGCCCAGCTGGGCTCACAGGGGAGCAGCTCCGAGAGAGAAGCACCTGGTGCCTGTCCCCAGGCCCTGCTGCCTCAGCACCTGGCTGTAAAGCCGTCCACACCCCTGCCGGCCGCCTACCTGGGCGGGTTGTAGCTTGCAAAAGCGATGTGTCCTCCGAAGGCCAGGGACAGAGAGAAGAAGATCTGTGTGGCCGCGTCCAGCCACACCCGGGGGTTCAGGAGAGTTTGCACCTGGGCCGGGCAGGGAGGCCTCAGTGTGCAACAGGCCAGCCCCGGACCGCTGGACAGCCTGGCCCCCCGACCCTTCCCCGGCTGCTTCAGCCATCTTAGCGGGTGAGCAGCTCTGTTGCCAAGGGCAGCCCAGACCCGTGGGGGCGAGCGGCCCGAGAGGCCACAGGGCCCTGTCTGTGACCGCTCTGCTGGCTCCTCTGCCCCGGACCTGGCATTTGGGACCACTGAAGGCCTAGCACAGGCCACCTGCACATGCGCCTCTGCCAGGTCTCGGGCAGACTCAGTGCCACCAACACCCCGTGGCAGCCCTGGAGTCCCCGGGACAGGACAAGATGGCCCGGGAGGGCACAGGGCCCCCTGGACCTGAGCCCTGGAGCGAGGCTGGTGCTGGCCACTGCGACACCTGGGAGCCCAGCGGCACCCTCCGAACCCAGTTCCTCCTCCCAGGCCCCGTGCGCCCCTCTTCACCCGAGTCTGCTGCCTGACCACCGTCCTTGGGCCAGGGCCCTCTGCTCCAAGTCCTCTCCACCCCACCCCCGCTGCCTGGGAGCCGCTGCTCGGGCACCTCCCAGGGAGGGAAGTTGCCGGCGGGACCCCCGTACATTGGGGGTGAAAAGGTAGGTCAGGCCCTCCGTGGCGCCAGGCAGGGTCAGGCCTCTGACAAGGAAGATGGTCAGGACCAGGTACGGGAACAAGGCCGTGAAGTAGATCGCCTGTGGGCAGAAGGGGGGTCTGCACGTGGGGCCTCACAGCACAGCCTCAGAGAAGCAGGCGGGGTGGGGCGAAGCACCGGGCCAGCAGCAGGCCCTGGGGTTAGGCGGCTCAGCCGGCTCAGGCGGGCTCAGGCGGGGGTTGGCGGGCGCAGCTCAAAAGCTTTGAGCTCAGCGTGCATGCCTCAAGGGTACAGTTTGTGACCGTGTGGGCACCGCTAGGCACAGACCTCGGACTGGCAGCCTCAGGATAGGGCAGCCCTCTCCACGGCCACCCCCAGCTCTGCTCCAACCCCCACCAGCCAAGGTTCAGGCCCTGACCCTGCTGCCAGCACCCTCCACCCGCCCCTTTGTCCACAGCCCTGTCATCGGCTGGGCCTGGCCGACCCCGCTCACGTGGGCCCACACCAGAGAGCTGCAGTAGTGAGTGCTGGGGAGCAGCTTGGTGGGGAGCAGGGCCTGGTACGTATGGGGCTCTGGCCCCGAGGCCCAGCACCACGGAGGAAAGCTCCATGCAGACGGGTGTGTGGCGTCACAGAGGGTTGCTGGGAATTCCCAGCTCTTCGTGCGTCTCGGCTGTCCACCCCTCGCTGAACAGGACTTGTCACCTGGGCAGCAGGCCGGGAGCCACTGCGGCTGGTGGCCGTAGGTCCCTGCAGTGGCCGTGTCGGGAGGTGAGGCCCAGGTGCAGGGACTCGGCCGCTGCAGGAAGGAGCTGCCTGTGCCCGGCACAGGCTCAGCAGCTCCCAGCCTCGGTGCTGCCCCAGGCAGACACTGGGTGTCTAAAAGATAAACTGCCTGACGCTCAACCCTAGCAGCTTTGCCGGAAAATGCACCTGGAGACCACAAGGCTCAGTGAAATAAAACTGGGACACAGCTTAAACAGCACATGGCCGCTCACGTGAGAAACCCAAAGCGTAAATAAATCAACGAGCAAAGTGAAACCCAGATAATAGGGAAGGCGGAGACAGATCTTTGGCAAGAGGGAAAGGAACCAAAACACTGAGGGAGGGGCAGAGAAAGGGCATGAAAAGGGGGTGAAGGTGCGTGCAGCTCCCCTCGGCGAGTGTGCTTATTATGTACCGCAAACATGCGTCCGTAGAACAGTGAAACTTAGATAAGAGGGTAAAGCAGAAGCCACGGCCGGGACCGCCACTGGCAGCGCATTTGCATTCGCATTCTGCAGTGCGGGAGGATGCCAGGATGGAGCCCGGAGGGAGGAGCGGGGGGCCTGGAGGGAAGGGCGGGCCCAGAGCCGCCCTGGCCCTGGGGCACAAGGGCACCCTGCTCAGGGGCCGTGCCTGTGGCAGAGTTCCGCCAGCCCGGACGCGGTCGCCGAGGGTTCACCTTGCCCGTGGTCTCGATGCCCCTGCTGATGCACAGGTACACAACCGCCCAGCTGGCAACCTGGCCCAGCAGCAGCCGCCGCTGCACGGTGCCGCTGTCCGAGATGTCGGCAGTGATGTTCAGCGTCTGCCGGTACCAGAAGTAGCTCACCGTGCCACTGGCCTGGCACTCCGCCACCAGCCCTGCGGCGGGGCGGAACACACTGCTCGGAGCCCTTCCTGGCTGTGAGGGGCCGCCCTTGGGGTCTGGAGGCCCCGGGAGGAGGAGCCCGGCTCCTACCCCACGCTGCCCCACCTGTCCTCCCTCCTGTCCCTCACCGGTCCTGTTGAGGTTGGGCGGGCAGGTGCTCCAGGGCAGCGGCTGCTGGAAGGAGTTGAGGAAGTACCACAGCACCCACACGAGCACAGTGTTGTAGTACAGGCTAACCAGGAAGGACACGGTGAAGCAGCCCAGGCCTGCGCCCGCACATGGAAAGGTGGACAGCCACACGTGAAAATGGAAGCCTCCCTCATGCAGCTCCTGGGGCCTGCGGGGTCCCCCAGCACCCAGCACCCGTGGCCTGCAGTGGTCGCCCAGTCCCGCCCGGGTCCCACCACGCGCACCTACTCCGCCCAGGTACGGGGAGATGGCCGTCCACACCCCGATGCTGCCCCTCCGCAGGCGCTGGCCTATGGCGAGCTCGATGTGAAACAGTGGGATCCCCTCACAGACCAGGGCGATGAGGTAGGGGATGAGAAAGGCACCTGCGTGGCACGAGGCCCCCACCGTCACCCGCAGGCTCTGGCGGGGCCGGATGCCGGCCAGGGCTCAGTGGCATCACCACTGACCACAGGGGCCGGGACTGGGCTGGACGAGCCCCGGCTGGCTGAGTGTCACCGGGCTTCCCTGGCTTTGCTGGTGGAGGCCCCGCCCAAGTCCTCAGGGGCTGTAGGTGGCCGGGGTGAGAACCCAGCGTCTATCTGGGGACACCTGTGAAGCTGCCGCCCGGGCGGAAGTAGCTCCTGCTAGGAATGCAGGTTCCCAGCCCATGAGTTTGCAGAGATGAAGGCTGAGTGAGGCCCCAACCCTGGCACACAAGGCTCCTGCTGGCCTTTCTGCGGTCCCTGGGCAAGGGCTGGCTTGTCTGTGAGTGACACCACTCAGCCATCTTCCTGCCTCTGGGCCTAGGTCCCACAGGCAGGATGTCCCCCGTCCCTGGGGAGTCAAGAAGGGCCACTTCGCTGACTCTTCACCTCCCTTTGCCTCTGTCCAGCTGGATGTGGAGAGCACACCACAGAGCCGGCTGGACAGGGACCCTGGTCCCCAGGAAGGATTCTGTGCCCTGGGCCGATGCCCCAGCAGGACCTGCACAGGAGGCAGCAGCTGCGCCTGTGCAGGAAGAACCGGGCAGATGGCGCAGGGCTCTGGAGGTCACAGGGACAGCTGCTGCATCCTCTCCAGTGAACTGTCACGGGGACTCTGCCTGGCCCCCTCCCCACCTGCGGGCAGGTCTGGATACAGTCTCCAGGCAGCCTCCAGCCTGGACATTGAGCCATGCGGGCTGCAGCCAGGCTCTTGTCAACATTAATAAGCAGCAGGCCACACCTGTCCCTGACGGTCAGCCTGCCGATCAGATCCCCTGGGCTCAGCCTGCCACGACCCGCCCGAGCTGCCCCAGTGAAAGGCGCTTGGGGAGAGCAGAGGAGATTGGTGAGCGGGAGGAGGCTGAGCCTGTGGGGTAGGAAGTCCACACCACACGGCCAGGAGGACACGGTCCCTGCCGACAGGCTGGCACTGACCGCCGACTGCCCCGGAGACCCTGGCCAATGCCCTCGAGCCCACTGAGGCCCCGAGACACTGTTGTGGAGGAGAGGAAGTTTTGTGGCAACTGCAGAGCTGCATGGGGACTGGGAGGCCCATGAGAAAGTGGGCAAGGATCAGGATATGCGGGGGTGTTCTCATCTACACTGAAGCACACTGGCTTCACCACACACACACACACGCGCACACACACACACGCACACACACACGCACACGCACACACACGCAGAGCCCAGGCGCACCCTCGCAGGGAGGGACCTGGAGGACTCGCTGCACAACTGCGGGACCCTGCGGAGCCTGAGTCAAGCATGAGGCAGAGGCAGCAGACAGCTCGAGACCATGGCTCTTGGGCCAGCTCGGTGTACAGTGTGGAGAAGCCTCCAGGCTGGAAGCTGCAGCTGCTGCAGGTGCTGGGGGCGCCCTGGCCCTCACTCACCTCCTGCCACCCATCACCGACTCAGTGCTCCGGCAAATAAACAGCCCCACGGCGGGCGCTTAGTGAGAGTCACAGCAAACCTTTTGGCCGTGTCGGTGCAGAACTGGGGATAGACCCCAGGGTGCTCTAATGCCAAGCTACCTCCCACCCCTTTTAAAGGTTCTTTTTTTAAAATTTTGAGTCAAGGTCTCCATGAGTAGCCCAGTCTGGGTCGGAACTTGCGGTCACCCTGCCTCAGCTTCCTGAGTAGCTGGGATTACAGGTACACGGCCCCTGAACCTGGCGGCTGTACGTTCTATTTAAATATCTTGCCACATTTATAACAGGTTGCTTTGACAGGCTTGTCTTTGAAGAGCATGTGTCCCAAGCTGAGTAATTACACCTGGGAGAGGAAATTTTGCCCTTGGTAGTGGTGGGTTCATGCAAACTAAAAATGCAAACATCACCAGTGCTCTGTCCACCCGAGCTGAGGCACCTGGTCACCCTCAGAAGGGCCAACTTGCTGCCCACCCTGAAAGCCTGCCCCATCCACATTGCCTGAGCCCGGAAATGGGTGAGAAATGGGTGCCCTGGCCCTGAAGGTGACGGATGCTGCCCCATTTCCAGCCGGAGAACATTTCTGTCGCAAAAGCCCGAGGCGCCATGGGGCAGGAAGACAGCCCTGAGAGGCCCGAGACCCAGGGTCCCAGGCCGGCCCGACGGAGCAGGCCTGTCCCGTCAGGGGGGACACTGGGCCCCATTCACATCAGCTCCTGAGGCGGCGGTGCCTGTCCCCTCTCATGACCCAGGCGTCCAGCGGTGACCATGGGGCCTGCAAGTTTAACGACTAGCACAGCATTACCAGCAGCCCTGCGGGTGTCGTACAGCCGGGTTCTGGGAGGACCCCGTCCCAGGGAGGCTGGTCTGGGGAGGTGCATCCTGGATGCCACCCTGAGAACCCGGGGAGGAGTCAGCCCCAGTGCCCCCGACACTCCGTGCAGCAGGAAAACGTGGTCACAGGTTCTTCCAAGGCTGATGGCCCTCAGGCCGGGAGGACACTGCTCCTGCCCAGGAGAGAGAGCCCGAGGGGGTGCCCGGCTGCTCACCTCCCCCGTAGGTCTGGCACAGGTATGGGAACCTCCAGATGTTCCCCAGCCCCACGGCGAAGCCCACGCAGCTCAGGAGGTACTGGAACTTGTTGTCCCACTGAGGCCTCCTGTCCTCAACCGTGTCGACAAGCAAGCCCGGGGCCAGGGCCTGGGCCATCCTGGCTGGCACCCCGGGTGCAGGGTGGGCTGGGCAGACACCTTGCCAGCTGTAAGCCTGGCTGCCTCTGAGCTGGTCAGTGGCAGCTTCCTCGGCGGATTTTCTCATTTATTTAAAGGAATTTGGTGAATTGGTAACTAGGCCTGGTTCCTAACTCAACCGCAGCCCGTTCCCAAGGGCGGTGTCCCCAGCCCTGTCCCACATTTCACAGCCAGGCCCTCAGCACGGCTGGCTGCCAGCAGCATAACTCAGGGCTGTTCAACAGCAGCCGCCGGCCCTGAGACCTCCCCGGACTCCCAGGAAGCACCCCCAGCTGGTGTTTAAAAACTGATTTGTTCTGAGAGGCTGAGAAGGCAGATTGAAAGTTGGAGCCCTACCTGGGTAACTTAAAGACCCTGTCTCAAAAACATTAAATTAAAAAGGCCTGGGGTTGTAGCCCAGTGTGAAGACCCTCGGTTCAATCCCCACTACAGTGTAATGTGCCTGCACACACACACAGGCACACACACCCACGCCAAACACAAACAAAAGCAAAAACCCTGTTTACTAGTTTGGTATTTTTGTACCAGGGATCGAACTCAGGGCCTTGTGCTTGCGAGGGAGATGCCGGTGCCACTGAGCTAAATCCCTGGCCCCCCTATTTACTATTTGGAAACTAAGCTTATATATGTGAGACCGCAGAGGTGCATGCCCCAGGGAGGTCACACAGATGCATCCCCTGCTGGTCCCGTGTCCCCAGGGTGGCTTCTTGCAAAGGCCACAGACCTGAGCCCGGGTCCACTGTAGGCAGCCACTGCCTGCCATGGATGGGAGCTGGCGAGCCAGCTGGGGCTCCCCCTACCCAGCTGCTTCCTGGAGGCGGGGGCACCCCACTCCTGTGCCCTGCAACTCCTAAGTTGGTGTCAGTCCTCCCCGTGCTCGGGCCTCCTGCAGGGGTCCATCCCAGAGGCCCCTGCTGAGTGCTCCCTGAGCTCCGGGTCATCCCTCAGCGCCTCTCCCAGGGCCAGGCCAAAGGCCCTGACCCAAAGCTCTCACACTCCAGGATGCTGGCCTCCCAAGGGAGGCTGGGGTTCGAACATGTGCATCCTAGATCACAGCCCATGGGTGAGAGGCCAGGTGACGAAAGGGTCGCAGAGACGCAGGGAGATGAAAGGAGGGCGGGCAGATGGGGCTGGTGGGTGGTGTCCCCTGGGGCCACAGGTCCCCTGCAGCCGGGCACTGTTGTCCTTCCCACCTCCTGCCCTGCCACCCTGCAGCCCCTTGTTCAAGGCCCCTGTCACCTGCCTGAGGCCAGGGGGTGCCACCTGCCACACAATCACAAGCCGAGAGTGAGACAAGAGTGGTTTATTCAGATGGAGACACCCCTGCCCACCAGCCACACCCAGTCCCACGCACGCACAGACACGCACTGAACGCAGGGCGGAGACCGCAGGCTGGGCTGCCCCATGCCAGGCCACACACAGCCTCCCCGGTGCACTGGGCAGGGCGCTGTGGTGTGCTCAGTTGCACACCCCCAGTCCAGGGTCAGAGTCTTCCAAGCTGTGCCCTCGAGGACAACCAACCCAGCCATCCTCCTCCATTGCAGGACTCAGGCCATGGAGCTGAAGTGGCCAGCTGGCATGGCCTGGGGCGAGGACTCGCGGTCCAAGGGCTGACCCTGAAGTCTAGAGGGGAGGGGCTGTGGGCCCAGGACCCGCCACTGTCTCCCCTGCTGTGAGAATTCCCAGAGAGTCCAGTTCGATTAAAGCTTTGATTTTCCATGGGAAGCGGGGTGACCGCTGTCAAATCAGCACTGCCCCTGGGAGGACAGGGGCTGAGTCCAGCTCCTGGGCAGTGTGAGGGTTGGGGGCGGAGTGGTCACCGCATGTTGGGACGAGAGGAGCCTCTGTGAGGTACCAGGGTGAGATGTCCTCCCGGCCAGGGCCCAGCCTCCAGCTGGAAGCTCCCAGGGTCAATGTCTTCTCAGGAGTCTGGGGGATCCCGCTGAGCTCCGCTGAGCTGCTCACCCAGCTGTGCAGCTGGAGCAATGATTAAGTGGCTCGGAATCCTCTAGGCCAGACTGCCAGGCCCAGAGCCACTGCAAAACACCCCGGGCCGTCTTCTCTGCCTCAGGCCTCCGTCCTCCTCGGGCAGCAAAAGGGCCTTGACTTCCACTCTGGGCTGCTGCACCAGGCCCAACAGCCAGGAGTGGGGGTGGGTGGGTAGGCTGCGAGGGCCGCTCCAGGAAGCCCTGGCCCTGGGTGCGGACGGAGCAGCAGCAGCCTGCAGCCCTTGGCTGTGGACCGTGGTGTGTGCAGGACCGGGCCAGCCCACTCTAGGGCTGCCGGGCATAGTCCATGCCTTGCCCCTGCAAGAGCAAGTGCAGAGGGCAGCTGGGCCCCAGGGGTGGGAGTGTGTGCCATGATCATGTAAACACACATGCTTCACACATGTGTACAGTAGCCACACACATCCACAAGTGCCTGCATATGACACACAAACTCGCATGAGATGCACATGTGTTTATATGCACAACACATGCCTCCCACACTGCTTACACATATGTATGAATAAGTATACATGCGCAGGGTTGTGCACACATGTATAATGCACATGTGCATACATGTGCGTGCACAACACAATCCATAGGTATGCACATGCTAGCTCACACATAAATATCTTCACACATGTAACACATGTGCATATGGACACAGAATCAGAAATGCAGACACATGCTTGTATGCACAAGCGCACTGGGCATATATACATGCGGACACCTGTATACACACAACATATGCATGCTGTCATTCACACACTCAGACGCACATCCACACCCATCGGTGTTGCGTGCACACATGCAGTACCCACATGTGCACTGCCACACACGCACCCCTGCACCACATACACACTTGTACATCTGCACCCTGTGGGCTGGGCCCACTCAGCCCTCCAGGTCCCCTTTCATGGAGGCCGTGGACAGCGCGCTGACCAGCCCCTGGCGGTCCCCCGGTCTCCGCCAGTAGCTGCGGATGAGCTTGTAGACAGCAAAGCCGGGAATGATGAGGGAGGGCACCCCGGCCACGACCACCACCACGGCGGTCACCCAGCCCGGGTACAGGGTCTTCTGGGACTTCGGGAACTCCTCCTGGGGAGAGGGGTGAGCAGCTAGGAGCCCCTGCAGCCCTGACACCCACCTCCCGGCCCTGGAGGGAGGGACCGGCGCCCACACCCCCTCCTCCTCCCGCCTTCTCGGGGACCTGTGCCCTGCACCCGGCACTCACGTAGCTGGGGTTCCACACGCTGTACACGAGCTCCTTGCTGACCTGGATCACAAAGAAGAAGAGGAAGATGACCAGCATGATGAGCGGGCTGACCAGCCTCCACATGACCTGCCAGAAGATGTTGGGCTTGTGTCCGATCATGAACTCAATGTCCTTGTTGAACCTGCAGAAGCCAGAGGAGCAGTGTCACCCGTGCCTCCTCGCCTCAGCCCACCAAGGCTCTCCACGCTGGATGACGGCGCCTGGACACTCTCCACAGGGCGGAGCGGCAGCTCGATGCCTCAGAGCCCTTGGCGCGCCCCCTCAGCCACCGCCTGGGTGTGGCGAGGGGTCAGGGCTTCCAGGGAAATGGAGGAAGGCCACCAGCTGGCCCCCCATCCTCCTCCCATCACCCCCATGCGCCCGACTCTTCCCGCAGGGAGTTCCCTGTCAGCAGAAATCAGGAACAGGCGGGGTCTGTCCAGGGCCTCCAGGACCCCTGTGGAACTGGAACCTGGACCCAGCTGGTGCGGGATCTTGGGAGGCTCAGGCAGTGAGTGTCCCTCAGCCTTGTGCCCGCGGTCCTTGCCTCCTCCGGCTGTCCAGACCGACGTGGGCACATGGCACGAGGCCACTATGCTCAGACTTCAGAGTGCCCTCCCGTACACAGCCACCCCGTTTCCACCTAAATGTTCCTGGCTGAGACCCGGCGATACCATGACACCGAGGGGCCACCCCGACCCTCAGCCATCCGTCCCTGCCTCTGCCGCTGCTCATGCTGACACTCCCTGCCAGGCACCATGGACTCACATCTCAGTGCTCTGGAAGCACTCACACTCACTTGATTCCGCACGTGTGGCTGCGTCAGCCCCACCTGGCCGTGGCAGAGGGTGCCGAATGGGCTCGGACAGTGGCACTGGATTCCGGGTGCTGTCCCTGTTCCTCAGGAGGCCTGAGCACTCCCCTGCCTTACCCCACTGTCCAGCCCCCGGGCCCAGAGGGGGTGCAGCACCCAGCTGCTCCCCATGGGACCCCGAGGCCCAGGCCTGCTGCTGTCCCCCTTGTGCTGCACCTTCAACTGCTCCCTGTGCCCCAGCCCCAGGGCCGTGTCTGGGGACCTGACAGAGGCCCTCACGGGGGAAGTCGGAGTCTGTGTGGTTCTGTGGCCCTGTGTCTGCTCTTCCCTTCTCGCTGCTGTCCTCCTCCCTGGATGCCCCAGGTCACTAACGCTGCCTCTAGCCAACTCCTGGCCCTGGAGCAGGGGCAGGGGCAGCAGGAAGAGAACGGCTCCCACCTGGATGGGAGCCTGTTCCCCAGCCTCTCCACCTGCATGATGCACTGTGCTCGCACGGAGGGAAACTGCGAACTGCAGCAGAGGAGCCCACTCCCCAGGTCTCCCTGCCAGCCAAGCCGGGCCCCGCCCTCCTACCTGTCCACGCCGTATATGTACACCACGGCGAACATCTCACAGAAGGCAATGATGAGCAGGGGTATGGAGCCTGCGTAGCTGTCCAGCAGGGACACCCAATACTGGCCCGAGTTCAGCGTGAAGATGAAGGCGATGAGGTAGTTGCTCAGGCAGATGAGGCCTGTAGGCCGAGGGGGCAGAGCTGCTTCAGGGCGGAGCCCCAGGTGTCCCTGCCCTGGGTGCCCGTCCATGGCCCGCGGCACACTCACCTGTAAGCAGCTCCTTGGGCCACGTCTCAGGGAAGACCCTGAGGTCCTGCAGGGGCGCGACTATGCCCTCTATGTTCCCAAACATGGACGAGAGGCCCAGGCAGAAGAGCATGAGGAAGAAGAGCACCGACCACAGAGGGGCCACTGGCATCTTGGTGACGGCCTCGGTGAAGGCGATGAAGGCCAGGCCTGTGCCCTCCACACCCTGCAGAGCAGCACAAGTCACCCGGCACCCCCTGCAGCCATCCCCACAGCCCGACTGCCATGCCTGGCCCAGCAAGGACAGGTGGATCCGGGTCATTCGGGGAAATAACTGGATCTTGATTTTTGTCCCAAAGCGCGTTTTTAAAAGTGGACGTGAGTGGGTCAGAGAGCCAAGCCACTGAGAATGCCTGCCACCGTGGGCTCCAGTTCTCCCACGTGGCCCTGCACCGGAGTGCAAAGGCGACGCTGAGCACATCCCGAAGGACTCCAGATCCAGGCTGCTGCAGGGGGTGTTCAGCAGGGCAGCACCACCCTGTCCCTGTCCCAGGGCTGGTGGTCCGGCCGTCTCCGTCCCACCCTCCGGAGTCGGTGGGCGCCCCGAGGCTGAGAACCTCAGCGTCTCTGCTCTGCCAGGCCAGGTGCTTGGCCAATCTTTTGTTCCTGGCACAGGCATTTCACAAGGGCCGCCAGAGACAGACCGACAAAGGGTCACCATCCTCCAAGGCCCAGGTGGCTCCTGGCCGACAAACTGCGCGATTCAACTTAATAAATGCTGACCTATAGAATGTAATGGTAGCTAGGCGTGCTGGAGCACACCTGTCATCCCACCACTGTGGGAGGCTGAAACAGGAGGATCACAAGTTTGAGCCCAGCCTGGGCAACTTAGCAACAGCAAGACCTTGTCCCCAAATTTTAAAAAGTTCTGGGAGTGCAGTTCAGTGCCAGGGTCCTCAGTGCCAGTACAGCAACAAACAAAAACGATCAAAAAATAGGTCATGGTGTGCAAACTTCATTAACCATTAACGTGGTGCTCAAATGCTTCAGTTACTACACCGGCAACTCCTGGCTTTCCCTGGCACCCCAAGGGCTGAGAATCCCCAGTCCCCAGTTAGTGTGGTGCTGGTCTGGTGCATCCAGAACCAGGGTTAAAAATTCTTTCCACTTAAACAGAAGAAACTGCATGACCCACGGACGGTGGGGGTCTGTGTGGCAGTGAACAAGAGGGACAGGTGGCCTGGTCAGGGGAGAGCGAAGGGGGACCCAGCTCTGTGCACAGTGCGGAGCCCCTGAACCCCTCACAGGCCACCCCATGGGACCCACCTCGGACAGGAAGGAGTTCATGTCGCAGGTCTGGAACTGGAGCCCCGCATAGGTGGCAGGGTTGGTGGCGTTGAGCCACTGCTGCATGGCGGTGAAGTTCTCCTCTGTTACGTTGCCCTCGGGCAGGTCGAAGGCATTGAGGAGCACCAGGATGTTCCTAGGGCGAGGACAGGGCTGATGTCGGCCGAGGAGTGGCCTGGTGGGGACAGGCCGGGCCTGGCGCAGGGTGGGACTCACTGGCTGAAGCAGTCGTCGTATTGCTCGGTGGCGCGGAAGCCAATGATGGAGTAGACCACAGTGGCCGCATACACAGACGTGAAGCCGTTGATGACAGACACGATCACCGCATCCATCTCACAGTTGTTGCTGTGGGCAAGAGCAGCGTCCTTAGGGCCTGCGGTGCTGTCCCTGGAGAGCAGGCTGCATCCAGCCACGGCCCACCCAGAGTCAGAGCATGGGCTGCGCCTCCACCAGGTCCAGGCCCAGGACACAGTTGAGCCCGGCCCAGAGTGCCCGAGAGACGGGGCACCCCTGGGGACTCGGGAGGGGCCCGGAACCCACCGTCCTCCCCTCCCGAGCAGCACTGAGGACGCAGGTGGACAGAGAGCCGGGCTGACCCAGACCCACAGCGGGGACCCTTGCTGCTGCCTCTGTGCATTTCCGCACACAGTGGCTGCAGAGACCCTCCGGAAGCCCAGGACAGACAGCAGCTGTCACTTGGGACCAGGCTGGGTCCTAACCCTGGCCCGAGGCAGGGGAACAACAACCCCAGAGGGAAGAGGAGGCCAGGCTGGGCCCGCCGTGGCATACATGCCCCCAGGTCTCCAGGGCCCGGGATGGCTGCCTCTGTCAGCCAAGGAAGTTCCGAGGAGTTCAGTCCACAGCCCCCAGCACCTGGTGGACCCCAGGCCACGAGGAGCAGAACTGGAAGCCACCAGGGAGCTCAAGTCAAAGGGAGTGAGGCACCACCCCACCACTGCGCTGGCGACTCCACGAACATCCGACAGTGCAGGAGTTGGCATGGGGCTGGAGTGGCATAGCCCTGCAGTCCTCCAGCAACTGACCCAGGGTGACCAGCCCAGCAGCCCATGCCTGTGTCCACACGAATGCCCACGCACAGTGCCACAGCACCAACCACCACACTCCAGAGTGGAAACACGACAGCTGGATGTGCCCAGTAGTCGAGTGACTGGCACAGGATGGCCGTCCACGCAGAGCACACCATCTGCAGAGAGGAGGGAGGCGGTGACACGGCACACGGGACACTCTGGCCTCGCGAGAAGCTGGAATGTGCCCATCACAGTGTCCAGGACCCGATGACCACAGGTGGAAGGCAGAGCAGGGTGGGGCCGGGCCCGGGAGGGTGAGGCCTGCTGGGGTGGGAACCTCTGGATCCATGGTCGGGGCGGGGCTAACGCTGTTGTGAAACTGGCCCGCCTGCAGTGGCACCTGCATGCCCTTCTAGCACCTGCGCCTTCTGGAGCTGGAGCTGGGACCCGGGCACCTCCGGCCCCGCAGGCCCCGCCCCCACAGGCAGCGCCCCTGCCTGATCCTCCAGCCCCGCCCCTGGCCACGGCCAGACCACGGCCCCGGCTCTAGGGGCACTTCTGGCCTCTTCCTGCCCTCACTACGGGGCCTCCCACAGGCCACGCCCCACACCCTTCCCCAGGCCGGTTCCCCCCACAAGTGCAGGGCTCACTGCCGTGTCCTCCCCAGGCACCCGCCCGCGCACTGCCCCCTGCTCCCTGTTGGCCCTCGCAAGCCTCACCCCAGCCCACTCAGGCCCTGCCCTCACCCCTTTCTCTCCAGGGCTTCTGCACCCCCTCGCACCAGGCCTTCACACACAGTAGGGCTTTGTCTTCCTGATCCTGTGAGGATGCCTGATACACACTGGCGCGCTGCCTGAGTGCCTCCTGGTGCCCCCTGGGGCTCATCACACAGGGCCCTATCCTGGTGGAGTCTGTCGGGGGCATGGCCTGCAGGATCCCACCTGGGTCTGTGGTGGGCTTCGGGCCACCACAGACCAGATACCGGGGTCCCAGGGTAGAGCTGGGGTGGTCCAGGGGCTCCCCGAGAGCCAGCCTGCCCTGTGGGCGCTGTGTGTATGCATGGCCCCAGCAGAGCTGCTTCCCCCAGACACGCAGGGACCACACTGGCTGGCGTTGGCAGAGGAGCTGGGCCCCCCAAGCACCTTGCGTGCTTTCCTGCCCATCCTCACAACTGGGGAGACTGAGGCACAGCTCCCTGCGCCTGGGGACCCTCCCACGCCGTGGACTCACTGCACGGGGTTGTAGCTGGAGAAGGCGATGAGGCCCCCGAAGGCCAGTGAGAAGGAGTAGAAGACCTGGGCGCCTGCATCCAGCCAGGTCACCGGATTGGCCAGCTCTGTCACCTGCGTCGACAGAGACCTCGCTGCACACTGCACCCTGAGGCCGAGGAGCGTGCCCCGGAGCGGGCTGGGCGGGAGGGAGGTGGCAGCTGGCTCCCCCCCGGTGGTGGCTGCCCTTGCACGTGGACAGCAAAGTCAGGCTGAGCAGCCCCTTCCCAGCACACAGCGTGAGGACCGTGGACAGCCAAGCCTCAAGGCCCGACCAGCACAGGCCTGGCCTGGGCAGCAGCAGGCCGGCTCCACCTGTCTCTGGGAGCTGCACCAGGGCTCAGGGCAGACTCTGCTCCGACTGTGGCCTCTGAGCCACGAGTCTGAGCCCAGGGTGGACACAGGCACTCACATTGGGTGTGAAGAGGAAGACGATGCCGCTGGTGGCACCCTTCAGCGTCAGGCCGCGGACAAGGAAGATGGTTAGCACGACATAGGGCAGGGTGGAGGTGATGTACACGGCCTGCAGGGCAGCGTGGTCAGTGCGTGGGGACGGGCAGAGGATGGACCTCAGGGCGGTGCCCAGGATCGCCCTCCCTCTACTGTCCTTTGTCACTGCTCTTTGCCTCTCCCACCTGGGCAGACGGGTAGGGCTGCCTGAGCTTTAGGAGGGTGTTCGGGAGCTGTCTGAGCCTCCAGCTGAGCCATCCAGCAGACCTGGGGCTGTGGCGGCCTGAAGAGAGGCTCTGGGAGCCCCGGGACCAAGGCCGAGGACCGGGCCCAGCAGGCAGTCCGACCCGTACCTTCCCGGTGGTCTCGATGCCGCGGATGGTGCACACATACAAGATGCAGCAGGTGCACGTGAGGCAGAGCAGGATCCACCACTGGATGGAGCCCGAGTCATTGATGGAGGTGGAGATGTTGAGGGTCTCGCGGTACCAGAAGTAGTCCACAGGGGAGCTCCTGGCACACTCGTCCACGTAGCCTGTGGAGATGGTGGTGTGCACACTTCAGCATGGGGTCACCAAGAGGATAGGTCCATGTGGACAGGCAGCTCCGGGCCCCAGGCTCCAGGAACACCAACCAGCCAGAGGCATGGAGCAGGACGGGCACACAGGTGCACACACATGCATGCAACACAGCCATGCATGGATAGACACACACTCATGTGTGAGTGCACCTGTATGCTCACACAAGCATGCCCACAAGCATAGCCGTGCACACACATGCACACAAATTTATGCACATGGGTGCGCCTGTATGCTTGCACACATGAGTACAAGCACAGCTGTGCACACACACACACGGATGCATCTGCATGCTTGCACACACCTGCACCAGTCCACTCACATGTGTGTACACACATGCCCACAGAGGCTGTGGGTTTCGAGACGCCATTGTAAGTGTGCTATGTGCCTCTGGCCTTGACGGCCTCCTGCTGCTGTTTCCTGGCTGCTGTGGGATTGCCCAGCAGTGCAGAGGCTATGGGGCTTTGGGGCTCCCTGGCCGGCCTGGGCCCATACTGCCCAGCTGCACATCCTGTTGCCACCGTGGGCTTCTTGGGGCTCCAGGAACCATGCTGAGCCCTGCTAGGGGAAGAGTCCAGCCTGGCATGCAGTGAGGGGCACCTGGATGCGTCTGCCCTCTCCTGACCGTGTCTCCTCTGCCCATCACGTGGGAAGAGCTTGTGCAGCATGCCCTGCAGCCGCTCTGCACCTACTGGGCTCGAGGTCACCAAGTAGACCGCTCATGGCCCTCTGTAGCCGCGAGCGTCACTGTGAGCTGAGCCTGTGTCTTCCTCTGCAGGGCCGGGGCCCAGGGTGGGGACATGGACACAGGCAGCAGAGCGGCTCTTGTGCAATGGTCCCTCTGTCACAGCCCCTGCTGTCCCTGCAGCTTCTCTGAGGGTCTCATCTGCCCCAGACGTGAGGCCTAGGAAGTCATAGTGCTCACGTCTTCTGCGAATGTGGTGGAGCCTGTCATTGCCCTGCTGCCTGGAAGGGGCTCTGGATTCTTCCAGCTCTGTCATGTCCAGGTCTTAGGAGAGTGCTGGGTGACTGTGCACAAGACATGGTCACTGCTAGCAAGGCCAGGTCAGAGTGGGGACGGAGGCAAGCGGGGGCCGCCTCACCTGTCCGGTTCCCGTTCAGTGGGCACTCGCTCCACGGCAGGGGCTCCTGGAAGGAGTTGAAGAAGTACCACGTGATCCAGGCGATGATGGTGTTGTAGTACAGGCCGACCATGAAGGTCGCCAGCATGGACGCGATGCCTGTGGGTGCGGGGCGTCACTGCGGGTGGCGTCCCAGGTCCCCGTGGCTGAGTGCTGGGCTGCGGGCCCTGGGAGGGCTGCGGGATGCTGGGGCCTGTCTGATGTCACTTGTGTGACCTGGGGTGGGGGGTCAGGGTCCCACCCCCTCCACCTTCGCCTGCAGCCCGTGGTGTGCCAGGGTGGTGGCTGTAGGCCCTCTCAGGGGCTTGGGGGAGCGGGCAGGGTGCTGCCCAGTGGGCCAGGCCCCAAACAAGCCGTGTCCTCACTAGGGACAGGAGAGAGCATCAGGGAGCGCAGTGGGCAGTGAGTGGTCTCAACGTTCAGGGACAGCCAGGTGGGACTGTGAAGGTGGTTCAGGCACCTGCTCTCCAGAAATGTGACATTCAAAACCAATTCTGGGGGCCGGGGATGTAGCTCAGTGGTTCTGCCGCCTGCCTCGCAAGCACAAGGACCCGAGGTCTATCCCTGGCACCAAAAAAACCAAACCGAATGTGTGTGGGGGCCAGGGGTTTAGCTCAGTGGCACCATGCCTGCCTGGCATGCACAAGGTTCTGAGCTCAATCCCTGGTACAGGAAAACAGCATCAACCACCGCCACCGCGACAGATGTGTGTGTGTAACTGGGAGTGAGATGCGGGGAGTGAGGGAGACAGGGAGGGGGAGAGAAGCAAGGGGAAGGGAAAGTGGAAGGGATGGGGAAGAGAGGGAGGGCCATGTGAGCAGAGGGACGGATGGCGGAAGCAGGTGAGCCTCAGGCCTGGCTGCTGTGCGGGTGTGGGTGGGGCGGGCCCTGGGCTGGGCTCTGGGCGTGTGGACCCTGCCCTTCGCTCTTTGCTGCCCGCTGGTATTTTGGGGCCCAGGTGAGCCGTGTCCCTTGGTGAGGCCGTAGGGGCCGCCCAGGTCAGAGCCGTGAATGAGTGACCAGCCCTGGGTCGGGCCCTGGAGCTGGTGTGGTCAGGAGGCCTCTGGAGGGTGGGCGGCCAGCGCCCCCTTCTGGCCCGGGGCCTTGCGGAGCCTGCTGTGGGCCGCAGGTCAGTCCCTCTGCTCCTCCCTGTGGAGCTGCCCTCCCGCCCTGCCGGGCGGTGGGGGTCAGGGTCACTGCCGACCTCCTGGGTCCTGGAGAGTAGGACGGCCCGGCCCAGGGGTGGCCTCCAAGAAAGGTCCCAAAGGCCTCTGGAGGGGCCAGCCTGGGTGCTCTCGCCCAGGAGCGCCCGGGAGGCCAGGGGCCTGGGACACACACCTAGGCCCTTCAGGGCAGGGTGGATGGAGCTCCACACGCCCACGCTGCCCTTCCGCAGCCGCTGGCCAATGGCAAACTCCAGGTACAGCAAGGGGATGCCCTCCAGGACCAGCAGGATGAGGAACGGGATCATGAAGGCCCCTACGGGGAGAAGCACACACATGCGTCACAGACTTGGAGGCTACTGGGGAAGGGCCCTGCCTGAGAGGCCGCGCCGAGCACAGCTGCAGCCCCGACGTGCAGCGAGCTGAGCTGTGGTCCCTGCGGGGCTGGAGCGGACACTGCTGTGTCACTCCGGACGGCACCTGTGTACTCCGAGCACCGTGATCAAGGGTGTGCAGGGGAAGGCACAGGGCCAAGGTCAGCCCCCGCTGGCTGGGAGCCCCAGAAGTGGAGGGGCTGCCGCACAGGCCTGGAGGGGTGCCAGCCTCCGCCCTGCCTCTGACGCTCATGGGCTGTGTCACCACTCAGCCTCATGGACACTGGGGTCACGTGAGACAGGGCAGCTTGCTGGTGACGCTGGACCACTGCGGGGCGATCTCACAGACGTCATCTGTGTTCTCTACACAGTCACAAGCATGGGGACGACTGTGAGGGCTGAATTTCTCACATCCTGTCTGTCACCTGTGCAAGCCCACCGTCCTCGCCTGACCCAGAGGGCTGACAGGAAGCTGTCCCTTGGGCACCTCCCTTCAGTCCCTCCAACAGTGACTGTGTTTATTCTCTTTCTACAAGAACTGGGTGAATGCAGAGATTTTGATGTCATGTATCCTGGCGGGGCGTTGTGCACACCTGTGAGTGATTCCAGCACTCGGGAGGCTGAGGAAGGGAGAACACTGTGAGCTCAAGGCCAGCCTGAACTGCAGAGTGAGACTCTGCCTCAAAAACCCAACACAAAATGTGTCTCCAAGAACAGCGGGGACAGAGTACGAAGACGACCCATGGAGCATGAGAAAATACTCACAAGTTATGTCTCTGGCAAGAGATTTGTGTTCAGAACATGCCTGAAACTCAATAGCAACCAAAACACAATCCAAACAGTGCACAAGACTCAGGCAGCTGTTTCTCCAAGGAAGACACAATGGCCAGAGAACCATCGAAGGCTGCACAGCCTCCCTTACCAGCAGGAAAATGCAAGCCAGAACTGCAGTGGAGCATCACCTCACCCTGTTAGGACATTCCTATCAAAAAGTGAGCATGTGGGCCAGGGATTTAGCTCAGTGGCGCCACGCCTGCCTCGAAAGCACAAGGTCCTGTGTTCGATCCCTGGTACCAAACAACAACAACAAAAGTGGGCACGTGGTGCATATCAGTCATCCCAGCTGCTCTGGAGGCTGAGGCAGGAGGACGGGAACTTCGAGCCCAGTAGGGACAACATAGCAAGGCCATATCTCAAAAATACAAAGGGCTGGAGGTGCAGTTCAGCATGCAATTCCTGGGTCCAATCTCCAGTACTAAAAAAAGAAAAAGGAAATAAGCAGAATAAGAATGTGGAGATGCTGGGACCTGTGCGCTGTCAGTGAGGGCCTGAGAGTGGGCGGCTGCTATAGGAAGCGGTTTTTGTTCATCAAAAACCCAGGCTCAGGAGTTTCTGTGGGACCCAGCAGCGCCACTTCCAGGAAAATCCTGAAGAACCGGAAGCGAGATCTCAGAGCCTCTCGCACACACCCTGTGCGTACAGGACCCAGGAGGTGGAAGACCCCAGAGGTCCCCCTGTGGGTGACAAGGACAAACTGCCCATCTGCATGGTGGAAATCGTATCTCTCAGCCTGTGGAAGGAAGGAACCCAACATGGAGCAATGCAGGCTCCACAGGATGTGCTGGTCAATGGGACAAATGCTGATCACCTTGGGTGTCTCCACAGACGTGGAAGGGAGGCTGCAGGCTGGGCACAGGGCGGAGCTCTGGGTTGGGGGGTGAGAGGGCTCTAGCAGTGGGCCACAGCTGTGCTTAGCGCCTCGAAAATGGCCGGCAGAGAAAGCTTTGCTGTGTGTCTTTTCCCACTGCACAGAGGTGAGGAGAAAGAGTGCATCAGGTGCCCCCTGAGGCCCCGGCCACTGTCGCTCTGCCCTCAAGGGACACTGTGCATGGTGCTGGGGGCTCAGGTTGCAAGGCTTGGAAGCAACCTGGAGACGTGGGAATGCAGGCGGGAGCAACGTCTCGGGGACTCAGGCATCCGGGGCGGGGACAAGCCGGGCAGGATGGTGACCTTGCCCTGCAGCAGGGACAGGGACATGGTCCCTCTGCCCGAGGTGGGCTGGGGCTTTCAATCCACCAGGGAGTGAAGAGTGGTCGGAAAGGAACGAAGATGAAGATGAGCCAGACCTAAGCACTGTTCCTCTAAAGATGGATGGGGTGTGTGGGACGCACCCCGGAAGCAGAGTTGGCTGGTGGTGGTGTCCAAGGGGCTGGTGAGATTCGGGGTCACAGAGGAGTTGGAAGTCACATTCCTTGTGACATCTTGGAATTCTCAGTCTCTAGAGAAATCTGAAGCGAGGCTGGCCTGAGGGGTCCTGGGAGAACCCTGTGCTCCTGCAGCTGCCTCTGCCTGCTCTCTAGACCCCAGTGTGGGGTGCAGGGGCCACCCCAAGGCACCTCTTGTGTGCCCCTCACCCACCTTGCCCCACCAGGCAAAGCAGGGAGGGCAGGGGCTCCAGGCAGAGCCAGCCTCCACCCTCGGGGCAAACCATCCCGGAGCAAGGGCGTCACATGGCAGACCGTGTGGGCTCAGGCAGTGTGGGCACCCCCAGGGGCAGGAGGGAGTGGGCTCCATCTGGAGGAGGCTTGGGGCTGACACCCCAAGACTGTGGTGTGCAGCCTAAAACTCCGCTCCCTGGACACCACAGGCTCCAGCGGGGGCTGCTGTCCACTGGGACCCCTTGCCGCCCCCAGGAACGGGCCCCACCCAGAGCCTCAGGGCACCAGCTGCTCCACATGACCCGGCACCCACTGGGGCTGCTTTCCTGGGGGAAGGGGAGGGAGGAGGAGCCACAGGAGGGGGTTAGGGTGGGGCCCACGTGGGCAAAGGTCCCTGAGCCCAGCCGTCTGCGCTGCCCGGAGTCCCAGGCATCGGCTCCTCACACAGATGGATGGACAGCAGGCGGAGAGGGGCGGGCGGGGCCCTGATGCCAGGGAAAGTGCCAGAGCGGGGAGGCGAGCTCAGCTCGAAATGCAGTTCTGTCGGTCTGTCTGGGGAGTTGTGAAACCCAGAGGAGAGGCAGGAAAGGCAGGAAGAGGGGCGGATAGAGGGGGAGGAGGGGGAGGCTGGGGCAGCCGGCAGGTGCTCAGCAGGGGAGGCCAGGGTCTGCGCTCCGCCCGGCCCGGCCCGCCCGGCGTCTGTCGCCCCATCCACTGCCAGTCCCACCACTCTGTGTCCACACCGGCCTTAGCCTCGAGCCCCCGGGAGCCTGTGGAAGGGGCCTGTGTCCCCCGAGGCCTTCTAGCTGCTTCTCTGAAGTCCCAGCTGTCCCTGCGTCACTGCTGGCCTCCTCTGCTGGCCCCGGCCGGCTGGGCAGAGCTGCAGCCTGGATTGAACCCACTGTGTGGCTTCGAGGGAACTTTCAGGTCCTGCTGCCGCCCTTCGCACAGGTGAAGTATCCTGGCTTCGTCCCTTCAGGCTGTCCTCTGCCTGGGGACGTGGTCGGCAGCATGTGGAGTGACTGTGGGGACTCGTGTTCGGGGGGACAGCAGGCCCCTGGTGCGCTGCCAGCGCTCAGCGATGTTGGCAGGGGAGGAGCAGCCCCAGAGCCCGGGAGGTGACCAGGCCTGCGGTGAGCAGCCTGCAGTGTGCACTCAGCGGTGGGGCCCCACAGCCCTGGGCTTCCCGGGACCCTGCTCTGCACTCCCCTCCAGGCCTTGACCCCGCTGTCCTTTAAGGGTCCAAGCACCAGTCCCCCAGCCCACCACCCTGGGTCCTCAGAGGTCCTCTGAGCTCTAAACTGCCATAGTCCCCGGCTTTGTGCCTTGGAGCAGCCAGCGGCAAGGCGGGGGTCCCCACCAGGCCTCTCCCAAGCCCAGACTGGAGACTGAAGTGACTGCTCGTGGGGTGGCCAGGCTGGCCCTGCTTCCCTGGCAGGCAGGTGTGAGCCGAACCTGCACCCTGGTCCACTCCACGTGGTCCTGTCCTGCTTCTGCTTGTGGCATGGACCCCAGAGGCAAAAAGGCAGGCCCAGGACTGAGAGATCCCAGAACCCAGCCCGCTTTTGCTGGGGCTGGGAGCCCTGGCTGGAGACAGAGATGGTGCCTGGTGCATGGCCTGGGCAGAGCCACGGGCACCACCTGGCATCTCTCCGGGGAGCTTGGCATCCCAAGCTGCGGGAGTGGCCAAGCATCCTCATCTGGCTTTGGGCAGAGTGTCTGCAACCTGCGACACCACCCCCCCCCCCCCCCGAGGACAGCCGACACCTGCTGAACGGGTTCCAGGCCAGCACAGGCCTGCCCAGACTCCCACCCCCGGAGCCTAGCATCTGAACGCAGCCGCCCCAGGCCAGGCGTGGTGTGCAGTGTCCCACCACAGGCCCCACCAGGGGCCACGCCTGCTGAGCCTCACAGACAGCCGGGGACCCACACTGAGGTGGGCCTGTGCAGCCCTGTTCCCTCTTCTGCCCACTCTCAGACTTGGCTTGGCCCCAGATTTTCGCCTCTTCCTCCTCTCTCTGCAAATGGGGTGCTGAGGTGTGTGGGGACCTGGTTCTGCCCCTGGGTACAAAGGGACCCCACCTGTGACCTCAGGATGCCGAGGGCGTGTGGGGCCCCACCTGCAGCCCGGGCTGGCCCTCCACGCTGGCCGCACTCCCTCAAGAGGCCCGGTGTGGCCTACCTACCTCCTCCGTGGCTCTGGCACAGGTAGGGGAAGCGCCACACGTTGCCCAGCCCCACGCAGAAGCCCACACAGGTCAGCATGTACTGGGTCTTGTTGTCCCACTGAGGTCGAGAGCTGGCCCCTTTCTGCTCTGTGGCCTCCAGGGTGTCCAGGGATGGGATCCGGTCCTCCAGGCCGGGGTTGGGCAGCACAAGCCGCACCATGGTGGTCACTGGCTGGGCTGGGCTGGGCTGGGCCGGGCTGGTGTGTCCTGCAGAGTAGCAGTGGGTGAGTGGGGCTGGGAGCCGGGTGCTTTATAGAGAACCTTTGGCACCTTGCCCCGGGCACCTGGGCAAAAGGAGGCGTCAGCAAATCCGTGGGGTGCGTCCAGCACTGTTAATGCCTTATCTTCGAGGCCCTGCTGGGCCGGAGCCGCCCGCCGTCCATCCCTCCCCCTGGGCAGACACCCATCAGCCACCTCAGGAGGGACCCCGCCTCCCAGCTCCTGCTGTGGGAAGCCCCGGCCCAGCCCCACAGCGTGGGCAGCAGATGGGCCTGAACCCGGGCCTGGTGGGGGGCCACGAAGGGCTGTGCTTGTGGGAGCTTCTGTCTGGCTCCAAATCCTCTTGAGGGCTGGGACCTTGACTAACGGAAGAGGGTTCCCAACCAGGAAGGGTCAGGAGGCAGAGTCCTCGGGGCCGACTGCTGGTCACTGGAGAGGCTGAAGGACGACCCCTCACCTGGCCTTGGAGCCAAGGGAGAAGGAGGGGACCCCCACCCTGCAGTTGTCTAAGCCAAGATGGAGGCAGAGTGGGTCTGCTGGGCCCCTGCGGCTCCCCCAGGGCTCCCAACCCCCTCCCCGCCCCAGGTGAGTGAGGGCCACGCCCTGCCCCAGGTGTCCCTGCCCCTTCCCAGAATCCACAGGCAGCCTGTGAGGATGGTTTCCTGATGAGCTGCAGTGACCTCGTCTAGGCGGGGGCCGTCCCCACAGGGAGCAGGGAAGGGGCGCTGCTCAGGGCAGCAGGTCCAGGCCCCGACCTTTGCCCCTGCCCTTAGGAGCTCAGAAGGGGTGGAGGCCTCCAGAAGAGAGGGGTGGCTTTCATCGCCCGGCTTGAGAGGGTCAGGGTGGGGGAGGGCGGGGCCTCTGGAGACAGACAGACAAAGCCGCACAGATAGACAGACAAAGCCACACAGATAGACAGACAAGACACACAGAGACAGACAGACAAAGCCACACAGACAGACGATAGCAGAGACAAAGACAAAGACACACACACAGACAGGGAAATACAGAGACAGACAAAGGCAGGACCAGAGGCAGACGCCAGGACAGACTCCCAGGCTGTGGTGCGGCTGGGTGTGGGGCAGGCAGGACAGGATGGAAGGGTGGTGGCCTGGATGGGCCACGTGCAGGGGAGGCCGGGCAGACCAGGGGCCTCACACAGATCTGGCCCGGGCCCCTCTCCTCACCGTAGACCCGCTGGAAGCTTCTGCCTGGGCCCGGGGAGGGCGGCCAGGCCTGCCCTGACCCCCGAGCAGCGGCCCTCTCAGTGCGCTGAACCCCACATCCTGCGCATAAGTCCCTGTAATTCCCCAGCACCCCGTGGCTGGGCATTTCCTGAGAAGACCAGAGATGGCCTGGCAGAGGCCCGGGCCTGGCAGGAGGGGAAGGGCCTGGGCTCCTGCAGGCCCGGTGTCGCCACCTGGGCGGCCCCACCATGGACGTCCCTCCCCTCTGGGCTCGTGGCTGTGTGTCCTGGCCTCTGGGACTCCGTGGGGCCTCACTGTCCCCTGGCACCCTGGCACCCTGGCCTGAGGACTGCTGCGGTCCTGCGGGTGCCCAGGGACTCTCCGGTCCTCAGCAGGGTGTGGCTTACTCTGCGTGGCCTGCCCAGGCCCTGCTGGCCCTCAGCGTAGGCCCCCAGCTGGCCCTGGCCAAAGGGTCAGCCCTCAGCCTGCCCCACTGCCAGTCTCCTCCCGTGGTTTGTCCAGACTCCCCTAGCGCAGCCAAGGTGGCCAGCCTTCTCCCTGGGGTGAGGTCACAGCTGGCCAGGACATCCAGGTCTCCATGACCATGCCGCTTTGTGGCCCCTGGCCGGTTCAGCAAGGCCGTGGGACACCAGTCACCTGCGGCCTTCTGTGCCCAGTTCCCTGCCGAGGGCTGGGACAGACCAGGCGGTGCAAGGACTCCGTGAGCCTTTGGCGTTCTCTACAGTTGTACTAAGCACAATCAGGAAGGCTAAAGCCTGGAAAAATACTGTCCCCCGCCGCACCCCACCCTCAACCCTAGCAGCCCTGAGGATAACAGCCCGGCTCAGGCCTGTCAGCACCACCAGCAGGGCTGACATCTATGGGTGCACGGGGCCTCCGCTCCTGTGTGTCCCAGCACTGCCCACCCCACGGCCCGAGGGCCCGTCCCTGCCGGCCACCCTGGGAGGTGCTGCACACTGCACAGGGCAGGCCGATGGACTCCCTCCCTGCTCCCACCTCCAAATCCCAATGTTTGTGCTTTTCTTCAGTCCTGGGGATCGAACCCAGGAGCCTCACACTGAGCTGCACTCCCCAGCCCTTTAAAACAATTGTTTTTGGAAACAAGGTCTTGCGAAATTGCCCAGGCTGGGCTCGAACTTGCACTGCTGCCTCAGCCTCCTGGGGTGCTGTGATTGCAGGTGTGCACCCCATGCCCACCTCTGTGCATGGTTTCTACTTATTGTATCTTAGGGATTTTCCGGGCCGGGGATTTGGCTCTGGTTCCGCCGCCTGCCTCCCAAGTGGAAGGACCCGAGTTCAATCACTGGTACAAAAAAGAAAAAAGGAATTTTCCTTTCATTATTTTATAAAATTGCTTGAATTTTAATTCCGAAACATTTGCTTTTAAATATAAGTTCTGTTAGATTTTTCTTGCAAACTCTCTTTCTGAAGTGCGGTGTGGAGCACGGTCGGGACACGGCCTCGTGGTGGCCTGTGCAGAAAGCTCCAGGTGTCCCCTGCTCAGTGTCTTCGTGCTGAGGTGCCTGGGTTTTCTCTGGCCACACTGCAGCTGGGTCCGGAGCCCCCCCCCCCCGGAGCCCGTGTGCTGGAGGCTTCATGCCTGGGAGGCTGTTGGAAGAGGGATGGTCACAGGGCTGTGGCCTGAGGGGGCTGTGGGACCCCAGTCTCTTTCCACAGAGTGGATTTGTGTCACCAGATTGCTCCATACAGTTGAGTTATATCAGGGCACAATGGCACACGCCTATAATCCCAGCATTCCAGGAGGCCGAGGCAGGAGGATCGCAAATTCAAGCCTAGACCCGGCTACTTAGTGATTTAGCAAGGCCCTGTCTCAAAAAGTAAAAAGGAAGCTGGGCATGGTGATGCACGCCTGTAATCCTAGCACTCCGGAGGCCGAGGCAGGAGGATCCCCATGAGTCTGAGGCCACTCTAGGCTACATAGTGACTTCAAGGCCATCCTGCCTTACATAGTGAGACCTGTCTCAAAAAAAAGCAAAATAAATAAATGAATAAAATGAATAAATCAAATATTTTAAAGGGCTCAGGATGTAGGTCATGCAAGGGCTGTGGGTTCAATCCCTAGTACAACAAGAGAGAACTAAGTCACCCCAGTAGTAGGATATCAGAATATTCTTCTCAGTGCACTTCAACTAACAATGGGCATTATTACTTTAAAATCTTTGCTAATTTCTTTCTCTCTTCCCTTCCTCCCTCCTTCCTTTCCTTTCTTCCTTTGCCCACCCTCTCAGCCCCGCCCACTCCCTGCTTTTAGGAAACATGGTTCAGATGCGCCTGAGCTTACTGGGGGCACGTGAAGGGGCTCTGGTTCTTTTGTTTTTGGTACTAGGGATCGAACTCGGGACCTTGTGCTTATGAGGCAGGCAGCGGCACTGCTAAGCTAAATCCCCAGCCCAGGGCTCTGGTTCTTAATCGGTTTTTCTTTTCTGTCAACCAGGCTCAGGTTCAGCCCTGGATCCGCTGTGGCCTGGCCTGGAGGCCTGGTGCTCTTGGGAGCAGGTGCCCTGGGTCTCCTGGGAGCAGCAGAGCCAACCGAGCATGTCCTGAGAGCCGAACGTGCTCTTCCTGGGGGTGTTCTGGTCTCCGTGACTGCTGCCCCACATCCTGGGACAGGAGGATGCCTTGGGCGGCATGGCAAGGCCCTGCTGTGGTGAAAAATGCCCCCGGAGGCCCAGGACCACAGGATCTGTGTCTTCCTCACACAGTGTATCTGGGGCTGGGGTGACCCCAGGGCAGGGAATGACCACGCCCACCTCAACATCCATGACCGGGCCCCAGACATGTCATTTCTGCCCACAGCTTGCCAACCAACGCAGGTGAGAGTCCACCTTTCCCCTCTGAGGCTGTGGGGGGATGACAGCAGCGTACCTGGACGGCCAGGTGGATGCTGGCTTACACCCCACCCGTCCCCTCAGACTGCCGTCCAGCCTGGAGGCGCCTGTGTCCAGTCCCTTGCAGCGGGACAGGGCTCAGCCACCACCAGGCCCCACGTGGACCCTCAGCCCTCAGGAAACACCTTGAAGCCCATCCCAGCTTGGGGACAGCCAAGCTTCAGTGGGGTGCTGAAGGTGCCACTCCTTGCAAGTCCCTGGTGTCTCCGATGGATCACAGGGAAGTTGAAGGCAGAGGAAACCAGGTGGGCCCTGGCGTCCCCTGTCCTCTGTCCACTCAGAACCCGCACGGTGTGCCCTGAGGTCACCAGCAAGGCCACAAGGTCTGGGAGGACGGGACCCACCCCTGTGTGCAGCACTCAGGCTTTTGTGCTCTTGCTCCCTGAAAACCTTCAGTCATGGGGCAGCTGTGGCCAGGGCCAAGGGGGCCCTGCAGAGGGTAATGGAGGTGGCGATTAGATTGCAGCAACCGCACCGCAGCTTCCGAGTCCTCTAGATGCTGGGTAGGAGGACGGCTGGGGACACAGTGACCAGAGCAGAAACGTGGATGACCCCAGGGAGCACTGCTCTCCCCATGGTGAGCTCAGGAGAGCCAGCAGTGCTGGGCAGTGGCAGCCTGCCGGCACGGAGGCCATCAGCTCGATGGCTCTGCAGGGTGCTTGGGGTGCATGCTGCTGGGGGAGGCGGTCGGTGGGTCCCGTGACTGGAGATAGTTAACCTTTGTCTTGAGTGGGCGGTTGTTCCAAGGAGCGTTGTTTGCGGTCTCAGTTGCCGGGCAGCTGCAGCCCTGGGAGTCAGGAGGGCCGGATGCCCCTGGTTCCCCCGCCTCACTATTGACTCTGGGCTGGAGCAAACCCCATGGGATTAGCCTCGCCCCGCCCAGCGGGCTCTCGTCCGCTGTACTCATCACCTTTGTGGCCCATGGCCCTGTCTGTCTCTCCCCCGCAGAGGGCCAGATGCGGGTGGGGACAGGTGGCACTGTGGTGGCAGCCAGGACCACGTGGGCATCGCCCCAGGGCTCCCTCCCCGTGGAGCTGTGCTCCTGGCTGTGGGCGCAGGCATCGGGATAGCCAACCACTGACCGGGTCTCTGAGGAAGCAGCCCAGAGACACATGGGCACCGCATGCTGTGGCTTCGCCTCACAGCCGAGACAGCAGCTGACCACAGGCCCGTGCTCCTCCCAGCTCCGCTGCCCTGGGTGCAGGGTCCGTCATGCCCGCGCCCGCCACTTTGCTTTGCAGTTGGCAAGCGAGAACGAGGAGGAGTCTCTTTCGGTAGGCAGAGGCCAAATGAGCTGCTTTCAGATAAATAACAACAGGGAGCCACACACAAGCCCGAGCTGGGAGGACCAATCGAGCCCGGAAGCTTGAGATCAATCTGTAAGTGGGCAATGGAGCCAAACCTCACCTCAGACAATAAAATAAAATTTTAAAAGTCAGAACAATTAACATTCTTATAACTCTTCTGGTTTTTGCAGCATTTGGAAAGTGTAGAAAATGCAGATATGAGTAAAGACATGTTTGTAGGTGATTCTGAGCAGTCAGTTAGCATCTTCTTCTGAGATATGCACATCTATGCACGCACACGCGTGCGTGCACTCACAGTGCTTTGCTTTCCTCCCGTGCTGTGACACAGCCTTGGGAGGCCTGCGTCACGCGCAGCTCCTGCACATGCGCGGACCTCTGGCCGGGTCCTCTGCGGGGTGCAGGGGCATCACTGCCGTTCTCAGCTAGTGTCCACACCGCCCATAAACTCCGTGTTGGACACCTGTCCCCTGTCTCCACCCTGGGATGGTCCTCAAGGGAGCTCTGTGGGCAGAGGGGGAGCAGCCTTCAGGAGCGGCGCTGCGGGCGGCTTCCCCGCCCCCGGGCACTACTGGGGTCGGTTCACCACACTGTGCAGAATTGGTTTGCCTGCTCCCTCGTAGGCTGAGGTCCCCCCACTGCCCACCTGACCCCAGCTGTGCAGGGCAGTGAGCCCTGGGGTGCTGGAACCCCACACTCCCTGGGGCGCCAGGATGAGGGCATCCAGGGTCCCGCACTGGCTTTCAGGCAGCAGCCTGCCCCTCCCCCTCCCAGGCCGCCGCTTGTTGAGCTGCTTGGAGGATGAGAAGCACTTACAGTGACTGGCCCAGGGTGGATTAAGCATCAACCCCGAGAGCTCTTCTCCTCGGGCTTCCTGGCCAGTACTTTTCCAGGAGGCCTGGGCCCAGCCCAGGAGCGTGCACTGCGCAACAGAAGCAGGGTGAAGGCGGGGCCTGGGCTCCGCCACCTTGCAGCTGTGCCGGGTCCCAGGGGCACAGGCCTGGGTCCTCCTGAATTCCACCGGGCCCCTCCCCTGGGTCCCCAGTTGCCCCAGTGCCTTTGCCCCTTTATCTCCCCTATCCTCAAGCCACCAGTTGCCCCATGTTGCGCCGACCCTTCCTGTGGCCCCCAGCGACCACACCAAGCCCCAGCCCGTGCTGCCCGCTGTGCTCACCAGCTTGCTGTTTAGGGGGAAGCCCCGGCCCTGCACCTGGCTGAGGGGCTCCCCACTCGCAGTTGCCCTCAGACTGGACTTGAGGTGGACTCGGAGTTGGCAGAGATGGACAAGGGGGCTGCTCCCTGCTGCCCCTTCTCCCCTGCTGTCCCCTCCCCGTTCCCTGTCTCTGGTCCCAGGCCCACTTTGCTTCCCAGGAGCCCTCCTGCCCGCAGTGGGTTCGGGGCACTGGGAGCGTAGATGGCCCCACCCCTGCCCCGCCCGGGGCTCCGCAGGACTCTGGCCTCCTGCCCGCGGAGGGGTGAGGGGCTTGACATTGGCCTCTGCCTGGGTAATTCCAAGGGCTGGGAGGCACACGCTGGTGGCTGAGCCGCGCACTCTGCTTGGCCGCACGTGAGCCGTGACCCACTGTGCCTGGAAGTGAAGGTGCCAGAGGGACGAGGTTGGGGCATCTTTATGGCAGGACCGAAACTCCCGGTCAGCCGATGACAGAGGGATGAGCTAGGCAGGAACATTACAGGTAGTCAGATAAGGCTGGGTCCGCGAGAGTCCGGACAAAGGTGAAACACAGCCCAGCTGCACTGGAGACACAGGGGCTAGAAAGCAGGCCTCAAGATAAAGACAAGCTGACCAGATCTGTTTACTTCCTCAAAGAACAAACACTGGGCCCAAAGAAGTCTAGATAGACATCGGCCGCCCGGGTGGGAGACCAGAGACCTCTGGACCCACCACTTCCTGGGAGAGTCTTTGCTCCTTCCATCCACACTTGTTCTGTGACTTGTTTCCCAGCTGGACACCATTACCTAAGCGAATGGACTTGGAACCTTACTGGACGCCCACAGCTCTGACCCGCATTGTACTCACCTGCTTTCACCCTGTAAAACTCCTCTGTAAAGCAGGGTTCCCGGCTGCCACTCGGGAGTTTTCCTATCAATAAATATCTTCCTCCTCTTAACCTCCTTTGTTCCTAGAATTCATTCTTCGATTTTTAGAGAGCAAGAGCTCAGAGTCTCATACAGCTAACGGATTGGGAGATACAATATTTCAACCCGAACGTGCTTTCAGAGCAGGTCCCACTGTGCCCGCCAGGGCCTAGGACGGACCTGGGGGAAGCAGGTGTGCTGGCAGTCAGAGGCACCCAGTTCACCAGCGCATTCCTCACCTCCAAGACCCTGCAGGGCCCTGACCGCCCAGTCAGCTTACACCCTGGGCTCCCTGACAAGGGAGAGAGACAAGCAGGTACGGGCCATGTGGGTGCTGTCTGCCACAGCGGAGGGCCCGGTGCTCCATCTCTGAGCTGCTGGCTGGGGGTCCTGAGGGGAGGTTCGGGGGGGCCCTCAGGTGAGGCTCGGGGATTCTCAGATGAGGTTCGGGGGGGGGCCCTCAGGTGAGGCTCGGGGATTCTCAGATGAGGTTCAGGGGGGCCCTCAGGTGAGACTCGGGGATTCTCAGATGAGGTTCGGAGGGGCCTTCAGGTGAGTCTCAGGTGAGGTTCAGGGAGCCCTTAAGAGAGACTCAGTGCCCTCTGGTGAGACTCAGAAGGGTTCCCAGGTGCAACTCGGGTAGGCCCCAGGTGTAGAGACTTTACCCTGCCCTGGCCTGTGGAAGGAGAAGTCTGGAGCAGATAGGAGGGCAGGGCACTCAAAACTGGCCCTTGTTGCTGAAGCGGGACAGTAGGTGTCCTACTAGGGACAGCAGCTGGGCAGGTGCCAATACCCTGGCGAGGTGGGCAGAGGATCCACAGTGGGGGAGCCTCCTCTTGCCAGAAGCCTCAGTCCCTGGACAAGGCCGCTGGCTGCTCTGGAGGTTCAGATAAGGGCTCTGGGGATGACCAGGGCCCATGGGGACATGGAGGCCCTGACCCAGAGGGCCAGACCCTGAGGGGCATCAGGGAAGCTGGCAGGTGCAGTGGAGAAGGGGCAGGTGGCCCCGTGAGGAGGAAAGCGGCCATGCAGGGGGACCCGCGGGGACTGTCAGGTGGCCAGGGCCTTGGGCTGAGCCAGGGTCCAGAGGCCAGAGGCGTGGCGAGCTGGGCGTGGCAGCAGCGTGACTCACGAGGCTGACGGGGGGGCACCCAGCTGGAGGAGGAGGGGCAGCAGGGTGACCCCAGTCCACCCAGCTACAGCACTGGACCATCTCCTGGGGTCAGGAGCCCTGCCTGCCTCTGGCCTGCAGGAGCCTGTTCTCCTGGAGTCCACCTGAGGGGCCAAGCGACCCTCCCCTCCCTCCGCTGCGCCACCCCCACTTCCCTGGCCCTGCTGGGGCCTGCCCCCCGCTGCTTCTCCAACTCCCCTCGAGCTAGATAAGCCCTGACCCCACTTGGACCCCTGTCCCTGCAGCCCAGGGCTGCTCCTGCCGAGGTGCCCAACTCAGAGGACTGACAATCCTGGCAGGTGAAGCCAGTATCCCCTAGTGGCAGGGAGACGTGGAGGGGGTCTGGCACCCAGCTCTAGGTCATCTAGAGAGACCAGGTCCCCTCCAGGCAGGGCCCCAGAGTCTTCCCAAGGGGAAGGCATATGGTGACACCGGAGGTGGGACGCCTGGGGCTTGGGGTGCAGGAGGCCTGAATGCTGTGGGAACAAGGGGACTGGGGTCCCCTACTCTCTGCTCCGCCTGGAAACCTTGTGGTGGAGCAAGGTCACTTTGGGGCAGTCTTGCTGTGCCCCAGGCACTGTGTCCTGTGTCAAGGTGGAGAGCTGGGTGGACAGATGGGTGGACAGACGGGCTTGATGACTTGCACCCTTGGTTTCTACCTGGAGTTGGAGCCCCGGGCCTCTCTCTACTCTCTGGGTGTTGTGGGATTCCTGCTGGCCACTCAGGCCCTCAGACCCAGGCCACCTGGAAGGAGGTGACTGGGCCTGGCCACATCCTGGGTCCCAAATTGTGGAGCAGCCCATGGGGAAAGGTGGACAGCTCCTGCTGCTACACAGATGCTGGTGGGAACCTGCAGAGCAGGAATTGCCCTTGGCTGTCCCTCCTTAGCCTCCTGTGTCCCCAGGACCCCGGGGATAGCCCGGGCCTACACACCCGAGGCAGGGGATGCTCAGCAAGGACCTCAGGCCAGCAGGACAAAGTGAGTCCAGCTGGGCAGAGCTGTGTGGCCCTCAAGGGCCTGGCTGTCCATAGTCACCTGAGGCCATTGAAGGGCCTTGGGCCAGGCTGCTCTTTTACAGCAGGTGTGAATTATGAATTGTGTGGGAGACCAAGACATGAAATACAGCCAGACCCAGTGTAGGCACAAAGCCAGGGCCGCGTGTCCACTGCCTTGAACACACGCCAGCCTGCAGGAGTGAAGCCCAGGGAGGCCAGCGAGGCCCTCGCACCTGGTATGGCCAGTGCAGCCTCAGGAAACATGGCAGTGTGTCCTTGTGTGGCCCTGGGGATGGCTTTGTGGAGAGGCCTGGAGCAGCACCCTGAGCCCCTTCCAGTCTTGACCCATGACCACGTCAGACACAAGTTCATGTCTCTGGCAGAGAAGACATGACAGCCCCAGTGTCCCTCCTCACAAGATGCCTGTCCCAGCAGGGCTGGTGCAAGACATGACCATTTGGTGTCTCCTCCAGCCCTGGTTCTGCATGTGAGTAGGACGGGGGACACCAAGACCCTGGCCAGCGGGTGTAGGGTAGGTGCCGGGGCTCGGCCACTCTGCTGGTCCCTGTTGGACGAGCCTGGGTGCGGGGAGTGAGGGCGGGAGGCTCGTGCTTCTCCAGACTCCCCAGGCTCGTACAGGCTGGGCCCCTGCGAGCCCAGAGCCGCGGCAGCTTGGCCTGGCTTCCTTCCGGGGCTGGTTGGAGGGGCTGTCCCGTGCTCCGCCCCTTTGGCCTTGGAGCCCCTACGGCCCATGCATCCTCCTCCCCTGCTTGGTGCTTGGAAGGTTCTGCCTCCCCCAGGCTGCACACGGGCAGGGTGCAGGAGATGGCATCTGGCCAGACCCGTGGGGTGGCCCACGGAGGTGGCACGGGCCCTCCTTTCTTGGCCTGGCCGGGGCCACCCGCCATCCTGTCCTTGCTTGGGTGAAGCACCTTCTTTCTTCCGGGCTGGTGGCCTGTGACTTGCTGCCCTGCAGCGTGGTGACACCGGCGACTCCGCTGTCCTCGGTGTGCCTACCCCTGACCTCTGCCAGGCAGTGGCCACTGGGGCAGGCACTGTCTGGGAAGGAGCCATGGCCGTGCCTCAGGCGTGCTGCCCTGACCGCCGACACAGCTAGGGCTCAGAAGTAGGCATCTGTGTCTCCCCGAGCGGCAGGCCCCGGCCTGGTGGCCCTTTCGGAGCATGTCTTCCTGGTGCTGCTGGCTGTCTCCTTGCCTCACCGCGTCAGCCTCCTTAGAGTGAGCACACGAAGCTGGAGAAAGAGACCACAGAGCCCATAGCAGAGCTCAGCCACAGGGAGACACAGCGTGAGTAGCCTGGGCCGTGTGGGGTGGACGCCCAGCAGGGCTGCCCGTGGCCCTGAGCAGCATGATTTGCCTAACTCCACCTTGGGCCACTGGCACAGGGACTGACCAGACGGAGTTGGGATGGGACTACAGCCCTGCAGTGAGAACCTGGTGGGGTGGGCAGTAACCTCTGGCCCAGGTGAGCAGGACTTGGAGCCCCTGAAGGCCGGTGATGAGCCCCACCCTGGTGGCTCTGTAGGTCAGAAGGTCGATGGCTGGCAGAAGGGCTCCATGTCAGGATGGCCATGTGGGTGCTCTCAGGTGGACCTATGGTACCGACCCCTGCCAGGCCCCCCCTGCCCCCGGCCAGAACCAGCACTTCTGTGACCTCCGGGCTCCATGCTCAGATCCCAGAGGGAGACTCGACCTGAGCAGTGCAGATGCCTCCCCTCTGAGACCACGGCTCCAGGACAGAGCCGGCCGGGGCTCACTGCAGCATGGGGCCCCGAGCAGACAGTGTGGCAAACCAGCTGCTGTGGGTGGGATGGACCCGGGCCTCACAGACACGCTGTCCTGACCCTCCGGGAGGTCCCCTACTGGGGACAGAGTGAGAAAGCGGCTTCTCCTTGCTCCTCAATGGGTCTCACTGGGAGGTGGGACACTGAGCCACTGCCACACCAGGGTGTGGCTCCAGGACAATGGGCAGCATTCGTGAGGTCCCTGGCAGGGTGAGCCCGGGGGAGTAGAAGGGGACAGGCGCTCACCATGGACAGGGCCTGCTGGTGTGGCCAGGCATCAGCAGCTTGACGGGAGCTCAGCGAGGAGGCATGACCGGGTGAAGGCAGTGTCCCCAGGAAGTCTCCCTGAGCACTGGCTATTGGCAGCAAACGCCTGGGCTCTTCCAAGGGAGCTTGGCACAGATGCTGCCTACGTGTGCCCTCTCCTCATCGGTTGCCCGCCTCCGGGCCAGAGGCCAGCAGGAGCAGCCTGTGGATCGGTCCCCAGGCCCCGGCCCCCTGGTGCCAGTGGGTGGAAACGCAGATCTTTCATGAGCAGCAGAGGTCCGCCCCAGGGGGAAGAGACCAGCACAGGACCCTTACCCCTTCAGGACTGCAGTGCTTTCTTCCCCAGGCTGCTGGCCTCCCCTGCTGGTTCTGACTGAGGAGCTTGTGACTGTGGAGGGTGGCCAGGGGCTCGGGGCTGGTCACCGGGAGCAGGAGCCGGAGGGGAAGGGCAGGTGCGTGGGGCCCAGGGACAGTGGAGTGGCTGAGCGCTGGGTTCCCCTCCAGAGGTCGAGCTGGTGTGGGTGGGGGTTTCCTGTGGCTCCAAGTCCCCAGGGACAGCCTCAGCCTGGCAGCAGGACAGGGCTGTTGCTATGGCCATGTGCTTCTGGCCACTGGCTGCAGGGTGCGTGTGCACCTGTGCCCTCTCCAGGCTGGAGTCTCAGCAGACAGACTCCCAAGAGCTGGGGGGCGGTCCCATGGCTCTGGCTGAGTCCACAGGCACCTGGCTCAGGACCTCACTGGCAGCAGGGCCGGGATGAGCCGGCAGAGGGTGCAGCACAACCCCTCAGCTGCACTGTGGGGGCAGCGTGCGGGAGTGGGGACAGCTGCCAAGCGAGCGCCCCAGGTCGGCCAGGCTGTGGCTGGAACCCTGGGGACTGGAGGTGGCCAAGGTCGCCTTGCAGCCCCTCCTCGGACTGCACGCCCCCACCCCTCCTGGGACGGGCCTTGGCCCAGGTGCCCCGCGAGCTGGTCCAGGATGGCAGGAAGACTAAGGCCAAGGTAGAGCCCTGAGGTGACTATAGTTCCTGTCTGGGAGCTGCTGCCCTCCTCCGCCTGGGAAGGCTGACCTGGATTGCAGACAAATGTCCACCGTACTGCTCCCCACACTCGGCCAGGGGCAGGGGCAGATGGGGGACCCCTGTCAGCCAAGGGATAGCACGCACCCCGGGGTGGGGCAGGGCTCGGGCTCAGGGAGGGCAAGAAGGTGGGCTCCAGGTTGGGAGGGGCGGCCAGGGGCAGCCTGGAGGGTGGTGGCAGCAGCCGTCTTATGGGTGGACACGGGACAGCCCAGGAGGGACAGGGGTGGGGACAGGGACAAGGGACACCCCCTCACCCCTCCGGCCTCTGCACCTGGGGCCTGGAGCTGGCAGGGGACAGAAGTTTGTGACCCAGTTGCTCCTCCTCCCCAGGCTCCCAGGGTTTCTGACTGTCGTGGTCCCAGCTGAGGATGCTTGGGGTGGCAGGGGCTATGACCAGCACTTTGGGTCTGACCTTGTTCCCGTGGGCTCTGAAGGGGATGGAAGAAGCCAAGCAGGGTCTCCCTGGGCAGAGGCCAGTCCTCAGCATCTCCCTGGCATGGGGCGGCGCGGGGGAGGGGAGACGCTCAACTGCACACCCACAGGCCCCGCTCATCCGGGAAGGGGCCCTGCTTGCCCCAAGGCCTTGCATCCTCAAGGCCTGTCCCACCTCTGCGGCAGACCTGAGCACATGTGAGAGTGCATGGTCAGCTGGGGTAGAGCCGTCCACCCAACTGGCCGTCCCCCGTCTGCAGCTGGAGTGTTCAGACACGTGGCCTGCGGCCTGGGCGTCCCCTGAGGAGCTGGGGTGGATGAGGCGGAGCACTGAGGGCTAGGGGTGCGGGGGGCCGCCTCTCCCTCACCAGGAGCACAGAGCCCATGGCTTTTCCTGAGCCACCTGGAAAGGATCCACTTCCCCACTTGCCCTTGCCGCTGAGGGGAGGGACACGGGTGTCCCTGACACCCAAGTACTTGCTCCGGCTGGGGCCAGCATGCACAGGTGGGGGAACACACAGTTCCTGTCTGTGTCCAGGCCGAGGCTGCTGCCTTCTCTGAACTGGGAGGAGCTGGCACCAGCTGATCCTGCCTCTGTCGGGCACACGACACTTTCCTCATCTGGGTGACATTCTGGTCATCAAGACTTCACATTTCCATGTTCAGGCCAAGGTCCAGCCAGGCTCGGCCCAGCCTGGAGCGTGAGCCTGCACCACGGAGCAGGGACCCAGAGTGGGGCTCTGTGTCCTCTGCCAGACATGGGGTGACACCTGGGTGGCAGTGGGTGTCATTTGAAAGTGCATCCTCCACGCCTGGTGTCCTCTCTCCCCGGCGCCCTGTCTCTGTCCTGAGTGAGCGATGGCTCAGCTCTGTGATGACCTCCATGTGGGGGACAGAGTCATCCATGAGGCTCTAGGGCTGGCCTGTGGGTGCAGCTGGAATGCTCGGGAGTGCACGCCTGTGGCTCCACAGTCCTGCAAGTCACAAGACAGAAGGCCGCTCCCCTCCAATCTGCCAGTGCCCTCTTCACCCCAATGAAGAGCTTAAAGAGGAAAGTTATTTCTTAGGTGGCTTCCAAAGAGTTCCACTTGGGCCCAGAATTCACAGAAATGCCCTGGGGTGCCAGGTGGGGTCCCCAGTGATGGCCAAGCCTGAGGCTGCCACAAGTCATGAGTGAAGTGGTAGGGGCGTGGGTGGAGGGGAAGACGGATGAGTGGGTGGATAGGAAGGTGGATCCATGACTAGGTGGGTGAGTGGATGGGGTGGTGGGTAGATGACTGGAGGATGAGTAGAGAGAGGGAAAGAGGATGGGTAGATGGATGGATGGGTGGATGATGGATGAGTCGTCCGAGGGATGGACGGGTGGATGGAGTGGATGACTGGGCAGGTGGATGGATTGGGGTAGGTGGGTGATGGACGAGCAGATGGAGGGATGGATGGGTGGATGATGGGTGGGTGGATGACAGATGAGTGGCTGGAGGCTGAGTAGATGTGGAATGGATGGATGAATGGCTTCTTTACTCCTCATTGTTCCCAGATGGATTCAAAGTGACTTGGATGCACATGAGACACTCTAAAAAGTGAGAAAAGCAGAATAATTGGAAAATCAGGGGAAGTCTTCTCAAACAGTGCTGGAACACAAGACCTAATACCTTTCACCCAGAGTGACTGGAAACGAACCCCAGACCCAAAGCACAGTGCAAAACTACGAAAGCCCTGGCCAGAAGCACAGAGAAAGTCTAGGTGACCTTGGGAGTGGTGATGACAGACACAGCACCAAAGCTGTGATCAATGAAAGAGGGTGTCATCAAGATCAAATATTCCATTCTGTGAAAGACACCATCACGAAGAAGGGAAGACAGCCACAGGCCGCAGAACGTGTTGGTGGAAGGCACCTCTGATATGGACTCTTCTCCAGGACTCACAGACGACTTCTAAAGCTAAAAAATAAAGTAAATAAGCTGAGCGTGGTAGCACACGCCTGTAATCCCAGCACTCTGGAAGTCTGAGCCTGGGGAATGGCAAGTTCAAGGCCAGCCTAGACAACTTAGCAGTTCCTAGTAGAAGAAAAAGAAAAAAGGGAAAGCAAACAATTCGATTAAAATAAGTCAACCAGTGCTCAGGAGACTGAGGCAGAAGGATCGCAAGTCGGAGGCCACTCGGCTGCAGAACTGGACTCTGTCTCCAAATAAAAAGGTTAAAGACCGCAGTAGGGCAGAACTGCACATAAACATCTGCAAAGACTCCCCACGACCTGTGCCGTCAGGGAGATGCAGACCAGGACAATGAGGGACACCACTGCACACTGGACACTGGGGGCAGACCGTGGAGCTGGGGCTCCTCTCACTGCGGGACAGCACAGGGCGCAGCTGCTTTGCCAGGGAGCTTGGTGGCTTCTTGGCTTCTTACAACCCCAGCCCGGCTTCCTTTCCTGCTCCTGGTGAGCTGGGTGCTCTCGGAACCAGGCCCCATGCTGTACCCACGGCGCTCACCCATCAGCGCCCACGCTGGACGCATCCGAGTCGCCCTGCAGAGGCGAGGGCTCCGTCTAGACTGCCGCAGTCGGGATCTCGAGGTCCCCAAGGCCACGTGCAGGGCTGGTGTGGGGGGGGTGCGTCCCGGAAGTGCCTGGAAGGGGACGGGACCTGGCCCCTCCCTCTCTGCCTCTCAGCACCCCTGCCCCCGCCTGGTGTCCCTGCTGCCTGGCTCAGGCCACACACAATGACCACGGACTGAAACGGTGGCCCCGCGAACCCAGAGGGCCTGTCCTCCTGGAAGGGGTGGTGTCAGGAACTCATCACAGCTGACAAACGCAAGCCCCACGGGTAACATACAAGCCGTGAACAGACGCGGAGGGAGCTCACGGGCCTGAGCGGAGGCCGGCGGGGAAGTTCTGGGCTGCAGCTCAGGCTCCGTGGCTTTCCTCAGTGGTGGCAGGGTCAGTGGCCGGCAGGGGCTGGGGAGGCGGAGGGCACACCAGGGTCTGAGGGCTGCGAGGGCTCAGGTCGATGGAGCCCAGAGCCAGAAGGTCCGGCCCTGAGGGACCCGGACTTGAGGACGGACCATGGCCCCGACGGCCTGCAGGTGGCCCCTGACCAACCAGGCCCCTCGAGGCGGGTGACGTGACCGGGGAGGCCGTGCCCACGCGGGCAGGCGTGTGGGGACCTGAGCTGCTCCGAAACAGTGTCTCTGAGCAGTCGGGGGAGGAGCAGTGCGATGTCAGCTCCGTGGAAGGCGACATGGCAGCTTCTTCCAGCTCAAGTCTGCACTACGTGTGACCAAGTGTCCCTGCCGCCAAAGCCACCAGACAGGTGGCTCTCCGAAGGCACTGGGGAGAGGAGCTCTTCCCTCCTGGCCTGAGCAATCAGAGCGTGGGGTGCTCTGCGCTCCGTGCTGGGGCCTCCCCAGGGCTGCCCACAGGGGGCAGGCGACACCCAGAGTGCGCGTTCGGTTCAGATGCAGGACAAGGCACCACTGAAGGCACCGGAAGAGGGCAGCCTTCTCAGGGATGAAGGAAGTGCTAGGCCAGGGAGATCATTGCAGTTGTTTTCATCGACAACTAGCAGCAGACACGCAAGCTGAACGTGACAGGAAAAGGAGTGGCTGCTTGGGCTCAGGCAGGTGGGGCCAGGAGGCTGGGAGCCCCTCTCTGCAGGTCTGGCACATTCCCTGGGACCCAGGCCTCCCTTTCTGTAGCCTCAGTGGGGTCTTTTCCACCAGCCCCTGGAAGCTCCAGGAGGGGCCACTGCTCCTCTGGGCTGCATCCCAAGCCTCCCGGGTCCCCTCCCTGCATGCTACTGTGCCGACCAGACCCTCACTCAGTGTGCTGAGGGAGCAGAGCCTCGTGTCCGCCATGCAACGGACAGGGTGGGACAGCTGGGGACAAGGACTAGCAGGTGGGGACCATGGCTGGCCACAGAGCTGGCTGTGCGGCTCTGTCCCCTGCTCTGTCCCCTGCCCTGCAGCACCCCTCTCAGGCTTTAGCTGTGGGCTGGTGACCACAGGCCCTGGAGATCCTGGCCTCAGCTCCCCACTGGCTCAGAGCTCCACGGGTCACAGCGAAGAGGCAGAGACTCCTCTGGGTGCACCCCAGGCCCTCTCCCAGAGTTCACCACCAGCGTGCCCGTCTCCTGGTCAAGGGAGGTCCCAGGTCCCACTCCTGGGGATGCAGCTCAGGTCAAACACCCCAGGTTCAATTACCAGAGAGGGAGACACTGGCTCTGTGCAGCCCGGCACCGTGTCTCCAGGAGCACACAGGCACCTCGTGCCCCACGTGGGACTGACAGCTCCCAGCCAGTCATGCAGGCCCTGGAGGAGGCGACAGGCCTCAACGGAGGTGCACCGTTCTGTGTTCCTGTGTGCCACAGACTCCACATCATGAGTCCCCAAGCCTTGGGAGGGGGTTCAGGGCCAGGCCCACCGAGAGCTCCCCTTCACCCCAGGAGGCTGTGACAGCAGGAAACCGGACCTCACAGGGAGCCAGCATGGAGCAGTCAGGTGGCCAAGCTTCCCTGTCATCCAGCGGAGCAGGTCCCCCAGCAGGAGGGCGTGGGGGAGGTGACAGAGTGGTGTGGAGCCACCAAGGAAGGGTGCAGGACTGTGGGCTCTAGGGGCTCCTGAGTACCCCGACCCCAGTTCCCAGAATTCTTAGGTGGAACTGGGGTCCGTCCCAGCCATCCCTGCTGACCTCAAGGTCATAAGTGAGCCACAGGCTCACGGGCCTTGGGTGGTCCCTACCCTCTGGGGCTTGTGTCTCCCTCCCAAGGACATCCCGAGTACCACCTCACTTGTGTCCCTGGGCCTGCTCGTCTCGGGAATGTCATGAAGCCACACACCAGAGGTGTCCTGGCCCCGTGAGAGCAGACGCTTTCCCTCCGGCAAGGTGGGGAGCAGCATGGGGAGATTCCCTGCACCTGCGGCTGGTGCCCAGGGGATGCCTGACTCCTCCCGAGACCAAAGGGGCTGACCTCAGGCAGGGGCCTGGACAAGCTGAGATGCACCTGGGGGCTGCAGGGCACACGCTGACCACAGGGTGGCAATGACCTCAGCTGCATTGTCCTTGGTCCTGCAGATCCACTGCCAGCACCAAGCCCACAGCTCCCTGAGCTCCCGAGTTCTGCCAGAAGAGGTAGGGCCTGGTGTCCGAGGTGGGGGTGCTGGCCCGGCTGTAGGCCCCTCACTGCCACCTGGGCTGGACAGGACCAGAGCCCCCCGGGGCCTCTGCCCATGGTCTCCAGTGAGGCAGGACAGGTCCCTCCCGAGTGGCGGACCCGGGTGACAGATGTGTCAGGGTCTAGACTCTCAGCTGAGGGCACCCTGGTCACAGCCTGCCCGATGGCCAGCATGAGACGTCTCAGCTGTGCTCAGTAGGTGACTGCTCCCCTGATCACCAGTCAGAGACAGAGGCAGGAGCCCACCCCTCCAGCCTCATCAGGCCTCCAAGAGCTCCACGAGAGTTTCGCTCCACGCTTACATCAGCAGAGGTTGCCAGGGCACCGCACAGACGGTCCCGTGTGTACCTGCCCCCTTCCTGCATCCCTGACGTGGGCCCGAGTGTGCTGAGCCGACAGTTACATTATTACCTACCCGTCCTTAGTCACAGGAGTAGTGGCTCCATCATTGGGGTTTCCTGTCCCCATGGAGCTGGCCTGAGCTGCCCAGCGAGGGCTTCTCCAGAGGAGACGCCTCCAGTCTCTCCTCCTCTGGGGTTTTCACCAGTTTGGGGCTGGTGACAGCTGACCTGGAGTACAGCGCACGCAGCGAGCGGGACAATCTCCCCTGCCTCCTCCACAGCCGGGCCTGGCTGTGTGGTTTGGTTCCATCTACATCTGCTGTGAGCAGCACACTTCACTGAAGGTGGCTAGGAGCTGGGTCTCAAGCCCCAGCTCTTCGCAGATACAAAGCCCTGCCACGGAGTGTGCCCGGGGGATGTGCGGAGCGACGCTGGCCCTCGAAGGTGGTTACCCTGCTCGGAGCAGGAGCCCGAGCTCAAGGCCCCCGGGATGTGGGTGGGTGGACTTTCAGGGTGACCAGCATCTCACTGCCCATAGGCCGCTCCTGGCAGTGGGATGTGGGCCCCATGAGGCCCTCGAGGCCCTGAAGCCCAGGTGGGGCGACGTGAGGAGGCGTCCTGAGCCCGTCTCGCCTCCGTCCTGTCTGCTCTGTCCCGCTCCGCCCCGCTCCATCTCCTGCGTCTGTCAGTCTCTTCTCGGTGTCTGCCCTCCGGCCCTCTGTTCCCCCTAATGGCTCTCTGGGGAACCTGGCACCTGCAGGAGTCCAGCCGAGCCCCACCCTCGGGCACCCCCAGCACGGGCTGAGGAGGTCAGCAAGCGCGTGTCAGAGGCTCCTGGAGGGCCCAGGCCCGAAGTCTGCTCCTCCTGTGGGGTCCTTGCCGCCCTCGAGTTTCTCTCCGGGGGCAGCTTCAGTGCCCTGGAGGCGGAGTCCAAGGACAGCAGTGCCAGGGGCTCCGTGGCCTGGGCCCTGGGCTGGTGGGGGAGGGCTGTGGAGGCCCCGCCTGCCTCTGCTACCCGTGTGTCACACTCCAGCCCTCAGCCTCCCACTCAGGCAGACGGCGGGGGCATAGTGACCTTGGCGTGCGCCGGACAGCTGCGTGCGGCCGGCTCCCGTCTGTGTGGCTCACCCAGCCGCATCCTGGGCGGCGGACAGCGGCACGTCCCTGGGACGCCATCGCAGCAGTTGTAGTGGGATGGCACCAGCAGGAGCGGCGGTGCGTGGCGGAGGCCCGACCCCAGGTGCTGCGGGAGCCCGTCTCACAGAGAATGCGACCTCATCCAGCAATCAGTTGCCAGAGGAGGGGCTATAAATAACTCATTGCTCAAAGAGACAGTGACTGTAATTACAGACCTAGGAAGCCATGTCATCCAGACCAAGGCTATTTGCAAAGGAAAATGTATAATCTTCAATGTTCTCTTTATTTACTGAAATGTAATGGGGAAAAATGAGTGTTCAGACCAAGATGGTAGGAAAGCCGGGTGTGGTGGGGACACCTGCCATCTCAACTGGGAAGGCTGAGGCAGGAGGAGCTAAAGTTCAAGGCCGGGGCCGGGGATTTAGCTCAGTGGTTCGCCACCTGCCTGGCAAGCGCAAGGCCCCGAGTTCGATCCCCGGTACCAAATAAATAAATAAAGTTCAAGGCCAGCCTGGGTGACTTAGCAACTTAATAGGACCTCGTCTCAAACAAATAACCCCGTACAGCCAAAGGTGGTACAAAGAGCAAGAGGAAGAAAGGATGAACATGAACGGAAATCGGAGAACAGCAGCAGTCACAGCCTTGTCCTGGCGCCTCTGTCCTGTCCCCTCCCGTGTGACTCGTGAGTCCTCTGGTCTCTGGCGTCCCAAGCGCCGCTCACTGGGCAGCTCCAGAGCTCCTCCCTGCCCCGTTTACTGCTTACAGGCGGGGACGTGCGTGAGCCAGCCCCGTGTGCTGTGTTTAAGGGTTTAAAGAGGAAACGGTGTTTCTCTCTCGTTCTCCCCCTCTCCCCCACAGACGTGGGACACGGACAGGCCTTCGGCTTCCCGTGCCTTGGCCGCCCATTCCCAGCCCAGGAGGGTCTGAGGCTGCGCCTGTCTGGGCTCTGGCCGGGACAAGCTGCAGGGACCCCAGCCTGGAGGACAGAGGCGAGAGGTCGTGTGCCGTGGGGCGGGCCCGGGCAGCCCCAGCCAACCAGGGCACGAGCCCCCAGTCCCTCCCAGGACAGTCCTCCCGCCCCCAGAGACAACACGAGCTCCGCCAGTGCAGCGCTCAAAGTTGCCCTACAATTTCTAGAACATTCCAGAATAAGAACAGGAGGGCGAGCAGAAAACAGAAGAGGTGAGTCAAGGGGAAAGGACAAAGCCATCATTATTTGTGGCCTAAACAATTCCTAGCAAGAATGCAAGGGGCCGGACGGGAAAACACTGGAGTAATGGAACCTGGAATTCTGTGAGGTGGTGGGTTACACAGGAAACACAAATCCAGCGACATTCGGTTCTGTTTCACCCCAGAGCACTTTCAAGGTCCTCTCGGTGGTAACAAAAGTGTGGATAAACACGAATACACTTAGGAAAGATCTGACACCATAAAGATGATTCTCAGCACATATGCAAGTGTGTCTGATGCCTTTTCAGTAAAACATAAGTGGATCTGGGGGAAAACTTTAAAAAATGATTCAAAAGAGGCCCAGTGTACTGGCGTAGGCCTATGATCCCAGCACTAGGGTAGCTGAGGCAGGAAGATTGTCATAAGTTCAAGGCCAGCCTGGGCTACAAAGTGAGTTCAAGGCCAGCCTGAACTGCAAAGCAAGACACTGTCTCCAAAAAAAAAAATTAAAAAAAATTTCAAAAGTTCACTTTGGTAATAAAGAGCAGCAACAATGATCTAGAAGTTATTGGTTATGGGAGGAGGAAAAGGACTCCAGGGAGACTCCTTCTGCTTGGAGATGCACCAGAGCAGCCTCCATGAGAGCCTTAGAGGATGTGGGCAGGTGTGGATGGGTATGGGTGGGTGTGAACAAGTGTGCTGCAGGGCAGGTATAGACAGGTATGGATAGGTATGGCCAGGTGTGGGCGGGTGTGGGCAGGTGTGGGCAGGTGTGGGCAGATGTGGACAGGCCTGGGCAGGTGTGCACAGGTGTGGGCAGGTGTGCTGCAGGGCAGGTATAGACAGGTATGGATAGGTATGGGCAGGTGTGGACAGGTGTGGACAGGTGTGGGCAGGTATAGACAGGTATGGATAGGTATGGCCAGGTGTGGGTGGGTGTGGGCAGGTGTGGGCAGGTGTGGACAGGCCCGGGCAGGTAGGGACAGGTGTGGACAGGTGTGCTGCAGGGCAGGTATAGACAGGTATAGATAGGTATGGGCAGGTGTGGACAGGTGTGGGCAGGTGTGGGCAGGTGTGGACAGGTGTGGATGGGTGTGGACAGGTGTGGGCGGGTGTGGGCAGATGTGGATGGGTGTGGGCAGATGTGGACAGGCCTGGGCAGGTGTGCACAGGTGTGGGCAGGTGTGCTACAGGGAGGACTTATTCCTTGGCTTCCCCTCCCCTGGCTGCCAAGTAAATGGAGGAGGTATCCTGCAGAACAAAGCTCTGGGCTTCTGGTTGCTCGTCACCCATGGTGCCCCTGGACATTACCTGGGCAAGGTTCCCAGCTTCACACACAGGTGTGCTGCATAACTAGCGGAGTAAGCAGAGGTGCTGTGTGCAGCCTGCTGGGGGAGTGGGGTGGCTGGACCAGGCGCAGCCATCCCAGACCTCGAGGTGAGCATGTGCCTGGCAGCAGCCACAGTGGCCGACTTCTTCCGGGTTGCCGTTTAGATGTCACCTTGGGGGACCCTAGCACCTCAGTTAGACTCCCTCCTTTTCTGCAACCATCAGTGTTCTCACCTCTGCCTCCCCTCGAAGAGGGAGGGGCTCTGGCCCTGCTGTCTCTGGCAGGGTCTGGACAGGTGGGCACTGACAGGAGCCTCAGTGTGAGCCAGGTGACGAGTGGTGAGCCTGGAATGTGCTGCGCACAGGACGCTGAGTGCAGGAGCAGAGGACCGTGCTGCTCCAGCATCCGTCCACCCAGCCTCTGAGCACCAGGCCCCGCCACACCCCTGCAGGGCCCAGGAGGCAGCCACCTGTCCCTTACAGCTGGCCCAGCAGCCAGGAGGCCAGAGGTGGGGTGGGGTGGGGGAGGCCAACCAGGGCCCCATGGTCAGCTGGGCCTCAGTGTCCCCGACAGGTACCTGGCAGGCGTCCTCACTGTCCCCAGGCCGAGGGCACACCCAGGGCCCGTCCCCCCACCACGTCCTCTGTGGCTCTCGGGTGCATTGAGGGGCACAGCTCCATGCCATAGGCGTGACTACTACGCTGCACTGGAGGGGCAGGGCTGGCAGGGGCCAAGGATGTCATCTCCCGCGGGCAGGACCACGGAGGGTGGCTCCAGGCCCCCCGGGTGCCAGATGCCCATCCTGAGCCCCGACCCGGCGCTGTCAGGCCCCCAGCGCAACCCACTCCGCTAGGAGGGTGTGCGCACAATCCCTCCAGCTGGGGCCCAGCCCAAATTGGCCCTCACCCCTCCAACTCCCCACACCCCTGTACCTCTAACTCTGCACGCCCCCTGTGCCCCTCCAGCTGCCCCATCCCCTGTACCTGCCCCCTGGCTCCATCCACCCTTGCCCGGTTTCTCCTCCATTCCCCGCCCCCAGCCGGGCCCGCCCGGCCCCTCCCACCCACCCCGCCCCGCCCCGCCCCTCCCACCCACCCCCGCCCCGCCCCTCCCACCCACCCCCGCCCCGCCCCTTGGTCCTGGCGGGGCCCCGGCCTGGGCTCCGCATCCCGCAGCCGTCGCGGCGTCGCGCTCGGTCGCCAGCATGTCCCTGCGCTTCGTGGTGACCCCGGCGAGCGGGGCGGGGCACGCGGGGCCCGGGGCGAACGGCGGCGACCCCGACCTTGACCCCGACCCCGACCCCAGAGACCCCGACCCCGGCGCCAGCCCGGATCCGCGGGTGGACGCTCTGCCTATCCTGCGCTACTGCCGCGAGCCCAGCCGCTACGGTAGGTGGCGGTGGCGGGTCTCGGGGATCGCGGGGGTCCCGGGGTCATGGAGGGTCCCCTAGAGGTCGGGAGGTGCGCACGCCACCTGGCGATCGGTGGGCGAAGGCTCTGAGGCCGCCCTGGCTGCTCGAGGCTGCCCCCGGCCAGGTCTTCAGGTCACCAGTGAGGGGCGGCTCCTGTCCTGGGAGCCTGCGTGCTGTGGGGACCTGTGAAGACAGCCCACTGGCTGTGCTGCCTGCTGTCTCCCCTCCCGGGCGGACGGCCACCCCAGTCAGCGACTGCTGTGGCTCCCAAGTCTCAGGACCCTGAGAAGTCTGTGACAGGGGGCACCCCGGACAGGGTGGCTCCTGACCTCTGCCTGCCACAAAGCCAGGTTTCCTGTGGGCGGGGGTGGGGGGGGCTCCACTGGCACAGCCTCGAGTCCTTTGGCCTGGCGTCCTGCTGTCCTTCTGTCAGTGTCCCTAGGTGAGTGGACGCTGCTCTGAGCCCTCGCGCCCCTCCCTGGGCCCAGGCCTGCGGGTCAGCAGGACAGGGTGGCTCAAAGCCAAAGGCCTCTCCAGGGCTCAGGGTGCGTGCACACGGGTGTGTGCAGAGCAGGCAGGGAGGGAGGGAGCCCCGCTGCAGGTCCTTTCTGATAGGCCTTTCTCTGTTCCGCTGTGTGGTCCGGGTGCCTGTGTGGTGTGTATCTGTGTGTGAGCGTCTGGCTGTGATATCTGTGTGTGTCAGTGTGAAGTGTGTATGTGTGTGTCTGTGTGGGGAGTATGTGTCTGCATGTATTACATGTGTGGTGTGCGCATCTGTAGCTGTGTGTCGTCTGAGTGATGTGTATGTTGCAGGTGTCTACTTCTTAGGACTCAGCTGGCACTTACGTGGCTTTGCGGGTCAGTGTCTCCTGCCCTGTGTCCCCTCAGGAGTGGACGTGGCTGGGGGATGGGGTGGCGGCTGGCTGCCAGGCCCTGCTTCCCATCAGCCCCTCCTGAGCCAGTCGGGCCCGGAGCCTGGGGTTCCAGCCTTGTGCCTGGCCCCTCTCCAGCTGGGGTGGGTGCATGGGTTCTCCTGATCCTGACCAGGCAGCGGGAGTGCAGTGGCTGTCCACCTGCTTGGCAGGGACAAGTGTCTTTGGTTTTTGGGAATCAAGTCGAGGGCTTCCAGGGCTGGGACCTGTGGAGCTTCCAGCTGTCCTGCAGCCTGGAGGGCGTGTAGACTGTCAGGGGGTCTCCTGAAAGGGTGTAGGGGAGCAGCACCCACCGTGGGGTCCTCACACGGCTTTCCTGGGTGAGTCTGGCCCTGAACTCTGCCAGAACTGTGTGACAGGACCCTGCCCTGGCTCGCCTGCTCCTCATGGCCCTCCCCGTGGCACTGGGCTCTGCCTGGACTCTGGGCTGGAAGGTGGAGGCCCAGGGCACTGGCCATCAACACCTGAGCAGGGACAGGGCCAGATCAGGACGCCCCTGCGGGTCCCTCCTGAGGCTCCACCCCTCATCCTGGCACAGGGTGCCAGGCCTGGGTGTGGGCTCAGACTTGACCTCCCTCCCTGCACAGCACCGTGAGGGCTTCCACCTTGGTGCTGGTGTGAACCAAGGGCGTTGCCTGGACTCCTGGGGTAGTGGGGAGATGGGGACCCTAGAATTCTGTGTCCACTCACCCTCTCTCTGCCCACGGGTCGGTCCTCTCACACGGGCTCAGCCAGGGACCAGGAACCGGCCTGCCACCTCCTGGCTGGCTGGTGACCTCTGTCCATAGACAACGTGCTCCTGTGGGGCAGGAACCCGGGGCGACAGTTCCAGGGGTGGTGGATCAAGTGGTTTTGTGTTGTTCCCACTATGTGGGAACAGAAGACCTATTATTTGCTGCTGCCATTAAAACAATGTAAACCAAGTTTTAAAAAAGCAAACAAAGATTTTATGGGTCTGCCTTGGGCGCTGGGCCAGGAGCGAGCACCAGGTGGGGCCCCTGACCCGAGCCAACCTTCCCATGGGGTGTGCGTGAGGGGGTCGCTCTGGTCCTCAAGCACCACAGCTCTGCTCACCCAAGTCTCTGCTCTGTCATCTTCCTGGTCCTGCGGTAGAGTCCGGCCCCAGGGGTGGACCAGCACCCCTCTGGTGACAGCTGGGCTACACGGCTCATGGAGGCAGGGTCCGTGTTCTGGGATGTGACCATGGTGCCCCGGGCCTGTCCCGGTGTCCCTAGGATGGGCTGTGTGAGTGCACGGTGCGCATGCATCCGGACACCCATGTTCGGGCCATGCTGCCTGCCTCATTGGCAGTGGCACAGTGAGATGGCAGAGGGGGCCTGCTGCCTGTCCAGCAGGGCATCTCCTGTGAGCACAGGGCTGGAGGCTGGGTGCAGAGTCCGAGGGGAGATGGGCTGGGCACAGGCTGGGCATGGGGCTGGGGTTCAGAGAAGCCCCTCAACGGGAAGGGTGCTGGTGAGACCTTCAGCCGTGGTCTTCTACGGGGAGGCCCAGGGACCTGGTCCAGCGGTCAGGGCACATGATGGACTGTCCTGGGAGCACCTTACCAGCGTGCTCTGTGTGTGCCGGGAGCCTCGAGGACAGGCATCTGCGAGGCCATGGGCCCTGCAGAGCACCCCCACCCCATGGCTGCCCTGGGCCCTGCCTGGCACTTGGGCTGGCCCTCCCGTGGCAGAGTGGGGTCTCGAGGGGCGGTGGCCTCCCCTTCCCGTCATTGTTGTGGCTGACAGGGCCTCCTCCTCCTGACCCTGGCAATTACCCTGGGAAGCAGGGGCAGCCTGCGCTTCCCACACGGTCCCCAGGTGCCAGCAGGACAGGGCTCTGGGCCGTGGGGTGAGGCTCCCGAGGTCATCTGGAGGAGGCCCCTGGCTCTGGTGTCTGAGAGCTGCCACGCTGGGCAGACTCTGCTTTCTTCGCTTAAATATTTCATGGTGCTGCCCTTGCTGGTGGCTCGGAAGCCACCTCGGCCTTCTCAGAGCAGGAAGCTGTGCCGCCCTGAGGCATTCTGCCTTGGCTTAGTAGGAAAATGCTGGGTGTTTGATTTGGCTTCTTTTTCACCAGAGAAGGGGATGGGTTTTAAGGCACCAACTCCCTTCGTATTGGAGTTTTGTTTAAATAAAGGCTTTAACGTCCAACATAGAGATCACCGCTGGGTTACAGGGAGCACAAGCCAGGGGCTTCACAATGAGGTCAGCCTGGCCAGAGCCTCTGGTTCAGTGCGAAACTCTGCAGCAGGGCCTTGGCCCCAAGACACCTGGGCGATGCCAGATCCCAGCATCTCCTGTCCTGCAGTGACGAGTTCATACAGGAAAGAAGCACACGAGAACATCCATGACCTGGTGAGGGCATGGAGGCAGGCCCTCGGCCACAGAGAGGCCGCCTGCTGAAATATGTGTGGACGTGGCTTGGGATCGGCAGTTCTTGGCGTGTGTGGGAGGGTGGCTGCCATGTAAGTGTCAGGCAGGTGGAGCACTGAGGCATGAGGGGTGGCACCAAGGGCACTGGGGGACTGGGACAGGAGTTGCGCCCCAGGGACGGGGGGGGGGACCCTGGCACATCCGGTCCGAGGTCCAGGCTCTGTGAGCGCCAAAGCTTCACCCAGATGAATGCTAACCCCAGGCAGGGCCGTGGACGGAGACATCCAGGTGGCATACAGCACGGGGGAGGGCACCCTGTGACGCTCACGTCGGGCGGCCAGGCCCCAGAGAGAGCCCTTCACCCCACCTGGGGCTGTTTGCAAACAAACATGAAAGCAGAGGCTGGCAAGAGCCCGAAGAGACCGGAACCCTCGTGCGCTGGGGGTGGAGGTAGACTGTGCAGTGTGGACGGGTGTTGGGGACCTAAGGCCCTGTGGCAGGAGGACAGGCTGCCTGCAGTTCTGCCCATGTGAGGCCCTCAGTGTTACCCCCTTCATGGAGGCAGAAGGCAGAGCGGGTGGCACCAGGGCTGGGGCTGGGAGGGACCCATTCCACAAGACGCAGAGCCTGGAGATGGGCGGGCAGCTGCACAGCAGCGTGGCCATTCGGGGCGCCTTGGAGTGGTGCCCTCAGGAAAACTGGAGAGCAGGTGGGCGCGGTGGCACGACCTGTCATCCAGCTGGTCCAGAGGCTGGGCAGTGGTCAGTGCCTGGCCACGCTACGTAGGAGACCTTACTTTGAAGGGTGGTGGGGGTTAAAATGGCAAATCTGCAGTGTGTCATGTGTGCTTTACTGCAACACCCTCCTGGAAGGGGAGAGGGACAGGAGGCAGGAGACGGACCCAGCCTGGGCTCCCCTCCCCCAGGGTGGAAAGGCCAGCTGGCTGCTTTTCCGGAGTTCAGAGCTGATTTGATTAAACCAATTCACACTCCAGCAGGGCCCCTCCAGGAGGGGCCTTGTTAATCTCAGTCACTCTGCACACCTCCTGCCAGGACCTTCCTGTGTCGATGACAGTGATGTCTTTGTGATCCTGGCCCAGAAGGGCCCGCGATGGGGCAGGTTCACCTACACGGCCCTCCCTGGGCCCCAGGCCCCTGGCCAGGAGTGTCCCTTGGCCTCAGTTCCCCAAGCCAGACGTGTGGGGGGGCCTCCAGCAGGGGCACCTCCAGCTGCGAGTAGGGAGCCCCCACTGTGCTTGCCCCTGCAGAGGGGCCTCTGCTCTCCGGAGCAGAGTGGGCAGACTTATGTCCAGCCTCACACACAGCAGCCGCAGGGCATCCAGCAGTGTGAGGCCGACGGCACCCACACAGCTATTGCCTGCAGAATTCACGGTCACAGGGGAGAGAAAGTGCCCAGAAGTCCCTGCCCTGAAAACCTGTTCAGAGATGTCACCTGTGCAGCCGAGCACCGCACTCCGCACTAGGCACATGCACACACAGCGCATGCGAACACAACCGTGCGTACGCACACTCAGTGCACACCTGCGGATACAGATGCACACTCACTCCCTGCTTTTAACCTTTTATCCCTTACTAATGTGGCAAACAGCAGAGGAATGAGACCCCCGAGCTGGCTGTGGAAGGCAACAAGGCGCAGACTTTATTCACCTGGGCGCAGGTCGACAGGGCGAGCAAAGACCAGGCGGGATTTTTACAGGGCGTCGTCGTCGGGAAGGGGTCTGGCACATACAGGGTTGGAGCAATATTCGTGGCCGGGGTCCACGCAGCGGTCAGGGCAGATGTGTGGGTGCTGTCAGGAGACTTGGCACCGGGAAGACACTGTGCTGTGCTTTGTGGTCTTTTCTCCTTTCTGTAACATCTGCTCTGCATTCTGTGTGCAAGGACATGGCGCAGCCTGTATCTAGGTGGAGACGGCAGGAGGCAGGACGTACACCTGGTCTCAGCCACCTAAGGAGGGGCGCGTCTGCCAGGGCTGCACTTTTTGAATCTGCTAAAAGTGTAACTTAGAGATAAACAGCATATTTATTAGCCAGGTCATGGCCAGAGCAGGCCTGGCAACTGACTTGAAGTTCTTTCCTTTTTTAAAAAGATACCATTTTTTAAAAAAAGATACCATTTTAACTCCTTTTTTTCTTTCCTTTCTTTCCCTCAGTACTGAGGATTGGACCTGAGGCCTTTGCTGTGAGCCACATCTCCAGCCATTTAAAAAAAAATTATTTTTAGACAGGGTCTCACTAAGTTTCCCAGCTGGGCACAGATTTGCAGTCCTCCTGGCTCAGCCTCCCAGAGTGCTGGGATCACAGGCCTGCACCACCACACCTGGCTCTCTTTTTATTTTTAATTTACTTTTATTAGTGCCCATGGATTTGGCACAACGTCAGGTTTCCCTGTGGTGTTTTCAGGCGTGTGCATAACACATAGCACAGTAGGGTCGTCTCTCCTCAGGTCCTCCCTGGCACCCTTCCTGTCCCCTTACCCCTCCTTCTTGTCTAATAGCAGTCTCCTTCCTGCTCTTATGTCATCTTTTTCGGATTCCGTATGGTAGGGAAAACACACTATATTTCTTTTTCTGAGTCTGGCTTATTTTGCTTACCATAATCATCTCCAGTTCCATCCATTTTCCTGCAAATGACATAATTCCGTCTTTCTTTGTGGCTGAGTGATAATTCACTGCGTGTATACACATTTTCTTTATCCACTCACCTGTCCATGGGCACCTCAGCTGGCTCCATGTCTCGGCTACTGTGAATTGTGCCGTAGTAAACTGGGCTCTGCGGGTGTCCCTGAGCATGGTGGTTTCAATGCCTTTAGGAATAGACCCAGGACTGGTATTGATTTAGGGCCTCCAAATAATCCAAATAATGTAAGGGAAATATTATAACTCCCAACATGCTAGACATCCCAAATGCCGAGTTCGTGTTCCCTAAACTCGAATGAATTCTGGGAACAACGGAGGTTAAGAGTAGGAAGAATTTTTTTTTATTTTTAAAAAATGTTTATTAGCACATGTTGGCAGTACATAGTGATTACATTCATCGTGGGGAATCTGTGCCTGTACATAGCAAACACATCTTAATTCCTTTTACTTCCTCTTCTCTTCCTTTCATCTCCATCTCTTGGTACCTTGTCCATTTGCAAAAAATCTAGCTGTTTCCTATTATTGATCTTTAACTTGCTCTTTAAATTTTTTTATACTTTGGGTTTCTCATGTAAGAGAAACCATGTGATATTTAAGCTTGTGTCTGATTTATAGTATTTCACTTAATAGTATGGTTTCAAGGTGCCTCCATTTTTCTACAAATGACTCAAATTTATCCTGCTTTAGAGCAGAGTAGTACTTCATTGTGTATAAATATATAAATTGTGTATAAATACCATATTTTGGAAGGATTTATTGAGAGAAAGGCAGCTTCTGTGTAAGACAGAAGGGGTGACATAGGGGCAATAGATGTTACTCCCATCATGCTAGATGTCAGATATGCCACGTTTGTCTAAGGAACAACAGAGGTTAAGAGTAGGCAAATTTATCGGGGACTAAGAATGGAGAATAAGAATTAGGGGCCGGGGACGTAGCTCAGTGGTTCTGCCGTCTGCCGCGCAAGTGCAAGGTCCCAAGTTTGATCCCCAGTACAAAAAAAGAAAAAAAAAAAAAGAATTAGGAATAAGAATAGCTCCCGGGAGGCAGGAGGGGTCCCGAAGGGGTTCCAAGAGTCTACATCTTAAAGGAAGTTTTATAGAGCAAAGTCACAAGGGGTGGGCACAATGTGGGTTAAAACTGTAATCAACCAATATGATTACAGTATAGTGGTTTAGGTAACATTGATCCAATAGTATTTTAATGGTCTTAGTCTTGGTGGGTGGAGGAGGATGGCCCCCCTCAGTGAGATAATGGTCTATCTACACGGGAAAGTCAAAAAGGGTGGCTCGAATAATCCCAAGCTTCTGTTCATTCCTTAGAGAAGTGTGCACATCTGGCATTGCTACTTTAATCTTCTTCAGACGTGACTAGCCACACCTTCAATGTGTTCTCATCCTCTGCATTGATTTAGAGGACTGCCTACGTATTTCTACCTAACTTAGCTGTCTACATCAGGGCACTGCAAAGTGGGTTGCCCTGCATACCACTTCTCAAAGATGTTTTATTGAGCAAAACCACGAGATGAGGCAAGTGAAAGGTGGGACAAAACTGCAGTCAACTAATAAGATTACAAGTATAATCCCTTAGGTAGTGTTGATCCAATGGGAAATCACGAAGTGAGACAACTATGATCAACCAGGAAGATCACAACAAGTTTAGTCACTTAAGAAATATTGATTAATGGGGAAGCAAGTCACATAGCAAGCATAGCAAGCATACCTGGACGGAAAAAGGACTGGTGGGAAGGAATGGGCTAGGGTGGTTTAGGTCTCCACCCAAGGTGATTGATACCTATTTAGAATATCCATCACTATCCATGAGGGAAGTATGTAGGTGTGGTTATTCTTTTTTGAATGGTCTTCAGTACATGAGCCTCAGGCTACAAGAGGGCCCGGGCCTGCCTAACTGCCTTATATTTTCTAACTAGTTTAGTGGTCAACCGTAGTATCGCTGGGTCCTATGGCAGCTCTGTTTTTAGTTTTTTGAGGAACCTCCCTACTGATTTCCTTAGTGGCTGTACTAATTTGCATTCCCACTAGTGTGGAGAAGGGCTGCTCTTATTCCAAATCCTGGACAGTATCTACTGGTTTTTAATTCTTGATAAGTCTCAAGGTAGGTTTTTTTTGGTACTGGGGATCGAACTCTGGTCCTTGCGCTTGCGCAGCAGGCAGCAAAACCATTGAGCTAAATCCCCTGCCCTTCAAGGTAGTTTTGGTTTGCATTTCCCTAGTGGTCAAAGATGTTGAACACTTTTTCTTGTCTTTATTGGACATTTGGACTTTTGCATGGTCAACTCATTTGCCCTTTTATTGATTGGGAAGGTTTTGGGGGTTCTGTTGGAAGAGTAGCTGGCAGAGTTTTCCCTGTTCTGTGGCCTCTCTCTTCACCCTATTGGTTGTTTCTCTTGCTGTGCAGAAGCTTTTTAATTTGCTATAGTTCCATTTGTTGATTCTTGTTATTATTACCTGTGCTGTTGGAGTCCCTCTCAGGAAGTCTTTGCTCATGCCTATGACTTCAAGTGTTTCCCCTATGTTTTCTTTAGCAGTTTCAGAGTTTCAGGTCTTATGTCTAGATCTACGATCCATTTTGAATTTTTTTTTTAGCAAAACATTTATTGGTACATTTTAGATATACATAATGATAACATTCATCATAGTTGTATTGATTTTTTCTTTTGAGACAGGGTCTCACTATGTAGATCAGGGTGTCCTTGAACTCAGTATGTAGCCCAGGCTGGCCTCAAACTTGCAGTGATTCTCCTGCCTCTGCCTCCCAGGTGCTGAGATCACAGGTGTGCACCACCTTGCCAGGCAGTTGAATTGATTTTTATTGAGGGTGTGACATAGGGATCTAGTTTCAGCCTTCTACAACTGGATTTCCAGTTTTCAAGGCACTGTTTGTTAGAGGCTGCCTTTTCTCCAGTGTGTAAGTTGTTTTTTTTTTCTTTTTTTTTTTTTGGTACCGGGGATCGAACTTGGGACCTTGCGCTTGCAAGGCAGGCGCCGGAACCACTGAGCTAAATCTCCGGCCCATCCAATGTGTAAGTTTGACTCCTTTGTTCAGAATCAGGTGACTGTAGTTGTGTGGATTTGTTTCTGTGTCCTCTAGTCTGTTCCATTGGTCTGTGTGTCTATTTTTGTGCCATTATCATGCTATGTTTGTCACTATGGCTTTGTAGTATAATTTGAAATCAGGTATTTGATGCCTCCTACTCTTAGGATTTCTTTGGCTATTCTGCGTCTTTTGCATTCCCATAAGAATTTTAGGATTTTTTTTCTAGTTTTGTGAAGAATGTCATTGATATTTTCATGGGGATCGCATTGAATATGTGGATTGCTTTTTGTACAGTGGCCATTCTGACTATCAACTCTGCCAATCCATGAGCTATTGTGAATGGAATTCTCTTCCTTTTTTCTTTCTCAGATATTTTGTTATTGGTGTATAGAAGAGCTGTTGATTTTTTCGAATATTGATTTTGTGTCCTGCTACTTTGCTAAATGTGTTTAAAGTCTTTAGGTCTTCTAAGTATAGGATGGTATTGTCAGTTCTTTTCTACACAGCAATGCCTTTATTCTTTTTCCCTTTGCCTGATTTTTATTTTTTAAATTTATTTTTATTTTTTTGGTACCAGCGATTGAACTCGGGTCCTTGTGCTTGCGCAGCAGGCAGCGAAACTACTGAGCTAAATCCCCGGCCCTTTGCCTGATTTTCAAAGTGAGTCATTATACAATCAGCCACACACAGAGTGTGAGAAAGCAGGATGGCATGCCGCTGACCTCACCTGAGCGACCTTCCTCCTGACGTGCATGGGTAGGCAGTGGCACCTGGTGTTCCCAGCATGATCTCTGGGCTGCCATGGAGGCAGCAGGGTGGGCTGTGGGCATCTCCCATGCCCAGCCAGGGTCCCCAGCCCAGTCCCCTCACAGGCCGCTGTCCCCAGTGCCCACCATGAAGCGACTGAGCAGTGTCTTGGGCTTCAGGGTCCCAGCTACAGAAGCGTCCTGTCAGAGGTGTCATCAGGCTGTTCCCACCCACACGCGGCTCCTGATTTCTTGCCCCTGACTTTTGGCCCTCCCCCCAGCAGACCTGAACACCAGTGGTAGACCGTGAGTGTCTACATGTCTCAGTCCTTGGACTGAGTCTACTGTCTTCCAAGATCCCTGCATGGGGCAGGGCCCCAGGCCACCTGGAATTTGCATTTGTCCTGTCACATCTGCCCTAACAGCCCTAACTCACAGGGCAGAGCCCCCGGTCTCCGTTGGTAAAGTCCCTGCCCCACCACAGTGCTGTTGCTGAGACCAGGAACACAGGGTGGACCTGGCAGCCTGTCCTTAGAGGGCTACTTGTTGACATCACCCACATTCACTGACATGCCTACCAAGGGCAACCTGGTCCCCAGGAGACCCAGGAGCCGCCAACTCCCCCACTGAAGCCCAGCACTTTCATCAGGGCACAATTTTCCAGCCTCTCTCCTGCCTCTGGGGCAACCTGAGAACCCTGCGATGGCAAAGACTGCCTGCTGGGCAGCGGCTGCCATGAGTGCATGGGGGCCACCCTATTGTGGAGAGGCTGGAGAGCAAGGCTGAGACCCTAACCCTAACCCATATACCTAATCCTAACCCTAACCCAAACCCATATACCTAATCCTAACCCTAACCCATATACCTAATCCTATCCCTAACCCTAACCCATACCCTAACCCTGGACTGATAACCCTAACCCTAACCCATGCTCCCATCCATACTCCTGTCCCCTAACTCATACCCTAACCTGGGCTCCCATGACTCTGCTCTGGGCTTGCTTGTGGTGTAGAGCCAGGTGGACGTGTGTGGGGCCGAACTGTGCTATTCCCCTGTGTGGAATAAGGGCTGGGCCAGCCTGGTGCTCAGTGCCTACTGGATGGAGAAGCAGGGATCCCACTGATGGCAGCTCCCCTGTGATGGAGACCACTATGGACCAAGTCATGTCCCCTGATGGGAGTGGCTAGGAATAGGGCTGCAGGGAGCCCATCAGGAGGCCCCCCCTTAGAGCTTGGCCTTACAGGAAGGGAGAGGACGGGTGCACAGGGGAGCACCGTGAGGACACAGAGGGTGCTGCCCACAAGCCAAGGAGAGTGGCCTGGGGCGGCCGATGGTCCCCTCAGGTCCTGCCCAGCAGCCCTGTCTAGCTCCCATTGCACCATGGTGTGTGGCTCTGTCCCTGCCAGGGCCTGCCTTGGTAGCGGTGGAGTCTTCCTCCCTGAAGCTGCCTCTGTCAGGCCTGCTGCTCCCCCTCTGTTGCCACCTGAGCCCTCCCTGGGGCCCAGGCTCCTCTGCCTCTGTCTGTTGCTGGGCGACCACAGTGTTCTGGTCCCCCTGGACTAGATGGCGCCTGGCAGGGCCAGTGCCATCTTCCTGGGCAAGCTGAGGCCAGGCCACGCCAATGCACTGGTGCAGTTGCTGGCCCATCTCCCAGGGCTGGGGGAGCCCAGGAGAGGCCACACCAGCTGGATGGGCAGCTCTGCCGCTGCCATTCGGCTGCTTGTGCCTGCTAGGCCTGTGGGTCTCACAGAGCTGTGGGGACCAGGACTGGTGTGCCAGGATGTCCTTGTTCTGGGACACGGGAAAGCATGGTGTGCACTGCTGAGGACACACTGGCTGGGATGATCCCTTCCTCAGGATGGAGTTTTGGCTCTCACACCTGGGCAGCCTGGCCCACTGGTACTGTGGGCTCAGGGTGGGACCTAAGGCCCCTCCCACTGGCCTGCAGGATGAGGGGGGTACCGGGCCACCCCTGCCTGTCCTGCAGCCTAGATCTGGGGACCTGCACCCAAAGCTTGGTGCAGATGTGAACTGAGGTCCCTAGCCAGCCCTTGCCTGGGGCCCACTAGGACAGGAGGCTCCAAGCCTTGGTCACCAAGCCTTGCATGTGCTGGGCTACAGCAGAGCTCAGCTGGTCCCTGCCACTCTGGGCCTCCATGTGCAGGAACTAGGGGAGCCCAGGGCAGTGGTGCAGGCAGGGTTTGTTCCAGCATGTCCAGGCATATTCTGGCATGTGTGGCTGCTGCTGGAAACCCAGGTCAGAAGTCCTGGCTTAGAGATGAAGCCACTCTTGACCGGGCACCATTGGCCTCCTTTCCCACCAGATCTGGACCCATGGGCCCACAGGGCAGCCCAGGACAGGAAGTGGAAGTGGGGTGGCCCCAGGATAGGAAGTGGGGCTCCCAGAACCAACTGGCAACAGCTCATGCTCCCCAGAGGCCCCAGCAGCAGGAGATGGGGTGTAGAGTGTGGCCTAGGGTCGAGCAAGGTGGCTGCGGCCCTTGTGGAGGGACTGAGTGGGCACTGGCCGAGAAGCACTGGGCATGCCGCGCCTTGCTGTCCTCCTGGCCACCAGCTGGCAGTTTTTGAGGTGATGCCATTACTGCTGTGTTGGCCTGGCACTGGGAGACCTGAGTCCCACAGTGGACAGGGCCAGGTGGTGAGGAGCCCCCCCAGGGTCCCTGTCTCAGCAGAGCCTGCACTGCATGAGGGCCAGGAAAAAGACCCCAGGTCCCCTCTTTTCCTCATCTCAGGGTCAAAGCCGCCATGTCCCCCACTGACCTATGTTGGTAGCAGTCTCTCCAGAGAGCTGGGACACAGCTGTACCAGGTGTCTGACCCCTAGCTCTGCTCTTGCTTGTCCTGTGTGATGTCACTACCACATCCCGCTCTGGCCTGGGACTGAAGAGGACCAGGCCTGGGGCTGCAGCCCTGTGGAGACCACGCCGCCCCACTTTGGGGAGCGCAGTCTGGTCCTCGGGTGCCATGGACTGACCCCGCTGTGGCATCACACATCTGCCAACCCTGTACACACTGTGCTCCAGTTCCCTTTTCTCCACGGTAAAGCATCTGTGACAGAGTTTACCATCCAAGGTGGGCGCCAAGAAGGCTGAGGCAGGAGGGTGGCCTGAGCCCAGGAGCTTGAGGGGTCAGGATCGGTGGTGAGGTTCCCTCTAGTCTCAGAGAGAGATGGGGAAGGAGAGCATGAATGTGAATGATCACTTGGAGCATCTTTAGGCGAGTTTTACTAGACATGTGTGGCTTCCTCAGAGTCTCTGAGCTCCACCATGGAGTTCTCTCGGCAAATCAGAATCCATTCAAGGGCTTTCTTTTTCATTTTCATTTTAAAATTTATTTGCAGCACTGAAATGGAAACCAGGGCCTTGCCCAGGCTCGGGAAGGGCCTCCTCTGAGTGCTCTTACCACGTGGGCTGGGCCTGGTGGGGCTCCGTGGCCCTGGGGGCCTGATGGTGCAACCCCGACACCGGAGGCCTGAACAGGCTGGGGGAAGCCCGAACCCCCACCCCGCGCACCCTCGACACTGTGGAGTCGGCTTCATGCTGAACTCTACAGTGCTTCCGGAGTGGCCCCCGCCTCTGCCCCGCTTTTGAGGTTCTGCAGAAGCCCCAAACATGAGGCAGAGGAAACTCTCAAGCACCCAAGGTGAGCCTCCTGCCCTGCCAGTGCCAGGGGATTCCACACGGCCCTGTCAGTGACTCTGGGCATCCTGACTGTCCTCTGCACCCCAGAATCTGCCCTGGCATTTTCTGTAGTTGCTTCTGTCCAGCCAGTGGGCAGGGTCCCCAGAGGTCTCTGTGTTTGAAAATCTCCTGGTCAGGGCGAGGGGCCAGCAGTGTGGGGGTCACTGTGGGCAACCATGCATCCGCCCTTGTGGGGCAGGGGGCCAAGCCAGCAAATAACAGCACAGGTACAGGACAACCTGACCTCCAGACAACACAGATGACTCAGTCTAAGCCGTGCTTGGCTTACACCACACTCAAGGAAAGAAACATGCTGTTTACTGGACTCTCGCTGATGAGGCACGCTCCGTGACACCCTCTGTGACACCCTCTGACGGCAGATGTTGCAGACTGGTTCTTAGAACATGGCGAGGTCGGGTGGGGCAGCGGGTGCCTGTGGAAGGGCCTGGAGCGAGCCCAGGCTTGGGGGCACTGCAGCTGACTCAGGGCATGGAGCGTGGGCCCTGGGTCCATGGTGAGCAGGCCCCCGTCAGGAAGGGGCCACACGGCCTGGGTTTAGTTAGAGGCCCCAGCCCAGGCTTGGGCTTCCTGAGCGAGGGCGAGGGGCAGCTGCCCTGGGCCCTGGGCCACCAGACCAGTGCAGCTGGGGACTCAGCCCAGCCACCACCCACCTGGAGGTACCTGGGGCCAGCTCTGCTTGTGGCAAGAACGACAATGCCAGTATGGTGGAGGGGCTTCTGTGGCATCCTCAGGCCTGTGGTGGCCGCTGGTGTGGACGGCTTCGAACGTGTTTCTGGGACAAACGGCGGAGGAATGAGATCCCCGAGCCGGCTGTGGAAGGCAACAAGGCGCAGACTTTATTCACCTGGGCGCAGGTCAACAGGGCGAGCAAAGACCAGGCGGGATTTTTACAGGGCGTTGTCGTCGGGAAGGGGTCTGGCACATACAGGGTTGGAGCAATATTCGTGGCCGGGGTCCACGCAGCGGTCAGGGCAGATGTGTGGGTGCTGTCGGGCGACTTGGCACCGGGAAGACACTGTGCTGTGCTTTGTGGTCTTTTCTCCTTTCTGTAACATCTGCTCTGCATTCTGTGTGCAAGGACATGGCGCAGCCTGTATCTAGGTGGAGACGGCAGGAGGCAGGACGCAGGACGTACACCTGGTCTCAGCCACCTAAGGAGGGGCGCGTCTGCCAGGGCTGCACTTTTTGAATCTGCTAAAAGTGTAACTTAGAGATAAACAGCATATTTATTAGCCAGGTCATGGCCAGAGCAGGCCTGGCAGCTTCCAGAACCTTCTGTGCATTCATGGTTCCTCTTCCCCTCAGCCCACAAATGAGATGGGCCGCTGCACAGGTCCACGGGGGCTCGGCTCTGGGTCCCCATCTCCGAGGTTCCGGGCCTCCTGCCCAGGTGTCTGGAGACACAAGGGCATCCGGACGGTACCCTCTAGAGCAGGAAGCCCTGACTGAGGAGGAGAGGGGCTGCAGCACCCTCAGCCTCTCTCCCACGCTGCTGCATGGATGTGCAGAGGCCACAGCAGCTCTGTCCTAGCCAGCCCCGGGTGGGTCCCGCGGGCCACAGACAGCGGCGGATGCATGGCTCCTGAAGATGCAGGGGACCCTGGGGCTGCCACCTGACCACCTGACGGGGCCACCACAGATGATTCCCCTCCAGGGAGTGCTGCCTTGGGTGGTTCCCGGGTCATCGCTGAGCCACATCCGGATATAGGGTCCTGGCAGTAGTGTCGGGGCTGCAGAGTGGGCCCGGCTCCTGGAGGCCCAGGGTGATGGCTTCCCCTGTGGACATGGCGGGGGGCTGGACTCACCTGTGGGGCAGGTGGCTTCGTGTGTGTGTGCGCGCATGTGTGTGCAGCTACCCTCTTCTAGGAGAAGCTGGAGCCATGCTGGTGGGGCAGCAATACCATGTGTACCAAGCTTGCGGTTCTGCAAACACCAAGGAATGAAGTTTTTATAGGAAATAAGGAGAAGAGGACCTCCTGGCATTTGGAATGGGGCGGCCGCATGGCCCTCTGCTCTAGAGCTAATTATAGACACAGCATAGGAATTGCTTGGTTTTTTAGTGGTCAGCTATCACAGGTGGCTCTGTGGATTTCACACGACCAACTGGGACTCAGGCCTTTAACCCAGTTCTTCCACTCTTAGGGTTTACGGGACACTGGGATCTCAGCAGGAACTGGTTAATCTGCAGTATGATTCCTTTGAAACTCAGGGACTTGGTAGGGAGTGGCAGGGCCTCCCTTTAGTAGGGGGTGGGCTGCATTCCATGCTGCCTGAGGAAGTTCATTCTCTGTCCAAGTTGCAGTCTATTCTAGTTTTTATCAGTGTGGCTGGTCATCCCCCTCTGTCTCTGGCCCTTCCACTAGTTATTGCCTTAGCTGTAAGCTAACTAAATGAACTATTTTCTTTCTTTCTTTCTTTTTGTTTGGTTTTTTGAGGCAGAATCTCCTTTTGTAGTTCAGGCTGGCCCTGAACTCACTGTGTAGCCCAGGCTGGCCTTGAACTCGAAGTGATCCTCCCGCCTCAGCCTCCCAGTGCTGGGATTACAGTCATGTGCCACCACGCCCAGCAATAAACTATTTTCTACAGCAGCATTTTAGCCCCAGCCTTATGGCTCATCTCAGCCCAGGAAAGGACCCTGGTGTCCCTGGTGGCTTTCCAATTCATGGCAGCCCCTCCCCCACTCCCACATGGGTAGGGGTTGCCTTTAAGGGCACGATTCTGAGCCAGCTGTGGAGCGGGCGCTGGCTGGCCTGTGTCCTCAGGACACCACACTTCACAGACACCGACACGTGCTGACACGCATGTGCTTGTGCCCTGGTTTCGCCTCTCAGCTCCTGACAACAGATCCAGCTCTGATAACTGAGTTTTCCGTTCTCTGGAAGAGCTCACTGCCACACCAAGGCCACCTTGCTTACCACCGGGTAGGCCAAGTCAGTGGGAGGGAAATTAGTTCATCCCAGGGCGGGAACCTGTGGAAGATGGGGGGCTGCCACCTCAAAACAAAGACCATCTTGGGGGACACGGGTACATGGAGGGGCTTAGGGGGTGGAGCAGGAAGGTTGTGTGCCAAGCAGGGCCTGTGGTCCAGGGCTGAGCTCTGGAATGGCCTCGAGGCCTCCATAATGCCTCAGAGGGCATGTCGACTCCCTCAAGGGAAACATGATTCCACCTTTAATAAGAGTTAGACTCTTGAGTCCCCGGCCCACGCTCAGATGTGGTCTGGAGGCTGTCAAAAGTCCTGGGCTCTGAAAAGCTGAAGGAGGAGGCCTGATGGGGGTCCTGGGCCACGTCCACTCACCTCCTTCCCATGCCGTGGGCAACTGCAGCAGTCAGCACCTCAGGGCAAAGGGGAAAAACAGAAAATAACTCCAAGGGCAGTTTGCGAAGCAGAGCAAATCTGAGAGGGTGGCGGACACTCAAGCACTGCCATCCTGGCTGTGACCAGGCCAGCATCCTCGGCGGGGTTGCCTTGGTGCCTGCAGGATCTTCTTGGGATCCCCCAGGCCTGCACACTCTTCATGTGGCTCAGCTTCTGTCTCTTCTGAGATTTTGGGAGGTTGTTTCTCAAAGAATTTGTCTATCTTATCTATGAATAAAAAATTACCACTGCAGATATTTATAACAGCTCTCACTCTCTGTGTGGATTTCCTAGGACTGCTCTAATAAACTTCCACTAACCAAAGTGGGGAAATGTATTGTCCGGCAGCCCGGAGCCTGCCCTCTGGCAGAGGTGTGGCTGTGCCCCTGTCCCACCCTCCTCCTCCACTGGGCGGGGCTCAGGCCCCGGCTGTGGCCACCCTGCTCTGGTCTCAGTCTGTCTCTGCCAGCCTCTTCCTTTGTGTGTTCGCCTCCAGACCCAGATTAGGCCCAGCACACTTACAAAGACCTGTCTCCATGCTAGATCCGGCCCAGGCGCTGGGGGCACAGTTTAGCCCACTGTGCTGTCTTCTAGTTTTTGCAGCATCTATGGGGATGCAGTTCCCCGAAGCACAGTTTGAATGGTAACTTCACTCTAACTTAGCTCGAGGCAGTGTCGGATTTCAGTCTGGACACTTTAGCACATTCAGTCCTTGGCACATCCTGCTTAATTTCCAAGGTCTGAGGGGTTTTCTGCTGTCCTTCCGTGGCTGACTTTTCACTCTTCCTTGGCCATCAGAGACCATGTCCTCTGCTATCCTCTTCTGGGAAGCTGTCGGGGTGCACACTGTGGCTCGCGCAGGCGGACGTGGGGGGCACTGCAGGCCCCTGGTGGAGGTGAGAGCCAGCAGCATGAGGTGCCTGCCCCACAGGCCTGCGGCCAGGTGGTCTTGCTCCCCAGCCGCCTGCCCGAGTCTCACCCACAGCTGCTCTGTGTTTATGGGTCTGGGAGGTGCCCTGAGGTCTGCAGCTGCCCCCAGGAAAGTCCACTTCCCTTGTTCTGTGGGGTGCGCCGGCCGGGGCTTGTTAGAGCTCACGCCGTGGGGTCGCTGGTCCACTTTGCTGTCTCTCCCAGTCCAGTTACTATGGGAGCAGGGTCTCTGTCGCCTGCTTCTGGAATCAGCAAAGTGAGTTTCTCCCTTCTGCAGTCCTGTCTTGGGGCTGTGGCCCCGGCGTTTGCTGACAGACGTCTGACTGGCTCAGGCGCTGTGGCAAGCCCTTGTCCCTGGTCTGCAGGGCCTGCCCGGTCCTCCTGCCCCGTGACTTCAGTCCTCCTCACGCATTCTGCACTCTGCCTGCGTGGACCCTGGACTCTGCCAACCCAGCCGCATCTGGCCTGTCGCCTGTGCTTCCGAGTCTCCCTCTCCCCTGCTGGCGTGCCTGCGCCTCGTCCTGTTGGCTTGCTCTCCCTGAACTCTGCCTGCTGCCCCTGGTGGGGGCCCAGGGTGCAGCTCTCCTCCGTCCCAGCCCTCCCAGGGGCCTTGCTTTTGCCTCTCTGCTTTTGCCTGTAATTGAATTGACTTAACCAAGAGAGAGGCTGAGGTGCTCCACCACATGTATACCTCGTCATGTTTACATTGGGGTATACGCATCATCCCCTCAAATGCCTGGCACTTCTTTATGGGAAAACATTCAAAGCCCTTCCAGCGTTTTGAAATAAGAGCACATGACTGAGTCCACAGCTGCCCTCCTGTGCAGTGGAGCTGCTGGGCTCCACCTCCCTTTGCTTCGTCAGTAATGGGTGCCCCTCTGCCATTCACTGCCACCGTCAGCCTCCCTCCGGGGCCTACCACTGAGCCACAGCCTGCCAGCTTTGCTATTGACAGGCTTTTCCCCTTTATGTTCGTTGGGATACTGGTATTAAATTTCTCTGGCCTGTGAAGTCCGCCTCGCCTCATAGGAGGGATCTGGCTTTGTGCTGGGGCTGACCTGGGGCTGGGTGTGGATTTGAGGGTGTGAGGCCCCTGTGATGTTGGAGGGTTTCAATGGCAATTGAAGCTTTTCTTTTATTTATTTACTTATTTATTTTAGTACTGGGAATCGAACTCAGGACCTTGTGCTTGGCAGGCAGGTGGGGCACCACTGGGCTACATCTCCCCCCCCACCACACCTGTTTTCAAAATGTACTTTTAAGGCATCACCCTGAAGACATAGAAACGAACGCCTCACAGTGTTTGCACTAAAAAGGGAACTTGGACAGTGCGCTCCTCTGGCTGCTGCAGTGGGTCACAGCCCAGCGTTCGAGGTTTGAGTGCAGCGCTGAGGGCGCAGAGACCGAGCCACGTGGACAGCAGCTGCCGGGCACACACTGTGTTCTCTCTCGGGACTAGGAGAATGTGGGCGAGGGTGGACTTCGGTTCAGTTTTCCCGGCAGAGCTCGAAGTGTCAAACCTGAGGAACGCAGAGGCTCGTGTGGGGCACTCCTGGCAGACGCACTGCAGCGGTGCTGTTTGTGTCCCTGCCAGCAGCAGGCACACAGGTCCCCGAGGACTCAGGAGGCTGCCGCCAGTCCATGGGGAGTGAGAGCCCCAGTGCAGCAGCCCTCAGCGGCCTGGGCTCCTCTGGGTTGGGGGGCTGGGACTGAGGTGCCAGGTGCAGGGGGCCGTGTGCCTCCTCCGTACACCGTGGTGCCCCTCCGTGCAGCCCAGCAGCTCCCACTGCCGGAAGGGAAACCAGCTGTTCCCACCCAGCAGCACCCCGAGGGCTGCCCTCCCTTGAGGGCCATGTGCCCCTTTATGTGCACTAGGTAATAATAGGACAGAGATTAAGCCACGGGCACTGAGTGCAGCGGCAGCTCTGAGCATTTAAACGGTCCCGAGGTATTTTTGTCTGGACCCAGCTGGAACGTGTTGCAGGCGAAGGGTGTGGGGGTCGGTCCCCCAGCGGTCCCTGCGGTGCTGTCCCTTGTGTCTCCCCACGGGTGCGGGGTCTGCGTGATCCTCCATGCACGGCAGTGCACTTTAAACACTTCGTTTCCTCGGACATACACCCCGCAGTCATACCTCTGACGCCTTGCAGGGTGAAAGGAAAGTTATTTGCAGTAGCCAGGAGTGGAAACACTTCAATTCAAAAGGCAACACCAGTCAAAGCAAGTGGACATTTTTTTTCATTCCTGCAGCGGTGGGGTTGGAACCTGGGCCTGGAGCAAGCCAGCACAGCCCACCATGCCACCCCATCGGCAGCCCCAGGTGACGAGCTTCAGCAACCAGTTAGGGTTAGCTGAGAGCAGAGGCCATGAAGCTCCCCGTGCAGCCAGGGACAGTGGCCATGAACGTGGCCGGCTCTGCCACGAGGGACAGTGCAGTGCTCAGGACCCACAGCCACTCCCAGGGACGAGGGATGCCTGCAGAGGGTCCCCGGGGAATGGACGCGCGTCTGGGGCTCTGCTCATGGAGGTCTAGGCTTGGGGGGCTCCTCTGTCCCCGGCCTGGCAGCCTGAGGCTTCTTTGTCCTCACTGCTTTGAGATTTAACACAGACTTGCTGCTTGGCTTTTCCTGGTGACAGAAGGATGTGTCCAAAATAAAAATAGCCTGGTCTCCTGATGCCGGGAGCAGGAGAGAGCTGGAGGTGACTTGGGGCCCAGGGCAGGGCGCTGGGCCAGGTGACATGGGCTCCCTTCTACAGGCTGAGGCTGCTTCCCCAGGCACCATCTCTGCAGTTCCCTCCCACACACTTCCCGTCCTCCCCTTGGCCCCCTGGGCGGGTCTGCCCCCGCACACCCCCTTCCTCCTCCTCCTCCGGTCTCTGCTCCTTCTCTCCTCCCACCTCCCCATCTCTGTGGGCTCTCAGGAGGCCTTGGCCTTCTGGGGCCCGGAGGGGCAGCTGACCAGAATCCTGGGAGCCCAGAGTCAGCTTTAGGGCAGGGAAACTGGTGGGTTCTGCAGGAGGCCCCAGGCCCAGGGCTATGCACAGCTCCTGGTGAGAAGTGTTTTGGGGCTCCTTTCAGGGTCCCCCTTGCTGCTCCCAGGCCCCTCCGGAAGCTCTCCACTCCACATCCTTCCCCACCGGAGAGGCAGCCTCTGTGGTCCCAGTCAGCAACAGCTGCTCCCCACCCCCAGTAGCGGCAGCCCTGATGAGATAGGGCGTTGTGATACCGGGATGATCTATGGACCTGCAGATAACATAAGGGAAACATTATAACTCCCAACCTGATTGACGTCAAATATGAGGGGTTTGTATTCTCTACAATCGAAGAATGAATTCTGGGAACAACGGAGGGTAACAGCAGGAGGAATTTATTGAGAGAAAAATAGCTTCTCAGAGAGACTGAAGGGGGCCTAGAAAGTGGGTTGCCTAGGGACCCTGCTTCTCAAGGGAGTTTTGTAGAGCAAAGCCACGAGGTAAGGCAGGTATAAGGTGGGACAAAACTATGGTCAGCCAATAAGATTACAAAACAGTCTGTTAGGTGATATTGATTAAATGGGGAAGCAAGTTGCAAGCTACATGCAACAAAGAAGGATTTCCAGGAAGGAGTGGGCTGGAGAGGCTTTGGTCTCCACCCAAGGTGATTGACGCCTATTTAGAGTATCAATCACTGCTGTTCATCCCTGGGGGAAGCAAGTGCGTATGTATAGTCAGTTTTGTCTCGAAGCCTTGCCTTCAATGAATGTGCATCCAGCCACAGTTGTGATGTGTTTTTATCTTCCACACTGACTTCTGTAAGAGTCCAGTCCTGTCTGACTGCCTCTGATATTTTTAACTAGCTTACCTGTCTACAATGCTAACTGGAGGGCAGAGGCACTGCCTCCCAGGTCCTGGCCTGGAGTGGACGTGGAAACTTGCAGTGCTGCTCTGTAGACCCAGTGCCTTGGACCTGTGCCTGCAGCCGAATGTGTGGGGCCCCATTCCAACTGGCACATCAGACTCCCACCCGGAAGCTGAGGCAGCAGCTCCTCCTGAGGCAGGTGGAAAGTCCACGTCCAGGTCAGAGGCTGGGTCTGCACCCGGTGTCCATGACTATCTGCTGGCACCGTACAGGAAGTCCCAGGTCTCCCTGGGCTGTGCCTGCCATGTGGCTAGAGGCCACCAGAAGTGACCAAGTCACATTTCAATCTGGAGAGGCTTTTGGTGGCCAGGCCAAGACAGCAGCGCCGGGGAGGACGGTGCTGGTGGGAGGATGTCGGGGAGTGGGCAGCCAGTGCTGAGCTCCTGCCTGACCTGTGGGTGTGGACAGGCAGTCACTGCCTCCGAGAGTCGCCCCAGTGAGTTCACACTGACACAGCTGTGTAGAGCTGTGAAGCCCATACCTACAAAGCAACTCCAGCCCTGCGGGGCGCTGAGCCAGGATGCCTGGCTCCCAGTGGCCACTCCCGGAATGCAGAGGCCTGAGAACGGAGCCAGTGGCACAGCAGAGTGGGGCCAGCAGCCTCTGCAGGCCTGGTGTGTGTGTGTGTGTGTGTGTGTGTGTGTGTACACAGAGTGAGCACAGGAAAGCTGCTGCGACGGAGGAAGCATGGGGCGCAGGCCAGAGGTGTGCATCTGAAAACCCAGCCACGAGCTAAGTGTGGTGCTGGTGCACACTGGTGATCCAGCACTCTGGGAGGCTGAGGCAGGAGGGTCGCAAGTTCAAGCCCAGCCTGGGCAACTTAGGAGATCCTGTTCCAAAGGGGTGGAGCTGTAGCTAAGTTTGAAAACCCTGTGCTCACTCCACAGTGCAAAAACAAAGAAAAGAAAAGGAAATTCAGAACAGCTACAGTGATGAAGAGTGGGAGAAGCTGACGGGAGGGACAGCCCACCAGGAGGGGCAGGCTGGGCCCTGGGCTCCAGGTCAGAGTGCCGGGCAGAGGCACCCGCAGCCAGCCTGTGGGCCTCGGCAGGAAGCTCCTCTCAGTTCGCACCTGCCAAGGGCCCCTCGGCCCCTGCTGCTGCGCTGCAGGCTGTAGAGTGCCGGGGTGGTTCCCAGCCCTGCAAGGCCAGCTCAGCCCACCGACCTCGGCCCTGGCCCTGCCCGATTCTGTGCCTACTCTTGGCTGAACCCCGTGGGGGCAGTCACTCGTGGGCAGCCGCTTCCTGCTCCCCAGCGAGGCCCATGTCTTTCTGCAGGGCCGGCCTGTGTTTTGGGGACCCAGGTGACAGCCTGACCCCGTGGGGTCAAAGCCCCCACTGCAAGCTGTCGCGGGCGGGGCGCCTTTGCCCTAGGGGCGGCAGCTCCCCTGGGTCTGGTTTGAGCATTGGCGGGCACCCTAAGCCCCTCTCAGGCCGCTCGAGGGACAGGTGTCCGGCATTGCCATCCTGCCCCAGTGCGCGGGACAGTGAGGGCGGCGGCGCCCTTCCCTGGCGTCCGCAGTCTCCCGCGCAGCGGGATGGGCAGGCAGGACGGGCGCGGGGCGTCAAGGCGCCCTGCGACCTCGCCCTGTTGGTTCCTCAGCCGGTCTCAGGCTAAAGGAGCGCCTACCGCCGGCCAACGCGCACCGCCTGCCCTGCAGTTGGGGCGTGGCGGGGGCGTGGCTGCGTGCGGGGGCGTGGCCCTCGGGCCGCAGTGGGGAACCGAGGCGCCCGGCCGCAGGAGGCGGGAGGTTCGGCGGGCCCTTGGGGCGGGTCCTGCGGCGCCGCCCCGCCCCTTCCCGCGGAGGCCAACTTTGGGGCGGGGCGGGGCGGGCAGGTGCGGTCACGTGTTGCGGCCCAGCCCGGCGGACCACGCCCCGCGCAGTCCCGCGCGGAGTCCGCGGCTGGCAGTCAGCGCTCGCACCATGCCCACCAACTTCACCGTGGTGCCCGTGGAGGCGCGCGCGGGCGTCGGCGGGGCCGGGGCCGGGGACGAGGCGGTGGAGCGCACCGAGGCGCCAGGGATCCCCGCGGACGGCGAGCCTGAGCGCCCCAGCTGGGGTGAGCGCGGCACCTGCGCGGGCCGTGGGGGCAGCGCGGGGCTGGGGTGAGCCGGTGTGGCGTCCGGGGTTGGGGTGACTCGAGGTGGGTGCCCAAGGTTGGGTGCCCGGCTCCTCCGCGCCGAGCCCCGAGGGAGCGGCAGGCCCGGCCCGGAAGCGCCTCCTCTCCCTGGGCTGGGACGGGAGGCGTGGAGCTGTGGAGCTGCGCGGCCCAGGCTGTCCCGCGCTCACCCGCTGGGCTCCCGGCCGGGGCGTGGGCAGCCTCCCAGAGGTTGGTCCTGCGCGCCGACCGGCCCGGACTCCCTGGGGTCACGAGCGGGTCTGCGCCCGCGCCCGCGCCCGCGCCCTTCGCAGCCCTTTGTTCCGGAGTGGAGCTCCTCCGGGGCACTTTCACTTTCTGCCGGGTGGGACGGCCGGCTCCTCCTCCTCAGCCTCCCTCCACCCGCTCCAGACCCCGGCCTCCTCCTGGAGATGGCTGGTCATCTCGGGCCGCGCTTCATCTCTGGGGTTCCCCCTTCTTCTCGGGCTGCTGAGAAGGTCCTCATGCCCAGCTTACACACGGCCTGGGCCCGGCCCCGGGGGGAAGGAGGGAGGAGCGGTCACTCGGTGAATAGGTCCTCCGCAGGCCTTGCCCTTTGCTGCTCGCTGCCCGGGCAGGAAAGGCCAGTTGCTTGCTCCTTTGTATACTGTTGGGAGCCTGTGGATGCCCGCCAGGAGCACCCACTGAAGTGCCAGCACTCACTGTGAGGGGTCATCCACCTCGTCGGTGGCCCTTCCCAGGAGGGGCGCTGTCCAGGCTCCCGCTGGGAGTGTCTGGGGCAGCTGCCTGGCCGTGCCCATGAGACCAGGCAGAGCCTTAAGCCCTGCCTTTGCTCTGCAGGTCCCTTGATCTGTGTCCAGCGGCCCCTCCTGGGTGTCCAGGGCCTAGACAGATCTCTCCAGACCTCCAGTGTGTTTTGTGTTGCAGTCAGGGTCCTTGAGCCGCACCCCAAGTCGGGGCACCAGTGTGGGGTCCCAGAGGATGAGCCTCTTGCTCAGCAGGCCACCTGCATCCTGCTTGTTTTTGCCAAGGGTTCTCAGGAGTCTCCCTGCCCTCACACTCGCAGGTGGGAAGAGAGCCAGCGTGGGGCTCCTGCTCGCTCAGTGTCCCCTGATGCTCTGAGCTGACCTTGGGAAATGTGGCAGAGTTTTGCAGGCCTTGCATGCTGTATTCCCCTTTGGGGGAGGTTTCCGGAACTTCACTGCTATGCCTGAGGGCCAGGCGCGCTGCTGTCTTGACTTTGGCCACGTCCTCGTTTGTCACTGGAACTGTTGGGCCACACACACTGGTGGTGGAGATGCCCTGTGGGCAGAGTGACGGGCCCTGCTGGGGAAGGGGCTGCAGGCTTTGCTTCTTCGTGGGAGGTCCCTGAGAGGCTGGAGCCCCTTCCAAAGGCCGTGAGTGTGGCTCGGGACAGCGCCAGCTCTGCCTGATGATGGTGACTTTAGTGCCTCATGGTGGGTCACGGCCCCATCCCTGGTGTGCTGCAAAGCAGTGCTGTGGTGGTGTCCCCTTCCTGGGCCACCCCAGCCTGCTGAGCAGAGGGACTCAGGACCCAGAGCGAGAGCCCGGGGTGCCCCTGGGGTGAAGGAGCAAGGGTGGCTGACCTGGCACTGCAGCTCCCGTTCCACAGGAGGTTTGGCTGAAGAGTGTGAAGCTGGCCTGTCCTGCTGTCCTGTCCCAGGTGGGCTTGGTCTGCGCCCTCACCTCGAACTGTCCCTGTTGGGTACATCAGAGCCCAGAACACAGGTCTGGGACCTTGGTGGGGCGTGTCTGTGATGGAGCCCTCCACCCTGCTCCTGTGGACCCCACACCTGCCTCCCCGTTTTAGCACCTTGCAGGGTTTCTGCCTCCACTGTGCTCTGGAAGGACTCTGGGTCCCTGCCCTGGGACAGCGCCGTGCCTGTCTACACGGTGCTCGTTCTGAGTTTTATTTTGCTGTGAGATTTCTCTCGGGGTGAAAGTGACACCTTAGGGTTAGCTTCCCCGTGAGTAGGAGGAAAAGGCATTGAAATGGGCTGTGTCTGCTGCCTCTGCTGGTCCAGGAAGCTCAGTGCCTCTCCCGAGTGGGGTCTGGCTGGGTCAGCTCCCCAGGCTGTGTGGTGGCTGGGGCCACAGATGGGGGTCCCCTGGGACCTCCAGGGCCCACAGGCCTTGCCCTGGGGAAGGAGCCTCACCCGCAGGCTGTCCCTGGATGGCTGCCTGGGTTTGGTTGTAGTTCTTCCTTTTGGATTCCTTTTCCATGATTTGTGCTCTGTAGCTGAGTGGGTGCCGGTCTCCTGCAGGTTCCCGCGTCGTCTGTGGTGGTGACCCCTGCCCTGACACACTGGTGGGGGCAGTCCTGGGTCACTTTTGCTCTGTCCAGCTTGCTGGTGCAGGCGGGCAGTTGGCACTGCTCTGTGCCACCCTCGTAGCTGCTATTTTGGAATGGTCTCAGGGCCACCATTGGGACACAGGGATTCAGAGGACAGTTCAGTTAGAAAATGGACCGAGAGGCAGGTGTGGAGGTGCATGCCTGTATCCCAGCACTGAGGGAGGCTGAGGCAGAAGAATCAAAAGTTCCAGTCCCACCTGGATGACTTAGGGAGACTCTGTCTCCTAATAAACAGGGCTGGGATGTAGCTAAGTGTTGGCTGCCCCTGGGCTCCGTCCTCAGTACTGTGACAAAAGGAAACTCAGGAGACAGAGCACTTCTAGGTTCCGTCCGTCTGTCCTGCTGAACAAGGACAGGAAGTGACAGCTGCCATCCTGGGTTTCAGTAAAGGATGGGTCACAGTGTCACTGCAGGCCACCTGAGCAGGGACAGGCGGGGTGTAGAGACCGGGCACCGGTCAGGAGTCCTTGAGGGTGGCAGTGAGGGTCCTGGATGTCCCTTGGTAAGTCTGTTTAGTGAGTAGAGGGCGAGGGCCAGCTACAGACATGACCTTGACCAGGCTCCTTTTTTGGAACCAGAGGAGGAGCTGGGGGTGCAGCTGTGGCCATTGCTTGCCCAGCATGTGCAAGGTCTGGGTTTGAGCCCCAGGCCCACAAAACAAAACCCAGCCAAGCTGGACATGGTGGTGCACTCCCATAATCCCAGCTACTCGGGAGGATGAGGCAGGCGGACAGCAAGTTTGAGTCTGACCTGGGCAGCTTAGGCCCTGCTTCAAAATAGAAGGCACGGGATGTAGCTCGGAATAAGGGCGCTCAGGGTTTGATCGGAAGTATTGCAAATAACAAAAACCAGAGGAAACAAAGGGTGCACAGGAAGCAGGTGGCTGCTGGAGACGCCAAGGCTGTGTCCGCCCTGTCTCCAGGCACAGGCCCTGCCATGGGAAGTGGGTGGTCAGGCTGTGTTGCCGAGCCGGTGTGGGAGTGAGTGTGCATGGCTGTGCGCAGTGTGTGTGTCTGAGCCTGTGCGTGCTTGAGTGTGTGCCTGCCTCGGGTAGAGGAGGCTCTGGTCCTGTCAGGCGCCGTCCAGTGAGTGCTGGGTCGCCTGCCTCGAGCCTGGCCCTGAGTCTGTGCCCGCTGGGGTCTGTTTGTGGTGGGAGGAGCCTTGCGTCCTCTCCGGGCCACCCCCACGCTGTGCCAGCATTCGGTGGAGCGCTGAGCAGCTGCTGGTGACTGCTGAGGGGCGGCCACACCCTCGGGCCTGGCAGGTGCGGGTCACCACAGCTGTTGCCACTAGAGGATCGTTCTCCTAGGCTGTGTCCCTCGTGGCCTAGGCCTAGCGGGAGCAGGCATCCCCTCCTGACCTGGGACAGCAGGAACCTGCGTGCGATGCCTCGTGTGTGGGAGTGGCTCTGTGGGGTGGATCAGAAGAGGGGTTGGGTTGTGGCAGCTGCTGGGGACGCTGGGGAGTGTCCTGGGGGGCGCAGGGTCTGAGCAGGGTGGGTGTGAGCCAGGCACCCAGAGCCACCACGTGGGCAGTTGTGTGTCCCTTCCCTACCAGTGGTGAGTCCCGGCCCCGGGGTCCTGAGGAATAGGGACGCTTCAGAGGAGCCTGAGCTCGCCAGGCGGAGCCCTGTGTGTGTACAGGGGTGGGGTACCAGGGCGCCCCCCGCAACGCAGAGCGTCTCGAGCGAGGCTTCGCCTGAGAGGGAAGGAGCCTCATGCGGGGCAGCTGCAGTGCTGTGTGGGACCCAGCTCCCTGGGCAAATGTGTCGCTGGTGCTGGGCCGTGGCCTGAGGACTGCCGTGGGCTGTGGACCCAGGCTTCTTCAGGGAGCGCAGGCACGTGCCCAGCCACTGCACCCATAAACCCGAGCTTCCCGGAGCCCCCGTCCTGGAGTGCAGTCACCCCAGGGAGGAGGGGACCCCAGGCGTCCCCTGCCTGGAGCTGTGCGCCCTCCTCAGATCCCCTCCTTCACTCAGAGGGTGTTGGCAGGAGGAGCGCTCACCGCGACCTCTGCCATGCTGGCCCTGGCAGGGCGGTGGATCTTTGTCTCTGTCTCTTTCCGCTGGGCACAGGGTCACAGTCCTGAGCAGCTGGCCAGGCCTGACCAGGGACTCCCGGGCCTTCCCAGGGTCACTGTCCTTGGGTGTGACATGGGTGACACCCTGCAAAGGGATGGGATACACGCTGTGATGCCCCATGGCTCTGGGCTGCTGGGCCTGGCCTCCCTGCTGGACTATGACCCCCTCAGCCTTTGCAGGCCTCACCCGAGGGCAGAGCATGAAGTTCAGCTTAAGTATTAACGTGGCTCCTGCAGGGCGTAGCCAGTGGACACATGCTCCATTCAGAATGACAGCTGTGCTGGGGACAAGAGTCTGGGTGGAAGGGACCTCGAGCAGTGAGGAGCTGGTACAGCCCCCGGCAATCCAGCCCAGGGACCCTGTGTCTGGAAGGACCTGCAGGAGCTGGATTTGGGGATCTTGGGTCTGTGTCACAAATCCCCCCGGCACCGTGCACTGTGGCCCCACTGGTGGGCGTCCGAACACCTGCTGTTTCCTGGGAGCCTGGGGCGGTGTCTTTCTGAAGAGACTGGAAAGAGACAGTCATTTCTGTTGTGTGGTGCTCCCGGCTTCATTCGGGGCTCGCGTCCAGGCCCCTGTGTGGAGGAGGGACATAGGGCGCCCCAGGTGGTTAGGGCTGCTGGGTGCGCTCCATGCTGCGCCTAGGGCTGGGCCACAGCCTAATGTGCACAGGTCCCTGTAGTGTACCACAGGTGGGGCTGCTGGGCCTAGGTTCCTGACTGCTGGAGCTCCTGTCCCTGAGGACAGGAGCAACCCTGAGGCTCTCACAATGACCTTAGTGTCTTCTGCCTCAGTTTCCCTCCCTGGAGCTGTCGTCAGAGTGGCTGTGACCTCTCATCTCTTGGCTCCATCTGTGGGCTCTGGCGCCAGCGGCTCGGGCACAGCCCTTGGGGAGGCTCAGAGCCGCGTTTGCTGGCCACTGGGGAGGATCAAGTGCCACCAAGTCAGAGGAGGGGCAGCCAGCCGCATCGGGTTCTTGCCACTGAGCAGGGGTCCTGACCCAGCCCTCCAGGCCTGTAACAGGAGCAGCCAGGGTGCAGCCTGGGAGGAGCCAGGGTGGAGGCCAGACCCCTACCCCTGCCCGCTCCCACCTCTGCCTCAGCCCTGGGCAGCAGCAGGCAGCCCAGGCTTCTCCCTCCATGGCCTGACGTCCCCACTAGGCGGAAGGTCCCAGAACCACTCCCTGTGTGCTGGTCACAGAGCTGTGTCCTCAGAAGCCTCGTGTCCTGGGACCTCCACAGGTGTGTGCCTGGCGCAGGTCAACCATGGTATGGGTGCGAGGCTGTGTACATGTGTGTGCATCGGCACTGGCACACACTTGTCTGCACATGTGATTTTGAGTCGCACGGCCACACATGCATGAGTGCGTATGTGTGCATGCCATGTGCTCATGGCATGTTGTGTGGTGTGTGTGTCTGCATGTGTGCATGTGTCTGACCATAGCTTGTAGACATCTGGTCAGCTTTGTATTCAGCACCGGTGCCGGGCAGCCAGCTGGGTGTCTCCTGTGCTTTCCTGGACTCTGGGCTGGTGCATGCTGTCAGGTGGGATGAGCAGGAGGGACATTGCCCGAGGCCAGGACTGGGGTTTCTGCTCACCCCTGGACCAGCCCTGTGCAGGGAGGCCGGTCAGGTGCCAGGGGCGTGTGTCACAGCGTCGGGGCCTCCACGGCTCCATCTCTGTGTGCCTGACGTGGGTGCCGTCGGCATTGGGTGCCAGCCTTGAAGCAAAGTGTTTTTGGTTAAGGAAGGGGCTGGCGAGGGAAGCAAGATGGAAGGAAACAGGACGGAACTCACGCCAGGGAGTCAAACTGGCTGGTGGGGACTCAGCAGCCAGGGCTGCAGGCCTTGTCCCTCCTCCTGAGCAGGGTGGTGGAGAGGCGACCGGGCCCAGAGGCTCGGCTTAGTCAGGAAGAGAATGCTGGGGGCATGGGCAGTTCTTGGTTCTCGGGGTTTCCTCTGTGGGCTCCTCAGCACCACAGTTCCAGCCCGAAGCCTGCTTGCCTGAGCAGACAGTTTGTCCTCCCTGCATGTGGGCTCCTCCTCGACACCGCGCCCCGGGGGCCCCTGGCCTGGGTGTGCAGGGCTGCCACATTTTAGGGAGCAGGAAGCTGCAGTATGGGGACCCTGTGGCGTGGCCTCCGGGCACAGGCAGGGTTCGTGGGTGACCCGAGGCCTCCGTGCTGTGGAGCTGAGCAGACTTCCTCCAGGGCTTGGCGGCAGGAAGGGGCGGAGGCTGCTGGACGTGGTGGCCGGCTGGCGTCATCACCCGCTCAGCTGACCTCGGGGAAAGTATGCAGCTCTGAGCCTCAGGCGGCCCTCTGCCCCTCCCTCTGAGCCTTCCTGAGATGATGCCAGGGTCACCGTCAGGCCCCGGAGGACGGTGGGGGTGCTGGCCTCAGCCCGAGGGAGGAGGCTGCTCTTGGAGGCTCGGTAGGCCTAGCTGTGAGGAGAGCGGGCGGCCTGCTGGGTACAAGGCTTCTCCTGCTGAGACCTGGCCGCTTCCTGGGCTGGACAGCCAGGGACAGGACCCTGCCCATGGCCCCAGAACAGACCCTGGGGCCACAGCTCAGGCGGGGGCGTGGCAGGTCCATGTCTGATTGTGCTTTCTGCAGGAGAGGCCGCCCCGCCTGAAGGCCCCTTGCACCTCTAGGGACAGGGTCAGCACCCCAGAGGAGGGCCCTGTGCTATGGCCTGCTCACCAGCAAGGGGCCTCCTGTGTGAACAGCGAGAGACCCCTGTGAGACGCAGGGGAGCCTAGACCCTAGGTGGCCTGGGGCTCGCATCTGGAGCTCCGGTCCTGTGACGTGGGATGGGGCATATGCCATCCCCACGGCTGTGCTGACTCGGCTCACCTGCTGAGGCGCCCGGAGTCTGCTCCTCCGCCGGGTCCCCGTGTCCCCCCAGCCCTCTTCTTATCTTTTCCCACAGGTGGCACCAGGTTTGTGGGTTCTCTGCTCACCCAGCCCAGGGCACTCCCCACTGAGCTTTCCTGCCCCTGTGTTTGGGGTGGTCTCTTGTGGACCACCCGGGGCCAAGCTGCAGTGAGACCTGTGTGCCTCTGGGAGGCTGTAGAGGGAGTGGTCTCAGGAAGTGGCCACCCCTGCAGAAAAGCAAGAGCTAGTGGAGCCCCAGGGCTTCTTTCCAGAGATCTCGGGCATCTGGTGGTGTCTGAGTCACACCCGTTCCTGCAGAGTGGGCCGTGTATGGCACGGGTGCCTCTCTCCTGACCACGCAGGTCGGGACAGTGTGACCGACACCTCCGTGACTCATCTGCAGCCCCCTAAGGGCAGGTCCCTCCTTAGTGCCGCCGGCCCCCTCTTCCATGCCATGTGTCCCCAGGGACTCTGCGGCCACCCCAGTCCAGGCAGCCCCCACCACCCGGTCTTTTCCAGGTGAGGTTTGCAGGTGCAGGTCCCAGGTACAGCTGTTCCTGCCTGGATTTCATTGGCTGGAGGTCCTTAAGGTTTTAAAACCTTAGTCATTATTTTTCTTGGTTACAGAAACCACCAGCTCTGTCATGCTCCAAGGCAGAAGAGGACCTGCCGAAACTGGCTATTTCTGTGTCCCGCCCCATCTGGCCCAGGACCTCCCAGAGCTGAGGCATTGGGCAGTGGTGCTGTCCATTGCCCTGTTCCACGGAGTGGAATCGAGTCCTAAGTTTGGCCTGGCATGGCCTGGGTGCAGACCAGCCCTCTGGAGGCGTCATGCGTGGGCCATGGATGGCAGGTCCTGGCCTCCTGATGGGAAAGCAGAGCTGTGAATGGGGCGAGTTGAGCATTTTCAGTCTTTAAATGTGGGGTGCCCCGAGACAGGCTTACAGGCGGAGGGACTGAATGGTGGGCGTTGGCATCCTGGGTCCCCTGAGACCTCCAGCCGTCCCATGCATGAGCATCTGGCCAGCTGACCGGTGCAGCTGTGTGTTACTGCCAGGCCTCCTCCCCCAGCAGACGGCAGGTGTCTGGGTCCTATCCTCCCGACTGGGACGGCAGCTGCATCTAAGGGCCTGGCTGAGGACACCTGATTGGTCACCTGGCTGTCCCATGTCACGTCATTTGTCTGCTTCATTCGGCCCACAGAGGCTGCCCTAGCAGTGCCCAGCGCCTGGGGACCCTGCTGGGGAGACGCAGCAGGTGGAGCAGGTCCAAGCCCTCCCTGCAGTGCTAGCCCTGGCCCTCCCTGGATCCTTCCAGCCACCATGAACGGGCAGACTGGTGGGGACAGGGACTCCAGTGCAGGTGAGTGGCTTTGTCCCTGAGCCCAGGGGGTCGTGGCCGGTAACTTGGACCCTGGTCCAGGAGTGTGAGGGGCTGTCCCGGGCGGGTGTGTGAGCCCTCTGTGTGTGGACTGGATGGGCCGGGAATGGGCTGTGTAGTACGTGGTCTCCTGTGTGCATTTAAAATCAAGGTGGTCTTAGTGCAAACTTCAGTTCTAAATCCTTTCTCAGAAAACAAACGGAATCCCAGCTACTCAGGAGAATCATAAATTCGAGGCCAGCCTGAGCAATTTAGCAAGATGTTATCTCAAAAATGGAAAGGGCCGAGGGTCTAGCTCGGTGGGAGACCAGTTTCCTCGCATGTGCAGGGCCCTGGGTTCCATGTGCAAACAAAGAGCCAGAAGCTAAAACTTGAGTGTGTTTGGATTTAAAAGAGTTAGAGGAGATCTTAAAGTCAAAAATCACCAGGCAGTGAGGTGGGCTGTGGTGCCTTCAGTTTACGGAAGGGAAGTAGTGTCTCGAAGGTGGGTGGGTAGGGTGAGGCGGGATGTCTCTGGGACATCTTGCACGGGAACCTGTTCCTCTCCCGGTTATTGGCTCTGGGTAGAAACAGCCGCATCCCCCGTGGCTGTGTCCTTCCTGCCCGGTCACTTCACTGAGTTTCGAAAGGGATCCTCTCACAGTGGAGAGGCTGGCCTTGTAAAGGGTGGCTGCGGCTGGAGTTGTGGCTTGGGGCTCGTCAGATAAGAGAAAACGCGTGCGGTTGGTTGCAGACGCGGCCGCTTTCGTCGCAGTCCCCAAATCGGAAGGATTTACCACAGTCCGGAGGGTGTGCCTCGCTCCCCTTCTAGTTTCCTGGGTTTTCTTTACTTCTCCACCCACATCACTGTGATGAGCCCCAGCATGAGATCCAGGGCTCCCTGAGCCCACATGTGGGTTGGGAGTGTGACCCCCGAGGCCTGGCCTGGCCTGTGTTTGTGCGGTGTTTACTTCGTGATGTCTCCCTGGGTCTCAGCCACCCTCACGGTAAACGCGGCCAGGTATTCGCGCCGCCTGAATGGGCTGGGCTTTCTTTCCTGCTGCCCACACCCTGCGGTGCTTTGTTCTCTGAGTGGGAAGGTGGGGGCCACCTCCCAGCTCAGCCAGACAAGATGCCCCAGAACGCAGAGCTCCTGTGTCACTGTCACTGCTCCCTGGGGCGCCAGTCTGGGAAGGACAGTTGTTTCCCTGCTCTCCGAACAGCTGTGTGTGCGCATTTCCGGCGTTGCGGATAAACAGCTGTGGGCCACTGAGCCCCCAGCCACGCCAGGCTGTGCCCTCCCAAGCTGGCGGAGGGCACCACTTGCCCCTCCTCCTGCTCGGCTGCCTCTGCCTGGGATGAGGAACTTGAGCTGCAGCAGCCGGTGACCTTGCCCAAGGTCGTGAGCCTGGCGTTGGCTCCGTCAGAGGGAGAATCTGAAACCCATGTACTCCCCTGCTGGGGGCAGCCGGGCTCTGTCCCATACCCTGGGCCCTCTGGGTCCCCTGTGTGTGACTCCTGGGGCGTCTTCTGCACGCTGTCATTGGTGCTGGTCTCTGTCACTGATTGTGCCAGGACCCTGATGAACGAGGGAGCAGGCCGGAGACCAGGGAGGCCTGTCTCACCCAGGGCTGCAGGCCCAGGAGAGGTGTTGGCTCCTTCTCTCCAGCGTGAGGGGCTCGGACCTTTCTTTGTGCCCGTGCTGGTTCAGCCTTGGACGTTGAGAAAGTGGCAAGAACCCCGGCTCTTTGCATGCACTCCACCTGGATTCCCTGAGTGGTGGCTTTGGCTGTACCTGCCTCATGCCCCTGCCTTCCCCCTCCCCTGCTCTACCTCTCACGTGCACACACGTGCACACAGGCACGCGCACACACGCACACGCACACACACACGCCTCTGAGCTGTTGGAGAGCACAGCAGACGACGGTGCTGCTTACTCCTTCTTCGCTTTGTTTTCTGCAAGTACAGTTACCAAACCGGAGCACCAAGACTGATACAATAAATATGTGCCGTCCTCAGGTTTCACCGTGAAGGGGCTGGGGATGTAGCTCAGTGGTGCTGCACCTACCTGGCAAGCACAAGGTCCCGAGTTCGATTCCTGATACCAAGAAAAAAAAGGTTTTGGCATGAAGCCAAGCAGCACTGCTAGAAACGGAATTTGGGTTCTTCCCTGTGGACAGTGCACAGTGATGTCCACTGCGTCCCCTGCAGACCCAGGGGAGCCCTGTCCACCTGTGTGCCCTTGCCGGGTGTGTCCTGGATGTGCTGTGCCGCTCCCACCCTCGGGGCATGGAGGCTCCTGCCCAGGCTGGGGTACAGCTTCCTTTGCCCTGCTGGCGCCTTTGCGGGCCTCCTCGGTGTGGCTCATGGACGCGCTGTGGGGAGCTAGGGAGCCTGGGCCCAGCGGGGGGTGCAGCAGGGTGCGGTCCAGCCCACCTTGTCCCGCTGCAGGCCTCCGCGTGCCCCTTCGTGGTTGTGGACCTGCGCCAGACCACTGCGGCTTGACCTTCCGGGTGGGAGGGGCTGGCAGGTGTGTTTCACAAGCGTGCTGCTGTGCATGTGTGTGCATGAGTGTGCACCCAGCTCTAAGCCCTTGGCGACCGACCAGCCCACGTTTTCGGGTCAGGCCAGCCTGAGTGCTTGCCAGGGCGGCTGCGGGGTGCGAGGCGCCCCTGGGCCAGACCAGGGCAGAGGGCAGCGTGTGCAGGCCCACAGGGGACATGGGGCTAAGCTCAGGCCGGGCGGTGCCCTCGTCCCTGTGCCCAGCCCCACCTGGTCAGACAGCACGGTGCTCACCACTCACCCCAGCCTGCGAGCCCAGGCAGAGGCCTCGGGCACCGCTCTGCGTGTGCTGCTCTGCAGCTGCAGTGGGCAGATGGAGGGAGTCTGGAGGTGCCTAGGCTGTGCAGTGGGTCACCCGGGGGTCCCGTGGAGGGATACGCTGGGGGCCTGGGCCCTGACAAAGAGGTTTTCCCTCTGCGCTTTAGAACACGTGACTGCCGCTGTTCTGGGTCGCGGGAGTGGCTCTGTATCAGATTCAGGGCTGGGTGCTTTGTGTTTGTTCGTGACCTGGCCCTTGATGGCCTTGATTCCTGGAGCCCGTGACCAGAGCCTGCCTGGCTCAGGCATGACTGAGCAGAGGGGCTTGAGGCGGGCCGGGGTGTGCTGGGGCCTGCACAGGTCCTGGGGTCCAGATGCCAGTGTCTTCAGTGTGTGCTGTGCTCTGAACCGACAAGAATTTCCCAGAATGCCCCCACGATCCACCCGGATTTGGGGAATTTGAGACTGGAGGCTGCTGTCAAAGCAGAACCTGTGGTGGTGTGAGCTGCCAGCCTGAGCCACTGGTGAGTCACCCCATGGCAGGCCTATTGGGAGGAGATCCCGGGTTTAGGGTCTTCATGCCTGGGGGTCAGGAAAGCACCAAGTTTGGGACCCGAGAGGGACGCAGGGTGACTCGAGTGCTGTCAACCCATGTGGGTTGGGGGGCACCTGGCCTCCTCTCCTCCCTGAGCCCCCATCCCCGGAGTCCCAAGCCTTGACTTGTAGCAGGTGCCACCCCGTGGCCTGTGCTTGCGCCTGTGTGACCAGCCAGGTGCCACTGTCCCTCAGCACAGGGACACGGGGCTTGGTGCAGGGCACAATGACCCCAGAGCCGGCCCTGAGGTGTGGCCCACCTCCTACCCTCCCTGGAACCGCATCCCTGAGGTCACTGCAGGGGCCCTGCCTGTGACGGATGGGGCGGGGGCCGAGCTGGGCCTGATGGGTTTGCTTCGGGTCCGGCTCCGCATCCCTTTCCCCAGGTCCCTGTCTGTTCCTGGTCTCTCCTGTCCCCTCTTCCCACTCCCAGGGCCACATGCAAGGAGGTGCCCAGGCCGTCATGAGGGAGGGCCCCACGGTGACGGTGGTGGACATTGAGGGGCTGGAGCTGGGCCACTGCCCTTTCTCCAGTGCCGCCTGTGCCTCCTGTGCCTGCCATCACCCTGGGAGCTCCCGCGCCGCCTTACACACATCCCTCGAACACATCCAGTGCCTCCCCCAGGCCCTGGCCGAGGGCCCAAAGTCAGGGTTCTAGGGCCGGGCTCCTGGGGACCCTGCCCTCATGGCTCCCACCGTGTGCAGCCTGGCCAGGGCAGGGCTCATGAAGTGGCCACGGGGTTGCCCGGCGGCCAGCTGTGCTCTGTGCTGAGTCCTTGTGGAGGTCCTGCCTCTGTGTGTGTGTGTGTGTGTGTGTGTGAGTCCTCTCGTGGGAACCCAAGGTGGGGAAGGCCAGACCAGGAAGCTGTCCCTTTGTCCTGTGTCCGGGGTTGTAGAGCCCCCTGGGGGCCGAGAAGGACACAGGGGCCTGGGTCCCCACTCTGCTGAGCAGGTGCTCCGGTTGGTCCTGGTATGGAGGCTGTGTGGCCCAGTGGTTAGGGTGCTGCCATGCTGGGGTGCAGTGTGGGGTCCAGCACAAGTCCCAAGGGTCACTGTGGGCTATGCAGGCATCTGTGGGGGCTGGACAGGGGAGGTGACCCCTGCCTGTGGGCTCAGAGGCCAGAAGGACAGAGGATGGCCCTGTGGCTGTGTCCCTCTGCCTGAAGACACAAGAGCTCATTTCTGTGGCCATGCCTGGTGCTCGGACCTCCTGGCCAGAGGTGCCAACCCCGCCCTCTGCTGGGCCTGCGCCTGTCCTGCATCCCTGCCCGGAGACAGAGGACGTGGGGCCGGAGCTGGCCCTGCCCTGGGGGTGTGGATGACCTTGTGTGAAAAGCAGCAAACCTTTCAACTTCCCTAAAAATCTGGAGTGAGCAGGGGCTAGGAAGTCAGCTCTGGCCCTTCTGGTGAGAATTTCGCCCGGTGTCGGGCCTGGGGGTGCTTTCCAGCTGAGGGTGTTCCGTCCTACGGTGCCGGTGACGCTGAGTGCCGCCCAAGGCTGGCTGCGCATGGCGGGTGTGTGAGGGGCCTGTGGCGGCACCAGCCGGAGGGGGAGAGGGTGCCCTGCTCCGAGCCCCTCTCCGCTGTGGCCTGCCCTTCCCTCTGACACTGCCCGCTCGGCCCACAGGCGATGGGACGCCCCGGGAGAGCAGCCCGTTCATCAGCACTGTTGACGTGGAGCGGGAGAGCTACTACGAAGGGAGGAACATGGCGCTCTTTGAGGTGACGTGGTCCTGCTTTGTACGGAAGGTGCCCAGGCTGTCTCGGGGAGGTGGCACAGCCGTGCCCTGAGGTCCCCGGTGTGACCGACAGAGGCGGACACCTGGGACCCCCTCCTCGCCCGGGCCTCCTGGCTTGGGCCTCACTGTCCCGTGACCGCGCCTGTCCCCAACAGGAGGAGATGGACAGCAACCCCATGGTGTCCTCCCTGCTGAACAAGCTGGCCACCTACACCAACCTGAGCCAGGGTGTGGTGGAGCACGAGGAGGATGAGGACAGCAGGCGGCGGGAGGCCAAGGTACTGCGGGCCTCGCTCCTGCGGCTCAGCGTGGTGGCCCCTGGTCCTCAGCAGCGGCCTGGAGAGGGTGCTGCTGCCTGCTGGCTGTGTCGTTTCTGGCTTCCTTCAGTGTGGGGAATTTCGCCCAGAGCCTTTGCACCCAGCCACATCCCAGCCTCTATTTTTTCTTTTTTGGTACTGGGACTCGAACTCGGGACCTTGCACTTGCGAGGCAGGTGGCGGCACCACTGAGCTACATCCCCGGCCCAGCCTCTAATTTTTTATCTTGAGACAGGGTCTCGTTGAGTCGCTGAGTTGCCTGGGCTGGATTTGAACTTGTGATCCGCCTGCCTCAGCCTCCCAGAGTGCTGGGATTGCAGGACTGTAGCCAGCTGCCCTGGTGCTTTTTGAAAACATGACCAAAGGCCCCACTTTCTCTGCAAGGAGCGGTCTGAGATGGGGGAGAGTGTGGGGAGGGGGTCGAGGTGCCCTCCGCACACACCCCCTCCCCGGGCCTCCCGGCCTGAGGGGTTTCCCTGTCTCCCATGCTGCACACGTGGTGGGACGCGCTGGGGCTCCTGAGACGTGCACCCTATTTGTGGATGAGGCTGCTGGTTGGGGTCTCAGGAGCCTTGCAGGGCACAGACACGGGCGACAGGGTGGGCAGGAAGGGCTCTTTGGCCTAGCTGGCTCTGCCTGCCTTGCTGGCAGAGAGACAGGGCCTCCCGGGAGCTGTGTCTGCCGCAGGGGCTCCCCCGCCAACCCCCGGGGGGCTCTGGGGTTGCGGGGATGGGTTTGCCACTCCGGTACATTTCTGGATTCTCCTGGCCCGGGGCTGCCGTGCGGCTTGGAGGCCTTTGTCGCCACCGCCGTGCCTCTGTTCTCTGCTGGAGCTGATGGGGGAGACCCAGCCTGCGCCAGGGAACAGGCGCTTTCCAGGGTCCTGGTGGGAACAGTCCCAGGAACCAGCCCAGCCTCACCCCGACTGCCTGGGGCCCATGTGCACCCAGTCGGGATTTGTGTGCAGGGCACCCAGGACTGGCGCTGGACGGTGCCCACCCAGGCCTCAGCCCTGGCTGGCCCCTGTGCTCCTTGGGGACCTGGTGTCCCAGGTGGGATTTCAGTCCACGGGGAGAGCTGCGTGTCACGGATGGGCGGAGCTCAGTGGAGGGCATGGCCTTGTCCCGTCTTCCTTCGGGCTGGCTCTGCCCAGGGTGGGAAGGTCAGGGGCTGCCACATTGTCCCCTCCTTGGCCAGGATGCACCTACAGGCCAGAGGGAGGCTGAGCCCGGTGACCTGGCAGCCACGCGTGCAGCTGGAGCCCTGCAGCCTGGGCTCTGCCTGGAGGATGGCTTGTGCCTCCCCTCCGGGGACCATTTCTTAGGTTTGAGGACACACGTTTCACTCTCTCCAATGGAGACTCCGAGGTCTTCGCCCACTCATGGTCTGCAGGGTGCAGAGCCTGACCTCTGTCCAGACCGAGGGTTGGGAGGTGTGGGAGGTCGCCGTGCTGGTCCCCTCCGGGACATCATTGCTGGTGGTTGTCCTGGTGCAATGGGTGAGGGGCCCCTGTGCATGCTCCCCGGGGAGCCTTCTTGTCCTGTGTGGCGGCCAGCGCATTCTCTGAGAGGCTACCTCAGCCTGGTCGCAGGAGTTGGTATCCGCCCCTGGGCCCTCTTGACACTGGGCGATGCGATGTTCCAGCCCCACACAGTGCCCACGCTGAGAGGAGGGTGGGCCGAAACAAGGCTCGAATTTAGGCAAGTAGAGGGCCTGGGGAAGCCCTGCGGGGCCTGTTCCTGGGGGTGAGGACCTGCAGCCTAGGTCAGGGCTGAGGGCCAAGTGACCCTGTGCAGGGAGCCAGGCCTCCAACACAGCGCTGTCTTCCAGGCCCCGCGCATGGGCACCTTCATTGGCGTCTACCTGCCCTGCCTTCAGAACATCCTGGGCGTGATCCTCTTCCTGCGCCTGACCTGGATCGTGGGGATGGCGGGCGTGCTGGAGTGCCTGCTTATCGTGTCCGTGTGCTGTACCTGCGTGAGTGGCCGCGGCCACCCTCTCCCCGAGGGCCCAGCCCCACCTGTGGGGGCACTGAGGGTCTGCCGCTCTGAGCCCTAAGGTGACCGACCCTGCACTTCCGTCCCAAGGTGCCAGCACGCCTTGGGGACGGGCTGCCCGCTGACCTGCCGAGGACTGGTCCACTGACCATGTGGTGCCTTCTTTCGCGCCCCACAGGGCATACCGAGCTGTCTCCAGGCCCCACTCAGTCAGCCCTGTGCTTTGACTGGGCCGCTTTCCAGCTTGGCAGGACAGCCTGGGTCTCTGTGCCCGTGCCACCCCGTGACCTATGTCTGCGCTCCACCTCTGTGCCCCCAAGCCCTGTTACCCACCCAGCTGTCTGTGCCTTGACTCCCGTGAGAAGAGCATAATACAGCTCTCTCATCTCCCAGCTGTCACCTGAAGACAACCACCGGGGTCCCCTGTGACTGGTCCAGGCATAGTACTGTCCCTGTCTGTTTGCTCACAGGCGGCCATGGGCACTTCCTGGTGCCATGGCCAGGCTTCCCTGAGAGGCCAGTGACTGGAGGCTGGGCCTCAGAGCCTCCTGAACACACTCTGTACCCCTGGGGGGGTGAGAAGAGACGGGCCACTGTGCAGGACAGCATCTCCCTGGGGCCCCTAGGCTGAGGGCAGCTGGGCAGAGCCAGCCTCTACCCAGGGCCGCTGTCCCGAATTGGGGCGTCCTGTGAGTGCTCCCAGGGTGCCCTACACATCTCACCCAGGTCCTCCAAGTTTGGCACCAGGCAGGTGGCCCAGCCCAGGGCACCTGGCCTCAGCGGCTACGTGTCATTGCAGACGCTGCTGACTGCCATCTCCATGAGCGCCATCGCCACGAACGGCGTGGTCCCAGGTGAGGCCTTGCTGCCCTTTCCCTGTGTTGTACCCCAGCCTTGAGTGTGTGGAGACCTCCCTGCTGCACTGTCATGGGATGGTGGCACTGGGGTGCAGACGCGCCCTGCCTGCCCGTTCAGTGTTGGGTGGAGGATGGGGTCCCAAGTAGGGCCTGGTTCCTTCTCAAGCTTGCATTGCATGCAGCACGTCTGAGCTCTGCTCCTCTGTCCCTGACTTGGGGCCAGGCGGCCCCTGCCCAGGTCTGGGCCTTTTCCATGGCCTTTCAGGCACAATGGGGCTTTGAAAAGCCACACAGGGCAGTGTCACCGCCTGTGTCTCACTATGCCAGCTGCTAGGTTGCTTGCCGCAAGCCTGGGGTTCCCGGAGGCCCAGGGCTTTGTGGTGGCCTCAGGGTGGTCTTGTCCATCCCTGCCTTTGTCCTCTGCATCCTGGGGCTGGTGTTCTTCCTGACCAGGGGCACCTCGTTTTGGTAATTTCTCAATTACCCAGGAACTGTGGGGGTTTTCTTAAGTCCAGTCTTTGAAGACTGGGCTCAGACACCACGGTGTGCAGTTGTTGCTGGGGACCTTGGCCACCTTGCTGAGGGCTGGGCTGGGCTGGGCTGGGCAGCCCGTGTCCAGGGGCTTGGGTTCCCTTTGCCACCGCTTCCCCGTGGCAGCTGAGCCCGTGGCCTCAGCTGTGGCGGCAGCACCTGGCAGAGCTCAAGGGAAGGGAGTGCAGGGGCCTCTGCGGGTTCTGTGAGCATGCTCCTCACCGGAGAGGCGAGGCTGAACATGCTGTTTAAGTCAGGGAACAGTAGAGCAGGCGCCTTAGCTTGCAGCCTAGACTGGAGAAACTGAGTCCACTACCCTGCTTCTGCGCGCTGTATGTATAAATGGGGCCAAGCCTGAGTGGTGCCTGAAGGACACCCGTCCCTGGGAAGGGGGCCGGGGCTCAGGGTCGTGAGAGCCCTGGGAATCTCCCATGGTGCTTCGTGGGTCCCCCCAGCTCTTCGGCTGCATAAACACGCATCCCTTCTGACTGACTTCTCCCCGGCTGTGTCCCTTGCAGCTGGGGGCTCCTACTACATGATATCTCGGTCACTGGGGCCTGAGTTTGGGGGCGCTGTCGGCCTCTGCTTCTACCTGGGCACCACATTTGCGGGGGCCATGTACATCCTGGGGACCATCGAGATCTTCCTGGTGAGCGCCGTCCGACGGCTCCCCGCACCCAGCACTCTGCCCACAGGCTGCTCCTGGGGGCCCCACCGTCCCCACCCTGCCCTGGCTCCGGCTGCATGCCGCTTTCGAGGCCTGTGGCTTGCGTCCCCACCGGCCTGTCTGCCGCCTGGGAGGGCCAACAGCAGGGTGACTGTCAGAGACAGAGAGGGACCAGCCTTCCTGCTGTGTCCCAAAAGGCCTGCCGCCCCGCTCTGCACACAGCTGGGTGGGCAGCAGCGTGGCCGTGGGGCCGGAGCGGTTGGGGGGCCCCTCGGGAGGTCTTCATGCCCCCTGCTTCTCGGGCATCAGTGGTCAGGAGGGCCAGGATGCAGGATCCCCGAGTATGGGCGGTCTGGGCTGCCGGCCGGCCCTCCTGACCTGCCATGGGCCCGCAGACCTACATCTCCCCGGGAGCCGCCATCTTCCAGGCAGAGGCTGCAGGCGGCGAGGCCGCGGCCATGCTGCACAACATGCGGCTCTATGGCACCTGCACGCTGGCCCTCATGGCCGTGGTGGTCTTCGTGGGTGTCAAGTACGTCAACAAGCTGGCCCTGGTCTTTCTGGCCTGCGTGGTGCTGTCCATCCTCGCCATCTATGCTGGTGTCATCAAGACCGCCTTCGACCCGCCTGACATCCCGTGAGTCCGCCCGAAGGCCTGGCCTGCCCCTGCCCCTGCTCTGTCCCCGCCCCCCGGGGGTCCTGGATGGTCACATCTCCCTGGCTGCCCTGGCGTGTGTGGGGGCCATGGGCGGGCGGGGCCGTGGTGCCACGTGGGCGGGCCGGGCTGCTCTGAGCACGGAGGCCACGTGGGGCCCACTTTCTCCGAGTGGCCAGGCGTCTCCAGCGTGGCCGCCCTCCCCGTGCCAGGCCCCTGCGTCCTCACCGAGCCCCGGTGGGCTCTTTCTCCTCTCCTGTGAGGCTGAGGAGGGAGGTGGCCGGGTCCCAGCGGGTGCCCTGAGGAGGTGGGGCCCGGCCCTCGGGCTGGGAGTGGCTGGGCTGGGCCGGCTCCTGGCCTCTGGGCGGCTGGGTGGAGGGACCCCTGCTGCAGAGGGCGCCTGCGCCCTGGATGAAGAGCGGGTGAGGGGTGGGGCAGCCCAGAAGGACGAGCTGCTGTCTGCTGTCGGCCGGCCTGGCCCCGGGTCAGCCCGCGGGTGCTCCTGCTGTCGCTCTCATCAGACACTTGGTACCTGAGGCCGTGGAGAAACAGTCTGGGCTGCCCGCTGCAGGGTCTGCCTCCTGGGGAACCGCACGCTGGCAAAGCGTGGCTTCGACACTTGCGCTAAGGCTCAAGCCGCGCTCTGGGGCCTCTTCTGCAACGGCTCCAGCCCCAGCGCCACTTGCGACCAGTATTTCACGCAGAACAATGTCACCGAGCTCCAGGGCATCCCCGGCGTGGCCAGTGGCGTCCTCCTGGGTGAGCCTGGGGGCAAAGTCCCGTCCCGTCCTCCCCCCGCCCCTCCGCCTGGCAGCTGCCCAGGTGTCCCCTGCGCCCGCAGCCGGGGCAGAGAAATCCACCGCCGTGTGTCGGGCCCTCAAGTTGGTGTCAAAGCCAGTCACTGTACAGAATCTTGGTGGCACGCCCTGGATCTCCGTGAGGAGCGTGACGTGGCTGTCTGTGTTACTCCTGAGCTGGAAGACGGCCTGGCCCGGGGAAGAGGAGGAATTGGGGGTGTAAAGTAGCACTGGTCCCTGGCTGCCTACCCCAAGGCATCTTGGGACGGGCTGAGGTTGTGTAGGTGCCCCGAGGGCGAGTGTGAGCTTGCTAGGGGCCTGTGCAGGGTGGGTGGCAGGGAGGGCCGTCCTGGGCCTCCCTTGAGGCCCTTTGAGGCCCCGTCTGTGAGCCCAGCCCAGCAGGAGCCCCCACAAGGTCCTGGGTAGGGGTCTGGACACGGGCGCAGGGTGGACGCAGAGCAGGAAGGCCGTGTGGTAGCCTGAGAGGAGGCCAGGTCGTCCACAGGCAGCACAGGGCTGCACTGGCCCGGCTCGGTGGCCTGCATGTGGGGTTGGTGCTGGGGCTTGTGCCCAGTGCTCCGATGCCCAGGGCCATTTTGAGACTGCATGGTGCCAGTGGCTCCTGTGGCCCGCCTTGCACACGGGTTTGGTTTTGGTGAGGGCTGCTTGCGGGTCAGGTGGGCACCGCAGAAGAAGACAAGCCCTGAGCATCCCTTGCAGGCTCAAGCCCCTGGAGCCTGACAGAGGGTTCCAGAGCCCACAGTGAGCCTGCCTGCCGGCTGTTTCTGCAGAGAACCTGTGGAGCACATACTCGGACAAGGGTGCCTTCCTGGAGAAGGAGGGCGTGCCCTCGGTGCCGGTGCCTGAGGAGAGCCGCGCCGCCGGGCTGCCCTATGTGCTGACGGACATCGTGACCTACTTCACCATGCTGGTTGGCATCTACTTCCCCTCGGTCACCGGTGAGTCTGTCCTCATCCGTGTCTCGCCGTCCCTTCCTTCTCTGTCCTTATCTCTCCCTGTCTCTGTCCTTCTCTGTCTCCACCTCTATTTCTTTCTTATCTCTCTGTCTTGTCTCTCTTTTTTTTTGGTACTGGGGATCGAACGCAGGACCTTGCGCTTGTGAGGCAGGCGGCAGCACCACGGAGCTGCACCCCCGGCCCTTGTCCCTCTTTGTTTCTGTGTTTCCAGCTGCCTCTATTTTTGTCTCCGTTTCCACATTTCTGTTCTTCCCTTGTCTCTCTCTCTCTGTCTTGCTGATGTTTCTGTCTCTCCATCCTTGTCGCTCTCCCGGTCTCTGTCTCTTTCATAGTGAATCCCCTGGGAATTGCCTGGACAGCACGGGGCAGGGGGTGGAGACCCTGGCATGGCCTTGCGTGCTCCTGAGGCCCTGGTCCCTGGCTGTCCCCTGCCGTGTTCCACGCGGGTCGGTGACAGACAGGACCTGCCCGCTGCTGTGCCTTCGGCCCGAGTGCCATCCATTGTATGATGTCCACGCAGTGGCTCTTCCTGTGAGCCACAGGCGGGGCTCAGCCGTCCGCAGACACAGACCTGTGGCTCCCTGTGGGCTGGATCAGGTCATGAGCATCAGCACGTGGCTCCATCCAGGGAATTCTGGCCGCGGCCCTGACGTTCACTGAGACCTCAGGGCTCTGGCGCAGTGGGAGAGTGGCCACAATGGTGATGGTGGCTGGCTGGGCAGGGTCACCGGGACTCCAGCCTCACTGTGACGGGACAGCTGGCTGGGTGCTTAGCCCGGCCTGTGCCCCTGCCCCGTCCCTGTCCTGTGGTGTGGATAGTGGGCTCTGGGCCACGCTGTTGCATGGCAGTGGCCTGAAGACACAGGGTCCCTGGCGGCCACTGTCCTGTGTCTGGCAGCATCCTTTCTTCCACCTCAGTGGGTCTGGGGCAGCTGTGTGCGTGTGCCAGGCCTGCCTGCCCCACGTCGGCTTGACTGTGTCTCCCACAGGTATCATGGCAGGGTCCAACCGCTCTGGGGACCTCAAGGACGCACAGAAGTCCATCCCCACGGGGACCATCCTGGCCATCATGACCACGTCTCTCATTTATATCCTCGGTGGCTCACAGGTGGAGGTGCTGGCTTCTGGCCTCCTGCCCTCAGCTCCCACGCGGAGCCGTCTCGGGGGCTCTCAGCTGAGCACATCCTGGCCTGGTCCTGGCCTCAGCCCTGTCCTCTGTGGAGCTGGGCTTCCCAGGACATGTGCGCCACACTCTTGTGACACCCAGGCCCTGCCTTCCTCATGCTTGGTCATGTGATGTTCTCCATGCAGCCCAAGGGATGGCCAGGCTGTCATGTGGACAAGTGGCTGCCAGTGGGACACACTACGGGCAGTTCAGGAATGGGAAGCTGGGTTGCAGGTCTGATGTCTGTGAGCCCCTGCCTTTCTGGCCGAGCTGTGTATCCCCAGCATCTCCTGTGGCAGCCGCATTAGGCTGGGCCCACCCAGAACCTTGTGCCGGGCAGCTGGATGCAGCTGCGAGGAGGGGCCCTGGGGACCTGGGGCTGGGACAACAGGGTCAGGGCGTGGGGGTGCACTGGGGCGGCACTGCCCAGAATGGGTGGGCACGCTGCACCGTCTCCCACCGAGGACTGGCTGCTCCTTGACTCGAGCTGCAGATCTCTCCTGCATCGTGCTCTTTGGGGCCTGCATCGAAGGTGTCGTCTTACGAGATAAGTACGTTGGCCCTCTGTCTGGTCAGGGTGTTCACATCTCTCCGAGGCCCGAGGCCCAAAACCACCCAGCCCGTGCCTGACTGCTGGGCCTGGGTGTGGATGGGGAGTAGCCTTGGACCCCAGCCGCCATTCAGCAGGGTGTGGAGCCTGGTGGGGTGCACATCTGTCAGGGCTGGTCACAGCAGCCCTGGTGGGAAGGCTGCAAGGTCCCCGAGGCCGTAGCAGGGCCAGGTGTGCAGGTGGCTGCAGTGACTGGGGGAGCGGGGGCTGCCTGCTCCCGAGAGCCTCCCTGGTGAGAACAGAGCCCTGCTGGGTGGACCTGTGGTCTCTGGCCAGGTCTCTGACCCCGCCCCAGAATGCCCTCCCACAAGGACAGGCATTTCCGCCCGTGCTCGGCTCCCTGCCTGGAGGCTGTGCTGACTGCCTGCCCTGTCCGCCCACAGGTTTGGGGAGGCGCTGCAGGGGAACCTGGTCATCGGCATGCTGGCCTGGCCGTCCCCCTGGGTCATTGTCATCGGCTCCTTCTTCTCTACCTGTGGCGCTGGCCTGCAGAGCCTGACCGGGGCACCTCGCCTGCTGCAGGCCATTGCCCGTGACGGCATCGTCCCCTTCCTGCAGGTGAGCCCTCACCTGGGCTCCACAGTGCACGCCGCTGCCCTTCTGGGGGCCTGGGAAGTTGGGGTCGGTGGGGGGCAGTGAGGACCTCTTTTGGGTATGAGTTTTAGGGTGACAGTGGACGCGTGTCCCTCTGGGTGCTGTGGAAGTTATTTTCCCCGGCTGCTGGGCCGGTGGCCCAGGCTCAGCCCCAAGAACACCAGAGCACTGTGGCCCCCTGCACGCGGGTCACGTCTGTTCATGTGGCCCCTGGAGCCTGTGCCCTGGATGATCCCCCTGAAGACAGGGACAGACGGGCTGTCCTGGGACGAGGCTGCCTGGGATGAACTGAGGATCCGGAGGCCATGGCCCGGGACGCCGGCGACTCCGTTACCCGTTAGGGAGGCAGCACTGCTCGTCTTCCCCACCCCCACCTGTCCCCGTGCCCACAGGTGTTTGGCCACGGGAAATCCAACGGGGAGCCCACCTGGGCCCTGCTGCTCACGACCCTCATCTGCGAGACTGGCATCCTCATCGCTTCGCTGGACAGCGTGGCCCCCATCCTGTCTATGTGAGTGGCTGTGGCTGGCGTGTGCGGGGCGGGGCGTCCTTGTGTGTGCTGGGCGCGCTCGGCCTAGGGCACAGGGATGCAGGTGGGTGAGGCAGGCCGGGTGGGCACAAGTGTGGATGCGTGGCTGGCGGGCAGCACTGGGTGTGGCCAGGGCTGTAGGGCGTGGCCCAGTCCAGGTGGACTGAGGTCTCTGGGAGGCGGGCAGCACAGAGGCCGGGCTTCTGTGGCTCAGTGGTCTGCGACCCCGCGTGCCACCCAGGTTCTTCCTCATGTGCTACCTGTTTGTGAACCTGGCCTGCGCCGTGCAGACGCTGCTTCGCACACCCAACTGGCGCCCACGCTTCAAGTACTACCACTGGTAAGGCTGTGGACGGGGCGGGCCCAGCCTTGCCCCCAGGGACGGGCTGTGGTCCTCCCTGGGATCTCTACGCCCCATGCAGTGTTGGGATCCCCACTTTGAGGCCAGCCTGGCCCTTGGGCTGCCTGAGGGCTCCCCGGGCGTCGGGCCGAGGGCACAGAGGGAGGCCACCTTGTGTCCCCTGTGCAGCCAGCTACCTCAGGAGGGTGTGGTGATGGTGTCATGTTGGATCCGGGGGGGCTGTGGTCGGCTGATCCTGGGGACTGTTCCCAGCGTTGGGACAGCGGCATGCAAGGCAGCGGCCCAGCCCCGACTAGGCGGGCAGCTGGCACCTGAGCCACATGTCCCGCAGGACACTGTCCTTCCTGGGCATGAGCCTGTGCCTGGCCCTGATGTTCATCTGTTCCTGGTACTATGCCCTCTTCGCCATGCTCATCGCTGGCTGCATTTACAAGTACATCGAATACCGTGGGTGAGTGGTGCCCATGGGGCCTGGGGACCGGGCTTTGTTGCGCTCCCTGGGGAGCACCCTGGCGTGGGGCATGGGGAGGTCCCCGCGGGGAGGCAGGGGCCCAGGGAGCTCCAGCGGAAGCTGCTCCAGCCAGAGACCGTTTCCACCTGGAGTCCACTGTTGCTGGAGACCATGGCGGGCGGGGCGGCCAGGCATCCGTCCCACCCGTGCTATGGCCTGCCGTGTGTCCTCATCTGCGTCCACACTCGTACTTGTGCCCCGAGTGGCTGGCACCTTGCCCATAGCTCCCCGTGGGACCCTCCCAGCCACAGCACTGCCCAGTCTCCGTGCCCCAAGTCTGGGTCATGCAGCACCATCCCCCGACAAGGGGCCTCACAGTGCCCCGGGCAATGTGTATGACCCACTTCCTGCTCACCTAAAGCTCATGTCTGCAAAATGCGACAGCCAGCGACCATGTACCATGTAACTGTGTCTCAGAGCTATGACCCCAACAGCTGCCCTGACCCCTACGGGCTCCCTGGCCCTGGCCCAGGCCCCTGGCCCCGTGCCCAGCCTGGCACAGCGTGGGCCAGCCATTCTCTGCACTGAGGCAGTGGAGGGGCTGCCTGTGCCCCTCTCATTGGCCTGCTGCAGACCTGACTTGGGCGGGGCCCTTCTCCTCCCGTGTTGTGGGCTCCCTGCCCTCCGGGCTTTTCCCCAGGACCTGGCCAGGCAGGGGGTGGGGACATGGCTGTCCCTGCTGGAGGGCCATGCTGCCTGTGCCTCCTCATGCCTCCCAAGACCCACTCCATGTGCCCTCAGGAAGCCACATGTGAGAGCTCCCTCTGTCCCTGCAGGGCCGAGAAGGAGTGGGGTGACGGCATCAGGGGTCTGTCACTGAACGCCGCCCGCTATGCCCTGCTGCGCGTGGAGCATGGGCCGCCCCACACCAAGAACTGGAGGTGAGCCATCGTCACAGGTGCCAGGGGACAGTGTGGCTGTGGGCAGAAGTTGGGGACAGCAAGTGTTCCTGCTGCCAGGTGCTGGGGAACATGAGTGTCCTCCACACGGAGGCCCTGGCCTGTGGCTCACCAGCACGCAGCCACTCTGCCTGCCGGGACATGTGCCTCGGTCTCCCAGGGAGCCAGGGGTGAGGGTCGGGGGCTTGTCTTTCTGTCCTCCTGTCCCCGCCCTGCTGCTGTGCTGTCCCTGATCTCTCCCGTTCTGCTTGCCCTGCCCACAGGCCCCAGGTGCTGGTGATGCTGAACCTGGATGCAGAGCAGGCCGTGAAGCACCCACGCCTGCTGTCCTTCACCTCGCAGCTGAAGGCCGGCAAGGGCTTGACCATCGTGGGCTCCGTGCTGGAGGGCACCTTCCTGGACAAGCACGCGGAGGCGCAGCGAGCCGAGGAGGTGGGCGAGGAGGGGCCGTGTGTGGGTGCAGAGCCCGAGGAAGCCCAGGCATGCATGGCCAGGCTGGAGGGGCCGACTGCGGCGTGTGCTGTGTCTGGCTTGTGTCTCTGTGCGACACTGACACTGGCCAGTACCTGCTGGACACAGCAGGCGTCTTTGTGACCCCAGGGCTCCAAGGTCGGTTTCTTCATTTCGGCTGCTTGTGATGGGAATTGCAAAGCCAGGCAGCATCAGGGCGTGTGGGCCACGCTGCCCCACGGCTGCCCCAGGCCGTGCTGTCCTCACAGGCTGGGTGACGTCACCTCCAGGACGTCCTCGTCCATCTGCCGCTGGTCAGGCCTGCACGCAGCCAGCCTCACACGGGCTCCTTCGGGCCGGGCTGGGTCCTGGCCACTTGCCGCCTCCTCCCCAGCAGGTGTGCTTGGCAGCCTGGTGTCCTGGTGTGTGTCCCTCTGTCACCCCACGTCTGTAGACCCAGGGAGGCCACTCGGAGGGAGAGTGGCAGTGGTGGCGCTGGTGGTGTCTTCTGGGCCTCCGAGGGCCAGTGTGTCTGGGCGAGCAGGAGAGGCCGGGCCTCTTCCCTTCCTGAGAGCAGCAGCTTCGGCGTCCCTGCACTGGGTCTCAGTGGCCGCTGCTGGCTGTGTGCTGTTGCTCCTCCTGCACCCACGGTGCCTTTTCACGGTGGCACCTGGGCTCTGGGCCTGGCCCACACCGGGTCTGTTGGGAAGCACGGCACAGGCGTGGCCTGGCTCCATCCCACTGTGCTTGTCTTGAGCGTCCAGGTGGCCTCAGTGCCTCTGCCCACATGTGGTTTGCATGTCCGCCCCTGCACGGTCATCTGGGGGAGCCTGGAGCTCGGGCCGCCCTGGTGTGTATCTCTGCTCCTCGGGCCTAGACGGCCCCAGTGTCCGGGTGCTGGCGCTGCACGTGAGGAAGCTGGTGCTGTGGGGAGTGTGCTGGCACCGGGGCCCCTGGGCCGTGGGTCTCCTGTGTCCCATCAGATCTGACTCAGGCCACGCAGTGCATGCCAGGTATGTTCCCTGCTGAGCCCTGTGACCTGCAGCATCCTCCACCCTGGTGCTTTAGGGTCTGGGTGTGGATCCGCTCAACACAGCGCAGGCCTCTTGCGAGGCCCCACTTCCTCCTGCCCAGGGGCCGCCTCCCCAGAGCACACGCTGGGACCCAAGACCGCAGATGTCATGCCTCCCCATGCAGGCATCAGGCCAGGCTCCTGCCAGGCAGAGCTCAGCCTCTGTGGCTGGTGTCCCCGCTAAGGCCTAGGGATGGTGAGGCCAGCCCAGGCTCCTTGACACCATAGCAAGGGAGAGCCATGCTTCGTTGTGGCTGGGAATCCGTGCGGGGCACTGTGGGGCCGGCTGGTGGATTCAAGGCCCTGAGGCTGCGCCGACGTGCTCCAAGCCTCTGTTGCCATCTTCTGTGATCTGGCCTCCAGCCAAGCAGGAGGTGAGAAAGCAGATCCTCGAGCAGCTGGGTGGGGAGGCCCTGCTCCTCCTGCAGAAGCTCCATGTGCCCATCCCTCTCCTCCCGGCCCGGGGCAGCTGTGTCCCCAGGGCTCCTCCTCCTGCCAGCCTGGGCCCTCGTTAGCCAGACGGTGACCCCATTCAGGCCTTGCCTGAGCTAGGCAAAATAACCGTGGAACACAGCCTCGGGTCCCGCACCCCTCCCCCACGTGGTTGGTGGCAGCTTCCAGGGGTGAGGCCCAAGGCAGGGAGACGGTAGGTTGTGCTTGGAGCGCAGGCTGAGCTCTGACTTGGAGTGCACAGGAGCTGCTGAGACAGGAGGGTGGCAGCAGTGGCAGCCCTGTCACTGCTGGAGTGACAGGTGTTGAGGTCCTGATGTGCAGAATCCAGGGGTCAGGTTGTGGGCAGGCTCTGGGGACCCAGGTGTCCCCTCCTCTGCTTGGATGTCTGCCTGTTTCCAGCAAGGACTCTTGTCCCTGAGCAGGGCCACCTGCGAATCAGGATGGTCTCTGAGAGCTCCGTCGCATCTGTAGGACCCTTCTTTCAAGGCTGTGTCCTTCACATGTCACAGGCCACATCCGTCCAGCTTCCCCTTGAAATCTGGCTGCTCGGGTCGGGGGCCTCCCTGGGGATGCCGCACCGTGACGGGACAGAACACGTGGTGATGGCCTCTGGTGGTGTCCGGCTGCTCTGGTGTTGCGTTTCTGGAGCCTGTGACTCGTGTCTTTCGAAGAAGGGTTGTCAGATTCTGCCCTCTTGTGGGACATTTCCAGCTGACCGGATGCAGATCACGTGGCCCAGAATGAATGTCCAAGGGATGTAGTATGCTTGGTGATGCACGAGTCCCTTGAAAGAACTGTCCAGCACCGTGTGCCTGCGTGCCTTGCACACTCGGGTGCTCAGAGCCCAGGCCGTGGTGGGCTGCACACTGACCCTCCTGTCCCCGCAGAACATCCGGGTGCTGATGGGCGTGGAGAAGGCCAAGGGCTTCTGCCAGCTGGTGGTGTCCTCCAGCCTGCGGGACGGCATGTCCCAGCTGATCCAGTCGGCCGGCCTGGGCAGCATGAAGCACAACACCGTGCTCATGGCCTGGCCCCAGGCCTGGAGGCAGGCGGACAATCCCTTCTCATGGAAGAACTTTGTCGGTGCGTGTGCGTGTGCCGGGGCCGGCCACTGTCACGCCTGTGGCCCTCTCAGGTCCCCGGGCCTGCGGGCCTGGCCTTGGGAACCACTGAGGGCCTTGGCCACTGTCCCTGGAGGAGCCAGCACCCTTCCCGTCTCCGTACCCTCCCCACCCTCGGCCCAGCTGCACCCTAGGGTGGATCTGGGGACAGGTGGGCTGTGTAAGGGCTGCGCCCCATACCCGTCCTGGCTGCTGCCTGCTGCCGCCTCCCCGAGGTCCCTGAGGATGCTGCCCTTGGTGCCTGACCGCCACTGCCTGTCTGCAGACACCGTCCGCGACACCACGGCTGCGCACCAGGCCCTGCTGGTGGCCAAGAACATCGACGGGTTCCCCCAGAACCAGGAGCGCCTGGGTGAGGGTTCCATCGACGTGTGGTGGATCGTGCACGACGGCGGCATGCTCATGCTGCTGCCCTTCCTGCTGCGCCAGCACAAGGTGGGCCGAAGGAGTTGGCGGGGCCCGAGGGCCCCGGGCAGGAGCTCGCCAGGCCCCGCGTGACTGCTGCCTCCCCAGGTGTGGCGCAAGTGCAGGATGCGCATCTTCACGGTGGCCCAGGAGGACGACAACAGCATCCAGATGAAGAAGGACCTGCAGATGTTCCTGTACCACCTCCGAATCAGCGCCGAGGTCGAGGTGGTGGAGATGGTGCGTGCTGGGGCTCGGGGACAAGGCAGGGACAGTGCGGCAGCCCCATGCGCCGAGGAGCCTGCGGTGCGGTCCCTCGGGCGTCACTGTTCCCAGCGCTGTCGGCCCCACAGAGGCCCCTGAGCTGGGCTCTCCCTTTGCTCCGAGCAGTCTGGGCACTGGGGATGGGGTTGTTCCTCCTCCCCATGGCTCTGTGCTGCTCACTGCAGTCTGGGCAGTTGCTCCTGGTTCCCGTGGTTGCTGCCGGACACAGCCTGGCTGGACACGGCCTGCGGCGCCTGCTTCCCTCCGGGCAGTGATGTGGCAGTGCTGTCCCTGCCCAGGCTGCAGAGATGCTGCACTGGGGTCGACAGATGTGTCGTCCGTGCGTGTCTAACCACGGGGCCAGGCAGCTGTGTGCATTACCCATGGCCTCTCGGGTCTGGGGCTGCTCTCCTGCCCAGCAGAGGCTTCCTTGCCGTGCCCGGGCCTGCTGTGGGCACTGTGTCACCCAGACCTGACTCGGCCCTTGCAGGCACGGGACCTGCCCCTCGTGGCCTGGCTTGCAGTCCTGGCTGTAGACACTCTCAGGGTCTGCTGGTCCCGATGTAGTGACTGGAGCTGCCTGGGGACAAGCCCAGGAGGTGGGAGGCAGCCAGGGCAGCTGCAGACAGCAGGGAGACCTAGGGCTGGCCGAGGTCCCCACACACAGGGGCCTGTGGTGTGCCCTGTCCCGGCGACACCACCAGAGCCGAGGTGCAGACTGACAGCCACCTGCTGGGGCCTCAGTGTCACTCCGAGGGCAGTGACCGGGCTTTCTGTGGCTTTCACCTCTGTAGTGACGAGCTGCCCACACATGGCAGAGAATGCCTGTGATGTGTGCGTGTTCCTTGAGGCCACCACCCCTGTGGCACAACTGGAACACTGTCCCGAGCCCAGATGTGCTGTGTGCTAGTGTGGTGGCAGCATGGCTGTCACATCACCAGTGTTAGCATCAGAGGGTCCGGGAGGGGACAGGCAGGAGATGAGTGTCCAGCCGTGACCACCAGCCATACACTCACATGCCCAATCACTCCAGCTGCCAGCACCACTGGGGTGGGCTGCAGACTCCTTCCGGGAGGACAAAGTGGTCAAGACACGCGACCGTCCACATCCGAGGACAGTGGACGCCAGTGGGGCGGGGACAGCGCGAATGCTGTTCCCATCCCCTCTGAGCAGGTGGAGAACGACATCTCCGCGTTCACCTACGAGAAGACGCTCATGATGGAGCAGAGGTCCCAGATGCTGCGGCAGATGCAGCTGTCGAAGACCGAGCAGGAGCGAGAGGTGGGGAGCGGAGCCCAGGCCTGCCGGCAGTCCAAGCCCAGCGGGACGAGCCGGGTGGGAGCCGAGCCCTGCTTAGGTGCCCCCACCTCACTGCTCACCTGGGCCAAGCGAGGCCCTGCCCACCTGTGCGCGACTGCCGTCCCTCCCCGGGGCCCCGTGTCTGGGTCCTTTCGAGACGAGGCCTGGCTTGGGGGTGGGAGGCTCCACCCATGGACCTCACCCCTCGGGCATCAACCTGTGATCCTCCTGGTAACAGCGGCCGCTCCCCAGGGCTTGTCCTGCGCCCCTCACCAGAGCCCAGTGCACGCCCTGGCCCCACACCCTGGGGTCACTCGGCCACTCCCCCGTGGACGGAGGCCTGGAGATGGGCGCCAAGAGAGGAGACCTTCATGGCCTGAACTTCCCCCGTTGTGCAGTTGGGGTTCCTTGTCCCACGGCACCCAGGGCAGGGACAGGCAGGCCACGCAGGGCAGGGTGCAGTGGGCCGCCCAGGGATGGGCAGCTGGGGCCACGCCTGGGCTCCTGGGTCCGTGTGACGCCCTCCAGGCCCTGTGGCCGGCTGCTCATGTGAGTCGCTCTCCCTGGGGGCTTCTTGGATCCCCCAGTTGTGCTGAATCCACTCCCCACATCCCCCAGGCCCAGCTGATCCATGACCGGAATACTGCATCCCACACCTCGGTGGCCACCAGGCCCCAGGCCCCGCCGATGCCAGACAAGGTGCAGATGACCTGGACGAAGGAGAAGCTGACAGTGGAGAGGCACAGAGACAAGGGCGCAGGCGGCGCCGTGGGGTTCAAGGACCTCTTCAGCCTGAGGCCGTGAGTGTCTTTGGTGCCCTCCTGTGGCCTGGGGCTGCTGTGGGTGCCCGGTGAGGTTGGCCCCCCACACCACACAGCTGTTGTGTGCGACGGAGCCCGAGCTCCCTGGACCAAGCTCCAGCTCCTGCTGGTGACTCGGCCACCCGCGTGCCCCAGCCCCTGCCACAGCCCGGTGAGTGCCCGAGGGGCCAGCCGGGGCTTCTCAGGAGCCGAGGGGAGTGGGTGGGGCTCGTCCTGCTCCTGCAGAGCCCTTCCCCCACTGGATCCGAAACCTTCTCAGTCCAGTCTTGTGGGGGGGTTGGGGTGCTGAGGGTGCCAGGGCTTCCTGCCTGCCAGGCAGGTCCGCTACCCTGAGCCACATTGTCAGCCTCTTCAAAGTTTTGGGTATTTTTTCTTTCAATTTTTTTTTTTTTTTTGAGATCTTTTTTTTTTGGTACCAGAGATTGAACTCTCAGGTCCTTGTGCAACGAAACCACTGAGCTAAATCCCCGGCCCTTTTTAAGATCTTCTAAAGTTTGAGACAGGGTCTTGGGCTGGTCACAAACTTGGGAGCCTCCTGTCTCAGCCTTCTGAGTAGCTGGAGTTACAAACATGCTCAGCGCCTACCTCAGTTGGGTCTTCAACCCTAAGGCCGTGGGGCAGGGGAGGGTGCTTTTGAGGGCCCTGTGGGGATCCCCTGGTGAGCAGGAGGGGTCCTAGCGGGTGGGCCGTCCTGGACTGACCTGCTCTCTGTTGCCCTCGCCGCCCCGGAGGGAGTGGGGAAGCCTGTGAGTCTGAGCCCCGCCTGCTGCCCTTGCCCCTCCCTGCACGCCTGCCTGCGCGGAGCCTTGTGGAGCATGGTGCACTGCTCCCTGCACTCAGCTGACAGGACGGACGGGCCTGAGCGTGGCTGTGGCCATGCAGCTTGTGCGGTGTTTCCAGCCCTCGATGCTGCCTTGCCACCGGGAGAACCTCGGCAGGGCAGCCACGTGCAAGCTCCAGGCCAGGGGAGGGACATGCCCCTCGCCGGAGCTCTGCTTCACGTAATCCAGTTTTTCCAAATACTTCCTGAGTTAAAACACGGCACCCAGGTGACCGGGAAGCCTGTGCTCACGTCTCACCAGCCCCTGAGGACCCCAGTTCTGGTGCGGGGTTCTTAGCTCCTGGGGCTTGAGCTAGGACGGTTCTTCACCTCCTCGCTGACCTTCAGGATCACATGCAGCTCCAGAGCCACTGCTTGACCAGCCTTCTGGGGACCATGGCTTCCCAGGCAGCAGATTTGGGGTTCTCATAAGGAAAGACCCTCTCGGGGAGCCCCTGTGCTGTGACTACCGGGCTGAGCTGGCCTGAGGACAGTGGACCCTGGGCCCTGGCTTCTTCCTGGCGCTGCCTGGTCCCATCCAGGCCAACCCCCTGGCTCTGGCTGTGCACCTCATGGCCCCCGCCTGTTGGTCCCCATGTCTGGGCACAGGGGATCGTGAGGAAAGGCTGTGGCAGAAGCGGGAGCCTGACGGGCTGGCCACAGCCCTGACCTATGGCTGCAGAGTCCCTAGTGCGTGGGTTTTCCCGTGTAGGTGGAACCTGGAGCGGGCTGAGGGGTATCACTCGGCGGCCCCGGTGGCTTCCTGGGATGCCAGTCTGGACATGGTGGCAGGTCTCCCGAGGAGGGCACCGTGGCCACTCGCCGGGGGACACGTGGGGTACATGAGGCAGCCAGGCGTGTCCACGTACCCACGTTTGCCAGCAGTGGCAGTCTGCATGGCTGCGACGCTCCCGGGCTGCGCTGGGCATGACCACTGCAGCCCAGAGCAGTGCCTGAGGCGGCCGCTGCTCCACCCACCCTGTAGGCTGCATGGGGCACGGCCACAGCAGCCAGGTCAGCATCGCCACGGCCTGGGGCCGGGAGCTGGTGCCAGGGCTTTTCCTTTCGGGGTACTGTCCCCTCCCAGCCTGAAACCTACGTCTCAGGTGCTGCTGGGCAGGCAGGGCTGGGGTGTGCTAGGGACTTCATCAGGGACGAGGCCGGGCTCAGCGGCTCCCACATTCGCCTGCTCACCAGCTTCCCTGGCCTTGGGCCCTTGCTTCTGCCTGCGTAGCAGCCGCCTCATAGACTCAGTTTACCCACTGTCCCCTGGGGACCTAGCATGCCTTTGCAGCCGCGTGGAGCCTGCAGCTTCAGTGATGGCGAATTCTAGAAACCGGGCTAGAGCTGCTCACTGCTGAACAAGTTGTGAGGAGTCGGGGAACAGCCTGCCCTGTGCTGCTCCTGGCACTCGTGGGTGCCCGGATGGTGGGCACAGGTGAGGCCTCGCCCCACCCCACCATGCTTCTCCCCTCAGGGACCAGTCCAATGTCAGGAGGATGCACACGGCCGTGAAGCTCAACGGTGTCGTCCTCAGCAAGTCCCAGGATGCCCAGCTGGTCCTGCTGAACATGCCGGGGCCTCCCAAAAACCAGCAGGGTGATGAGAACTGTATCCTTCGACATGGGCCAGCCCATGGGGTCCAGGGGATTGGGCGACGCGTGGATGGGTGTCCAGTGCAAGGTTGAGACCCCAAACCTGTGTGCAAAAGCAGCCCCAGCCCTATGTGGGACCCACCCCTGGGTGGGTACAGTGGCCGGGCCTGGCCTGCAGGTCAGCCACGAGCACCAGCCCTGCCTGCCCCGTCTTCCTCCCCTTCCTTCCTCAGACCGCCTTCCTCTGAGTCATCGTGTCTCCCTTCACAGCCTTAACTCCACTCCCAGACATGGAGTTCCTGGAGGTGCTGACCGAGGGGCTGAACAGGGTGCTCCTGGTCAGGGGCGGCGGCCGCGAGGTCATAACCATCTACTCCTGAGGCCAGCACCACCTCCGGGAACTGCAGAGCTGTCCCCTGGTCCCCTCCTGCAGAGACCTGGGCAGCACGGGAGGCAGGGTGGCCTGGGAAGGGGCAGTGCTGGTGCCAGTGCCCGTGTCCAGGACTCCTGCTCCTCGGGCTGTCCAGTGCCTGGACAGTCACTGCCCACCTCCCAGCGGGGGTGCTCACCAGATGCCACTGTGCCCTGGGGCTGGGGCTCGCGGGTCCCCACCTCCTGGTCTCCCGAGCAGCTCCGCACCTGGCAGAGCACTGACGACCACCGCCCTCTTCCCCATGTCAGTACCCATGCTGTCCACGCTGCAGGGCAGGGCAGGGCACAGGCCACCTGGGGCCGCCTGCCTGAAGGGGAGCGGGCGGGAGGACGCAGGCCTCGGCCTCTGCCAGGGGCTCAGCCCCACCTCTTCTCTCCCTGAGCACTGATGGTGCCTGAGGGCACCAGGCTGTGGGACCGTGCAGGGCGGGAACGCCAAGGTTTCTCCATGCTGCCCAAGGCGGCAGCCCTCCTGCCCTGCTCGAAAGGCCCTGTCTCACCTCTTACCCTCTGGAAAGGACACTCAGCCGCGGCCAGGGTTGTCTGGGCGGGATGTACCTGGCCGTGTCCCTGTGTCTCGTGTGGGACAGGCTCTCAGTACCTCTCAAGGGCCAGACAGTTTGCACTTTAGCTTTGAGCTTTCTGCTTTGTAGGTTAGTCATGGTCCTAGCAGCGATTTGTGCCTTGCTCTCTGTAGGCCATATTTATTTATTTAACACCTGGGGGCAGTGTCCTGATAATCACGTCTACGTGGGAAGGCCAGGGGCCAGGTACGTGGCCTTCGCTGGCACAGGGCAGTGGGTGAGCTTGGACCAGAGCAGTTTCTGAGCTGTCAGGTGCCTGGCAGGTCAGCTCCCAGGGGGCGGCTGCTGCCCAGTGTGTGTCCCGGCCAGCACAGGGCCCAGGCTCCTCGACCTCTGCTTGCTTGGCTCTGAGACCCCAGTGGCTGCACCCCAGCAAGGAGCAGGTGGGGAGCAGAGAAGCAGGTGGTTCGTGGCCCAGTTCCCGAGCTGTGCCTGTGTGGGACACATGGTCCCCTTCACCTACGAGCCTTGGCTGCATCCATTCAGACTCCCATGTTCTCCTTTTATAGCCTGTCTTTGTACGATGCTGTCAGTAGAATAAAGTCCTGTGAACTCCTAGTGGCTGAAGAATCTCTCACACTTGCCCTTCCCCTTGGAGATGACCGCAGGGCTGCTGGGGCACACCAAGCTCGGGCATGGGCACTGGCACATGCGTGTGCAGCAGTGGCAGCAACAAGCAGTGCAGAGCGGCACCCTCAGTTCTGCTGAGTGGTAAGTGGCCCGCCCTGCATGGCCTCCTGTCTTCGTTAAGGAGCTGGGAGGCCCAGGGCCTCCAAGGGTTCTGCGCCCAAGCCTCACCCCGGCATCGCCCTGTGCTGTGTCAAGGGGCAGGAGCACCCAGGACACCAACTGCGGCAACTCACTCCGCCCTTGCTGTGGCCATCACGCAGGAGGCGGGGCGGGAGCGGTGTAGCGCATACGGACACCCAAGGAGGCTCCCGGAGCTGGCCCGGCACCAGCCCTCACCAGACATTGTTCACGCCATGGCCAGTGTCCAGTCCTGGAAGGCAGGCTGTCACAGGGCTCATGGGTGGGACTGAGGGGTGGGACAGGCCCAAAAGGGCAAGGCCCCGCAGGCGGCAGTCACCGGGGCTGGAGGGAGGGGTAGGTGCTGGGATGGCAGTGGTGCCCACCTGCCCTTGCTGGCTGTGCTGCTCAGGTGGCACAGGCACCGCAGAGCTGGGGCTTGGCTGTTTGGCACCACAGGGCCTGTCAGGGGAGCTTGCCTGAAACGGGTGGCAGAGGTGGAAGAGGCGACCAGCTCTGGCCAGCAGGAGGCCCAGGCAGCTCAGCACCTGGTGCCAGGCAGGAGGACACCCTCGAGGAAGGGACACCATGGGGAACAGCCGACTGGGGAGCATACTTCAGGGTTGTCCCGGGAGGCCACCCAGCAGACAGCCCACGCACACAACACCCTCGAGCCTTCGCTTCTGTCACAAAGGATGCTTGGTCCGTGGGTGTCACTGCTGCTGTCCTGCCTGGGGAGGCCCCAGTGCCTGGCAGGGCCACTTGCCTGACCCAAGGGCCTGGGACTCCCAGGCCAGGCCAGCACCCGCGCAGGCTGTCTGGTCCACAGGTGGGGACACGGCGGGTCCACCGTTAAGTGATCTATCCGAGGCCACCCTCAAGGTGAGGCTGTTGCACCTCAAGGGTCCCCAGGCTGGTGGTGCCCACTGTGCTCTGGCCTGGACAGTCCTCACTGCTACTCAGCTTGTCCTAAACCAGGGTGTGCACCCAGAGGAGACAGAGCTCAGCCTGAGCCCCACCAGTTGCTCCGCTGGGCCCTGGCCCGGGAGGCTGGGGGACCTGCCCTGTGATGTCACTGGAGGAGGGCTGGGTGGGGTTGCCCCTGAAGGCTGAGCCCGATGTGCTGTATGGTGGGCTCCCACACCAGGACTCATCCTGAGGGATGCCTCCCAGGTGTGTCCCGGGGCCCACCACGTGTGGGGTGCAGTCAGGTCCAGCAGGAAGGCCAGCTCGAGGGGCGCAGGCCCTGGGACTCCAGCTCTCCCAAGCAGTGGGACAGCTCATAGGAGAGGCCAGGGGTGCAGGAGCCCTGAATGTCGTGCAGCAGACACTCGGGCGAAGCCACTCGTGTCTCGTGATAGGCTGGCTGGCTCTCTGCTCCTCCCCAGCTGCTGCTCAGGACCCGCCCCTCACAGCCCAGGATGGCACCCGGTGGCTGCAGTCAAAGCTGCCGTTGGGCTTACACATCAGGTGCTGGGTTTATTAGGGCAGCACAGTGAAAAAGCCCTCACCCGTGCCATGGCATTGTCTGGCTGGGTCACACCAACCAACGGCAGGCATGCTCTTCACAGCTCACACCCTCGAGCCATGTGACCTGCGGCCACAAGATGGGGTGTGCGCACAGGGCTCGGGAACACCTGTTTGGGCAGAGCGAGACAGGCTACCAGTGCAGCCTGTTTATTATGCCTGCGGAACACTTCAGTGCCCACCTGGCCATCAGTCTGCTTAATGTTCAGACTGCAAAAGGCAAACAGTCCTGGGCCTGCTGCGTCCCACCTCTGGAACCCACTGGGCCATGCCCTGCTGGGTCCTGGTGCCAAGGCCTCCTGTGCTGCTGGCTCTCATGGAAGGGGACACGGGGGAACGTCCCGCGGGCACACGAGCCTGAGTCTGGCCCCCTTGCCTGGATGACCCAGGCACGAGCATCACCCTTGCCAGTGTCTGTCAGCTGACCATGCCCTGCCCTGCCCTGCCCTGCCCTGCCCTGGCCCTGAGGTGCAGAAATGGGACCTGCGGCTACCCACCCACCAGCCAGTTCCACGGCTGCCCTTCTGATGCTGCGTTTGTGCTCGGAGCCACGCACACGGGGACCTAGGACACAGCACACGTGGAGCTGGCCCAGCCCAACTTCATAAGGGATACACGTCTTCTCCCAGCTGGGCGAGGAGCCCAAAGCCCTCGAGCGGACGTGACAGCAGATTCCCCGCCACAGCCTGGGCGCTGTGGATCAAACGGAGCAGAGCGGGGCTCCGCCTCCCGCTGGGCACTGTCGCAGCACTGAGTGCTCCTGCCCTAGCAGCCCCGAGGAGGACGCGGAGGAGCAAGGCCTCCCTCCTGGGGTCTGTCCTGGCAGCACCCTGCTCTGCCCCGAGGCTGAGCAGGGGGTCGGCTCGGGGGTGCCAAGCTCCCGAGGGCACAGAGGCTCCTGCTTCACGCCCCAGGGTGCGGCCTGGCCTGTGGCGCCCGCTGTCAGGGGAGCTGGGCGCTAGGACGGGGGCTCGTGGTGGTGCTCGTGCCACTGGACCACAGGTACTGCGCAGCCCTCAGCACCCAGCACAGGAAGCAGGTCCCGCACCACCTGGTGCTCTGCCACAGCAGGCTGGCTGTGCGTGGCCTTCAGTGACGAGCGACCCTCCCTGCCCTTCTGCCGAGGCCGCCTGTGGCTGTGGGGCTGAGGCAGGTGGCAGCCGGGGCTCTGCCAGGCTTCCCACTGCCCACTGCCCCAGGCGGCTGCCCAGGGCCTTTGGGGGACCTGAGGAACGCCTTCTCTGGCCCCTTCAGCCGGGGCTGTGAGTCCAGGCCTCGGGCAGCAGGCTCAGTGGCCAGCGCAGTGTGGTCACCCAATACCTGGGAGCGGCGGTGGTGCGCAGCATGGGAGTCGGGCTTCTGGGAGTGGGAAGGCTGTGGGGGCGTGCAGCCCTGCTGGGGTGCTCCTGCCGGGCCTGCTTGGGGGTGACCCTGCAGTGGGACAGGTGTGGGCCTGAGTAAGGCCGGGTGGCGCGGGGGCTCTGTGTCCCCTCACAGGAGCCGTGTGTGGTAGGGCCAGGGACAGGTCACACCCACGGCTCCCCTCCAGGGCCGCCTGGTGGCCAGGTTGGCTCCTAGATGGCCATGTGCCCTGAAGCAGGCAGGGAAAGGGACAGGGACAGAGACAGGGAGCTCGCCCTGCACCTGGCCGGCTCTGCCACGCCAGCCTGGGTCCCGTGGGCGAAACTTTGGCTGAGCCTGTCGGGCACTCAAGGGACAGAGCCGAGTCCCCTCAGCAAAAGGCCCAGGGAAGGGGCCGGGACCCTCCCCACACCCTGGACTGTGGAAGTGCTCGGTGACAAAGACCCAGCCAGGTCAGCATCAGCCATGTGGGCCTGGCTGGGGCCCTGTGAGGGTCCAGAGCAGACTTGAGGCAGCGTCTGCATTGTCACCAGGGGGCACCCCGCCCTCTTGGCCTGTGCACTCCGATCCAGCCCAGGGTGCGGTCAACTGCAGCCCAGCACTCCCACGGCCGCCAGGGGCTGCGGCCAGCAGGGAACATGGTGGGCAGGCCTGCTGGTGCCCAGCCCTCCTCAGTGACCCTGCCCTTCTGTCCTGAAACGTCACCCCCCACAGGGTCCCCCGGATCTGAACCCTGATCGTTCACCTGGCTGGACCGGGACACGTCACACATACTCTGCATGACCTCTGGCTCCGCAGGTGCAGCTGTGGTGGTGGGAGGGTGATCCTGGGCAGGGTTGCTCCAGACTCTGCACCCCTGGGGACAGAGCTGGGGTGGGGTGTCCTCTGGGACCTACCAGGACCAAACCTGGAGGTGTAGTTTTCGCTTTCAGCGAGGTCCAGGTAGTGGTTCCTGCGCTCTGTGTTCTCATCCACGCAGTAGGGACCCCGTTCAGGGCAGGGGCCAGGGTCACCACTGGGCCTCCTGTGTGCAGCAGACAAGGGCCTGATGACCTGCCTGTGGCCACAGCCTCGCTGCTCTGATGGCACTGCAGAGGCCTCAGGTGCTCTGCCCAGCATCCACCCCGGCCAGCAGGAGGAAGGAAGTCTCCACTCACCCGAGGCCCACAACCAGCCATGGAGCACCATCCAGCACCCTGGCCACCTGCCATGGTGCCTGGGATCCCAGCCAGTCCCCTCTCTGGGGCCACAGGGCCACTGCTCTGTCACCTATGCCAGAGGGTGGATGGATCCCAGGGATCCAGAGCACCGGCTGAGGGTGCTGGTCCTAGCACTGCTGCCAGTCAGAACCTGCCCATCTCTCGGCAGACCTGGCTGGGGCCCCTCTGCCCCATGGCACACAGCTCAGCCCCTCATACCCACATTGGTCCCGGGGGTCAGCCTGAAAGGGTCCAGGGGCCTGCAGGACACAGCCCGCCCGGTGCCTGGCTCCCCTGATGTGGGCAGACAGCCTCTTGTCGGCCCCCTTGGGATCCTCAGCCAGCTCACTCTGTCCTGCTTCGAGTGGGCTCCCGGTCTGAAAGAAGGGGGCACACACTCACTTGTTCACTCTTCACTCATTCATTCCTTCAGCCCCTCACTTGCTTGTTGCCTTCAGAAACTTGGGCATCCTTACCCTCAGCCACGCATTTCCCATCCATGGTTACGCACTCGGTCAGCCAGGCTTCTCTCAGTCATTCACCATGTATTCCATTACCCATGCATCCAACATCCAACACCATCCATCCATCCACCCACCTATCCAAACATCCACCCATCCATCCATCCATCCATTCACACATACAGTCTTCACGCGCTCATTTATTATGCAATCCTTTACTTATCCACCCATCCGCTCACTAAGCAGATTGTGTTGAGCTCTGCCACGCCAGTCCTGCTTAATACGCTGTGTAACCAGAGAGAGGTTTTTACACAGGAAGGGCTGGACACTGTTAAGCATGACATGGCATGGCGAGACGCTGAGAGCTATAGGACTGTGTGGGAGAGGGTGGGCTGCACCAGGTGGCTTGGAAAGTGCTCACAAGGACAGAACCATCTGAGCAGGGGCAGCTCCTTGCCAAGAGCCCTCACCCAGGCTGGCAGGAGGACACTCCTTCCTTGTGCCAACAGGCTCAGGGCTGACGGTCAGCTTTACACAGAGGGTCTTGCTGCTGCCTGAAGAGTGGTTCATGGAGGCATCAACAACCTCATAGATGGTGTGTATCAGGCTGGACATGTCCTGGGGTGACACAGCAGACCTCAGAGGAGACACTGCCCACCCCTGGCCACCTGGCACCTCAGGCTCCATTCGCCCCACATCCCAGGCTGGCACACGCAGGCATGCCAGGAGGGCCTTGTGTTGGCCGAGCTCAGCCTGAGGCCTCCTGCCTTGCTGTCCTTGGGTCATGTCTCCCTGACCCTTTACATCCCTGCCCCAATGTCCAAACGGCTCGGCAGCTAGCCAACGACCGGACAGATTCCCTTTCAGCAGACGAGCTTGTTCAGCACGTTAGTGTCTGATGTCCTACTGCCTGCTTCCTTCAGGGGCCCTAGCTGTCCTGGACACAGGGCTGGCTGAGCAGGGGACCCTCGGGGCCCCAGCTTCCTGAAGGGGTGCTGCGTCATAGGCACGTGGATGCCAGCCGCCAAGGACACGCAGGCTGCCCCCTCTCCCGTGCCCGCCTGTGTCCATCGTGGGAATGGGGTGTCATCATTTGCCCACCTGCCCTCAAGGCCAGACTGGTTCTTCCGGGCCCGAGGCCACCCAGCCCACTCTCCACAGATGCTCTGTGCGTTACCTCCCTGGTGACCTTCCCGCTGGTGTCGAAGTCGTACAGTGTGAACGTCCGCTCCTGGTGGCTGTCCTCCACCGAGACGTTGCACTGGAGGGCCTGCAGGTACAGCAGGGGTGGGGCCCGGGAGTCTCCCTATGGCCTGGGCTCTGCACGCACCACGGCTCGAGGACCCCTCACCCAGGACACCTTCCTGGGGTGTCTCCTTCGGATGGGGCTGGGGTCTGCAGCTTCGTCTGCAGCCTGGAAGAGGCGCCCCAGGGTGGTGGCCTGGCCCCTCCAGACCCGCCCTCGCCCAACTCGTCCTCCCCAACACGCCGCCGCCTGTGGCCTGCCAGTGCTTGTGTCACCCAGAATGAGACGAGGCCACACGCCCGGCGGGCTCGCCAGTTCCAGTGACCTCAGCTGACACCCAGGGACAGACAGGCGGGCTGGGGGCCGAGACCTCCGTCAATGTTCAGGAGCCTCCTGCCCCTCCTCGGGGGCCCTCCCGGGCTGCTGCACACTCGCCATCGTCCACACCAAGGGGCCGCCCGCCCTGGGCTCAAATGGCCCTCGGCCTTCTCCCGGGGCAAGAGGGACTGAGGACCAGGCCGGCAGGGCAGTGAGCTGGGGAGGCGGGTGCAGGGCAGCGGTTGCTGCCTCCCATGCCACGCCGCCGAGCCTCCAGATGGCCTGAGCAGAGACCCCGTGCCGTGGGGCAGGCAGGAAGGCAGGGCATCTCTAGGTCAGCCACGGCCGGGGCAGCCCCAGCCCCCCCAGTTCCATGGCCCTGTGCAGCTCACAGTGGCTTCCAGGGAGCAAACCAGCCCCTCGGGGTGAGGGTGCTTGGCCATGTCCCGCAGGCTGGGGTCCCAGTGGCGTCAGCCCTCCCGCCCGCACTGTCCTGCTTCCCAGCAGGCCTCCACCCTGAACGCTCTCCACATTGCTGCGAGCCAAGCTGCTGGATGTGCAGCCTGCTGTTCCTGGGCTCCAGTGCGAGCCCTGTCCCCACCCGGCCTGCACCGAAGGCCACACGCACGGCAGCAACCAGGGGGCCTGACGGTCACCACACCCACCACACAACCTCAACCCAGTGCCAGTCTATTCAGCCAGCCTCCCCACCCAGACACGGGTCCCCGGGGCGGTAGCCTTGAAATAGGGCAGCACTGGGGACACGGGCCTGCCCTCCGCGTCTCTGACGGCGTCTGGTAGGGAGCCCGGCATGCGTGTGCTGCGGGAGGACATCCTCTCAGAGGACAGTGACATCTGAGAGGCTGGGGAGCAGTGGCCGTGCGGGCCAAACTTACCGTCAGGGGGACTCTGGTCCTCCTGGAAAGGACCCTCTTTGAGGTCCTCACTGGGCAGCTCCTGCAGGGGAACAGGGCAGCGAGTGACCACAGGTCAGCTGGGCAGACAGGGAGTCACGCGAGACTCTGCAGGCGCCAGCCCCACACAGCAGCAGCTTGCAGACACCTCACCGTGTCGGGCTCCTTCTAAGACCTGCTGTGGCAACCTGCACAGTGCCCTGCCTCCTTCTCCCCCCACCCCGCAGAGCCCCCCCCAACATGTCCCCGAGGTGCCCAGGACCCAGGGCAGTATCCCATGGAGCTGCTGAGGGGACAGCACCTCTTCTAAGGCTGGGCTGGGGTGCGGAGCTGCCAGCCACCAGGGGCAGATCTCAAGACCAGTTATGGAAAGATGGGAAAGACTTCAAACACACTCGCGATGCTCTAGCCAAGAAAATCTGCAGAACACAAGCTCACATGGTTCCCATCAAGATCGACAGAAGCACAGGACACGGAGGGAGGAACAGGAAGTGTTCAGGGAGCTTGGAGCAGGAGCCCAGACCCATGCTTAAGGTGACACTGGGCCACCGAGGTCTGGAGTAGACAAAGCCTGGGAGTCCTAGGAGATGCCTGCCACTTAAGAGACCCCATGAGCATGAGTCTGAGGGGCACGATGACCCTGATGGCTGTGCCATGGCACTGTCAGAAAGGGGGGCAGGAAACACCCGGCACTTCAGGGCCCTGGGGATCGCCCCTGCCTTCCTCTCTCCAGATCACCAGTCAGGCAGCCAGGAAGGCAGACGCAGTCTGTTGAGAATGGCACTCGGTACCGATCTGCAGGAGGCAGTTTCCTGGGTGAGGGAACACCCTGCTCTCGAGTGAGTGCTGGCACCTGTCCTGAAGGTCCACTCCAACCCCATGGGGCCCTTCTGCATCTACACCACACGGTGCACTGTTCTCCTCACGGGAGAGGATGGGCTGTAACCCAGGTGGACGTCAAGATGAAGTCCAGTAACTGCTAATATCCTGACTTTTAGTTAAAAGTTTTCTGCAAAAATCAAAACATTCTATGAAGTGCCTCCAGAGCTGTACACAGTGTCAGCGTTGCTGCTCTCAAGCTGACTGTCTTGAGATGGGAAGTTGACTCTGTCACCCAGGGCTGCAGCCCCGAGTTACCACCAACTGCTGGCCGGAAAGGCAAGGGACCCCTGCAGCAGCAGTCCCCTCCGCACCCACAGCCACCCTGGGGCTGTCTCCAGGACGGGCTGATGCCAGGTTCGTGTGGTTCCTTCCCTCACCGCACCTCGGGGCTCAGCCCAAGTCGGACCCTGCGTGACTCAAGACGACTCCCCCGCAGAGGTGGGCGTGGCGGTGACATCCCCTCAGTTGGAGCCAGATGGCCTCCAGCAGTACTCACGGAAAGCACTCTGGATCATCTCGAGATCCCCGCCACAGACAACGGCAGCTCCCAGGAGGGTGCGGGAAGTGGAGGTGCAGGAGCTCAGGGGTGCAGTGGGTGAGCCAGGCTGGCATTTCCTGTCCTGACCTCAGCTGCCGGGCCCTTCCCACCCTGAGACACCCAAAGCTACTTTTAAAAGTCACCTGAGCACTGTTTTTGGCATCTTGCATTGGTTGCAGAGCACAGGGCAGACGTGGGGCACAGACATGCAGGGCAGAAAGAGGTCGAGTGACTCTGAGCAGAGCACGGGTGAGGCCCTGGCCACAGCACCCGGCACCACGGAACAGAGGAACCTGCAGAGACCTGGGTTGCCTCCTGGACATGCTCCCAACACTAGATGACTGGCCCATGCTGCAGTAACAGACCAGGGCTACCCACCCAACCGCTGCTATTGCCCACTACATTAACCCCCCCGGGGCCACTATAACCAACCAGCGCTCCTATAACTGACCATAGCTACTATAACCAACCAGCGCTGCTATAACCAACCATGGCTACAATAACCAACCATGGCTACTGTAACCAACCAGGGCCACCATAACCAACCAGTGCTGCTATAACCAACCAGGGCCACTATAACCATGGCCACAATAACCAACCAATGCTGCTATAACCAACCAGGGCCACAATAACCAACCAGTGCTGCTATAACTAACAATGGCTACAATAACCAACCAGTGCTGCTATAACCAACCAGGGCCACAATAACCAACCAGTGCTGCTATAACCAACCAGTGCTGCTTGGCCAGGGCTAACCAACCACTACCATAATAACCAACTGTGACTACAGTAATCACTGAGTGCCACTATAACCACCAAGGTTTCTATAACAGACCAAGTTTTCTATATCTGGCCAAGGTTTCTATAACGGACCAGGGTTGCTATCACTGACCAGGGCTACATTAACCACACCGGGCCCTGCCACCTTCCCCCCGGGCTGGCAGTGGCTCCTTGTGCACGGCAAAGGCCACTAGAGGACCCCCAACACCCACGTGGAACCTGAGGGCTCCTAAGCATGAAGCTGACCCTCCAGCTCTGAGAGACAGGGGGTCAAAGAGGGGAAACGGGCACTTGGGGAATCCTGAGCTCTGTGGTGATTTAAGCCCAACCCATCTGGTGTACACACAAATGCCCTTTGATCTGTGTGGCTTCATTAACAGAGGAACAGGAGCTTTAGTTGTGAAAGACAAACCGGGCGCAGCCCCTGGCCAGATGTGCGGCCCCCTCCTGGCGACGTTCCAGGCAGCTGAGTCTTGGTAAAGTGGCTCCCAGGCACACACGAGGTCACCGGAGCAGGGCGCTCCGCAGCCACCTCTCCCGGGTGCCCAACCTCAAGACTCCCATGCGCTCCTTCCCTACTCAGCCCCAGCCAGGACAGACTCCACTCAGCCTAGCTGCCCTGGATGAGCTCACCATCAGCTGTGTCTGGCTGCCCGGGGAGGCTGGGCCTGGCTTTCTGCAGGCCTCTCGGCACCTGTGCCCTCCTCCTTTTCCCTACCTGTCCTCTTCATCTGCAAGGGAATCAGGGACCACCTCTGTTCACAGGCAGCTGCCCCTGGGGCCACTGTCCACAACTCTTCCCGACTCCAAGGACGGCTGCTCCTGTGACTGCAAGGGCAGCCCAGGCCACGGCCCGAGAGACACTTCCCACATCTGCCCCTGGGTGGCAGCGTCGGGGGTGGGGGTTTCCTGTGGCGTCTCGGCCCCTGCTTCCCGCACAGGACCTGCGGCCAGGGGCTACCCCCCCAGCCCCCCAGTCCCCGGCCTGCAGGGGCTCAAAGATGGCCCTGCTTTTGCTGTGCACTGCCCTCAGAGTGTCCTCAGGCTCAGTGAGGCGGGGGAGGCACCTCCAGCTGTGCCTCGGGGGGCCAGGCCAGGGGCATGCTCAGTTCCTGCCCCGGCGTGCACGAGAAGCGGCAGACATATAAATGGCATGCACGGGGAGAGGACCAGCTGGCCCTGAAAGTCAGGCTCCTCTAAGGCTGCTCAAGGGTACTACGCACCCAGATCCCCTCTTCTGGAAAGAAAGCAAGACGCAGAGACAGCCACTGTGCTCAGCACCCACCCTGGAGGACCGGGCTCCTGCGTGCCAAGTGGCATGTGATGTGGTCCCTCGGGGCCAGCGGCCATGGAGCCTAGCGCTGCAGGGGCCTCCTCCTCATCAGAGCACGGAGGGCACTTGGGCGCCTTTGCTAGAAGGGGACAGTGTTCGCCCCTAGCTGGAGAGCGCTTGGCGAACGCTGATTGTCCAGAGAATGTGTACCTCGTCCACGATGCCAGACCACCTGCGTCCCCATGAAAGGGCCCCAGGACATGTTCCTGTGATCAGGACCCAGGCTCAGCCAGGGCAAGTGGGCCAGGGCACAGAGGACCACTCGGGACACCCAATCCCTGCACCACCCGGCCAGGCCTGCTTCTCTAGGGAAAGGCCCAGCCCACGATCCAGAAGCAATGGCCTGCTGACCACAAGGTCAGGCCGCATGGCCCCAGAGGGTCTGGGCAAACTCCTGCATCTCCCCCAATGTCAGGAGGGGGGACAGGAAGAGGGGCTTCTGTGGACAAAGTCCCGAGGGCTGGACACAGAGAGACAGAGGCAGATGCAGAGACGGATGTCAGCGGCAGGGAGGAGAGACGAGGAGGCAAGGGCAGGGTCGCTGGGGGTGGGCGTGGGCGGGTCCAGGGCAGAGGCATGGGTGGCGATGTCCAGAGCTAAGTTTCTGCAGAGCAGTGGGTCTGGTGCCGGGCCCCCCATGGCCCCGAGCAGGCACAGCTGGCCAGGCAGGGCCCCCCTTGCTGTCCAGCTCAGGACAGGCACGAACATCACCTCCAGGCCTCAACACCCTGCCCCAGCTGCACTGCCCCAGCAGCTACAAACTCTCCAAAAGCAACAGGTAGCCGTGTCAGGGGTCAGCAGGATTCTCTGACCCTGGCAGACAGCTCAGCTGGGGTCAGTCCTGCCACCTCTGGGCCTGGGGGCTTAGAGCGACCCAGCTGGTGGGCCGGGCAATCCCGGGCCAGCGAGAGGACCACCCAGGCCTGAGGGGTCACAGAGGCCAGGGCAGGATGGGGTCTGGCGGGGCCTGAGGGTGGACAGGTTCTGGGTGGGGCTGAGGGGTGCAGCCCAGCACCCTTCACCACGTTCTGCCAGCAGAGTTCTGCCAGCACAGTCTAGGAGGAGCCAGAGCCCAGTGGGGTCCAGGATGAGGCCACACAGGCCAAAATGACCCTGCTCACCCAAGGGGCCCGGGGGGCCTGGCTCCTGCCTGGGGGCCACCAGGGTCCTGCACATGGATTTTGTGGGTGTCCCTCAGGCAGACTGGGGACATCTGATGTGGCTGAGCCCCTGGGAAAAGCAGAGGCCACTGCAGGGTTCTGAGGAGCCCAAAGGGCTGGGGTGCTGGGGTTGTCACTAGGGAGGGGTCCAGGGTGAGGCCAGTGAGGCTCGGGGTACAGAGGGGCTGCAGAGGGGACCAGAGGCCCCATCTGCTGCATTCGGACTCTGGCAGATCTGGGTGTTACAGGTTCAGGGAGGCGGCGAGGCCCTGGGGAAGGCGTTGGAGGGAGGACAGCAGGCAGTAAGCGGTCGGCGGGGCCTGGTGACCAGCACCATCCAAGTTAACCGAGGCAAGTGGGCGGACTGACCCGCAGGCATGGGGGGCTCTGCGTCCCTCGCAGGTGTCCGCCCTCAGCCAGGGGTAGCAGGTGGGCAGAGATGTCACTGGGGAGTTGTCGGCACACACACTGACTCCATGTGCACAGCCTCACACACGTGTGTCTGCACATGCTGGACACACACCACGGGTGGTTCACATGCACAAACACGCACAGCTCTGGCCAGAGGACTGAGTGACTGTGAGCCGTGTGGAACACGTCCCCAGTTCCAGTCCGAGTCCTGAAGCATAGTTTTACACTGCGTTCGGCAACCACCCTGCAACGGGTCTTCTCCCACCCCAGGATTTCTCAGGAACAGGAGACGGGGTGAGCGGCCTCCTACTCTGTGGTGCTCTCTGAGCCCCAGCCAAGAAGGCTGCAGAATGACAAGCAAAAACCAGAGGAGGCCCCCAGATTCTGGAACCTTTGCCCGCAGTGCCCCAAATCCCACGGGCCTCAAATGCAGACCAGGTTCAGGCCCTGGACTGCACTCTGCTCCAGGAGAGCTGCCCGGCATCTTTGTTTGCTTTTGTTCCTACGAATGCCTTACGTTTCCTATTTCAAAGCAAGATGACTTCCAAAGCTGGAAATGAGCTCAACTGAGCTCGCAGTACTTTTTCCCTTTAATTGAGCAGGCACCGTATGTTCGCGCACAATGCCAATGTACTTGGCAAAAAGGAGACTGGGAAAGCGAGGGGCTTGTGTTTGATTATAGCCAGGGGCCCTGGGGACCGAGCGACTCAGAAAAAGCAATAAATGTTTTTTCTCGTTTTGTAAACACCCTCTATGGTGCTGTGTGGAAATGTTCCCCGCACACTGCAATGATCACCACTCCGCTGGGCCGTGTTGTCGCTGGCCCAGGGCTGCAGAGGTCAAAGAGAGGCCACATGGGCTCCAGGTCTGGCAGAGGGGCCTTAAGGGAGCGGGGACCAGGCCAGGCCTCCTCCAGGTAGTCGCCAGGCCCCGTGGGAAGGGCAGAGTGTCCGGAGGAGACGCACATGCCCGCGGTCCCGTTAAGTAACAGAAGACGGCGCCAGCCCTCACAGCCCACCCAGGGAGCTGCAGGGTGGACCTGGAGCACGGGAGGCCGGGCTGCACCCCTAGGCTTGGCCCAACTGCAGCGGCAAAGACGGCAGTGTGCGGTTGCCAGGACGGGACCAGTGACAGACACGAGGCTGAGCACCTGCCGTGCCAGGAACCCGGGCTGGGGTAGTTGGAGGAGTGGGGTGCACCGGCCTGGTCTCGGCCCTCTGGCCCAGGGCTTGCCCGCCAGGGCCCTGAGCCCATGGGCAGCACGGTGACAGCACATGGGCAGCACAGTGCCCACTGTGCCCACCCACCCACAGCTCCCCCAGAGCAGGTGGGCGCAGCCTCTGGTGCTCCACCCCCAGGTGGCTTCTCATTCCCGAAGCCAGGAGGCCACCTGCTCTGGCGAGGCACAGCCCTGCGTGCAGGGCCAGTGCAGACTCCGACCACAGCAGTGGCAGAGGACCCTTCTGCCCATGCAGAAACATGGCCTCCTGCAAGCCCCACTCGGACCGGCCTGACACTGTCACCTGAAGACTCCTGCCAAGCACACCTGGGCACTGCCACATGATTGGTGTCACCAGTGGAGTGCAGCTCAGCCTTGGAGACGGCTCACAGTGCAGGCCCTGGGCCCAGCCCGTGGTCGGCACAGCCGCAGGGAGGACCATGGGGCATTCATGGTTCCCCCCCTCGCTCCTCATCTTGCCACAGTGCTCTGCCCACGCCGCCCACCCCAGCTTCCGCACTGCCTGCCCTGCGCTGTCACAGGGCCTCAGTACTGGCCGGCCCCGCGGGCCATCTGGACGGCAGCCCTCTGGCCACATCCCCGACTATGCAACACGCAGGTCAGGTGCAGCAGCCGCGCTGTCCTCTCCCGAGGACCCAGCACGGGGCTCCCCCTTTCCGAGACACCTTGACGGTGGCCTGCTGCTGGGGCCCTGTGAGGATCCATCGGGGCTCTCCTGCACGAGACCTGAGGACACAAGGCACCGCACAGCTGCGGGGCCTCCCTGCCACCCCAGGGCATGGCCAGCTGCGGGGATAAACAGAAGGCAGGGGCTGCTCGGCCCAGACCGATGTCGGGGTGAGGATCGGCCATGGGAGGAGCAGGTGGCACCACAGGGCAGGGGCAGAGCCCACCCAACTGCCCCTGGCCCCGAGGGAGGGAGGGGCGGAGGTGCCCACACCAGACAGGCTGCTTCCGCAGCTTCCTTCGGGCAGGCTCTCCCTCTAGTGAGGGTGAGGCAGACTTTCATTTCAAGATGAAAAGATCTAGGGTGGGTCTCATGTCCCCCGCTGCTGGGACCAGGGCTGGTCCTGGCTGGACGTAGGCCACGGCACAAGTTGCCCTCCCGGCCATGCTTTACAGCCAGATCTGCTGGGACACAGATGGTCACGTTCAAATAACCTCCACTGGAATTTCTGCATGACAAGATGGCAAGCCTTTCAGCTTCTCTGACTTCGAAGCTCAAAACTAGTTACCATTTCCTCAGAAGATTCTGCAGAACAAAAGCAAGATAAATCCTGCCCAGCCCTGCCCAGCAAAGGGGACGGAACAGACCCCTTCTGTGCAGGGTTAGCAGGAAACGTGTGGGAGCCTGCCATCGACCTGCAAGCAGACGCGGGGACCCCAGCTGGTCTGGTCTCCAGGGGGCGTGGGGTGTGGCCAGCAGTGCTGGCCATGTGGAGGGCCGCTCTGTGGACAGTGTCGCCTCAGCCTACCTCGCCCCTGGGCGCACCCATCAGGGACGCTCTGGAGCTGGCTTCCCAAGAGTGGCTCGGTCCCTGCGCCCCTCAGCAGACACCACCAGCTGTGCATAAACTGCGTGGCTGCTCTGCCAGCCGGGCAGGAGCCTCCCTCCAGGCCTCCCCGGGACTTCCCGGGTGACACAGGCCTGTCCTTGCCAACCCGGGGCTTCTGACACTGGCATCCATCTGGAAGCAGGAAGGACAGGGAAGGGCCTGCCAGGCTCGCTCCAGGCTGTTGGAGGGCTGCAGGTTCTGGGGGCAAATCACGCCTGCCAACTGGACCTGCTGCCTCTGCCCGCGGTGACAGCAGCCAGCTGGGCTCCTTCTGCAGGGAGGGGCAGGGAGGAGCTGTGGCTGGGCTGTGACCCTGGCTTCTGGTGGGTCTGGCCTCCCAGCGCAGCGATGCAGGGTCACAGGCTGACGGCACCCAGCTCAGCCTTTCATGGGGCTCAACCCCACGGGGCCTCAGAGAGGCCCTCCAAGTGCACACGGCCACCTGGGGTGCCCTCCCTGCCTGCTGCTGGCCTTGGACCTGACTCTCCTTCCGAGGCCCAGGCCACTCGGGACTGTTGGGCAGTGGGGATGACCAGGCTGGCTTCCGCCTGCCCGAGGGCTCTGCCACCATCAAAGTTGGGTCCACACCTGGCCAGACAGCTACCAGGCCATCAACTGAAGGTGACCAAGGAGCAAGGCTTTCCAAGGAAAGGAAAGCATGAGCTCTGCAACCAGCAAAGCGAGAACTAAACCCTCAGCATCACCCAGTAAGCCAGCCACAGGAAGTGAAGGAAAGGTGTGTGCTTCAGGGGGAGGCACCTGGCTTCCTTGGTGGCCCAGGACAGGCAGAGCCACCTCTCTTCTTTCACTGCCAGGAGCTGAAATACCAGCTCAAGCCAGAGCAAAGCAGGCGGCGGGGGCTGGAGGGAGCTGGCGTAGGCACCCAGTGGCCCTGCTCTGTCCTAGGCAGCCCAGCTCCAGAGTGGTGTGGTCTCTGTGTTTCCAGTCTCCGTGTTGGCGAGGCCAGACCCTCAATGCATGCTCTACAGATGAGGGTGGACGTCACGTGCGCTCTGCAAGCCCTGTCCCAGGCCCCAGCAGCTGCGGGGCCTCCCCGGGGACTGGCACCCTGGCCCCAGAGCGGCCTCCTCTGCTCATTAGAGCGGGCCCACTCTGGACATCACCATCTGCTCTCTCCCATGGCCAGGTCCATAGCCCAGAGCCCCGACGTGGTGGCCCCAGGGTCCGAAGGCACCCGGCAGGGCAGGTGCTCCATGCTCAACCCTAGGCATCACAGATGCCATTGGCCTCGACTTGGGGGCCAGGCCTTGGGGACCACTCCACCCACCACAGGCCAAGCAGGTCCCCCAGGGGATCTGTGGGCGAGTGAGGATGACGACACCCGACCTTGGGGACCCCAGGACCTAGCCTGGTGTTTGTGTGCTGGGTCCCAGGCACCTTCATGACGGCCCTGAAAGGCCAGCACACGTCCCCAAGGCCAGGCCCAGAGGGCACGGAGAGGAAGGGGGAGCGGGACTGTGCCTCCTGAGGCCACTGTCCACCTGGATGCTGGGTGGAGGGTCCCCAGGCAGTGCAGCCCCCTCTGGGCCCTGAGGCCTGGCAGCCCAGGAGCAGCTGCGGTGTCCCCACCTCCTGCCCGCACACACAGCCCACGAGGCCGTCCACCCACACCTCTGTGCTGGCTGTGATGGGCAGAAGCCACGGGGTCCCCAGCCCTCCACGAGGCCAGGCAGCTGCAGGGGAGGGCCTGCCACACAGGGCCAGGCCACATGCTGCAGGGACGGAGCCCCAGGCCCCAGAAGCCAGGCAGAGGGGACAGTGAGTCCCCACCTGGCCCACAGCCCAGCCTTGAAGGCTCCCGCAGGTCACCTGCCTCCTGCTCCACGGCACCGCATGTGGACACGGTGGACAGGGCCAGCTCTGCACTGTGGCTGGCCCAGGACAGGCCAACCAGAGGACCCTAGGGGCCGTGTCACCACGTCCTCCCCTCCCACAGATGTGGCAGCCCCACGACCTATCACGGCCAGTCCTCAGAGCCCTGGCTGCGATGCCACCTCTGGAGTAGGCGGGACGCTGCCCTCCCAGGCTCACATCAAATCCTGCTGGTGACCTTGACGGTGCTCTGAACTGTCTCCTGCCAGCCTCGGGGGCACTGAGGAGACCACAGACGGCCCAGGGACGTGAGCTGCACTTCGAGGACCATCGTGCACGGAGCCTGTTGGGGCCACTGCTTCCCTCCACGGCCTGCCCGTACTTAGAAAGGCCATCTCCCAGCACCCCTGGAGCCGCTGCTGGTGACCTCAGCTGCCTCTGATGCCACCGGTCCCTCTTGTTCCCCTTGCAGCCATCACTGATGAATCCACAGCCTGGGCCTCGAGGCCCTGAGGGAGGCCACCACATGGCTACCCCAGGAGCATCGGCGGGCGAGGAGGAGGACCCGCCCAGGAGGCTGCCGCTCAAGGGACTCAGACCCCCACGGACACATGCAGTCAGTTCTAGGGTGCAGGATGGGCAGGTGAGTCAGGCGTGGACGTGCCCTGGCCATGCACGAAGTTACTGCCACCCACGGTCACTCTCCATGGGTGACTTCAGAGGACAGCATCCCCACCCTGGCCCCTGGGTGCACTGTGAGGCATGGGACCTTCCCAGGGACCCCACCAGGAGGTCACAGATAACAGCACCCTGGATGCTGTGAGGAGCCAGTGAAGGCAGGAGAAGGAAGGGAAGGCCCAACACCTGCTGTCCCCCGCTGGGCATCCACTGGACCTGAGGCAAGAGCTGCCAGCGAGTGGGCAGTGAGGACACAGCCAGGAGACGATTGTACTCACTAGGGTCTCAGGGTGGGGGGGGCCTGGCTGGGCCTCCCAGACTGTGGCCGAGGGAGCCGGCTTGGGCCAGCAGTGCAATCACCTGGCAGCTGAGCTGATTCACGGATGCCTCATGTTTACTTCTGAGCATGGTTCTTCCCACCTGGGACAGGACCTTAGCTTCCTGGGACTGAAGGTGGGAATGCAAGCCGGACCCTAGCACTCTTTCAGAAACGTCCCCAGCCAGGGAGCCTGCGGTCCTAAAGGCTATCCCGGCCCTCACTGCAGATTCCACACCCCCAGGAAGCTCGCCATTCTCCAGACGGGGCGCTCTGTGACCCCATGTCCCACGCCCGAGACGCACTTGGAGTCGCATGGGCTCTGTCACCTGCTCTCGCTCAGGCATACCTGGGGCAGGGTCCCCAAGCCGGACAGTCAGGGGCCAAGGAGGCCCAAGCCCAGTGTCACATCCAAGCAACGGGAGCTGAGAGGCCAGCCTTAAGACAGCGCGCTGGCCACCAATGTTCCCTCGAGCAGGCGTGATGCAGCTAAGACAGCGTCACAGGGCCAGGGCTCCCCTGGACCCCAGCCCACGTCCTTGCTGTGCCCAGCAGAGGCCCACATGCATCTCCCACCTTCACAGATGTGGCATCAGACCCCCGGAGGCACAAAGCTGACGAGACTGCGTTCACTCTGAGTGCCTGGAGCCCTGGCTCCGGGTGGAGCTGCAGTGTCGGCTTTACACCCATGATGGGCAGAAAGCCTCTCCAAAGCATGCAGACGCCACAGGGCCTGGCATGGTAGTCACACAGGATGCGGAGTGGCGGGCTCAGAGGGGTGAGGGCATCTCAGGCCCCTGACGAGCCCGCTGCCCCTTAACCCAGTGAAGCCCTAACTTCCAGGCCTGCACTGGCAGATAAGCACGATCCTGCTTTGCCAAGGCAGCTCTGGAGCCTCCAGGCCTGGACAGCTCTGATCCTGGACACAGGCTTCCCAAGCCGCCCTTGGGGACACCTGGGCTGGAAAGAGCCCATGGCCCTAGGCAGCATCCGTGGACTGGGCAGCCTCACTTTTCCAGTGTAGACTCCCGCTGCCAGCCTGTGGTCACCCTGGAAGACAGGGCCAGCCCTGCTGAACAAGGGTCCTCCAAGTCCTCAGCCCGGGGACTGAGGCACAGGCGCTGGGACTCCAGTCCGGGACACCTTGGCCTTTCCCATAACCCCTTCCCCAGCTTCGCCGCCCCACCCCAGCTGGGCCCCTGGACCCTCTCACGCCCACCCAGCAGCCCCTGGCTGGGCCTTCGCCTGCGGTGGCGCGTCCGGGCCGGGGTGCGCCGTCACGCCAAACCCCCTGCCTACCTGCCGGCCCCGCGCGCGGTGCTCCGCGCCCCTCCGCTCCGCCTCCTCCGCGCCCCTGCGACGCCGTCGCCAGGCGGAAAACGCGGGCCGGGTGTGCGGGACGCCGCGAGCTCGAGCCGCCCCCCGGCCTCACCTTCTGGGCTCTCTCTCCGCAGGCTCGCGGCGCGCTTGGACTGCGGGGTCCCCATGCGCGGCCTGCGCCGGGTCGGGGTCAAGGGCGGACGCGGCTTGGAGCGGCGGCGGCAGCAGCCCAGCTCCCTGCGAGAGCGCGCCCGCCCGGGGCTCTAACCACGGCCTCCGCAGCGCCCCCCGCGGCCGCCGCCCCCAGCGCAGGCTCCGCCCGGGACGCTTGCGCAGGTGGCTCGCTGGGGCTCGGAGCCCGGGCACCAGGGTGGGTAGGAGCCCTGCGCCTCGGCCCAGGCTCTTGGGGCGTCCGTACCCACCCTCCCAGGGCGTCGGGGAGTCCCCATACTAGAAGGGGCCCTCAGAGCCCAACCTTCCTCGCCTGGACGTCCAGAGGCAAGGGACTGAGGACAGGACGCTCCCTGGGCCTGGGACGTGGAGATGAGGGGCAAAGAGGGGTCCGCGCGCGGAGCGAGAATCCACCCTGGCTGCCTGGCCCAGATCCCTCACCCCTCCAGCAGGCCTCCAGCCCTTCTGCCCCACTTGGGTGAGGCTCACAGCTGGCCACCGCGCCCAGCCTGGGCTGGGGACTGGGGCTGTGGGCCTCACCTCTCCTCACCCTCCTGGCTGGGCCTTGTGGCTCTGCCCCCGCCCCTGCTTGAGGGTGTCACCTGCCCTTGCTCGCTTCCCTCCTTCCTTCCGGAGACCCCTCTCCCTCCTGGAGCCAGCAGGTTCCTCTAAGACACTTTAATTAGCATGAGTCCTGCCAACAGTCTGCTGTTGGGGTTTTCCCGGCCAACAGCATTTTCCTCCAGATCCTGTTGTCCCTCCAGGTGTCCAGAGTGAGTAGGGATCCCCTCCATTGGACACTGCTGGCCCTCAGCCCTGGTGCAGCTGCCCTAGCTGATGGTTGAGGTCCTTCACCGCTCACCCTGCCCGGCCAGCCCTCCTCTGGATCAGCCAAATCCCCATGCACCTCTCTGTTCCCACATCCCTTGGGTGCTGCCACCCACCCTCCAAGCTCACGCCCGAGGTCCTCTGCCCCCTGAACCCTCTCCTCCCTCCTACCCCATCACCCACAGCGGTGCAGCTCCAGTCCAGCTGAGCTCCGTGGGATGTCTCACCTGAAGCGCCCCTCTAACTGGGGTGTCTCCAGCAGTCCCTGCTGTCACCCCATGTAGAGGCCCAGACCCCTCATCATTGGCCCAGGGTCAATGACACGAGCTGGTCAGAGGCGCACAGAGGGTCATCTACAGGTGTCCAGAAGGTCACACAGACCACACACACCCCACAATGGCTGTAACTTCCACAGTCACTTTCTGGACCCCTGTGTACTGAGTTCCGAAATGAACCCAGATTGGTGAGTGGTGTGGGAAATCTGCCCTGGCTCTGCCCCAGGGAGGCTGGCGCCCCTGCCCTCTGACGCCCGGCTGGCGCTCAGGCGGTGGGGAGCCTCCTTCCTGAAGGGGACAGGTGCTGCCGGGAGTCGTTGCTCTTGCTTCTGGACATGGCGTGGGCTCCCTGTGTCCTTTCCCCGGGTGCCGGGCCAAGGCTCTCCACATGATGGAGAAGACGCAGGTGGCCTCCAAGTCCACTGGCGGTCACCATGACAACCACACAGGAAGTCGGGTGATGAGGTCTCACTAGGAAATCAGAAGTGCCAGGAGGCTGCGCCCCGGCCAGAGGCTGCCCAGACCCCGGCCCTGCTGCAGGCCTCACCTGAGGACCAGGCACTCAGCAGTGTCCTGTGGTGTGGTGACCCCACAGCTGCATCCCAGGTCCCCGCCCTGCCTGCATCCTCTACAGAGGAGGCCCAGGGTAGCCAGCACTGTGTCCACGGCCTCCCACCTCCCACAGGAAGCTGCTGGCTGTTGCAGAGGCAGGGAGAGCAGGCCAGAAGCATCCTCAGCAGAGCCAGCGGACCCCAGTGGCAGGGCTGCGCCCTCTGCCCCCACCCTTGCCGACCCTGCTGCTGCTTGGATGCAGGTCTGTCTCCCAGGTCAGCTGCCCTCGCCCCCTGGCTCTGACCTGTCCTCACCTGCTGACCCTCAGGTCCCGGGGGCCTGGCGTGCACTGCACGTTTTGAGGCCAACAGAGAAGAAGGAAGGAAAGGACCTCTGGGCTCCCCCGTGAGGGCCACCAGCTTCCAGGGTGACAGTGCAACCAGTTTTCACCCCAGGACCCCAGGCTGTGCAGAAGAGCTGGCCTGGAGGGGCAGCCTCCCCTCACTCTGCACCCTCTTCCCCCAGAGCGGTCGGTCACAGTCTCCCTGCAGGGTGCGGCCTCCAGCGCAGAGCCGGGCCGCGTCGGGGGAGGAGGTCACCTGGGGGCCGACGGCGACTGCACAAGGGGTCCGTGCTGCGACCTGCAGTCTCTGGCCAAGCACAGCAGGACGTGCGTGACAGGCACGTGGCGGGCGTGCAGCAGAGTTGGGGCCGCAGTGCTGGCAGAGAGCCCACGGGCACAGCAGCGAGCGGGGCGCTTTCTTCCGCTGGCCCCTTGGGCCCCTGGACCTGCCTGCACCCCCTCAACCCTGTGGGGCACTGTGAGTTTATTTAGGGCTTCGTCTCCGAAGCCTCGCAGTGCTCCCAACACAGTGCCGGGAAGCACCCTCCTACCTGCTCCCTCTTGGCACTTCTCCTGCACTGCGAGCCCAGGTGGGGCACCCCTGCTCCACCGGGGTCCAGGGGCCAGGGGGTCTCTCAGCTGTCCAGAGTGCACACAGCCCACAGCCCCAGGCTTCGCGGTAACTGTCCCGTAAGTCTGACCTCAGGCGAGGAGATTCCAGCTAGCACCGGGATGGCGCCAGGCCTGGGCGGATTTGGGGCCCCTCCTTGGGCCGCCCATGCACCTGTTCTGCCCTCAGTGAGGCTGTGCAGGCTCGGGTGGGCAGGGCCTGGCTCTCCTCCCGCAGGACTTCAGGTGGGGGTGGGACCCCAGGGCTGCACAGCCCAGCATGTTTCTCTAAACGCTGTGGTGCCCTGTGGGCACCCGAGCAGTTCCCTGCCCCGCAGGCTTAATTACGAGACCATGGGTGGGGTCCCCACCTTTTCATTCTGGTAATGGATGTCACTATGGCTTTGCCAGCCCAAAGCTGGGTTGTAAGGATAGAACCAGGCTGCGACTAGCAGGAGGCTCAGGAAGCCCACGGCCTGTGGCTGTCAAAGGCACAGGACAGGGTCCTGCCCCAAGCCAGCCTGGCCTCTCCACACCAAGCAGAGGGGCAGCTCTGCTCAGAGGAGGCTGAGGGAAGAGCCGAGTGGAGAGACTTGTGTGTCTACCCCATCCCTGCCCAAGCCCTCCTGCCTCGCTGGGCGACACACTGGTCCTCAGGTACTCGGTGACCCTTCTGCCGCAGCCCGGCCCCCGGGGTAGTTCCCCAGCTCTGGGAGGGGACCTGCATCCTCAGGCAGCACCAAGGGTCCTTCCCATGTGTGAACATGAGCTCACCTTCAGGGCTTGTGGGCTCTTGGCCCTAGGCAGGGTCACAGCAACCTCGGCCCCTGCTGCAGGATGCGATCGGTTCCAGATGTGCAGGTGAGGGCCAGCACGGGGCAGAGGGGACCCCGCACTGGATTAGCGCTTGTAGGGCTGAGGCTCTGCCTGGGATCCCTCCTTTCCTGCATGGGCAGAGGGCACACCAGGCTCCGAGGCAGCTGGCAGCCTCTCCAAGGGTTTGCTCTTTGTGGAGGGACACTGGGCCTTCTGCCCAGGGGAGCCTGAGGGGCCACCCCTACTCCACCACCCAGAACCTCCATTTCTTATAGCCTTGGAGACCTTGGCTGAGGAGAGGACACACATAGCTGAGGGCTCAAGGGCAGATCCCATGGGCAGGCATAGGGCAGGGAGGAGACCCTGTCCTGACCCCCACCAGGGGCATCTGAGACCTGGTGAGGGCAACTCCCTACCCCAATACCCATGGCAACGCTTTCCTGGCCCCTAGTCTTCAGGCCGGAGGGCTCGCTGCAAGGTCTGCTGTCCTGGATTTGGGGAGAAGCCCAACTCCGCACACCAGCTTCGGGGGTGCAGTCTTGCTCACAGCCGACCCCCATGCTCACTCTGGGCTTCACCCCCTGTACCTGTGGACCCAGCCACTTCTCCCTACCCACAGCTCATGTGGCTCGGCCAGTGCCACTGCTACCCTGCACCCAGTGACTGGTCAGCAAGTGGGGACGGGGTTACTCCTTTGCTCGAAGCCCGGAGAGACCCCATCTCCATGGGGCCAGGGTCATGTGGTCTGGCACAACCCATCCACCACCCCTGCAGCAGCCAGCCTGTGCTGCGCCCCAGCACCCACGCCAGGTCCTGCCCTCTGCACTGACCCTGCATCTTCCACACCTGCTCAGCGCCTCACCAATCACAGAACCCCTGTCCTCTGTGTCACCGGAAGCCCATGCAGCTGGAGCACAGGGTGTGGGCGGGTGCTCCTTACTTGTCGAGGGAGGGAAGGAAGGGTGGCAGCACCCCTCTCGGGACAAAATCGGGCAGAATCTGGAGGATCGTCTGTCTCCTCCTGCAGAGTCCACCTGGCAGTGTGGACAGGCTGTGGCGTGGAGCACTTTGAGTTGTGAGTCCTTTGGTCTGAGGATGCTGTGGTCTAAGGGATTCTGTGAAGAACCTCTGAATCCATGGTAGAAGCTCAGTCCCACAGCCCCAGGAGCCAGCTGCCCACGGAATGCCATGGTGAGAGCCAGTTGTGAGGTCCACCTGTATGGGTGGCCGTGGTTCTCGCTGAGTGGCAGGTTGAAGTGACTCAGGGTGGAGGGAGGCATGGGGGCTTTTCTGACCAGTCCTCCCACCCAGAATGCCCCAGGAGGCAGGCCTGGGCCAGAGGACAAGCTGCTCCCACAAACTTGCAAAGGGCTGCTCCCTGCCCCGATGTTTGATTCTCCCATCTGGGGAGCTAGAGCAGGGTCCCTGCACCTCACAGGGAACGAGGGGGCCCCAGACTTAGCAGCCTCAGTGCCGCATCCCCACCCCGGACACAGGGTGTCCTAACGGGGCCACAGCTTGAGCCAGCTCTCTAGGGAAACTGGGGTGAGTGCAGTGTGGGCTGTGACCTGGGACTTCCGGGCCTGTGTCCTGCAGGGTGGCTCTACCTGGGGAGGAGCAGGAGCCCCACTGTGGCCAGGAATGGTCCTCAGTGTCACTTGGCTGTGCTGGCCCCTACCGCTCAGTCCTGCTCTGTCTGTGCTGGTTCTACCCTGCTTTTACCTCTGGAGAGTAGAGCTGTCACACCATCAAGCCTTTCCATCAGCTCTGCCTCGAGGGTCATGGAGCCCTGCTTTTGGCTGTATGGATGTCTGAGACTGGCGTGCCCTCTAAGCATACCAGCCCTTCGTAGTTATGAAGTGTCAGTTTTCCTTTGGCCATACTCCTTGCTTTGAAAACGCCTTCAACTGAGATTAATGTCCCCACCCCAGCTTGCCTTAGAGGGTGCTGGAAGGACCTCTCTTCAATTTTTCACTCTAGGCCGCCTTTCCCCTGAGAGCTAAGTTTCTTGTAGGCAGTGTGCATTTGGGCCTTCATTTTTATCCACCCTGTCTTAGTCGCTTTCTGTCTCTGAGACACAGTTCCCAACACCCAGAACTGAAAGGAGGAGCAGTTGATTTTGGTTCATGTTTTTTAGAGCCACAGTTGGCAGGCTTCAGGGCAGGAAGGGCACAGTGGAAGGACCCTCCCATGGCGGAGAGCCGCTGTCATGCTGGCCAGGAAGCAGAGAGTGAAGGCAGGATCCAGGGAGGGAGATGAACCCTTCCAAGTCACATCCGAGGGACCTGTCCCTCCTGGCCAGAGCTAGAGCATCCCATAATCAAATCACCTTCCAAACTCATGAGTATTTGAGGGTTGTTTTATCTTTTGATTTTTTTGTTTTTTGTTTTTTTGAGATAGGGTCTCACTCAATAGTTTAGGCTGGCCTTGAACTCACTGTGTAGCCCAGGCTGCCCTCGAACTCATGGTGATCCTCCTGCCTCAGCCTCCGGAGTGCTGGGATTATAGGGATGTCCTACTACACCTGGCTTGAGGGTCATTTTAGATCTAAAGCATAACATTTCACCCCTTCCCCCTCAAAAGAGTCATTCACATCTCTTTATGCAAAATGCATTTAGTCGATCTCTAAGAATTGTCAAAGTTTTAACAGTTTCTTCATTGCTGAAAAGTCCAAGTTCTCCCCTGAGGCTCAAAGCAACTGTTGGCTATCAGCCCCTTGGGGTGAGGGTGAGGGGTGTTAAACACTGCTGATGCACAATGCCACTGGGTAAACATTCCCACCCCAAAGGGGAGAAATAGAGGACTAGAAGTGAATGGGACCAAAGAAAGACTGAAACCCAACAGAGCAAACATTAAATCCTGGAGCTCCACATTCACCACCCACAGCAGATTTTGGGTAGATGTGTGCTCCAAAAGGCTTGGGCAGCCCACCCCTATGGCCTGGCCAGTTACAGCCCTCACGGCCCTTCCCTTGGGACAGCTCCACTCACTGCCTACAGTTTGCATCAGCAGACATTCTATATTACTGGCTTCTCCAACTTCCTGGGGTCTCCACTGCACTTTTGGCTTTGCTCGCATGGCTTCACACTCTGCCCTCTCAGGTGCACACTGCCTGGCCTCCCAGGCCTTCTTCTGAAGTCTGGGTGGAAACCTCAGGATCCCACAACACTTGCATTCTGCGTGCTTGTAAAGCCAGCACCATGTGAATGACACCAAGCTCTGTTGTCAGTGTGAGCAATAGCCAGGCTCCTTTGAATCCTGGTTGCAGAGGCCTCCAAGTGCCTGAATGGCTGGGTACTGTGAAATGAATCCCCGGAAATCAATGCCTTAGGCAGCCTTTCTTGAGCAGCATGCCCTGTGACGCTCTCCTCAAAGTCTTTCAAAGGAGTTTACTTTTACCTTTCACCCTTGAGCCTGTGATGGGTGGGCTCTTGCTGATTCCTGAGATGCCTTCAAGCCATCTTTCCTATTGTTCTGATAGAAAGCACTTAGCTTCTTTTTAATGGCAGTCTTCTTAGTAAGCTTGCACTCCACAGCACCAACTTTGCAGGCTCTTTCATTCTGGCCAAGCTTCACATCATTTGGCTGCAATTTTTGCTTCTGGTTTTCATTGTAGATCTGATTAAAAGCTGCCAACAGTACTGATGCCACAGCCTGAATGCTGCTTTGAAATTTCATCCACCAGATTAATTTGTCTGCTATCCTTAATCTCAACTCCTGAAAAATCTCAGGATGTGAACAAAATGTAGACAAGTTTTCTGCCAGAGCATCATACAGATGGTCTTGAGTCCAACCGCCAAAGGAGTGCTTTTTCACAATGGAAACATCAAAGTCTAGTCTTTACTGTCTGTATTTCTATGAGCATTCTGGTTTTCTGAACTCGGACCAGAACCTCCCATCAAGCTCAGCTTGCAGCATTCTACAGCTTGTCTAGCCAGCATCTCCAAGCCTCTCTAAATGACTCCTGTGTGCTGGTTCCAAAGGCTTTCAAGCCACGTGGTCAGGTAGTCACAACAACTTCACTCCGTGTACCAGAACCTGTCGTAGTAGCTTTCTTGTCACTGAGACACAATACCTGACACCTACAACTTGAAGGACAGCAGGTTTCTGTTGGCTCACATTCTTTAGAGGCTTCAGTCCATAGTCAGTGAGCTGCAAGGCAGAAGGGCATGACAGAAGGGAAGCTGCTCGTGCCTTGACACACAGAAGGAGAAAGTGAGAGAGGAGCCAGGGAGGGAGATGCCTGTACACTGTTCCAAGTCATACCCTTAGCAATCTGTTTCAATATGATTGTCTACTAAATCTGTGTCATTTGGGAGTATTTTTAATTTCTCCTCTCATGAGTCATTTTCCTACTTCTTTGGAATTTGCCAGTTTTTATTGGAGGCCAATGTCATGGGCTTGTGTGCTGGGCATTTCTCTATCCCTACAGATACCCCAAGCTCTGCCTTGGGGTGCAGTTATATGGGAATAATTTGACTCTTTCTGGTCTGGTTTTGAAGCTCTCTGAGGTGGGGACAGAACAGGGTTTAGTCCAGTGATGCTTTCTCATGACTGCTGTTGTGGGTTGAGTTCTGTGCCCCACCCAGCAGATGGCGAAATCCTGGCCCCAGGACTGTGAGTTTGACTCATGTGGAAACAGTTTTTGCAGACCTGAGGTGAAGTCTTTAGGTGATCCTGACCCAGGACAACCAGTATGCTTGGAAACAGAGAAAATGACACTAAGGCACACAAGGAGAACCTTCTTTGAGCACGACAGTGACTGCAAGCTGGGGGCCCCCAAGCACCTGGAGCTGGGGGTCTGGACTGGGCACCAAGCAGAGCCAGACTGCATGCCTGACCTTGGGCTTCCAGACTCCAGAACTCTGGGGTGCTTTTTATGGCAGCCCCAGCCAGCCGAGGCCCTGGGCAGGCAGATGTAGCTGGCTAGTGACCCTGGGCATGGGTCCCCATGTAGCTTCGAGGACAAGCCCGTGAGCCTCTGGCCAGCTGTGTGGTCACCCGCTGTGTGTATCTGTCCTCTCTTGGGGCTCCGTGTTCTCCTGCACCTTCGAATCCATGACCTGCCCAGCCCCCAGCCCTGAAGTTTGGAAACTGCACGGAAAGGAGGTTGAGGTGGCCCACACCTCTGCTCACTTGCTTCTCCTTAGCGTCAGTGCAGTCCGTGTCGGGAGCCTGGAAATCCGCTGTTGGACACGCGTGATCTGAGGGCATCGTTACTCTGTCAGGAGGTAAATCCAGTCTCCTTCCTTCATTTTGTCTGGAAGCAGAGGATTGGACAGAATATTTTACAGCAAAGTATGTGTTGACAGAGGACAACTTCTTATTGCATTCATACTTTTTAAGTACCAGCTTTCTGTCTGAGTGACGGCATTGTGCTTTTGGAATTTTTCTGTATATTCTTCTTGTGTTAATTTGGTCACTCTTCCTAGCTTAAGGTCCAGTGTGTGATCCATTTACTTCTGGTCACTCTTCATGCCTGGGAACACAGTTGTAGCTATGTTTGACCCTCCGGGTGCTGATCTGCCTACCTGGCAGGGAACAAAATACTGAGCTTTCCTGCTCAGTAGCTTCCAACTTGTCTGTGTATTAACTTTTACATCTTGTTAAATGAACACAGTAGCTATTACGTTTATGAATGGCTTTTTCTTTTTCTTGTTCATTAAAACATTTTTGTCATGGTCTGAGAGTGTAATCTGCCCTTTGTGTGTAAGTGTGTGTGTGTGTGTGTGTGTGTGTGTGTGTGTGCTGTTCAAACTCTGACTGTTCAGAAGACTGTGTGCTTCCCGTTTGAGGGTAAACAGCTTTCTGTGTATCTAATACTATTTGCTTGATAATTGTTCAAATAACCCATCAATGCATTTTTAATTTACTGATCATAGGTTTATGAGAGAAGCAAATTAAAGTCTCTGATTATGGGCTTGTTGATTAACCATAGTGTATATTTTCAAGGCTATGTTTTGTGGTACTTGAGTAGTTCGATTATTTGATCTCATGAATCTTTTATAAATGCACAGTGTTTATTTTTCCCATTTGGTGTGTCTCACCACAGATTTTGTCTGTGCAAAGGCACCGTCAGTCCCATGCATTCCTGCTCACGTGTGCCCCACAGGTGTCCCCTGCTTGCCTCTGGACCTTTAGTTTTTCTGGGCACTTTAGCTTGGAAGAATCTGGTAGAGACTGGAGTCACTGTGCCTTCCAATCACCCAGTGGCCAAATGTGCCCCACAGAAGCCATGGAGACCAGACTCAGGCATGTGTGCGTCTCACACAGCCTATGCTTGCTGTCCTGGCAGGGGGTGGAGAGGGCAGAGCAGGCAGCATGGATCCAAACTCGGCTTCCCTGCAGGGCCAAGTGCAGAATAGGGCCTCAGCCTCCAGATTCCTGTGGATGCCCAGGCAAGCAGCCACGGGAGAAGGGGACAGGGCAAGGGAGAGGACAAGGGGACCCAGCACTTCCTCAGCCAGGTGCTGTGGACAGAGTCTGGGACAACAGCCTTCTTTGCAGGTGGTTTAATAAATGAGTACCACGGAGTGTCCCTTCTCCAGTCAAGACCACTGGAAATTGGTTTTTCTTCTCTCAGTGAAGAACAGGAAAAGCAGAACTTCTCTCTGGAGCTAAGGACACATGAGCTCAGCCCTGTACCCCACAGGTGAAGCCCGCGTGTCTGCCCTATGCCCCGTCCCTCCAGGTCTGTGCCTGGGACTCACAAGCAGCTGCAGAAGGAACAAGGGTGGGGACAGGCGATGCTGCTGTGAGCCAGGGCTTTCTGTGCTTGGCTTGGAAGAGAATGGGAGGGAAGGAGGGGTCCCGGTTCACCCCAGGCTCTCACCGCATCCCATGAAAACCGCCTTCCTCTCTGCAGCACCGCAGGGCAAGGGAACCCGGCGACAAACCCTCCTCTCCCTCCGGACGATGGTCATGGCCTCGGCCTCCGGGCACTCGGCTCCTGGAGGGGCCCTGCCCCACGCTGCCACGGAGAGGGCACGGAAGTCCGGAAGCTGGCTGTGCTGGGGCTCCTGGAGTCTTGCCGTCACACCCGGCTGCAGGACCCGGCTGGCGCCCGCCGTGGCCCCCACTGTGGCAGCTGTGTCCTCAGATGCAGGAGGGTCTGGGAGAGGAGCAGAGGGGTCGCCGCGGTGCAGGAGAACAGCGTGGCAGCCTCCTTCCGAAACTGTGGCTTGGCGTGCTCCGAAAACCCGGAAAGACGCAGGAGGAGGGAAACTCACCCCGGGGTGTGTGGAGGAGACAGGCCGGTAGGGGGCGCGGCCTTTAGAAATGAGGGCAGTGATGCTGCCCAGGCTGCAGAAGTCCACAAAGGCAAGGACAGGGCAGAGGGGTTTGTTCAGGTCAGGGGATGCGGTCCGGGGAACGAGTTTTCAGGACAGGACTCAGGCCATCAGGGAGGTCTGCGGCCCCTGTAGGGTTGGAGGATTTGGGCAAAGGGCCTGGGCCTGGCCTAGACATCTGAAAGGCATCTTCCTCCAGCCATCAGTGCCTGAGTGGCGTCTCAGCTGCGCATTTAGGGTCGTGGTCGACACGAGCATTTCCTCTGCTCGCACACAGGTGCTCTGTCCACACTGGCATCCAGAGAAGCCTGCGGGGTCACGGGGCAGAAGCAGGCTCACCACAAGGCTTTGTCTCCACCCTGCCCACTTCGCTCAGGGTCTAGCTGGCTTTGGCAGGTGCCAGCAGGCCCCACAGCACAGCGCCCGTGCGGGGACTGGTGAGGGCCACGTCCCCTGCGGCCATGCGGGGGGTCAGGAGGCCCTCTCCAGGGAGGTCCTGGGGTGACTTCGTGCTCCTGTTGGTTGGAAGGAGGAGGAGTGAGACAAGGCTCAGCAGCTCTGGTTCCACCGCTTTCCATGTGGTTGTGAAGCACGCACTTTGTGCCCACACTCCAAGAGCCAAGCCTCAGGGAGCAACTGCACTGCAGGAAGTGGCCCACGGAGCCTTTGCCAAGGCTGGCCCGGGGCCCCGAGCTGTCCTCACGCCGAGCTGCCTCCTGGGCCTGTCCGCCCGCCTGCTCCTGTGCCACCGTCTTCCCAGCTGTGATGACAGCCACGTGCTGGCCCCTCCCTGTCCCCAGCCCTGGGCCTGTGGCCCTTGTGTCCTGTAGGCCCAGCATAGTGGGCAAGATCCCAAGGTCCCCTCTGTGGCTTCTGCCTGGGTCCTCCTGGCCTCTCTGCCAGGGAACAAAGGTCCTTTGTCCCCATGCAACCTGCACCAGGCACTGAGGGTCCAGGAGGAGGAGGTGCCAAGGCAGCTGCCACCTGTGCAGACAAGCACACACCTGTGTGCGCAGTGAGGGCCCCTGGACCCCTGCTGGTGGCTGTGGGGGGTGCGCAGTGTGACATCATTCCCAGGTGGCTTGGGCACTGGCACGGCCACTGTGAAGCAGCACAGCCCCTTCCCCTCCAAACCTCTGGTGTCAGCTGCTGGGCACAGAGGCACTGGACCCTCCTGGAACGCACTGGATCCTGGTCCGAGTGAGCCCTGGCTTAGCCTGCTGAGCTGTCAGGCTCACCACGCCTGTTCAGCACAACCTTGAAGCTGAACTGTCTCAAAGTGCCTGTGGCTCTTGTGTCCAGGTGCATGGGATCCCGCTGGCCCACACCCTGCGAGTCCTCACATGGTCTGGTTGCAGGGCACTGCCTTTGGGGGCTACAGTGGGACCTTACTGTGCTTTGATGTTCACTGCCCCATAGGACCGCCCACCTGTCTCACCCTGGTGATGACACCACCGCCCTCTGCGTCCTCCTCCTGTGGCTGATGCCCAGCCGGGTCACTGTCACGTGAAGCAGCAGAAACCAGTGCCCACTTCTCCCTCTAACAGGGGGAAGACAGGAAGCGTGGGGGTGGGGGGTGCTGGGACAGAACCGCACTGCAGTGGGCTTTTCTGGAGAAGCCCCAGCCTGGACCCAGCCACACCCCAGCCCGGGTCCCCACAGTAAGACTGTGTGGCTTTCCGTGTCAAGACCTTGTGCACTTCTAAAAGACTTTTTCTAAGATGTTTTGCTTTTCTAGTTGTACTTCGTACCTGTTAAAAATTTCATCTCTTGACGGCGAGACCAACAGCGCAAGCGGAGGATCCAGGCAGTGTGAAGTCCTCCCCCTCTGTTCTGAGCTCCGCTCACTGCAGGGTGAGGACCCCGGTGCGGCTTGGATCCCCCCCCTCCGATTACCTGCGCGGGTGCCTGCAGGGCCAGGTCCCTCTTCCCCGCCCCATCGTCTCCCCCGCCCCTGGCCTCCTGCCTCTTCTCATACCTGGTTCCATACTGCAGAGGCACAGGGGATCATAAAGGTCCTTGTCCTGAGCTCCAGAAGATAGAGCAGAAGTGAGCAGCAGAAAGAGGGCTTCTCAGGCTCCTCCGTGAAAACTGAAGCCCACTGGAAAAGTGAAGAGAATCTCTGCAACAAAGACACACCAGACCACCGTGCTTGGTAAGTTGGAGGGATCATCACCTCCCATCGGAACCTGGACTATCTTCAGGGGAAGGGCAGCTGGAACCTGCAGTAGAACCTGGCAGAGTTCAACCCTGCAGGAGGACAGGGAGCTCAGCTTGGGACTTGCAGCCAGAAATCTGCCTGAATCTCAGGGGTCTGCTACTGGCTCACTGAGACTCACTGACGTACAACTGCACCCTGCTGCCCACGTTGTCTACTGTGACAACAGAGACACACCCTGAAGGAGGCCGGGCATTTTTATTTTTTGTTGTTTGCAAAAAAGAAAAAAAATTTTTCTCTTATTTCTAATTCTTAATTTTTATTTTTTCTACTCTTTTCAAATTTTTATTTTTCTCTTCTTTTTTCTCTTTCTCTTCTCCTCCCCCCCCCCACTGTCCCACATTGCTCTTCATCTCCCTTTTTGTTCCTTTCTGGACTGAATTCAGATTTCTCCTTTATTTTTCTTTTCTTCTCTTTTTTCTTCTTTTGATTGTCATTAGTTTTAAAGGAAAGTAAATACAGTTTCTAGCCTCCTTATTGCTGTTAGGTGGTTCTGCTCACATCTTTGCTTTTTCATTCTGCCTCTTCCTCTTGCCTTCAACAGTTTCTCAGAGTTTGTGTGATCTTCCTGTGTCCTCTGGCCTCAACTCTATCCTTTCCTGATCCTTCTACCTATCTGTCCCTCCCTCCTCAACTCCTTCTAACTCCCCATCCCGAAGGGTAATGTTGTTATATTAAAGAGTTTATTTATTATAAACATATGTTGGGTTGGTCCTCGATTTTGATTTAATTCACACAGTTAAATGTGATAGATTAAGAACTGCCACAAATTGTCATTTTCTGAGCTGTGCTTGATGGTATGGCATTGCTAATTGTATCATTTGGGCTAAGGTGTTGTGATTGCCTTCACGGTATAATGAAAATGAGACAGCCTCAGAGCCATTAGAGACTCAAAACCTAAAGACCAGCTGTAGCTGGAAGACACCTCTGAGAAGCAATCGTTCCACAAGAGTACTAAACACAAGCAACAAAGATACCTACAATAAGCAGTTTTGAAATATCAACCCGGGAATTAAACCAAGGACAGTAACAAAAACAAAAAGGAGAAGACATTTAAGCAAGGCAAACTCAGGCTTCCACCCCACAAAAGGGAAATTCTGGGGGAAATGAGGTGGGAAAGTCTGATAATCAATCACCTGGACAACCTGAACTGATAGCACAGGAAGTAACAAAACAAAAACTCCACGCAGAAATAATCTCCCAGATAACTACAGAAATGGTGAGCAGAGTGAAAGACGTGATTAGAGGCTCTAGAACAGAAACAGATAAAAAAAAAAATAGATGAGCTCAGAAACATGCTGGAAGCCATGAATGCCCAGCATAAGAAAGAAATGGAAACCATGATCACCCAATATAAGAAAGAAATGGAATTCATGAAACAGATTCAAACGGATATTCAGGAGATTAAAAACTCCATTGAAAGCATGCAGAGCAGATTAAGGGAATCCGAAGATAGAATATCAGATATAAAAGATAGGATTGCAGTTAAGGACCATGAAAACAGAGATCTCTTAAAAATAGTAAGGGACCATGAGAAATCAACCCAGCAGCTGCTAGATGATGCAAAGAAGAATAACATAAGACTGACAGGAGTCCACGAAAAAACAGGAGAAAGTACAATTGACATAAAAAAAACTGTTCATGGGCCGGGGATTTAGCTCAGTGGTTTCGCCACCTGCTGTGCAAGCACAAGGACCTGAGTTTGGTCCCCGGTACCGAAACAAAACAAAACAAAACAAAACTGTTCACAGAAGTAATATTAGAAAACTTCCCAGACAGAGGTGGAGAATTGGACATAGAGATAAGTGAGACATATAGAACTCCAACTAGCCATGATCAAAAAAAATCTACACCTAGACATATAATAGTGAAGATCCCAGAAACCCAACAGAAGAACAAAATTCTACAGGCAGTTAGAGAAAAGAAACAAATCACCTACAAAGGAAAGCCCATCAGAATCACGGCAGACTTCTCAACACAAACCCTCAAATCAAGGAGATCCTGGAGTGAAGTATTAATTCTTGTTTGTTTGGGTTTTTTGTTAGTACCAGGCATCAAACTTGAGAACTTGCACTTGCTAGGCAGGTGGCGGAACCACCGAGCTAAATCCCCGGCCTTGGAGTGAAGTATTTCAAGGCCTAAAAGAAAATAACTTCCAACCTAGACTGTTGTATCCTACAAAATTATCTTTCAAAATCGATGGGGAAATTAGATACTTCCATGACAAAGAACACCTCAGAAATTTCATAAACACCAAACCAGCACTCCAAACAATTCTAAGCAATATCCTAGAAAAAGACAATGAAAGTCACAACTCCATGAGGCCCAACAGAGGGAAGCCACCAGGCAAGGTAAGAAACTAAAGGGAAAGGGTGGAAAAATAAGAAATAAAAGAGCCAACAACAGTAAAACATCATGACAAAGATGAGTCAATATCTATCAATTAGAACTCTCAATGTTAATGCCCTTAATTCACCAATCAAAAGAAATAGACTGACAGAATGGATTAAGAAGCAAAACCCAGCAATATGCTATATACAAGAAACACACCTAACTCAAAAAGAAATTCATAGACTGAAAGTAAAAGGATGGAAAACAGTTCTCCATGTGACAGGAACCCAGAAAAAAGCGGGGGTAGCAATCTTATTTGCAGACAAAGTAGATTTCAAACCAAAACTAATTAAGAGCGACAAAGATGGTCACTACATCCTTGTGAAGGGAACAATCCAAGATGAAGAGATGACAATCATAAATATATGTGCACCAAATACAAATGCCCCCAACAATACAAAACAAATATTAATGGACATGAAAAATCAAATAAGAGCTAATGCAATTGTAGTGGAGGACCTCAATATCCCATTGTCACGAATAGACAGATCATCTAGACAAAAAATTAACAAGGAAATTCTAGAACTGAACCAAGCTATTAAACAAACAGACTTAATAGATGTTTACAGAGTGCTCCACCCAACAAAATCAGAATACACATTCTTTTTGGCTGCACATGGGTCATTCTCCAAAATAGACCACATGCTATCTCATAGAACATGTCTAAGTAAATGTAAAAGAATTGAAGTTACCTCCTATATGTAATGAGACCATAGTGCAATAAAATTGGAGGTCAATAATGTAAGAAACTGCAAAACTTCCACAAACACATGGAAATTGAGTAACACCCTCCTGAACAATCAATGAGTCACAGAGTAAATTAAAGAAGAAATTAGACAATTTCTACAAGTAAATGATAATGCCAGTACAACATACAGGAATCTATGGAACACAATGAAAACAGTTCTACAGGGAAATTCATAGCAGTGAATGCCCATATTAGGAAACAGAGAGAACTCAGATAAATAACCTAATGCAGAACCTCAAGCTTCTAGAAAAAGAAGAGCATAACAAATCCAAAGCTCCTACAAGAGAGGAAATTATAAAGATCAGAGCAGAAATCAATGCAATGGTGACTAAGAGAATGATACAAAAAAATTAATGAATCAAAGAGTTGGTTTTTTGAAAGAATAAATAAAATTGATAAACCTTTAGCCAACCTTATCAAAAAAAGGAAAGAAAAGGCTCAAATCCATACAATTAAGAATGAAAAGGGTGAAGTTACAATAGACCCAGCAGAAATCCAGAGGATCATCAATACCTACTTTGAGAACCTGTACTCTAATACAATGGAAAACACAGAAGAAATGGACAGATTCCTAGATACATATGAATTGCAAAAGTTAAATGAAGAAGATATAGAAATTCTAAACACCCCAATTACAATGAGTAAAATTCAAAATGTAATAAAAAAATTTACCAACAAAGAAAAGCCCAGGTCCTGTTGCCTTCACTGCTGAATTCTACAAGACATTTAAAGAAGAACTATCTCCATTACTCTTTAAACTCATCAAAGAAACTGAAAGGGAAGCAAGGCTTCCAAATTCATTCCTGGAAGCAAGTGCTACTTTGATTCCAAAACCAGGGAAAGATCCAACCCAAAAAGAGAGCTACAGACCAATCTCCCTAATGAACATAGATGCAAAAATCCTCAACAAGATACTGGCAAACAGAATACAGAGGGTCACCAAGAAGATCATATACCCTGACCAAGTCCGATTTATCCCAGGGATGCAAGGATGTTTCAGCATTCATAAATCAATAAATGTAATACACTATATTAACAGAGTCACGGACAAAAACCATATGATCATCTCAATAGATGCAGAAAAGGCATTTGACAAAATCCAACACCAATTCATGATAAAAACACTACAGAAAATTGGAATAGAAGGTCTTTATCTCAACCTGATTAAGGCTATCTATGAAAAACCAACAGCCAACATCATACTAAATGGTTAAAAACTGAAAACTTTCACACTAAAATCAGGAACAAGACAAGGATGCCCACTATCACCACTCCTGTTCGATACAGTTCTGGAAACATTAGACACAGCAATTAGAAAAGAGAAGGAAATAAAAGGAATAAAGATAGAAAAGGAAGAAGTTAAACTGTCATTATTTGCTGATGATATGAAACTTTACATAGAAGACCCAAAAGACTCGGTCAAAAGTCTTCTAGACCTAATTGACAGATTCAGTAGAGTAGCTCGATATAAGGTCAACACTCAAAAAACAATAGCCTTCTTAAACACAAATAACAGACTCATTGAGAGAGAAATTAGGGAAACAATTCCTTTTACAATAGCATCCAACAAAATGAAATGTCTAGGAATCAACCTAACAAAGGAAGCAAAAGACCTCTACACTGAAAACTGCAGCACTCTGAAAAAAAGAGATCAAAGAGGATACAAGAAAATGGAAAGACATCCCTTGTTCCTGGGTAGGAAGAACCAATATAGTGAAAATGGCCATACTTCCAAAACTACTATAATGATTAATGCAATGCCAATTGAAATTCCAACAATATATTTCACAGAACTAGAGAAAACAATCCAAAAATTCATTTGGAAGCAGAAGAGACCTAGAATAGCAAAAGCAATTCTGGGCAACAGAGACATGGCTGAGGGTATCACAATCCCCAACTTGAAACTATACTACAAAGCTACTGTGATAAAAACAGCATGGTATTGGCAAAGAAACAGACCCGAGGATCAGTGGAATAGATTAGAAGATGCAGAAACAACTGCAAACATACTCAGCTACCTCATCTTTGACAAAGGAGCCATCCACCCTCACTGGAGGAAAGATAGCCTATTTAAAAAATGGAAAAGCTGGGTTTCAACTAGCCAAAGATGAAAACTAGACCCATACCTATTACCATGCACTAAACTAAGATCAAAGTGGATTAAAGATCTAAATATTAAGACAGAAACACTAATCTTGTTGGAAGATAAATTAGGTAGAACTCTTGAAGACATTGGCTTAGGAAAAGACTTTATGAACAAAAGCTCAGTAGCACGGGAACTAGCACAAAGAATCAACAAATGGGATTTCATCTTATTAAAAAGCTTCTGCACTGCAAGAAAAACCACCAACAGAGCTACGAGACAACCTACAATGTGGGAAAAATTTTACCAGCTGTACCTCAGACAAAGGACTACTGTCTAGAATATATAAAGAATTGAAAAAAAATCAGACCCCCCCCCCAAATTCAAAGACCCAATTCAAAAATGGGCATCTGAAATGAACAGACATTTCTCAGACAAAGAAGTAAAAGCAGCAAATAAATATATGACAAAATGTTCCACATCACTGGTCATTCGAGAGATGCAGATGAAAACAACACTGAGATTCCACCTCACCCGACAAAGAATGGCTGCTATCAAGAAATCAACCAATAACAAATGCTGGCAGGGGTGCGGAGAGAAAGGAACCCTTCTCCATTGCTGGTGGGAGTGCAGACTGGTGCAACCACTGTGGAAATCAGTATGGAGATACCTCAAAGAACCAGGATTAGAGGTCCCATTTGACCCAGCTATTCCCCTGCTCGGGATCTTCCCAAAAGAATTAAAAGAGTCATACCACAGTGATATATGTGTACCCGTGTTTATAGCGGCACAGTTTGTAATAGCTAAAGTTTGGAAACAGCCCAAGTGCCCATTGACTGGAAATTGGATAAAGAAGATGTGGTTTTTTTTAATAAAATGGAGCACTAATCAGCCATAAAGAATGAGAAACTAGAGACATTTATAGCTAAATGGATGCACATTGAGGCCATACTCTTAAATGAAATAAATAGGACACACATGTGTAAATACCGAATAGTTTCTCTAGTGTGAGAAACTGAAAGTGTAAATAAGGTTTAAAATGATTAAAATCAATAACTGATAATTTGAAATAAGAAAAGGTCCAAAGGTCAAGGGGTGGTGGGAAGGGAAGGGGAGAGGGAAGAAGGGAGAGGAAAAATTATAAGAAAAGAAAAAAAAAGAGAACGAAATCTATGTAAATAGGGAAGGGTGGAGGGGGTGAAGGGTGCACAGGTAATGGGGAAAAAAATAAGAACCAAGATACATCATGTTCAGGTACAAGCACCCAGTGATAAATGTAAATGTATTGTATTTCTAAAATGTACGAATAGAAGAATTTTGTAAAAAAATTTCTTTTCTTGATTATTTATTGTAAACATATAGAATAGATGTTTTGGTAGACTGGCCTTCAGTGATCTTGCTGCAATTATATATTCACGAATAACTTCACTCAGTAGATTATTTTATATTTTCTATGTGTTATCAATGAATTAAGACCATTTTCTCCTTTTTAAGGGGGCATAAAAAGAATTGAAACCACTTCCCATGATGAATGTAATCATTATGCACTAGAAACGTGCTAATAAAAATGTTTTAAATCTATACATCTGTTCCTACCTTATTTTGTTGTATGCGGGAGCTGCTGTAGGAGAACCCAGCATGCCACACGTCTTTCATCAGATTCAGAAATTTAGTGTATTTCTTAATTTCTTGGGTCATAATGAATAGGAGGAAAATCTTTAAAAAAATTTTTTTCCTCATTGTTGAGATGATTGTGTGACATTTTCTAATTTATACTGCAATATAGGATTCGTATTTGGTAATTTTTAATTTCCCACTTTTAAAAAATATTGACATCTCCATTTCCTAATGTTATCAAATTTGATTTTTGAGATAGTCTGCTCTTGAGCTCACTATGTAGCCCAGGCTGGCCTCAAGCTCACAGTGACCCTCCTGCCTCAGCCCCCCGAGTGCCGGGTTATAGGGTTGGGCCACCACGCCCAGCCTTCTTAATGTTTAATTTCTCCCTCGACTGTGTGTCTGGCCTGTGCCTGGACGTAGGGTCGTTTATCTGCATGCTGCTGACCGTACGTGCTGATTTCCACAGCAGACTGTGCAGCCCCCGTCCGAGCCTGCATCCTGCCCTTGCCTGAGAGCTCCTGTCTCCTCTCTCTGCAAGTTGGAAAGATTGGCATCGCTTCCTATAGAAGAATTCACTGGCACAGTTAAACGGGGTTGGAAGCCAGCATTGTCTTCGTCAGAACATTTTATTAGGATAAAATTGTAGATTTCTTGTGCCAGCAGTAGTGTTTTTCAAAGCTTGTTCGATTTGTCTCCAGTGCCAGCTGTGTTGGCCGAACTGCTCCGAACACTCCTCCTCCGGCAGCGTCTGCGCCATGGTGATGGCTCCACTTCCATTCTGTGGTGTGCCCGTAGCTGCCTCGCTGTCTCCTTGGTCCAGCTTCCTCGGAGCTCATAATTCTAATTACTCTATTTCAAGCGGCAACTGTTGCCTGTTGAGTTTTCCTATGTGTGTTTTTTATTTGTTTAATTACGATATTATCTTGTTTCCTTCTAATTCATCTAGTTCAATGTTCAGTGTTCTGTTCTCCCAAGTTCTTGAGAAAATGCTTGTTTGTTGGATTTTTAGTGTTTTTCCCTAGTACGTGTATTACAGATATGCATCTTCATCTCAACACAGCTTTAACTACATCATATTGCACAATTTTTATCACTCATTTTATGTTCAACGGAATAAAAATATTTCCTAACTTCTTCTTTGTGTTCCTGGGGAGTGGACCAGGGGGGCAATCAATAAGCCACACCCTAGCTCTTTTTAAAAATTTTTATTTGGAGTTTGGGTCTTGCTAAGTCACCCTGAAGCAGGACTTGAAGAAAAACAAGTCCTTCCCAGCCTCGGGCAGCCCCGCACCCCCGTAGCTGTCACTCTGTGCTCTGGTACAGATAAAACTGACAACTGTGTCCTGTAAACCAAGTTCATGACACTGTTCTCATGCGAACCACGAGACACTGCCTCCCTTCAAGGCAAAGCTACAGAACTGTCTGCCCTCGTCCTGTTCCAGTAAACTCGCTCCTCACCAGAAAAACCACCCCCTTCGACAAAACGTATGAAAGCTGGAGCTTCTCTTTGTTCAACGCTCAGCCACTTTAGACACAGAGTCTGCTGAGCCAGTGTATACCTTAAACCTTAAAGAAATCCTCCCGACTGCCATTTGGTCTCTCTTGGCCCTTGGAATTCTGCAACAACCCAGGCCGCCCTTGAGCTGTTGATCCTCCTGCTTCAGCCTCCCAAGTAGTTGGGATTACAGGCAGACATCACTCACTGCCTCTGGCCTGATGTCTTCCTAATGTCTTTCTTTACAAGTTTGTCGCTTTGTTTCTAAACACTTGAGACGTTTTCCTGTGCGTCTTTCTGTGACGGTCTGCACGTGGCATCAGGGCCACCTAACTCGTCTGTCTCAGCACTGCAGGTGAGGGAGGCTTTCCTGGAGCAGCAGCGGCTCTGGGAGCTCCTTGCTGTGGTCTTTCCCAGGGCAAATCCCTGGATCGCTCCTCCGCTCTTCCCGTTCCTGCCCACCCTGGGACGTGTGTGCAGTACATCCACCCACTCCCTCGCTCACCTGCCTTCTGCCTCGTTTCCACTGTCTCTTAATTAGAAAGTCACCACCAGGAGTTGTGCCCAGATGACGACGGGACACCTGCCTTCTTCGCTTCCTGGAGACACTGGCGGCCTCAGTCCCTCCCTCTCCCTCTGTTGCCCCTGCAGCCAGCTCTCCCCTGCGCCCCGTCCCCCGTCCTCTCGGCTCAGTTTTGCCACAACGTCCCTCCTCCGCTCTGAACTCCAGCTTCACACACCGGGCTAACAGTCCTCGTCACTGTGCTAACCCACACACTCACTTTCTCATGCAGTGGCGGGCGGCGGGGGGTTACCTGGAATTAAAGTCAGGGCCTTGTGCTTGCCAGGCAGGCACTGCACGCTGAGCCACAGCCCCGGCCCTCTGTGCTTTTAAAATAATTTCTTATTTTAAAAAAAAGATTTGAGGGAGTAATTTCTCATCTGCCAAAAAGTTATTTTAGAGAAGATCGCTGTCCAGAGTCCCACAGATTTCGCTTGCCTGAAACGGCTCCCTTTCACATCTCTTTTCGAAGATCCGTTGTGATCCAGGCGATCCACTGCACCTGGCCTGGGCTCCCGCGTGAGCTGTGTCCGGAGTCCTGAGTGGCCCAGGCCTCCCCGAGGGTCTGCTGCCGTGCCATGGCAGGCCCCACTCTTCTGGCTGTGACATTGATGTGCAGCCACGTCCTCTGTGTCCCTTTTGCTTCCTGAATTTGTGTCACTGTCTCTGGTGGGTCTGGGCTTTTCTCCACCCGGTTCCTCAGCATCTCGTCTCCGCTCTCTCCTCCTCTGGGACACCAGTCTGACTCCTGCTGCAGCTCGGCTGTTTCCGTTTCCCCCCTTTCGGTTCCATCCGTTCTCCTTGGCACTTCCTGCCGACTCATCCTCCGCTTATTCTGCTATTGAATCAGTGGCTGACCCTGTCTTTCAGGTAGCTGGGTTCAGTCAACATAGTTTTTGTTTCTAGCACTTCCACTTGATTTAAGGGAAAGATTTCAGATTTCCTGTGAAATCATCCATTGTATCACTTGTGTCCTGTGCACGTTAACCATGCTTAACGTTAACCACGTTGCCAGTCACATCTGCAAGCCCCGTGTCTACTTGTATTCAGCTCTGTTTATGCTGTCTTCTTGTGTCTTAGTGTTCAGCTCTTTGCTCCTTTTGTAGTGGTCAATTCTGTCTTCCAGATGCCACATGTGAGCATGGGGCTTTCTGGTGATGTATAATCCTCCAGAGGTGATTAAACCCACAGCAGGGCAAGGCGAGGCCTAGAGTCAAGCAAACTGGACCCATGAAGCTCAGTTGTCGCAAAAGGAAAAGCTGGAAGTGCGACAGTTCGTGAAGCAGCAGGCCAGACGGATGGATACATTATTTAAAATAACACATCTCTTTCAGCCAGAGGGCTGGCTCCGGCTAGAGAACCTGTAATCCCAGGCTCTGGGAGGCCGAAGCAGGACTACAGTTTCAAGCCCAACCTGGGCAACTTAGTGACTTAGCGAGGGATGCAGGTCAGTGGAACGCCTTGGGTTCAGTCCCTAGTATTGCAAAATAAATAAATACACACACACACACACACACACACACACACACATATACACACATATGGAAGAATTTGCAACACAATGAAGAAAATTACTCTGAAAAAGGTCACAGAGTAGAAATAGTGTCTGTGAAAAAGTACAATAGAGGAAAGAAAGACCTATTTTAGGGCATAATGAAAACATTCTCAGAAGGCTTTAGAAGACCTGCCAGCACAACCCCCAATGAAACCTCGAAGTAAAGGGCAGCAACCCACGCGAAGCCAGAGGACACGGGGAGAGGGAGGATCAAACGGGGTCTGCTGGAGGCTGCTGTTGCCCCTGAAGCACATGCAGAGTGGGCCGAGGTCTCCTCGCCGAGTCGGTGGGCGTGGACGGAGAGGGCTGGAGCCCTCCAGTGGGGATACCTCGAGGGTGGCCAGAGGCCGCACTAGTGGTCCTGCCTGGCACAGCCCGGCTCCCTGCACTCACTCATGGCTCTCACCTGTTGCCAGACGGTATGTGCTCTGCCCAGAGGGCTGACTCCAATGCACGATGCCAGAGTCCGATGGCCCGAGGCCAGGGCCAGAGGATGCTTGTCCTGTGTCTCCTTCCTCCCACTTCGCTCCTGCCCTGTGTGGTGACTTCCACCCTTGCCTGCGACTCCAGGGCCTGTGGATCCCAGTGACCCCAGCGCGGGAAGGCCCTGTGGAGCCATTCCGAGAGGTGACAAGAGGGAGGAGGGGAGAGGGAGGAGGGGAGAGGGAGGAGGGGAAGATGGCCTCTGGCTGAGAAGGAGCCCTGCCCACAGAGGGCAGCTGGCAGGCAAGGCCCAGGCCCAGCAGGCTCCATGCAGGAGGACAGGGACCTCGAGGGCCATCAGCTCAGCCCAGGGCTGCAGAGGCTCCCAGAGTCAGCCAGTCTGTGAAGCCCCATATAAAAATAACACTGGAGCCACGAAAGGCCCAGGTTCTGGCTTCAGATTATGAAACACGTTCCCTTCGGAATAGAGCCACATCTAGCCACGGTGAGGGTCAGAGACCAGCTTCCAGGGGAGCGAAATTGTCCTGAGCCACAGCACGTCGTTGAGTTGGAGGACCCGCTCTGCTGTCAATCAGGAGGCTGTTGGAACCACTTCTTTGCAGAATTTGAACTTAGCTGTTGGCAAGCCCTTCAGAAGGCCCTAAGTTGTGGACACAAGTATATACTTCAGAAATCACTAATGCAATTTAATGACAATAAATAAACTTCAAAGCCCCGTGGAAAGAGCAGAGTCTCATCAAAGCAGAAAAAGCAAATGTATTTCCAGATCAGCTCCAGAGCGAAGCTGAAGCTGTCTTGAGGGAAGGTTGGGAAAGACTTTGGCATGAGGGGTGGGGCTTGCTCTGTTTTCTCCCCTCAATAATGAGACATTGTCGTCTGTGGATGCCTGGTGTCCCCACAAAGTGCTTAATGGTTCTGGTTATCTAAAATGAGTGTTTCCTGGAGCCACAGCCAGCCTGGATGGTAATTTAGTAGATGCCTGGAGATAGTCCCAGCAAGCCTTGAACTGGCCTTTGGGTTTCCTTCAACCAAGTGGAGCCCACAGAGGAGCTCAGCTTCTGACCCCGGTTGGCTTGGGCGTGGCTGCTGATGTGGGTCTCTGAGAACAAAGGACTGGCTGACGTGTGAAGACACAACGTGGACTTGATGAGATATTATTGGGTTGCGTGAAGACCAGTCCCCAGCGTTTGTCAGATGGAGCCAGGAGCTCCCATTAGTCGTCCTGAGGGTGCACCCCACCCTCTGCCACTCTACCTTCGGAGGCGCAGGTATTTCTAGCACACAAAAGAGAGCCTCATCATCTTTCTTCTGCTGGTGTCCCTTGCGGGTGTCCAGCTTCGCAGCCCTCAGGACATCTTCCCGCCCAATCCCCATGGAGTCTTCGAGAGGACAACGCAGTCTTTCTTGGAAACAGGCCCTGTGTGCGAGCCTCTGTCACCGTGTTCCCGACCCCAGACAGGGCAGAGATTAAGGCACAGATGGAGGCCCTAGCCCATGTGATCCCGCTTCACGGGGCCGCAGGCTTGGGGCAGGACGTGGCCATGTTGCTGAGGTCCAGCTACTGTCATCACGGCTCAAGGGCCCTCTCTGGCAGAATCCAGGCCAGCTTCTCTTCTCCATCCTTGCTGGGGTTCGCGGTGAGCAGAATCCTGCCCTGACCACAGGGTGGTGGCTTCTGTGTCACTGAGGACATAGACCCCAGGACCATCTCAGAATGACATCCTCCGGAGAAGCGAAAGGGGACAGGACATCCCTCCCCACTCGGCTGGCCCTGGCCCCCCTGCCCCTCCAGCTGTGTCCATGGGGTCTCCGCCCAGGGGCCCAGCTGTGGCCCTGGCGCCACCTGGGGCTGAGTCACCCTGTGTTGGTCATGCACCTCGCCCCAGCTGCCCCTTCCTTCCCTTCCCCTGGTTCCCCGTCCCCTCTGGGGTGGCCCGGGCAGCCGATGTGGTGGCCTGGTGCAGGCTGAGTGACCTCACTGAGTGTCCCACAAGGTAGGCAGCATTTGCAGAGCCCCAAACCTCTGCGGTTGCTTTGGTTGGAGTGGGAGGAGAGCCGCGTTCCTGCCAAGGTGGGGCAAGCAGGGCCAGGGGCCCCAGCAGTTGGACCCTGGAGGCCACCGTAGCTAAGGCACAGGTTTCTGTGGATGGCGCAGCCCTGGCGCCCCTCCTACACATGACTCCTGTGGACAGGCAGGGCAGGCTCAATGCAGTGGACAGGAGTCAGCTTCTTGCCAAATTCATTCTAAAAGAGGCACCTAGGCATGATTCTCCGTCAGTCACCTTCATCTCCAAACAGAAAGAAAATAAATTTCAACGAGGGTGAGAAGGGGGGGATCAAGTCCTGTGCATTTGTGCCCGTGTGTGCACGTGTGTGTCCCTGGGTGACTGTCCCTGTGCACGCCCGTGTGTGCACGTGTGTGTCCCTGGGTGACTGTCCCTGTGCACGCCCGTGTGTGCACGTGTGTGTCCCTGGGTGACTCTCCCTGTGCATGCCCGTGTGTGCACGTGTGCGCACAGTCTCACAGCAGACTTGCTGCTGTCCTTGTAAAGCCCTCAGCTGGCCCCACTCTCCACCAGGGCAGAGGTGGGTGTTGGGGACACTGGGCCCAGTGACATTAACACCTGGGATAGCATCCTGGGGGGCCCACTACTGAGGCAATGGGTCCCCGTGTCCCCACACACCTAGATTTGGGGCCTTCCCAGCTCCCCAGCTCCCGTATTTCCCTCAGCAGGTAGCTGGGTCCTCTCAGCCCCACGCTGGACGCTGCTGACCTTGCTGGGCCCCCTGGTGGCTGGGCTGAGTCCTGACCCCACCTGTCCCACTCTGCTGCCTGGCCATGTTGTCCGGCCATGCTGTCCCTCTCCTGGACACCTGAGGGTCACTGACACATTGGTGCCAGGGGCCGTGGAGGGGTCACGACAGAGGCAGACAGACCTGGGGTCTCGGCGCCCTCACCCCACACCTGCAGCAGACCTTCCCTTCCCACCCCATCCTTGGGGGGCTGGCCCTGGCTCCACGGGGAGGCTTCCCTCCCCTCTCTTCTTCCACATGGGTTATCTGGGATGGAATGGGGGCCCCACCGGACCCCGGGACAGAGCCAAACCCTTCCTGTCCCCAGAGCACTGCTGATGGAAACCCACCTGTCTGCTTTGGCATGGTGCATGCCTGTCATCCCAGCATGGGGAGGCTAAGGCAGGAGGATCTTAAGTTCAAGTCCAACCTGGGCAACTTAGTGAGACCCTGTCTCAAAGTAAGAAATAAAAAAGGCCGAGGGATGCAGCTCATGTCAAGGGTCTTGGGTTCAATCCCCAGCACTGGGGGGATTACAAAATGATCCTTTTGGTTTTATGTGTTTTTTTTAAAGTATCTATTAAGGACGTAATTTTTGTTATTCCTCACCTTTCAGGGCTGCTCCAGGAGGCCAGGGGTTCCAAGCTTCAGGACCCTGTCAGGTATCCTGGGCTGGGAGCTGCCTGCTCTCCTCTCCCACACAGGGAACCTGAGGCTGGGGAGGGTGGCCTCTCCTGCTGTGGGGTGTGTGGTTGATTGTGTGTGGTACCCACTACCCGGGCTGAGAAACTGTGGTGCCAATTCTGCGTGGGCTGCTGACTATGTCCTTTGCCGGCCTGCGCCATTCTACAGGCAACATTTCCTTCCTTTTGATATCCTTCTGTGATGCGGGGCTCAAACCCAGGGCTCTGCATGTCTAGGCAAATCTGTACTACTGAGCTTTATTTATCTCAGCCCTTTTAAATTTTTTATTTGGGTCACGGTATTGCTAACTCGCTCAGGCTGGCCTCAAACTTCTGATCTTCCTGCCTCAGCCTCCTGAGTAGCTGGGGTCACGAGCGTGCACCACCACATCTGGCTCTGGGGCAGCATGTTGCCCAACTTGCTGTCTGGTAGTCTGCGTGGGGCTCCTGGCCTGTGGGTACCCCAGGTGCTGGCTGCTTTGGGCTCTTCCTGACCCTGAGCAGTACCCTCGGGCTTTTCCCAGGGCACCGGCTTCTCTCTTCTGGCCTCTGCTCTCTGCTTGGCCAGTGCTGTCTGTGAGGCCCCTGAGCTGCAGGGCCTTCTGGGAGCACCCACGTCCACTCCACGCTACCTGCACCCCAACACATGCATGCCTGCCATCTACCGGTGAGCCTGGCACTGAGGCAGACAGTGGCGGGCGGGAGCAGAGGTCTGGAGCCTGCAGGAGGTGACCTTGGTGACAGCCACCCCGGCTGGGCTCCCAGCCTCACCGGGCTCCTTCCTACAGTGACGCCATGCCATGAGGGTGATCGGCAGAGCAGCCCTTCACCTCTGCTCACGTCTCCTTCCAGTCACTCTCCTCACTGCTGCTCATTGTTCCCTTCATTGGCTTCTGTAGGGGAACCTTGAGGCCTGGGTGAACTGGGATCCCCACAAACAGGAGCCCAGAGTGGTCTGGGCCAGGAGCCACCCCCCACAGCATGTGGACCAAACATAGCGTCCGCACAGCAGCCTCATGTGGGAGCGAGCTGTGTCCTGCGGGTTTTCTGCTGTGTCCACCAGGGCAGCAGAGGCAGAGCCAGCTCGGGGAGCGGGACACGGCAGCGGAAGCAGAGGCTCCTGCACGGCCTCCAGACCGGACAGGGCCCCCACATCCACCTGGGACAGGGGAGGCAGGGGCTGCTGGCTCCGGGGCTGGACCAAGCCAGGGTGTCCACACTCAGATGGGGTGGCTGGGGCCAAGGCCGGCAGGCAGCGTGGGGAGCAGAGGCCACGGCTTTGCTGGGACCCACACTTCACCCCAGGAGCAGACAGCGAGGGCATGGAGGGCAGCCGGAGAAGAGGGGACCGAGAGGGAGGAGCCCCAGGGACGCCAGGGAGTTAGGGCCAGAGGCCAGCGCCCACGCTTTCACCAAACACCTGCAGAGAGGGGCCCCAGCCGCTGTCCAGGAGGACGCTCTGCCTGGTCCTCAGGCCTCCCCAGCTAAGGCCACACTGTGGGGTTTGCAGCCCGGTGGCCCCACGTGTGCCCTGGGGAGAGGAGGTCTCTGCGGCTGCACAAGGGGCAGTGGGGTGAGCCTGCAGTCTGAGGTGAGGGCCGAGAGAGGCACCCACGGGGGAGGCCGGGACCCAGGGAGCCGCTATCTGCCTGCGGCGCACTCTGAGGGCAGCCGGCAGCCCGGGGGGGGGGGGGTGTCCAAGTGGACCTGCCCAGCCCTCCAGCTGCCGCCCGCCCACACTCCTGCCACACCTGCCAGCCCCACTGGCCCCACTTGGCCCGGAGCACTGGCAGGCACAGGCTGCACACGGCCATATCCAGGAACTTTCTCCAGGAAGCAGGCTGTGATCTGGAGTCACAGGTGCTGTCTTACGGGCTGGCTGAGTGACGGTGTCATTTGCTGGCCCTTGGTCCAGTCAAGCAGGGAAGTCCCGTCCAAGCCTCTGTTGCTGGTCTACATGCAAGGCTTTAGTGCTCCCTGCTCACAGGCTGGTCTACCTGAGAGGAACAGGAAGGTCTGCAGCTGCTGGCCACCACCCATGGCCAGCAGGAGGCTGACTGAGGTGCCTGGGGCAGTGAGCAGAATGGCCACCTCCCTGGGTAAAAGCACTGCTCTCCCCAGCTCTGGACCCATTGGTCTTTGCTGTCAGAGGACATTTACCTGTCTTCTAGGTCCCTCTAGGCCTCTCTCCCCAGCTATCTAAAACGTTCTTTCTCAAGAGCTTGGGGACCAAGGCTGGCCCTGTGGGTGGAGAGCAGCTCCTGAAGGTAGACACCAGGCTGTGCCTGCTGGGGAACGCGGCCCATTCACCACCCTGTGGGTAGGGGCCAGGCCCACTCTGCCCAGCCGAGCGGCCCCAACGGCTGGCTTCCCATGAGCAGCAGGGCCAGGCTATTTCCAGGGCCGGGGCAGCACCAGGCCAGGGATCAGGCCAGGTGCAGCACATGGGTGCACGGGCTCCTGCCCAGCTGCTGAGCCTGCCCCTAACAGGAGTACAGGTCCCCTAGGCTAGGTGTGGCTCCTGCGGGGAACGTAGCCACGGGGTCCTCAGGGCACAGGCAGTACTCATGCTGAGGGGGCCTGGGTGACTTTTAGGAAAATCCACACATTTGAGAGACTGGAATCAAAGAAAATTCTGAAAATGAATTTAATTACTTACTATGACCACAGGCTACATCCTTTAAAAAACAAAACATAGCATTCTGTGAAATGCACCCATCATTAACCCATTTGCATCCGCACTGGGGACACGAATGATGCCTTGACAACAAAGCCTCAGGTAGAGCCGCACAGCAGCGCCTGAGCCCAGCTGCTGACCTCACGGGCTGCCTTCCAGGTGAGGCGAGTCCATGTTTTGAAGCTGCGATCACAAGCTTACTCAGGGCGATTGAGTTTCTCTGTGTCTCTGTAACAACCACACGGATTTCCCCTTATTTCAAACAAACTGCGTGTGTGACTGGGTCCTTTACAGAGAAACCAACAGAATTTGAACTCTCTTTTAAAAACACTGAGAATGCTCAGCTGCTTGGCTTCCAGGATGCACTCCAGATAACATAAGCACAGTCCTCTCTTGGAAGCTCCCGCTTTGCCCATGGCTTGCAGATCTGAGCGGTTCTGCCGAGGGCTTCTGCGCACGGAGCTGGGGGCCAGGGGTACCACCTGCAAGTCTGCCACAGAAACTGCAGATGTGGGGCCAGGATCAGGCATAAACCGACAGCTTCTTCCTCTCCTCGAACTGCTTGTCCACTGCCAGGGACAGGGCCTGCAGGAAGTCCTCGATGGTGACAGTGGAGGCCTGGAAGGTCACATGGTCACCACTGGGTGGCCATGTGGAGCCACCTAGCAGCAACCATCCCACCCAGAGAACGGAGTGCAGACAGGTCTCAGGTGCTGGGCTGCCCGATTCCCAGTTAAAGAGTGGCAATGTCCTCAGGGCTGACAGCCCAGGACACGGCTGAACAAGTCTGGGAGCCAGCTCAGGCCCTCTCGGGGCACATAGTCGTGACACCATTTCCTGCAGGTTAGAAATGGGTGCCAGAGCAGGCAGGGGAGCACCAGGGTCAGCTGCCAACTCAGCATGGAACAGAAGCTGCTGGGAACGGATTTGGGGCTCTAGGTCTGTCACCCTGGGGCCTGCTCCAGGGCCTTCCCACATCACCTGAGCACCCGCACCACACCCGCCGCAAGGCTTCCACTGACTCGCAGAGGCACCGGGCAATTCCATTACAAAGAACTGGTCCAAGATGCACTTGCTTGTCTCAGACACCAGCATATCTGTTCTGCCAGACCAGAGCCTCCAGCAACCAGATGCTCCGGAGGGGAAAGGGGGCAGTGCCTCCTGGCTGAGGGCCGGGTGCCAGGCCTGCGAGGGTGACTCCAGGTCACTGCTCCGTGACAGAGCCCAGACTCAGGCACAGACCCTTTCTCCTCCTCCTGAGGACTCAGGACCGCATGCCACCCAGGATCCTGTCATCTTAGAAACAGGCAGGCTGAGGCTGTGGACGCAGCATAGGACTCACCTGGATGAACAGTGCGTGAGCCAGAAATGGGAGCTTCCTCAGGACCCGGCCGCTGAGGCCCTCGCTCTTCCTGCAAGAGTGGAAACAACCACATGCAGAGCTGTCGTTCGTGTGAAAACCCATGCGTCTCGGGACCACCGTGCTCTTACTGTGAACCCTGAGCCCACAAGTTGGCCGAGGGGACCCTGAGGCATTCCTGGCCCCACAGGGCACTGCCCCCCGAACCCCCATCCCATCCCAGGCAGGGCTGGCCAGGGGGCCTCACGCTGCCCCAGCAGTAGGGGTGTAGGTATGACTCCATGGGCTGCCGCCACCAGGCCAGTCCCTGAAGGAGAATGCCGGTCCCCACAACCCTGCAGACTGTTCTATCTTAACCAACTGGAGTCTCTCAGCAGGAACCCAGCCTTCAGCAGCACCACATTCTTCATGCTCTCCTTCTGCCAAGACCTTCTTCAGGGCTCCAGACTGAAGTCCAAGCTCTGGCCAGAAACCCAAGCTGCTCTGCTCCGCCTCGGCACCCAGCCTGCCGTGGACGGTCCCTGCAGCCTCCCAGCTCCCACAAACCTGGGGCCACATTCTCACTGTCCTGGGAGCTCCACTTCGCTGCCTTCAGAGCTCACCTCCAGGGACCCCTGGCTGCCGAGGGAACCCCGCCTCCCCAGGAACTTGAGCAAACAGGTTCTTGGTGACAACAAGAGGGCAACTTATTCGCACCTTGAGATTTCATTCAGGAGGAGGCTGAGCCTGGACACGTTGTTCTCAATGAAGCCAATCATCTCTAGCTCGCGCAGTGTCAGCAGCTGCTGCCGAGGGTATATGATCTGGCACTGGGGACAGAGGCCGGGAGTGAGCAGAGTCCATTCGGGTGGCACTCAGGTCAGGCACGAGTCACGCACGCCTTACAGAAGTGTGGACAGCAGTTACTCAAGTGCCAGCCACGAGGAGGTCAGCTCAGTGTCACACTCTCCTCCCAATAGAGACAAGAATGTGGACGTGAAGCACACCCGGCACCAGCGGCGACCCAGCCTCTCAGATTTCTAGCCAGGTCATCTGCTCACCACACATCATGGCTGGGATGACCCGAAGCCATCAAGCCTGGTCTGTTACCTCAGCTCGAGGCACATCAAAATCCACAGGGGTGCCAGGCTGACTCGGGCCCAGGACCCTGACTGCCTTCCCAAGAAGCATCCTGAGTTTGTTAAGACGGGACTGGGTCAGCAGAATGACAGATGGAGAACCGGGTCCCGGCACCTCCCATTACAGAGCGGCTGCCTGGAGTCAGACGCCTGTGCCAAGCAGCTGTGCTGAACTGGCAGGACGGCACCCTGGGCATCACCGGGACTGAGCTCCATGTGAAATGTCTCGGGTTGGAACCAGGACTGGGAGGCCTGTCGAGGGGTTTGGTGGGTAAGAAGCAGGTTTGTGTCGGGGGCTCTCAGTGGCACTCTGGGTTCTCCATGGCCTCGGGGGGCCATCTGCTGTGCCCTCCAGTGACACTTGGGAGTCCAGCAGCCCACCTGACACAGCATGGACTGCAAGATCCACACAGACCAAGGGCCCCAGTCACTCCCGGGCCACCAGGACCAGCCGCAGGTCAGCTAACACGCCTGAATGTCTGATGTCTGTAAACCACGGAGCTATGAAACTGGCCTACACTCTCAGCCGGTGTCCCTGAGACACCTGCACCTCGGAGCTAACTGGACAACAGCCCCCAGGCCACAGCACTCACGTAAGGGCTGCATTAGGAGGCAGAGGCTGCACTGAAAGCGGGATGCCAGGCTCCAGGCAACAAAGCCTTGTCCAGCACATCACCCTGGGTCCCGTGCACCTCCAGTCCACACCCATGGAGCCAAGACAGACACCGCACAGGACAGTGCTGGCTGGCGCCCTCAGCAGGTCCGCAGCGAGGCAGCTCCTGTCTGCATCCTCTGGAGGTCACGCCACCCTTGCAGAGGACAGTGAGGCCTGCTCTTCAGTGTCAGGTCCGCCCTGCTGGCCTGCGGCAACGACTTCACCATGACAACTGCTGTTCCAGTCCTCATTCCTCTGTCCTGCTCACTGCTCAGGCTCCCTAAGTGCAGAGCTCAAAGCAGGCTCCTGCAGCACAGGATGTCAGAGGAATGCTTGAGGACTACAACCTAGGAAGACAGCAGTTCCATGAACTATGAACTTCGGTCAGACGACAGCCTATGAACCATGACCTCAGCCAGAGAGAAGCCCTTTGAACTATGATCTTGTGTTAGACCACTGGCTGTGAACTACAACCTTCAGTCAGACAACAGCCAGTAAACTATGACTATAGTCGGACAGCAGCCCTAAGAACTACAACCTACAGTCGGAAGACAGCCTGTGAACTATATGACCTCAGAAGCAGCCCTGCAAACTATGACCTTCAGTCAGATGACAGCCTGTGAACTATGACCCTCAGGAGACAGTCCTATGAATGAAGCATGATCAAAATACATTTAGAATATTTAACACATTCATGACAAAGCCATAATCTGTGTGTCCGCTGCTGGGCAGCACGGGACAGTTATGCATATAACACCAGTGGTTCAAGCCTGTAGATTTGTATTAAGTTCAGAAAAGTTTATTATAGTAAAAGACACATTGCCATTAATCCCCTGCAAAATCCTCCCTCTTGCTTTGAACACACTTATCCCATTGTTCCTGGCATTTTCTGAAGCAACTCTGATAGTCCTCTTTTGTGAGTCTTTATGAGAAATACAGCAAAAACTGCTGCCAAGTGACAGATAAAAACATGACAGTGTGTCCTCATCCACCTCATTCACCAGATCTAGCACAGTGTGACTTTGGACTCTTTCCCAAGTCAAAATGACCAACAAAGATAGATGTTTGAATGGATTCAAGACACCAAGGCAATCACAGTAGTGCAACTAAAGACACCAAAGAGGACTTTCAGACCTGCTTCAGAAAGTGGCAAGAATGATGGGATGAATGTGTTTGAAGTGAGGGGGAATATTTTGAGGATTCATAGCAATATGTCTTTAGTTGTAATAATTTTTTAAAAATTTAAACACTTGGGCGGGGATTTAGCTCAGTGGTTCCACCACCTGCCTCACAAGTCCAAGGACCTGAGTTTGATCCCCAGTACCAAAAAAAACCCAAAAAACTTAAACACAGAATTTTTCATCACATCATATATGGTCTTGTGGGCTCAGCCTCTTTCTAGATAAGGTGAACTATGACAGGGGCACAGGTCTAAAAGAACCAGGGTGCACCCAGCAGGCTGACCACAGCCCACTCACTAAGCTACTCATCGGGTACCTTTGCCGATGAAAGCTGGCGATCACGCTGTGCCAGAGCAACAGATACCGAGCAGCCACAATTTAGATTATGCCACATACAAGGAACTATGGCTTTCAACTGAGGATGGTTAATACCAACGGAACTGGTTTGCTGTACGCTGTGCCCATTAAGAACAAATCAGAAAGCCAGCGATCGGGACAGCAACTAGGTACCTTCATCAGCTCCTCCACACACGAGAGATAGATTCTGAAGATGGCTGCTGCCGAGGGCGGCCCAATGTACTGCTTGATGTCAGCTCTGTCCACGAAGGCCACGTCGATCTTTTCCGTGATGTTAGAGGTGGTCAGAATCACCACGTTGGCATGCCTGTGTGGTCGAGGCAAGGACACAGGCACCATAAGCCTGGGGGACTAACGAGTGCTCCCTGCTGGATGAAAAGGACAGGGGACGCACGGCCTGTGGGAGGCATGGGGAGGTGGCTCAGCAGCCTCACGCAGGTGGCTCTTCTCAGAGCCACTTCCTGTGCAGCCTGCAAAGCCTTGCCACGACCCCACCTGACCCCAGCCCACGCCCACGGGCACTCCTGGCTGCCACTCTCCCAGGGCGCCTGCTGTGGTCACTCCTTTGCCTTTTGGAGAGCTCACCTTGACCTCACCTGCCTCACTTCCTCACCTCCTTCAATCCTGGGCCCCACCTACTGTAACCCTGGCACCCACCATTACCCCGGCCTGAGCAGGCTACAAGTCTCATCACCACTGACTTCTGCCCTCCAGCTTCTAAACTCCACAGCCAGCCTCCATCATCTGCTCTGCTTACCAACATCCCCCAAGGCCTGGCATGAGCCAGCAGACTGGGCACAGGTGCTCCACAGGCCCTGGGTGGCCTGCTACAGAGGGTATAACTACGCTGTCCTCCTGGGCCCGAAGTGGCATGGGAAGCTGTGAAGGGGGAGCCCCAGGGGAAAGATAGCCCCTCTGCGGGTGAGCAGAGCCGAGCCAAGGATGGAGACCTTCTAGGGTTGAGCCCCTCCCGCTGCTAACTTCCAGTCAGGTGCCTGGGGCAGAGAAGACAGGGTGCATTGGTCAGGAGCTGGGTCTGGAGAGCCAGGAGGGCAGCACAGTCAGGTCACATGGAGGCAGGAGTGGACAGGGCCAGCAGGGGTGGGACAGTCACCTAGACAGGCCCCAAGGCTATGGAGGGAACAGACTAAGTAGGGCCCAGGGCAGGTGTGCCCCCCACTCCTTCCCGAGCCCACATCCCTCATCCCCGAGGGGACAAGGAAGATGGTGACTCTCTTCCAGCTTGAGCAAGTATGTGGCAAGGCCATCAGTGTGATGGGGACATGGGGGGACCCCAGATAGGTGCGGTTTTGGGGTGAAATGAGTGGCCCAGGAGTGTCTGGTGTGATGACTGGTCTATGGCAGGGACTTGCCCACTCAGAGCCGTGAGCCACAGTAGAGGAGTAGGTGACACAGAAGAGACATGTAGGTGGAGAGAGGCTGCAGACAGGATGTGGGTGAACTCCTGGCCTGATGGGGGAGCGAGGCAGCAGGAGCTGAGGCCAGGAGAGCGGGGCTGGAGGAGTCGCCAGAGGAGAACACAGCCATGCACACAGTGGCTATGGAGGGCAGAAGCAGTGAGGCAGGACAGTGCGGGGCCAGGAGGACGTCCAGATAAGGAGGGGTCCACACCTGGAGAGGGGCAAGGAGGAAGCAGGAGCTGGGCAGGACCAGGCCAAGCCCCCCCTGCAGATCCCCCCCAGCTCCTCTCCAGGACACTGCAGACATTCTCTACTGCACACAGCAATGGCCTGCAGAAAATACCCCTCCGCAGGCCAGTCCAGCGCCACCCCACTGCAGAGCCTGGCTTGAGAGTGGCACCCAGGCCCCTGGAGGGAGAAGGAGGCTTTAGAGGAGCAGCTTGAGAGTGCAGATTATCAGGTGCTGGAGGCTGCACAGAAGCTGCTGGGATTCTTGTCTGAGCTGTGTGTCCCTGGGGTGGGCTGTCAGCAGTCACCCACGAAGCCTGCTCATCTCTAGCACAGGGCAGGACGGTGCAGACCACACAGCGCTCTCTGCCCTGGCCCAGGTGGGCAAGTATGCAGCAACCTCAACCCGACCAATGCTGGCGGTGTTGACACTAATGCCCAGTGCAACCGTGGTCTATTCTTTATCTTGCGCATTCCTGCACTGTGGAAAGTGCACCATGCCCATCTTCTGTTTTACATCTGTAAAACTTAACGAATTGAAGATTCTTTTCAAAAAAATAATTTACTACCTACGCTGCATCCAGCATGGAGAAAGACAGTCAATACTCAGTGTCAAGTGCATCTTGGCACTGCCCATTTGAGCCTTACCTTTTAATCTGGTCAATTTGGGTCAAGACAGCATTGACCACACGGATGGCATCCGATGGCTCCGCACCTGCCTGGCAAGCATTGCGAGCAGCTGTGAGACTTTCCACCTGTGGGCAGAGCGACAGGTCAATGGGGTCAGTGCCTGGACCCTCGCAAGCAGCTGGAGGACTAAGTGGGCACTGCCAGTGGGAGCACAGGGCCTGAGGTGTTGGGGCAGGGGCCCTGCGGCACAGAGAACAGATGGCAGCAGGACTGAGTGAGGGGAAGCAATAGCAAGAGGCAACCACTGACGGGGCCCACCTCATCAATCAGCACGAACACCAGAGCTTCCTTGTCATCAATCAAGTCTTGGATCTTCTGGAACATCCTAGTTACCAGCTTGCCACTCTGCAACAAAACACTCCTCAGTGCTGACTTGCAGTCCCCATGCGAGATGCAGCGGGCACTGCTGTTGTTTGTACCCCCGCTGCCCCCAGGCCTCACGAGCTCCTCAGAAAAGGCCCTGGATCAGAGAAGCCAGGATGGCCTGCAAGGTCAGCCCAGATGCTCCCCCTGCTGTGTGACCCCTTCAGCACTCCCTGTCCGACACCATGCTAGGCTTGAACACCCACCATGGGGACAGACTCATGCAAGGGGCCTTCAGAGGGGCACCCAGCCACGTCATTCTCTTGGGACTGTGCTTCCCAGCCCACATGAGCAAACACGAAAGACCTACTGCCTGCTCTGTGTCGGCTCCACGTCCTCTCCTATCTGCTGGGGAGGTCTACGGTGTGACCAACAGGGTCTCCCAGGCCCGGCCTCCCTCCAAGTCCCTCGGAGCTCTGCAGCTCCTCTGTGAGCAGTCAGTCCGTCACCTTCTCGGTTCACCCACTTCTCCCATGACCTTTCGTGTTCAGAGCATTCATCTCATATACAGGAGACTGCTTTTCCAACTGCCTGTTTGACAGTCCAGACATAAGAACATTTGATACTTACTTCTGAAAACCACTTGGAAAAGAGGCTGTGGCTGTTTATTTCAATGAACTGGCCGTACCGGTACCTGTGATGATGAGAACAGGTAAGAGAGCTGCTGCCCAAGCCAGGTCCAGCCCATCCTCAGAGGCGGGCCGGCAGCACTCGGGTCCCTTTACTGCCACATCCCTGCTGGGAACTCCTAGCGTGGGGAGTCACTGCAGTTCCCCAAAGGACAGAGGCACCTGCTCTGTGACTCACTAACTCTGAGAAATCTAACAAGAGGCAGTAAATAGTTCTAGATTATAGCAAAGTTTTCCCACAGCTCTGTTTGAATTAAAGAGTAAAACCTCTCCTTTTTAGCTAGTTGTAATTTATATTTCTATGTTTAAAGAGAATCACTAATAACAACATAGCAAACAAACAAAGAACAAAAACCCCGAAGTATCAGGAGGCTGGCAGGAGCTGAGCATTTTCTTCCTCCTTCCACGGTGTGACAGCACCTTCTGGCAGACCAGAGCCCTGGGCCACTCGACCACAGGAGGCGCCCTGACACCTGCGGACTGCAGCGCTGACTCCTCTGTCCCTCAGGTGGGGGTGGACCCACAGACACAGACCCCGGCCCAGCCAAAGAGGAACCAGGACCAAGCGAGAGCAGCCAGCTTGCTCAGGTCACAGGTCCTCAGAAGAATTGCTTTCCCAAAGTGTCCCTGGCATTCCATTCAAAGCCAAGACAAAGACAGATCGTAGCCTCTGCTTAACAAGGGGCAGTGGGAAAAAGGCTGGCATGAGTATTAAACAAAATTAACTGTAAAACATTATTTAGATAGGATGAAAAACAAAAGATTCTTTTTGCCATTTCTAAGCCACTTAATACATATTTCCAGGGTTTTGTACTTGAAAGAAAGTTGTACTTCTTATTTCTTCCCTCTGATGTTTTAAGAAACTGCCCCTAGAGATCTTTTTTTTGTTTGTTTGTTTTTTGGTACAGACTCAGGACCTTGTGCTTGCGAGGCAGGTGCGCTGCCACTGAGCTAAATCCCCAGCCCTCCCTAGAGATTTTTAAAACAGATGCATTTCAGTGAGTCAAAAGAAAGGCCAAGTCACTAAACACAAAGATAAAAATAAAGCAGTCTCCTCATGTGAAAATTCAAGACATTTTTGAAAAGAAATAAAACAGATGTAATAGATCTCAGGATGTCCTCTTAGTACTAGAGTATCAGGCCCTCGATCCACCCAAAGCCTCAGATGAGAAAACTGGACAAGGCAAAGCCACATCTGGTCAGGACCAGTCTGCAGGCAGTGGAGGTCCCAGCCCCGAGAGAGGAGCAGGGAGCCCGGCCACTGCCCTGGCTGTGTGGAGGGACCGTCCCTCAGTGGCACTGCTCTGCTGAGCTAAGGAACAGGCCAGGCTCAGAGAGAGGGAGGTAGCTGGGTAATGCAGGGCAGAGTCCCAGAGGGGAGATGGGGAAAACCTCCCTGGAAAGTAGCATGGTCCCGTGTCTCTGCTGAACACTAAGGCCAGTGAGCAGGGAGAGTCCGGAGCTAGAAAAAGGCTCTGTACATCTGTGAGCTGCGAGGGCTGGGACTCTCACGGCCACCATGGAGAATACGGATTTGTCATTCCAGGTCCTCCATGCAGACCCAGACAAGCACCCTCTGTGTGAAGACAAGACTAGCCCTAGAGCCCTGGCTAACAGCACAGAAACAAGGTCCAAGAACTGTGGAAGACATGACATTCATACACTTCAAAGCACCACCTTCAGTGTTTAAGACAAACGTGACTCCAAACCAGAGATAAGCCAGTCAGCGGAGACAGAGAGACATCATGACATGACACAGGCGGCAGGCCACAACATTCAACTTGTCACACATTTTAACAATATAAGGGAGGCAGAAAGGAAAGGTACAAAAAGAACCAAATGGACTCTTCAGAGAAACATCCTACCAAAAATAATTTCTTTCTTTTTTTTTTCAGTGAAAAATAATTTCACTGAATGGAATTAAAAGTAGATTAAGCAGGCTGGGCATTTAGCTCAGTGGTTCCGCTGCCTGTCTCACAAGCTAAAGATCCCAAGTTCAATTCCTGGTACCAAAAAGAAAAAAAAAAGTAGATTAAGCCAGGCTTGGTGGCACATGCTTGCAATCCTAGCACTCGCTCAGGAGGCTGAGGCAGGAGGATCACTGTGAGTTCGAACTCAGCCTGAACAACCTAGCAAGACCCAGTCTCAAGAAAAAAAAAGCAGATTAGACACTACAGAAAAATGATGAATTGAAGATGCAGCAACAGACATTGTTCAAAGTGAAACACAGATATTTTATGAAAAAGCACATCAGTGCCTTGTAGGACAAGATAGAGCAACCTCACATGCCAATAAATAGGTTCCAGGGAAAAGAGAGGGTAGGGAAACAAGTGAAGAATAACAACCAATGACTTTCCAAAATGATGAGAACCGATACCTGAAGTCGCAGAAAGAACTCAAGGAAGGATGGACAGTCCAAAGAGAGGCCAGCACTCCTCACCCAGTAAAAGCACAGTGGACAGAAACCAGCAAGGCCATCATGCACAGGACCTGCACCTGTACCATGCACCACCCTCTTGTCAGTGAGCCTGGACATCACTGGGACGCAGGCTGCCACAGATCAAGGCCGAGATCAAGTCCTGAGATCAAACTCAGGATCACGATACGCAGAAAAGAATCCACTACTCATGTAAAGCAATCAAAAGCGAAAGCTTCACACATTGCAAATCCCATTCCCACAATGTCCTCTCTGTCACCAGTTACCTGCTGGACAGTCTGATGGTCAGTTTCTGGGCTAAGGCTTTACACAGGGATGTCTTCCCAGTTCCTGGAGGACCTGTAACAAGAGCCAGGCAAAGGTGTCTCTAAGCCAGTGTAGTGAGTTTGCTGGAACAACAGTAGTTGCTTAACCACAATATAAAATAAGGAAGAGTTAAAAGCTATTGCTCTTACAGCAGGTACTGCTTGTGAACCTACAAAGAAGTCCGAGAGGAGCCATGAAATATCAATACACTTTAGAAAGTCCTCTTTCTTCCTAATTGGACCCTTCTTATATTCCTGACCCCTCCCCTAGCACACTGCTTCTTGGCCTGCAGCCCAGCTCAGCATTCTGGGAGGCAGCGATTTTTCTGGTCTACATCCTGTTGACGGTCCTTGTCCCACTTCCTCTATGAAACCTACCTACTTAGGCACCTTTCGAAGGCCACAGACACCTTCATCAGTGGAGAATGCCACTGAGCAAAGCTGCTGCTGCTGCAACCTGCAGCAGCCCCATCTCTACCTGCAGGTGGTCCTAAGTGGGTGGCACCCTGTGCTGTGTCAGACAGCATGGTCAGCACTGTCCCCAAGGGGCACGTGTGAGGGCCCAGAGGGAGGTTCAAGTCTTGGGGGCAAGCTCATGAAGGGGAGCATGGCACCAGTCCCTTTGTTACTCTTTTGGTTCTTGGCAGGGACACAGGGACTCTCGCCCACCACGTGCTCCTACTGTGCTGTCACAGACCCACAAGCAGCAGAACCAACCCGCCATGGACCGAAACCTCTGCGACTGAGCCAACATGGCCCATTTCTCTTGGTAAGCAGATTTTCTCAGGAGGCTGCTGCTCACTAGCACTGCAGCTAAGGCCAGGCTCTCCCTGTACATTCCCCATTTACTACACAGTCCCCAGACGCGGGCTCGAGGAAGCTGAGGTGCCCCACAGGGAAGACTGAGTGCATCGGTGGAACGTGGAGATTGCCTGAGTCTGCTGCTCCACAGCACTTTCAATAACTAAAGTGGAGACAAGCACCTGATTCCAAACAGTTCCTTTCATTAATGCAAATCCCTATGGCTGTCCTCTCTGACCTTGTTGCTAGGATGCCATGCTGGGGACCATCATGAAGCTCAATTACCCAGAGCTTCTGCCTCACCTTAACGTGGGCACTCTCGTGATCTCATTCAGTCCCCATCTCCTTTCTACCCAGTGGCATGGAAACAAAGGCAAACCAACACCATTTTCTCCTGAGAGAACCTGACTAAATTCCTTTTAAAATATGGCTTTTGCGGCTGGGGGTTTAGCTCAGTGGTTCCACCACCTGCCTCACAAGCACAAGGACCAGGGTTTGATCCCCAGTACCCCCCAACAAAAGGCTTTTGGGGTCAGGGATTTAGCTCAGTGGTTCTGGCACCTGCCTTGCAAGCACAAGGTCCCGAGTTCGATCCCCAGTACCAAAAAAAAATATGTCTTTTGCAGTCCACTCTCACTAAGTGAAGATCAGGAATACTATGCAGAAACACAAAGCAGTTTCTACCTGAGGGATTCTCATCAGCTAGTGAAATAATGCCATTACTTAATACAAAAAGTTGCAGGGCAGAAATCAGCTAGCTGCCAAAGGAAGGTCAAGTGACAAAGGCCTGTGACGTGGATCAGCATTTCAGAAAGGGATGTTCTGGGACAATGCTGGCTCCTGTAGAAAACAGAGCTGAAGCTCCTTGTGGAAGGACAAGACAAAAGGAAAAGCTGAATTTCGTGTCTGTTCTCACCGTGCAGGAGCACCACTCGGTTCCAGGTGATGAGGTTGCTGTCCACATTCTTGTCTGAGAACAGCAGGGTCGTCATCACGTAGTCAAGGAGCTGGCAGAGAAAGAAAGCAGGTGAAGGCCACCAAGGCAGTGCTGCTAGGGCTTGCTACTGAGGGACAGGTGCTCGGCAACTGCCTCCCAGGCTCTCATTTTAGAAGGCGACTCGGAGAAGCAAGAGGGTTAGCGTCGGCTATTACTACTGAGAGGCAAGAGAGACAAAATGGCTGCTTTCGCCTAAAACACCAACACTCAGCAAAGTCCCAGAGGGTCCCAGGCACAGAGCAGCCCCTCCTCCAGAACCCCAGCCGAGCCATGGAGGCACACAGCAGGCCTGCCGTCACGGTTCTGGGGAGCAGCGGGAGGTGGGGGCAGGTTCCAGGCGCACCCCGAGGGGGTGAGGTGCAGGGGTCCTGGCCCACTGTCTCTCCTCTGGCTCCCCTGAGGCTCCCCAGCCTGTCCCTTGCCCTCCTCCCCGAGACCAGGTCTGTGCTAGGCAGCGCTGGGAGACGGGGATCCCAGGCGGACCAAGTCCCAAAGGCTCCCGAGCCAAGGGGCTTGAAGGCACTGCAGAGCACAAGACTGAGTCTCTTCAATGAACAGGACATTTTCAGAAGAACCACAGGAACTTACATGTGATTTGACTTCCACGTCATACACTAGGCTTTCCCAAAGCCCATGGAATTCAGCTATGAGGAAAGGAAAAAGAAAGCCCTAGTTTTAGGAAGACAGACATCACACTCACCCAGGGGGTCTGTGTCACCCACCACCCACATGGTAGACAGTGGTTCTGACACAGCATAAGCACAGTTGTACATTTGCCTTCAAATATTAGTGTTTCTTAAACTTAAAGTTCTAGTCACATGACATTCTGACAGTTAACTAAGAGTAAAATAACTTTTCTCATGTCTTCTTATCATGCACAATTTTCTATACCAGGCCTGTGCCTTAACAGAGCTCTCCCCATGTGGCAGGCTAAATCTAGCTGTTGGCATGGCAGACATGGACCCTGACAGCAGAATTAACCCCAACCTGCACCAGCTAGAGCCCATCAGCAAAGCCCCCGAAGAAGCATGGAGAAAGCAGGAGGGGCTGAGCATGGCAGTCCCTGCCATGATCCCAGCACCCTGGGAGGCCCAGGCAGGAGGACCGCAAGTCCAAGCCTGGCTTGGGGAGCTCAGCAACTCAGGGAGACCCTAGCTCAAAAAAATTATTTTTAAATGGCTGGTGCCAACTGCAAGAGAAACCACCAACAGACCTAACAGACAACCTACAATGCTGGAAGAAATATTTAGCAGCTCTACTTCAGACAAAGGACTGCTATCTAGAATATATAAAGAACTGAAAAAAATCAGACCCCCCCAAATTCAAAGACCCAATTCAAAAATGGGCATCTGAAATGAACAGACATTTCTCAGACAAAGAAGTAAAAGCAGCAAATAAATATATGACAAAATATTCAACATCACTGGTCATTCGAGAGATGCAGATGAAAACAACACTGAGATTCTACTTCACCCCACAAAGAATGGCTGCTATCAAGAAATCAACCAATAACAAATGCTGGCGGGGGTGTGGAGAGAAAGGAACCCTTCTCCATTGTTGGTGGGAGTGCAGACTGGTGCAACCACTGTGGAAATCAGTATGGAGATACCTCAAAGAACTAGGACTAGAGGTCCCATTTGACCCAGATAGTCCCCTGCTGGTCATCTTCCCCAAAGAATTAAAAGAATCATACCACAGTGATATATGCACACCCATATTTATAAGCTGCACAGTTTGTAATAGCTAGAGCTTGGAAACAGCCCAAGTGTCCATTAACTGGAAACTAGATAAAGAAGATATGTTTTTTTATAAAATGGAGTACTACTCAGCCTTAAAGAATGAGAAACTGGAGTCATTTATAGCTAATGGATGCATATTGAGGCCATACTCTTAAGTGAAATAAATAGGACACCCATGTGTAAATACCGAATAGTTTCTCTAGTGTGAGAAACTGAAAGTGTAAACAAGGGTTAAAATGATTAAAATGAATAATTGATAATTTGAAATAGGAAAAAAGGTCCAAAGACGAAGAGGTGAAGGGAGGGGAAGAGGAAAGGAAAAGAGGGAAAGGAAAAACTATGAGAAAAGAAAAAAAAAAAAAAAGGAAACGAAGTCTATGTAAATAGGGAAGGGTGGAGGGGGTGAAAGGTGCACAGGTAATGGGGAATAAATAAGAACAAAGATACATCATGTACAGGTACAAACACCCAATGATAAATGGAAATGAACTGTATACCTAAAATGTACCAATAAAAGAACTAAAAAAAAATAAAAAATAAAAAAAACCAAATGGCTGGTGCCTCATTTCTTTGAGCACCTACACTTCACTCGTGAGGGTGTCCTATATCTAGAGGCTGGGCGTGGTAGCACATGCCGGTAATCCCAGCACTTGAGAGACTGAGGCAGGAAGATAGCCGCAAGTTGGAGGCCAGCCTGGGCTACATAGTAAGTTCAAGGCCAACCTGAACTACATAGCAAGACCCTGTCTCAAAAAACTAAAAAGAAAATCAAAAAAGACTGGGAATGTAGCTCACTCTTTAGCTTACCACAAAGGCCCTGGGCTCAATCTCCAATACTGCCAAAAAATAGGAAAAAGCAAAAGCCAAAGAAGAGAGAGGTGCCCACATAGGTATGACACTCATCCTGGAAGGCTCCATTTCCTTACTGTGAACCTGCTGTATGTGGATACAGACTGTGCCCCAAGGCCATGTATTAAATGTCTGGCCTCTACTTGTCACCAGTCACCATCGGGTGGAGATGGGAGCTTTAAGAGGCGGGGCCAAGTGGAAGGTCTTGGGTCATGGGCTGTGGCTTCACCAGGCATAGTGGGACATGAGGCCCCTGTTGTCCTTTCCACCTGGCCATGAAGTGAACGCACCTCTGCCATGTGCCTGGCCAGGATATGCTACCTAGGAACAGACCCTAAGCAACAGGCAACCAAGCATTAAACCATCTGTAAGCTGATCATCCCAAGCATTTGTTATGGTCACAGAAAGCTAATAGCAATATACTTTTCATCTCATAAAAGATAAAACATCCTAGAACTGTACAAAACAGACAGAATCTCCTCAGCGACTTGGCAAACCCAAGAGTGTACAACCCTCTGACCCTGGCCCTTCTCGGTGGCTCCACACCCATCTGGCCCTGTACCTGCAGGCAGAACCCAGTGATTTGCTGCGACTATGTTTTCTGACTCCTCCTCCAGATTCTCACTACTAGGGCCATCTTCATTCAGCTGGAAGACATGCAGAGCAACAGTGCAGGCACTCAAATCAATGGGCTGTGAATGAGAGAGAAGGCAAGTAAATCAACACACCTCAAAATCTCTTCCTTTTCAATTCCAACTAATTAGATGCTAAAATCCAAAAGTATGGTTGATTCATAGCCAAAAATGAGTCATCAGTGACCGTATTTGTCAATCACATCTTGTAGTTTCCCATTTCTTTTTTTGCAGTTGGTTTTTTTTAACTGTCCTCCAGTTTGGAACCATCAAATGTTTTGTTTTCATTTTTCTCAAAATCAGACTAGGATACTGAGTTTCAATGCAGAGGTGAAGGCCCCTCCTCACCTTGGATCAGCAGTACAAGATACACACCACACAACTGATAATTTTAGCCTCAATCACTTGGTTATGGGAGGACTGTGAGATTTTTTTACTGGGAAGTCATACATCATTCCTTTTCCATAGTTTATTGTTTGGAAGTGGAATAGTGCGGTCCACACCTCAGGACTGGTCGGGGGAGATCAGATGCTACCTTGTGAGGAGACCTACATACATAATCTGCAAATATCCTATAAAGACCCCCCCCCATTTACTTAATCACTTCCTTGTATCACTATGGACTGAGACATAGTTAGGTTATGATCTAATACTAAATATCCTTTTTGTTGGTACGATTATTTCAGATTTTGTCCACTTGGCATTAATTCAGGTTAGCTCCTGTTTCCATCTGACATGTCCTTATCCTTTTAGTGTTTCTGAGCATTCATAACTTGCTGGTACTACGAGATGATCCAGTAACTTGCCTGCCCAGCTATGGATATAATCACGTACATAAGAAACCAAGATCTCTCTTACTGGAGAACATCAGGGTCCTACCCAATGAGGAGTTGAGTCTCCACTAACTTAACACCAATAAGGCAGCACAAGGCAGAGGTCAGGTAAAGGGGGTACCCTGCTCTCCTCCTGCTGTGGGACACTGGGGCCCATGGGGTGCTGAGCTTCCACCTTACCAAGCAGCAACAGCAACCTGAAATGCTGTTTGCTCCCTTCCCTCAGCAACCACAAGCCTGATGGGAGCTGCACTCCCACTCCCAGGGTAGGATGATGCCCATTTGTTCCCCACACGTCTCTGAAGTCTAGTGAGTCTGCACCTCCCTTTTGCCTGTGTGTTATCAGCGAGACCCTGTGGGATGCTGAACACAGATATTCACCAGGCTCTCCACAAATACTTAAGATTTAGTAGAGGACCAGGGATTTAGCTCAGTGGTTCCGGTGCCTGACTCAAAAGTGCAAGGTCCCGAGTTCAATCCCCAGTACCAAAAACAACAAAAAGATTTAGTAGAACACTACCTGCCACCCCAAGAACTAGAAAATAACACGAATGAGAAAAGGTAACCAAAAATTGGACATCAGAACTGAGGAAAATCATGTTCCCTGAATGTTAGTGGGCCCTACATATAATTTTACATAATGCTGTATCTGCTATCATGATTCTGATATTACTATATATTCTTCAAAGTTATCTTCCTTTTGTACTAGCCAAGTCTTATTTGAATTTTCAGGTTTAGTTAATAATTCACCATACTGGCTATTTCTTGTTCAAATGACTGTTTTTTCCCCTGTGACTGGATCCTAAGTCTACAGGATGAAGAATGGCTGCTTGTCTGGGTCTTTTCTGAGAACTCTGTAAGTGCCAGATAGTGGTCAGAACTCCTTTGACATTAAGGCACAGAGAGACAGGGAATAGGAGGAAAAAAACCCTGTTGGGCTGGGAGTTGACAAAGAGAAACATTTGTTTTACTACAAGGTATTTGGTTTCCATTGGGGTGACTGAAGTAGCCATCAAAGGAAGAAGTTTGGGGTGACAGAATACACAGGTAGCTTATGTGTACACATGGTGGTGTCACATAACTGAGCTGGTTCCTTTAATCGATGTCCAAAATATTCAGGCACAGAATTTGAGAGATTTTGAATAACTTTGTTGGACAGACTGTTTTCTCCATGATTCAGCTCCAAGATGGTATCAAAGCAGATTAGTGGACTAATGGGGAATGGGAACACATGTAGTTTTCTGACTGTGCCTTTTCCCTCTTAATACAGCTTGGAAACATACTTCTATCAGTAGATGGAAATCTAGTTCTTCTTTTAATGCCTACATCCTGTTTAATGTAAATGTATCAAATTTATTTGGCCAATTTCTGGTTGGTAGAAGGTGGCAAAGTATTTCAAATTATAGGTGCTAACAATATGGAACAAATATTTGTCTGTATACATCTACAGAACTGCATATTAGTTAAGATAAATTCCGATGAGTGAATCTGCAGTCAAAATGAGATTATTAGTTTTCGCAGGGGGCCGGGGATTTAGCTCAGTGGTTTTGCCGCCTGCTATGCAGGCGCAAGGACCCAAGTTCGATGACTGGTATCAAAAAAAAAAATGTCATGGCTACCCCTAAACCCTCTAGTCAGGTTGTGCTAATCTGGAGAGCTTTTCCTTTCAATTCAGGTGGGCCAAAACCAAGGACCATAGCATCAACTCTTAGTCTTAAAAAATGTATAAAGTACACGTCATATGCAAAATTTCAGGGCCAAGCCCACTGTTTAAAGTGGCAATTCATACGGTGCTGAGTGATGCTCTTCCCTCAGGACACATTTCTAGTTATTCTTGTGCTGGTAACAGAATGGTCCCCAGGCACCCAGCTCACAGAGCACCCCTGTTCCCCCACATGGGCTAAGATGGTGGGGCAGACAGTCCATGCTCAGGAAGCAAAAGTTTCCAGACAGGGAGCCCATCTCCCCTCTGTGACCTGCACACTTCCTGCAGCCCTAACAGATGCTCCAAGCACTTCAGGACCACTTAGCCGACAGAGTCAGAGACAGGCGCACAGACCTCAACAACACAGCCCACTACTCTATGTGCAGCTTTCCAACTCCTGGGTTCCAGTCTGTCCTCTGCTCACTCGGAGCATCCTGACACTTGGGCCGAGTCTCATGCCAGCACCCAGCTCCAGGACAGACAGCCAGAACTTGTCTGCATCCAAACCAAAAGATAAGCAAATAACAGACAGCAGACAGTCATGATACCAGCTCTGTATCAGCTGGGGTGAACTGTCACCAGTACTTCAAATCAGTAAGTTACCTGAGGATCTTTAATCTTTAGGTCTGTGTCAACAATAGACACAGACTGTACATTTCTAGTCAGAAAAGGTTCATCAAACTCCGTCCATGAGTAATCACCAAACACAATATTATGCCTGTTGAGCAACTTTCGAACATTCAATTTTATGTCTTCTTTTTTTGCAGTGCTATGAAAACACAAAATACACAGAAAAGACCTAAGTTAAAAAACAAAACAAAAACAAAAACAAATTGAGACCATACTCAAGAAATTCATGAGCTAAGGATAGGCAGATCATGTGCCCACCCAGGGATCCAACGTAGTCCCACCACCAGCTCTGCACCCTCCGGAAGTCCCCTCCTTTCGCCACTGGAGAGGCGGGACGCTCGGATTCTTGCTCTCTTGGGCTATGGTGAGGCTGAATGCACACATCCGGTGTTTATTTATTAACACTGAACAAGAGCCCGCCCCTAGTCAACCAGGGCTGTGGCCGGCACTGCGGCTCCCAAGCCCAGGTCCCTTCCAGCCCGCAGCCGGCTCCAGAGCCCTGGCAGCAGCTCCCCCAACCCCCACACTCCCGCCCGCGGCCCCTCTAACTCTGACCCTGACCGCTGGGCTCTGTTCCCAGTCAGCCTCGGCCGCGTGAGGTCCCGGGGTCCACGCCCGGGCCGCTCCGCTCACCTGCCGCCGCGCTGCAGCACCTCCACGTGCACGGCGGGCGCCTCAGCTACACACGGCAGCGCCTGCTTCAGGTCGCCCACCGCCTCGTCCATGTCGCCGCCGCCGCTCCGGGATCCGCGGGGACCTGGCTGCAGGACCCTGTTGGCCCGCCCGGCCCCTAAACTCGGGGCCACCCCGCCCGACAGCGCTTCGAATCTGCCGCGCGCGGCGCACCGCCCTCTGACCCGGAAGCTCTCGCTGCGCCGCTTCCCCGAGCCGGAAGTACTCGGCGGCGGCTCGGCCATTTCCGGCAGGCGCAGGCCGGGCTTCCGGATGCGGCGCTTCCTTGGGTCTGTGGTCTTCGCCTGCCGTCGCAGCCATGGGAAAGAAGCACAAGAAGCACAAAGCCGAGTGGCGTTCGTCTTACGAGGGTGCGGCGACCGGAGCCGGGGGGCAGGCCTGGGGGGCGGGCGGGGTCCGAGGCTGGGGCGGGCTCGGTTGAAGACTCCCGCCCCAGCACCGGCCGTCCCCAGCACCGGCCGTCGGCGCCTGTCCTCCGCGGGGTCCGCATAGCCCCGAAAGATGCAGTGCTTCTGTCTGTTCGCAGATTACGCGGACGCGCCGCTGGAGAAGCCGCTGAAGCTGGTGCTTAAGGTCGGGGGCAGTGAGGTGACCGAGCTCTCAGGGTCCGGCCACGACTCCAGCTACTACGACGACAGGTCGGACCACGAACGGGAGAGACACCGGGAAAAGAAGAAGAAAAAGAAAAAGAAGGCGGAGAAGGAGAAGCACCTCGATGACGAGGAGAGGAGGAAGCGGAAAGTAAGGAGAACAGCGGCCACCTGGCCAGGGTCTCAGTTTGCCTGTGGCTGTCCCTTCGGTGGGGATCCAGAAGCAGAGGATCCGAAGAAGAGGCTTCGGAATGGCAGGGGGGCGCTGTCCTGTGTGGTGCACCCCAGAAGGGCTCCCAAGAGGGAAGACTGCAAGGCAGCAGAGGGATGCTGTCCAGTCTAGGTGTACCCCAGCTGCTCTGCCTCTCACTCCTCTGACTCCGCAGGAAGAGAAGAAGCGCAAGCGAGAGAAAGAGCACTGTGACACAGAAGGAGAGGCTGAAGACTTCGACCCTGGGAAGAAGGTGGAGGTGGAGCCGCCCCCAGACCGGCCAGTGCGAGCATGCCGGACACAGCCAGGCAAGAGCCTGCCCTGGTCCCAGACATGCACGGCACTGGGGTCCATTGCCTGGGCCATCTCTCTTCCTGCACCAGTGTCCCCTGGACCTGGGGTTCCTCTCTTGTCTAGAGCAGGGATCTGGAATCCTTTCAAGTGACAATAGGTCCCTAGTGAGATTTCTCTCCCAGGTACCTGCTGCCATGGTGTTTGGCTAGAGTTTCCACTGGCAGTGTTGCCCACGACTTGCTGGCCCCAGTCTTCCTATGTAGGATCTACCCTGCCAAGGCTTTGTGCTTAGGACAAATCCTGTCTCCCCCTAGGGATCTGCAGTGTCTCTTGGCTCTTAGGTGGCAGGAAAACCAAGACAGCTGGGGGTTGGAATGTACGACATCAGGGACAGGCCAGAGGGAGGCTAGAGCTGGAATTGGTTATCCCTGCCACCAGAAACTATGTGCATGTGCTGGGTCACCCAAGGGAAGTCTTGCAGTGCTCATAACTTCTGGGTCTCTGTGGCCACTTTTCAGAGTATCTTCTTTTGCCTGTGGGCTTGGCCCCCTCTGATTTACAGGGGCTGCTGGTAGGTGCTGCTGCTGCTGACCTGTGGGGAGGAGTGCCATTGCCTAGTGCCTCCTCTCCCCGTGAAGATCATTGGCATGGTGAATAGCAGCACTCAGTGGGTAGATCCTGGGCCTGTGGATAAGGAAGGTCAGACGCGAAACAAGAGTCAGACAGACCTGTCTGAAAAGTCAGCACGGTTGCTGAAAATTGCCAGTTTGATCTGCTTAACTGCCTATTTGATGTTCTGCATCCATCTCAGACCCCTGGGATACCTCAGAGTTAGTGGTGGCTGTGGTGGTTTGGGGCAGACCCTGGTCAATCAGGATTATCACTGTCAGGCTGATGGTGGGCCTGGAGATGAAGTTGACAGCTGCAGCTGTCAGAAGAGCGCCTGTGTGGTGTTTCTGTGCATCTCCATTCTGCAGATAAGACCAGAGGCATAACCAGGGTGAGCAGTCTAGTAAATAAATAACAACAAGGGAATCCAGGGTCAGCCTGTGTCCAAGCCTTTGTTCCTGCTGTACCTTTTCTAGAATGTACCTAGCCTAATGGTGGTGGGAGCTGAGAACAGCTTGATGAGTAGCAGCTCCATGAGACTGAATTGAGGGCCTTTTGGACTGATGTGGATCCTCTCCCACCCACCAAGCTTCATGGGAGCCATGTTGTGGGTATAGCTTCGTGTCTTCAGTTCTTGCTTGGGCATACAGTGCTGTGGAATGCCAGATGTAACTAAGAATTGAAATTGAGATTCTTTAATAAAGTGATGCTGGAATCTGTTGAACTTTGATTGTTTGCTTTCTTTTTAATTTGCTAGCTGAGAATGAGAGCACGCCTATTCAGCAGCTCTTGGAGCACTTCCTCCGCCAGCTTCAGAGGTACGCCTCACCTCGGTGTTTGGAAGGGCCTTTCTGGGGACCTGTGAGGCGCCACCTTCCTTTCTGAGGTGTTACTCCCACCCCAGCCCATCACCTGGGACGCAGGCTTCATCTTGAGTAGTTAGCAGCCATTCACTTGGGGTGGGCAAGCACTATGAAGCAAAAGCCAGAACTTCCTGGCTGGGGCAGGCAAAGGGGCCATGGACTCCTCAGCTCTGCCCTGGATGTCATCCACAGTGGGATGAGCCAGATGTCAGAGTTGTCTTGGCCTTGCTTATCAGGGCTAGAGCTCGGACACTGGTGGTGGGATATTTATCAGATCTGAACACCTACAGCAACATTAAAAGGCATTCATTTTGTTATTTTTTACTTTTAAGAAACAAAATTAAAACTTGGTCAGTTGTATTAAATTTTAGATTGTAAGGAATTTTGTGTCACTTCAAAATCTAGACTTTAGAATTTCCCACTTTAAAGTTGTCTTTGCTTTCAGAAAAGACCCTCATGGATTTTTTGCTTTTCCTGTGACGGATGCGATTGCTCCTGGATATTCAATGATAATAAAACATCCGATGGACTTTGGCACAATGAAAGACAAAATCATAGCTAATGAATACAAATCAGTCACAGAATTTAAGGTAAATTAATTTCATTTTCTGAAACAGTTGTGACAAAGCTGTGTGTGTGTGTGGTAAACATTTCCTTCACCTCAGATTGTTTGCAGTTGTAAGCACTCATGGATGGCAGCTCTTTGTTTGGGTGATGGTTCACGAACTCTGTTGTCAAGGATACTGGTTGGTTGAAAACATTTTCTCTGTGTTTCCATCTAGAAGCTAGACTACATGCTGTATGCTCTCACAAATGAGTTTCCTCTTTTCTTGTTTTTAAAGTTACTGTGCTGGTGTAGATCATTCAGTGATGTATCCAGTTTGGCCTAACTCAAGAGTGGATATTTTTAGAGCATGGTTTTCCTGATTTTTAGCTTGTTTTGTAAAAATTAGGCATTTAATTTTATTATTTTTTGAGTATTTGTATCTCTTGGTTCACTTTCAACTCTCTTCTTGGTTCTGGCCAGGCGAATTAGAAATTGCTTACTGGCTTGGCAGCAGGGCGCAAGGCAGAAGGAATTCTTGGTGATGTTGACCTTAGTATTAGGAGGGGCATGAGTTTTCTTTCTTGGGTTGAGTGATTCTGGAAAAGCTTGTCTTTCTGTTCATGTTTAGTGGAGACTCAGAAATAACATGGCAGCCTAAGGGAGTGTGGGGGAGAGGCGCACTCCTTAGAAGAGCCAGGCACAACCAGAGGGTAGGTTGTTAAGCAGTTTGCGCCCAGGTCCTCAGTTTCCTAGCTGTGGCCCCTACGTGTCACTCTGAGTGGCAGACCCTTGAGGTGAGCAGTGTCCCCTCCATCACATAACCACAACCAGAGAGGGACCTGTGCTCCGCGGCCTCAGCCTGCCCTGTGGGGCCCAGAGCAGAGACGTGGCAAGGGCACTCGCAAATGGGGCCTGCATCTCCATCCCGATTCCCAGCTCGCCTGTTGGAGGCATCTGCTGAGAAATTTGTGATAATTAAGTAGTAGTGTTTCTCAAGGAATTCACTTTTTCTCTAAATTGTAAGTAAGGTTGTCCTTATTTTCAAGAAAGTATTTTTCTGTTGACAGAAATTTAATTTCTGGATGGAAAAACCACAGAGGCAGAGGACACCCCAGATGTGTTACTTGTTATTCCTGTTGTGTCTGAGTCCCTGCTGAAGCGAGAGGGAGCTTGTGGAGGGAGGGAGCACGGGATAGATACATTTTCTCATAAATGTGTGTGTTACGCCCCAAACCCCGAGACTTTGGCCAGCCTTTCCCAGAAAACTTTTCACACAATTGACCCGTGAACAGCTTCAAAATCTCAGTGTTCTTAAAAGTTCCTTTTAGAGCAAAGACCAAGTTTCTTTTCCACTTAATTTCAGCCTTTCCCTTTTGGCCTCTTGACAGGAGCAGAGAACTCTGCTGTTGTCTGTGTGGCATCTCAAACTTGACGAAAATCCCTCTGTTTCTTCTCAGGCAGATTTCAAACTGATGTGTGACAATGCAATGACCTACAATAGACCAGACACTGTATACTACAAGTTAGCCAAGAAGATCCTCCACGCGGGCTTTAAGATGATGAGCAAAGTAAGAAAGCCGCTAACACAGTGAGCCAAGAACCAGAGCTGTGTTCTAACTTTCTGTGCCCATCAGACTCACGTGAATGACATGCGCCATCCATGCCACGCCCTGGGCTGACCTTCTGGTCCGGGGCTGCCCTCTCCTCAGTCGCTGCCCCCTGCCCCTACCTGTGACTCACGCGCTGCCTCCCGTGGGACTGGAAAGTACTAGGTCTGGGGGTCATGCTCACTGGGTCGCAGCCTGTCCTGCGAGTTTGTTTCATGGCAACCTCCGGGAACCCAGGTGGCACGTGCTTGTCTTCCTGGCTGACTTGAGTGGCTCCCGGTCTGCTGTGAGCCAGAAGCATGCAGCCCCTGCACATGCAGGCACCTGCTGTGCTCTGGTTGCCCCCTCCACCAGCTCTGGGCTGTGCCTTCGGCACCAAGCCCCACAGCAGCCTGCAGCAGCGCCTGGGCACTAGGTTGGGTGGGGGAGGCGTGGCCATCCATCCCATGCCATCGTCAGGCTCCGTGGCTGAGGGAGAGGTAAAGTCCTGCTGCTCTTCCTTTCTGATTCTAGGAGCGGCTGTTAGCTCTGAAGCGCAGCATGTCGTTTATGCAGGACATGGATTTCTCTCAGCAGGCGGCTCTCTTGGGCAGCGAGGACATGGCCGTTGAGGAGCCTGTTCCTGAGGTTGTCCCAGTGCAAGTAGAAACTGCCAAGAAATCCAAAAAGCCGAGTAGAGAAGTCATCAGGTAAGGTGTGTGGGAGGCGTGCTGCACAGGGAAACGGGAGCTTTGTTGAGGGGGGGGTGAGGAAGACCTGCGTGCGGCCTGGGCCGGAATGCCTTCCCAGACCAGCAGCTGTCCAGCCCAGTGACCACGGGGACCATGCTGCATGGCCCTGTCAGCATCTCACCCAGAGGTGCCTGCAGACAGTTTGGTACAGTGGTCTGGACACCCACCACATGCTGCTGCTTTGTCCTGCCACTGTCATGGCAACTAGAGCACCAACGGACATGGAAGGCAGTGGCCTTCCTGGTCCTCTTGGTCCCCTGACCTGCAGAGAGAGTCTTGCCATCTAGTGCATGAAGGCAGCAACAGAGCTGCAGTGTTTATTCTGAGTCTCCAAATCTCAGTCTGGGCCTTAGGACTGATGTTCACCCCACATTGTTGTATCATGGGCCACACATGTTCAGCCCCAGGGCTGAGGTTCCCTGAGCCATGGCTTACAACACCCTCTTACCGTGCAGATTTCCTGGGTGTCACTGTGGGGTGACCTGGCAGGGCGCTCGGGGCAGGGCCTGTCCCAGGGCAGGGAGGGGCTGCCCCCCCTCTGCCTTCCGTAGGAGGCAGGCATCTCTTCTGGCACTGTGCCCAGAAGTCCTTGACTGTTGGAGTGAAATGCTCTGTGCAGATCCTGGGGCAACTGCTGAGCCTTGCCCAACCTGTAAGGGGTGTCCTGCCGCCTCTCCTGAGGGGAGCTTTGATGCCTGCACCATGCAGTGTCCATCACTTCTTTTGTTCTCATGGCAATGAAAGTGTTAGATGAGGTGTGGCAGTTAGGAGGGTGCTGGCCCGTACTGACTCTTCATTCCAAGAAGGCAGGCTGTTGCTGCGATCAGAGGTGTCACGGTGCACCCCACATCGCTGCGGGACATGTGTGGGGAGCGTGGGGAGAAGCCAGGCTGGGGACTGACCTGTGGCACAGGGCTGTGCCCCGAGTGACGCCCAGTCCCTGCCTTGCAGCTGCGTGTTTGAGCCAGAAGGGAATGCCTGCAGCCTGACGGACAGCACTGCGGAGGAGCACGTCCTGGCGCTAGTGGAGCATGCAGCCGATGAGGCGCGAGACAGGATCAACAGGTTCCTGCCAGGAGGCAAGGTAGCCACTTGGCCGCAAGCATGCATGTGGCTCTGTCACCAGGCACAGGCATCAGTCTGCTTACCACCACGGCATTGTAGGACCTGCTTGGAACACCACAGTGGCCTCAGGCCAGGGGCCAGGCTGGCTCCTTCGGGTTCTTGGTCCCATTTCCTCAGTGGGGGCTGTGGCATCCGCTGGCAGGGCCACAATGAGTGTTGTGCGCTGTGTCCTCCCTGAATTCTGCACATGGTCAGGGCCACATGCTCACTGACTTGTCACCCCACTACTTGGTGGAAGCCCTGCCCTCCAGGCTCCCTGTAGGCCAAGCTCCCTTTGCAGGAGTGCAGCACCTCCCCATGTGTCTAGGCCTTCGTGTGTACCATGTCACAGCTGCTCTCCCCACGAGCAGCCTGCCTTCTGCCCCACACATGCAGTCCTTCGTGTCCCTCCCTACGTGGGTGCCTCTTCTCCTGGGGTCTTCTCAGTGGCAGGTGTTTGGCGGCCTGCAGGCTGGTCAGTGGTGTACCATGCTGTCCACTGGTGGGCTTGCCCAGCTCGCTTTGGTTGGGCTTAGCAAGTTAGCAGGGTGCTGTTTCAGAAGCACCATGTGGAAGGTCCGATGTCCTGAGCAGTGCTCTCACTGCACACTGTGTGGCAGACAGGCTCAGTCTAGGGTCCATGTGAGGAGGAGGCTCTGGGCTGGCTCACAGAGGGCCTGCTCAGCGTGCAACTCCCTTACAGATGGGCTACCTGAAGAAGCTGGGCGACGGAAGCCTGCTGTACAGTGTGGTGAATGTGGCCGAGCCTGATGCCGATGGTGAGTGCCCGCCCCGCTGCCTCTCTGCTGCCTGCAGGCTACCTCTCACCTCACAGCCAGAGACCTGTTCATACACCCACACCACCGTGAAGGACAGCAGAGCAGCCCTGCAGCCTCCTGTGTGTGCCCTTGCCAGCACCCCATGTGTGTAGAGCCTGCAGGCGAGGTGCACGGGGCATCAGTACAGCTGCAGGCTGAAGGCTACACCCTGGGGGCTGCTGGGGTGATGGTGGTGGGAATGCTGCGGGAGGTCATTGGTTGGAAGAAGCACTGCCACAGGCAGCATCACTCAGAGAGGATGGAGGCCGACCTCACGTGCGGCCTATGGGACTGAGGTGCACCCACAGGCACCCTCAGGCAGGCAGGAAGAGGCACTGACAAGGCTGCTGAGGCTTCCTGCTTTGCCAGGGTCTCACCGAGAGGTGGGCGGCTCCCTTTCCTCCCAGCCTTCCTTTCATGGTCTCCTGCGTGTCACTATTAGCACGAATGCAGTGTGTTCTCCATAGAGATGAGGCGATCAGCTCTCAGGTTAGAGAGAGACGATGTGGAGTTGAGGTCCCTGGGAGCTCGTTGTGTGATAGTATAGCAGGCCTGCAGTGGGGCGGACAAGCAGACAGTGGGATGCCTGGCAGGCTAGGTCCCCTCTAGGTGTGGAGCCGCAGTTTGGAAGTGTTAGACACTGTGGATGTGACGGCCAGAGACGTGGCATGTTTTCACTTTAGGGACCTTGGCTACTTAGGAGGTGAAATTGGTGTAAGTCCCTTGAGGGATGCTGGCTCCCCTTTGTAAGCTGCTTCTTAGATGGTGGTTCTAGTGTCTCCGTCCCTATCCCGCTGGTCCTTGTGCTGCAGAGGGAGGTGACCCCTCACACCTCTCATGTGCCCTGTAGAAGAGGAGACGCACCCTGTGGACCTGAGTTCACTCTCCAGTAAGCTGCTCCCGGGCTTCACGACACTGGGCTTCAAAGACGAGAGGAGAAACAAAGGTAAATGTGGGGACCCTGTAGAGCCCCTGGAGTCAAAGGCTGGCGGGACCTGGCTGATGTGGCAGGTGCTGAAATCGCCAGTCCCTTCAAGAGTTTCCTCACATGGTTTTGTCGCCGTGTCTGGATTCAGGTTTTAAAATTAAGACTGGTTAAAGTAATGGGAATAAAAGTTACATCGAGTGAGTTCTTTCTTCGCTCTTCGCTTTTACCCATGTATATTTCATCCACACATGCGTGTCCCCGCTTGGTTTGAGGCCTCATGTTTTCCTGTATGTGCTTGTGGTAAGCTTTCTGGGTGCGAGTGTGTGCTTCAGTGCACACGTTGTGAGAGGCACCAGGCAGTTGCTCCTTGGCCCGCCCTCCCTGGGAGGAACATTTCTTCTTCTCTTGGAGGCCATGTAGCCATCCGGGCTCAGATCTGGATGTGCTTCAGTGAAGTCTTCTCTAACTTTACTTAAGGTGCAGAAATGTGTTAGAAACCTACAATGAGCACTTGGATTCACACCCCCTGGATTTAGCATTTCTTCGGGTTTACTGTCCCTGGAGCTTTTTCAGAACACCCTTCCTGGGGATCAGGATGTGTCCTCATCCTTTCCCTGTCTTCTGTCTGTCACTCCCTGTAGGCCCCTGCCTGTGCTGTGGTGGGGTGCCCCGGAGGGTTAGCTGAGGGTCAACCCACTCAGGCAGGTCCCTGGAAATGTGCCATCTCTCCCGAGATAGGATAGCCGTGGCCTGGGCTTGAGTGTCTTTCTAGGACCCTCTTCTCTTGCTGTGGGTGTTGAAATTCTCCCGTGTTTGGGCCTCCTATTAAGTGGATTCATTTCCATGTCCCTGGGCAGAACCAGCCCTGTTAGGCTCAGTTCCCACAGTGTCTGCCAGGGGGCACTGGGAGTGCTTCATGGAGACAGGGAGACAGGGAGACAGGGAAAGGGGAACCAGAGAGAACTGCGCGTGGCCATGCTGGGTGCCTGAGCCTGAAATGGTGCCCCTTGTTTTCTCCTCCTTAGTCACGTTCCTCTCCAGCGCCACCACTGGCCTCTCCATGCAGAATAACTCTGTGTTTGGTGACTTGAAGTCAGATGAGATGGAGCTGCTATATTCGGCCTACGGGGATGAGACGGGTGTGCAGTGTGCACTGAGGTGAGCCTGGCTTGAAAGCAGCCCTGCCTGCAAGGGAGCCCCCTTCCTGTGCGGTGCACGTTGTTTCCCAGGGTGTGGTTTGGGGCCCACCTCTGCCTGTGGGGAGTCAGCCCAGGCCACAGGTGCAGGGGCAGCAGAAATTCCACGTGATCAGCTGTCCACCCTGGCCTGCCACAGGCTTGAAATGCAGATAATTCAATCACATTTTGTTGTTGTTGTTGTTGTTTTTCGATACCGGGCACCAAACTCATGACCTTATGCTTGCAGGCAAGTGTGGCTTCACTAGGCTAAAGCCCTGGCCCTCTCAGTTACAGTTTTGAGGTGGCAATGGTGGAGGCTGCAGCTTCATAAAGAGTCTCTGTATTTCACTGGCTGTGCTTGGTAGAGTTTGTTTCAGTCGTTTTGGAACATGTTTCTCAGCGGTTATGAGTCGGCTGGGGCCGCAGTAACACAGTTCTATAGCTGGGTTGTGGATGACATTTCTCCTCATAGTCCTGGAGGCTGGAAGTCCGAGATGAGGTGTCAGCAGGCTTGGTTTGGTTGGTGTAGATGCCATCTTCTCCCTGTCTCCCCCGTGGTCCTCCTCTGTTCACGTGTCCTGACCAGCTCTCCTAGAAGGACTAGGACTCCTACCTACCTGTATCGCCTATCTGAAGGCCCCATGCAGGCCTTTATTCCGTCCGAGAGGGCCCACATGCTCCTCTGCAGTCGTGGTTGCAGCATCCCTGGTGCAGGCCTGGGTTCCTTGGGACCTCCACTTCCTAGCAGCCCTCTGTGTTCCTTCTGTCCTGCAGCTCTTTGAAGTCTGTGGAGCCCTTCAGCCATGCTTGGTGCATGGATTCTAAGGCTGTGGATTTTTCGTCTTGTCTGCTTCTTAGAATTTATTAGTGCACTGATACTGCCCCACCTGCTGCTGCACTCAGTTCAACATCCTTCCAGTTGGCTTGTGATTTAGATCCTGGACCAGGAGGTGTGGGCACCCTCCACCTACAGAAGTTAGGTGCATGCGTTACTGTTCATACGGGTCGTGTGCACATTTTGTGTCTACACTACTTCCCACCGTTGTTTTCAAGATTCCCTGGAGGGCCTTTCAACCAGTTGGTTATAGACCACAGTGACAGTCTAACGAAAGCCGAGAGTCCACCCGCAGCTCACCGTGTGGGAGGTCTCTAGAGCACTGCAGAGGCATGGACAGTGGCTGCTCCTCAGGACCACCATCACCAGCAGCTGAGAGTCTCCGGATTAGAGGTGTGCTTTGTCCACCTGTCCCTCTTATGGTCCCTTGCAGCCTGCAGGAGTTCGTGAAAGATGCTGGGAGCTACAGCAAGAAGATGGTGGACGATCTGCTGGACCAGATCACAGGTGGAGACCACTCTCGGATGCTCCTCCAGCTGAGGCAGGTGGGCTGCGTGGGGACACTGCAGTGGTGCAGGTTCTGGCCCCACTTGGGGCCTTGCCTCTGTGGAAAAGCCCGACCCACCTGACTGGTTCCCAGGGAAGAGGGACACTTATGGCTGCTCTTCTCTTACTGGTTTTAAATTTTGCTTTAAAAAATTAATTATCTGGTAAAGAAACTTGTCACGTGTATATTGTGCATGGCCCCTTTCCTGAGTTTTGCATCTGTAGGGTTCCATGTGGTTCTTTTTCACATCTTCCGTGCTCTTGCATTACGTTCATCTTCCCTTTAATCGTGAGCATGTTCATCATATTTACTGTGGCTGCTTTTGAAGCCCTCATCCCTGGACCTGCCTTGGGTTTGTCACTCATCCTGGGCTGCTCCCATGCACCCCACAGCTCTGATTGGACCTGGGGCTTTGTGAATTGCCCTTGCGGGGACTCAGGCCCGGGTAGACCAGCCACATGCAGCCTCTGAGAACTGTGAATGTACAAGTTGGAATTTAGATGTCAGTGAGAACTTTAAAGACCAACAGAAAACAAACCAAAAAAAGTATTAACTATTTTATATGAGTTATATGTTAGGATACAACTGTTTTTTGTGTGTCAGGTGAGTAAATGTTATAATTAATTGCTTCTTAAGAGTGCTTTTATTGTGCTACTAGAGAATTTTAAATTAGGTGTGTACTTATAGTGTATTTCTGTTGGACAAGGCTGGTTGAATTTCTTCTACCTGGGTCATAGGGATCAAACCAAGGGCCTTGTGCATGCTGGGCAAGCACCGAACCACAGAGCTATGTCTCTAGCCCAAGACTGGTTGGATTTTATTGTCTTTCCAAGGCTATTGACATTTCTTTAAGTCAGGAAGTTAGATTACTGGGCGTCATCTGCCCCAGCAGGGCTGGTCTGGATAGTGTTTTGGTAGGGTAGCTTGGGTCTCTTCCAGTGGCCCGAGTTTCCTGTGGGGTCTCTGCTGGCTGGGGGACATTTGTCTGCGTGGGCTGTCAGAGTACTTGGCCCATGACACTCATGGTGGTTCTGGCCTGAGTCTTGCCCTTGCCAGTGCAAGTCCTCTCAGAGCTGTGCACCAGCCATGAGCTTCGCACCTGCTCTGGCCCCATCCTTGTGCAGGTGGGAAGCCAGGCTCAGAGCACAACATTGACTCACCTGCAGTACCACGAAGGAGGCTGCTCCCTGTGGCCCTGACACGAGGTCACGCGGTCAGCTAGCTGTGGACTCCAGTTCAGCTACTTTTCTGAGCGTGAGTGGTCTGCAGTTAGAGTTGAATAATTCCAGGTGCTCCACTGCATTAAATGATAAAGCACATGATACAGCAGAAACCTTTTATGAGCAAAGAGACCTTAAAATAATGGCCACATTTCTCATGAAAAGCTGGTAGAAATCACAGCATAACTGAATCTGAGCAGCCCTTCTGAGACAAAGATCCTAGATATGTGTGTGCACACTGAATGCCTGTGTGTGAGGAATGTTCACAAAACTAAGGTGTTTTTAAGGGGATCCTTTTGCTGGAGCACAAGACAAAGGTGACACACAGCCCTGTCCACCTGTGCAGGTGCTACCAGGGGTCCAGCTGTCCTGGGATGCCTGTCCCCATAGCACTCCCACCAGGCTCTGCGCTCGGTCACACCTGAGTTTAAACCACTGGGCCTGTTTTTCTGAGTTGCCCGTTTTTGTATTAAAAACCCTCAGCTACTAACAGCCTTGGGAACCCACCTGCCCCTACATCCCCTCCTGCCCCACCGTCCCCTCTGGCACAGCCACCTTGCACTGTGAACAGCCTAGCGAGACCCTTCAGCCCACAGGCCTAACAAGGCTGTGTGTGACAAGCAGGGCCCAGGCCAAGAAAGAGCCGTTGTGGTTTCGTGTGCGTGTGCGTGTGTGTGTGTGTGTGTGTGCGCGTGTGTGTGCGTGCGCGCGCGCAGCAGGGACAAACTGCCCTTCACATACAATTGCTCTGGACAAACCGGTGTCTACTTTGTTCTTTCCAGAGGAGAAACGTGCCAGTGCGAGCTGCGGACGAAGTGAAGGTGGGTTTCTCAAGTGAGCAAAGGCCTTAGACTCAGGAAGAGAGGGCACGTCGGCCCTGCAGTGGTGCAGCAGGACAGCCTTCTGTCATCCACTGGCGACCGACCCATGTCCGAGGAGTGTCATTCACCAACCATTTGGGTGACTTGAGGGTACAGGGTGGAACCACAGCACTTCCCTTCCAAGTCCAGAAGCAAGAATTTCAGAGCACCAGTTCCACAGGTGCTGTCAGAGATGGGGGCTGCCCAGCAGGTGTGGCATGCAACAGAGCCCGGCCATCAGTGCAGTGTGTGCCCTCCCCGCCAGGTGGAAGGTTGGGTCGCGTCCCCTGAGCCACTTGCCATGGCTTGCGTGCAGCTGGTCCCCAGGGAAGTGGCTGGAGCAAGCCCGGTGGCTGCTGGCTCCCCTTTCGGGTTCCCCTACACTGAGGAGGGAAAGAAGCCTTGGGTCTGGAATTTGCCACCTCGTGTCTGGAAAATGCCCTGGGCCTTGAGATTCTGTGACTTGTTGGGCACTATGGTGCCCCCGTTCCGTGAGGCCAGCAGGTCCTGTTGTTAGCACAGTTCCAGTAGCTGTGCTGCTCTGAGTCAGTGCTTCCGGATATGCATTTGCACATCCACTCATGACCCCAGGCCCTGGTCCTGGACTGCGGCTTCGGAGGCCAGTGCTCGATCTGTCTCACATTGCAAAGTGCAGTGACTACTGTCGCTAGCATGAAGCTGCACTTTTCGTTAAGCGTATTTTGGCATCATTTAAGCTTGCTGTTTGGTCTTTCGCAGGTTGGGGACTCTCTGGGAGACAGCGGTGGCTCCGTCCTGGATTTCATGTCGATGAAGTCATACTCTGATGTCTCCCTGGACATCTCCATGCTTAGCTCTCTGGGTGAGTCTTCCTGGGCGCTTCCCGTGTGGCTTCTCATGTGGACGCCTGTCTTAGTCACTCCTCCTTCATTGCTGGGGCAAAATACCTGACACCCAAAGTTAAAGGAGGAAAAATTTATTTGGCTCACAGTTCCTAGAGATTTCAGTCGGTAGTTTGCTGGCTCCAAGCCAGGGTGGCACCTGGCGGGGAACCTTGCAGAGAAGAAACAGTTTGCCAGCAGAAGGCAGCAGAAGCAAGCAAGGGAGCTGAACAGCCCCTTTCTGCCCTTTATCTTATCCAGACCACTTAGGGAGGGCAGCGCTCACCCCTCAATCCTGGGGCCCTTGGACCCAGCACTGCACCGCAAATAAATTGTAGCACCTCACACTCACACAGTAGATCCAGCCACCTGTGAAAGAGCCCCACCCATGACTGCATGAGGCTTTTGGGGGACATCTAGACACAGCTATAACAGTGCCCCACTGCCATCCCCATGGTACCATGGTGTATTGGGTCTCCCAAGTTCTGTGAGACTGGACACACATTAGCCCTGAGAAGATGATTGTGGAGGCCAACTGGAGGCTGCTGGGAAGCAGGCTGGGCTGAGTCTGGGTCTGCAGTGGCTCCTCGTAGGGCTCGGCACACAGGCCTGCACTGTCCAGGTCACCCATGTTTTCTGAACTTCAGCTAGGCCCCCAGGCCTGACGCTGTTGCCCACTCTGGTAGCTTTCTCAACATTGAGAGTCGGAGGTTGGTGTTTGTGCCTCAGGTGGCTGGGGTTCCTTGTGGCTCTTTACTGGTCCGAGGGTGCTGGGCACTTACCACTGTTGTCCGTGAGCTAAGCACCCTCTGCCGAGCTCCTGCAGCAGTGACCTCACAAGGGGTTTTGGTCCTGGGCAGAGGGTCAGCATCCAGCACCCATCGACCCTGTGGCCCAGGCTATCCGCTCGCCTCTGTTCACATAGGGAAGATGAAGAAGGACCTGGACCATGATGATGGCCACTTGAACCTGGACGAGACAGCGAAGCTCCTGCAGGACCTGCATGAAGCACAGGCAGAGCGAGGCGGCTCCCGGCCATCCTCCAACCTCAGCTCTCTGTCCAATGCTTCTGAGAGGGAGCAGCACCCCCCAGGTAGGCCTCTCCATGCTGGCAGTGGCGCCGTGGGTGGCGGCTCATGTAGACAAAGGCTGGCATGTGGCCCTGAATCAGGCCCAGGGCAGAGTGTGGCTCTGACACAGGAGCTTTGCATGGCCTCGGCCAGCCGTGCTTGTGCCCTCTGTGCCCTGTGAGCTCCCCAGTTCCTTGGTCAGCGCAGCAGACCCAGAGCAAGGAGCCCCAGGTGCCGCCGAGATGAGGTAGGGCAGGCTGAGGGGTGCTTGTGTCACTCCAGCTGTCCCCAGCTCCCGTGCCCTTCCCAGTTTGGTCTATGTCAGCCAGTAGCATGTTCTCAGTGTTTCTTTGGAGCCAGTCTGTGACTGTATCTGCCATAGGATATGTTCAAGGAGCCACAGGGCCACACTGGCAGCCTCTGGCTGCATGGACACCAGATCCTTGAGGATCCACAAGGACCTTGTGGGTCCTTCAGCATGCATTAGTTCTCTCTCTGGTGCTGGGGAGGGAACCCTGGGCCTCGTGCATGCTAGGCAAGTGCTCTCCCCCTGAGCTGCTACCCCTGACCCTGGTACGATTCTTTTTTTTCCTTTCACAAGGAAGTACTGCATTACCCATGGGCAGAACGAGTCTTGACGTTTTTCTGAGGAGGTGGTGGCACAGAGGCTTGGGGCAGCCCTCCAAGGAGGACCAGTGCTCTGGGTCCCTTTCACCTGTGGTCAGGCTGTCAGCCAAGCAGTGCCTACAGCAGGTCCTGGGCAGCCCTGGGTCTCTAGGAGCCCAGGAGGTAACATTTTCTTTTCCAGTGGTCACACAGCATCATTGCAAATCCATGGTGCCTGTTGGAATGCCATGTTTTCTACAATTTGCAGGGAGCCCTTCTCGCCTTAGTGTTGGGGAACAGCAGGATGGGACCCACGACCCTTACGAGTTCCTTCAGTCTCCAGCACCAGCAGCCTCTGTGAAGAACTAGTTTGTAGGTAGTCTTAAGAGTCTTGTGTTTTGTACGTTTGCTTTGCTTGTAAAATCTGTCATGAAAGACTTGACCTGTCCCCTTTGACCTGCAGCTTGGCCTGGGGAGTGCTGGCCTGTCTGTACCGGCGTGCCTCGTGTCAGGCACAAGGGGGCCCAGCATTGCCGCTGTACCATCACTTGGAGAGCACAGCGGTGCGGCCTGCAGCCTGCCATGCCCCTCTGCAGTGCCTCTAGCACCAGCCAGCTGGGCCCTTCCACTCCAGTGTGGACCACAGGCATGGAGGGCAGGCTGGTGGGCAGCCTGCATCTGTGCCTGCCATACCTCGGAGGGATGTGTTGCACCGGAAGACAGGCAACAACTGCCATGGGATCACCGTTAAGCACAGCGAGACATCCATGCCCTGATGTGTTTGTTGGTTGCCTGTGTGTACCACAGACTGCCCTGGACACAGATGCCAATAAAGTAGAGACTCCGAGCTGGCGAGCACATGCTTGTCCTGCCCAGCTGTGATGCAGCACACCTGTGTGTTCCACAGACCGCCCTCATGGTGGGAATGGGAGCGTGAAGAACCCGCCGTCTGGGGGCGGGGTGAGGACAGATGCTTGGTCCCCAGAGGAGGCTGTGATGGACCCGTGGCCAGCGCCCAGTGCCAGAGACCAGCATGGCTGCCCGAGACAGGTGAGAGGTGGCTGGGCGCTAAGGAGCCTCGCAAAGGCTTCTCTGGATGTTGGCGAAGGAGCCTGAGAGCCATGTGACAAGTCAGGTGGGGCCAGGCTTATACCCCAGAGGAACAGTGTCCTCACGGGGCCTAGAGGCCAGAGCTCGGCCACACTTTCAGCCGCTATGCCCTGGCCCTGCTGCTCTGTGGTTCTGCAACTCACACCCCACCCCTGAGCCACCACCGGAGCAGGGCTCCTGGAGCAGCAGTATTGGAGTCACGTGCTGCGCTGGCCAGGCCTCAGCAGGACCGAGGCTGGGGCTCCCAGACGGAGACAGCCGTGTTCCGCAGCAGGTCCCGAGGACAGGAGCCACTGCCGCTGTGAAGTGTCCACACTCAGCAGACATAACCACCGTGTGATGCAGACTGGGTGCCTCTGGGACAGACAGCGAGGCCAAAGCTGGGGTTGTGGGGAGCACGCGCACCCCCTGTGGGCAGTGTCTAACCCTGCAGATGGGAAGGGCCACACCGTCCACTGTACTCTTGCCACGAGTACAGATGGAGAGGCAAGGACACGGCGTTCCTCATGCCTCTCCTTGAAGAGGGAAAGGCCAGTGGCCCAAGGGCATTTGTAGCTGTAGCCAGACATGCTGGATGACATGCCTGCAGTCCCAGCTGCCTTGGGAAGCTGAGCAGGAGGATGGCAGATTCAGCCCTGTTCTGGGCAGCCTAGTAACTTAGTAAGAACCTGTCTCAAAGGGTTTGGGATATAACTCAGTGTGAAGGCCTTGGGTTCAAACTTCAGTGCGTCCCCCAAAAACCATTTTATTTTCAATTTTGTAAAATGTGTACCATAAAGCTTAGCATTGATTGCTCTAAGGGGCACGGTCAAGTGGCCTTAAATGTGTTCAGGCTCTTTAGTGGCCACCACGTCTGTCATCTTCCAGAACATTCCGTCACCTAAAGAGAAACCCTGTGTCCTCTGGCAGTCGGTGCTTGGACTGGCCTGTGGGGACTTCATGTGTGAGATCACTCACAGGCCCCCCTGCACCGGCTCCCTCCTCTGCCGTGGGGTTCATGTATCCGGCCCTTGCTGCCAGTGATGCTCGGGCGCTCCTGAGGTGGAACCTCCTGGTGCAGACTGTAGGGTCTGTGCATCAAAAGAGCCAACCAGGGTGAGGGCACAGGTCACCCACAGGCCGTGGTGCCTCTCAGGACAGGGAGGCCAGGGCGCATATCCCACAGTGTCTCAGACGCTGCATGCCACACCAGACAGACCACTGAGGACAGTGTGCTCTCGTGAGCTCACGCTCAGTGCCTGGCCTGCCCCGCCCCCGGAGTCCTTGAGGTGGGTGCCCTCCGGGCCCTGGGCACGCCTTAGGTTCCTGTCCTCCGTGGTCATGGCTCTCACCTCCCTCAGGTCCACAGCCCTCTGTGCCATCAGGGAGCTCAGGGCCAGAGACCCTAGTGGGCAGCCTGCTTTTTTGCATCAGGCCTGCCTGGGCCATATAGGGCTGGCAGCATGGAATCCCTCCTGGGGACACTGACATCTGGGTGCCGGGCCAGGGAATACACAGGTGGCTGCAGGAGGACCTGGCCAGAGCGCACTGGCCCGAGAGGTCTCCTGGCACTGCCGCCTGGTGGAGGTGCACAAAGGATGGGCCCGGCTTGCGTGGGTGGGGAAAGCTGCAGTTGTGGGCCGCTGTTCCTTGGCTCTTGCCTGCCTGATGAGGTTTCTGGGCAAGGTGGGACACTGCGAGGTTCCTCCTGGACAGCCTAAGCACAGGGGATCTGGTGCCACAGCTGTGGGGGCAGCTACCCAGCCCCTGCCTGGCAGTGTGACTCTTACCGAGGGTCCGTGACAATTTAGAGAGTTCTGAGAGGCCCCATCTGTGTCTAGGACATGGGAGCAGCCCCCAGAGACTAAGGACCCCTGCTGCTGCCTCAGGAACCTTGGCCCCCCAAGCCTGGCCACAGCACCTCCCCATCAGCTGGAACCAGAGGGCCTGATGGGGCGGAGCTCTCCAGAATGGGTTCCTGCTCCCTGGGTTCAAGCACTCTGATCCCTGGTGACAGCTTGTGGGCCTCAGCCACGCGACCTGCATGCAGTGAAGCAAAATCCTGGAAGTTGGCTATGGTGGCTGATGCTGTCCTCGGGTGTCTTAGTCACCTTTCCATCATGGGGACACAGCACCTGACACCCACAGCCTAGGGAGGCAGTCTGGTTTATTTGGCTCATGGTTTCAGGGGATCCAGTCCACAGTCAGCTCACTCCAAGGCAGAAACGGTGTGGCAGAATGGCATGGCAGAGGAAAACTGCTCGGCATGTAGCAGCCAGGAAGCAGCAGGGAGGAGTGGGGACGAGAGCACACCCTTCTGGTTCGCACCCAGGTGACCCACCCCTTCCCTCTGGGGACATTTTAGCTCTAAACCCTAACACAGCTCAGTGGCTCTGACCCATGGTCCTTTCTCTTGTGGCCTCAAGGTGGCTGCTTCTGTGAGCAGTGTCACTCCCTGGGGGCCAGGATGAGGGCAGGGCATGAAAGGACTGCCACATGCATGTCGCTAACAGGAAATGAGTTTCAGGGGACCCCAGTGGCATACTGCATGCGGCTGGGCATGGCTCTGCAACCCCACAACCTGGGAGGCCATCTCCAATTCTTCCATAGGCTGTGTCCCTGGTGGTGTCTCCTGAGCCTCAGCTGTGGAGGGAATGTAGGCCAGAGCTGGGGTGCAGGGCAGCTGTCACAGCCCAAGGACAAAGGTGAGCCATGAGGCCCACAGCTCCCTCCCAGGCCAGGCCAGGCCCTGCATATCAGTCTGCTCATGTTGGAGAAATGGGCGGTGTGGTGGGATCTGCTGGTGTGTGGCCCAAGGCTAGTCCCAGGCCCCTCTGCCGCAATCTAGCCACTCGGGTGTCTGTGGAGCCCTGAGCACAGAGCCCCATCTGCCCCAAGGCTTCCTCAAGGCTGTTATAGATGGGGAAATTGAGGCAGACTTCGCATTTGCAAGCTCAGCCTGGCCCTGGCTGGCTGGTGTGAACTTCCAGGTGTGGGAGCCTGCACTGGTGCCGCTGGGGTGAGGCCACCCCTGCCTTGGGACCTGTGCAGGCTCACAGTATGGCCTTTAGTGCTGGGAGCAAAGAAGAGGCAGAGGAGTCACCCCGAAAGCCCTCGGTCTGTGAGGAAGTGTGTAAAGTGAGAAGAGTGTAAGTGGGGGTTGTGCGTGTGACGGGAGTCCACGGGCAAAGCATGTGGGTGTGCGGGTGTGCAGGCAAGGAGGGTACAGGTGTGCGTGTGCGAGTGATGTGTGTGCACAGGCAAGGTGGACATGGGCATGCAGGTGAGTGTGCAGGTGAGGCGTGTGTGGGCGTGTAGTTGTGTGCAGTGTGATTGTGCCTCCAGATCTTCAGACAGGAAGCCAATGCAGCCCACTGCCACAGCTGTTAGGCTTCATGTGCAGCAGGCGTGAGCACAGGCTGGCCATCCTGGTCCCAGGGAAACATCTGGAATGCCTGTTTCCGTGAGCGACTGCCATGGGGCCAGGACTGAGCCTACTTGTGACCCACAGAGGAAGCTGGAGCCCAGCAGAGGCGGGGCAAGCTCTGGAGAAGGAGGCCTGCGTCATCCCGGGGGCCAGCGTATGGCATGGAGCTGAGGCTCCCGGGCGTCCCCACCCTAGGCCATCCGGAGCGAGGCCCTGGGTCCTAGGGAGTGTGATGCTGTCACAGCTGCCAGCCATGTGAGCCATTCCTGTGCCTGCCCGCCTGACATAGCTGCTGCTAGTCACCAGCATGGGTTTGCACAGCCAAGCCGGACACTGCAGCCTTGGCATGTGGCCCGCTGTAGAAGGCCTGGTCGGGTGGTGGGTGGCACCAGGGAAGCCACAGTAGACAGAAGGACGCACCCCTCTACTCCACCCCCTCGTGCACGTGTGTATGACCATGCATTCAGACAGTCAGTAGACCCCACAGTAGGGAGCCAGAGACTTCCTGGGCCTAGGGTTCTGGATGCTGTGGGCAGAGGGCTTGGGGGTGGGCAGGAGCAAGGGCACCTTGCACATGGGCTGAGGCTGTGCTGAGGACACGGGTTCCCCAGCCTGCCATGGGGCACTCACATGTCAGGAAGGAGCCTGCACAGTGGCGGTGGGCTCAGGTGGCCCCTGGGTAGCACATCTGCCTCGAGGGCCTGGCCTGAAGCAGGATTGGGGCGGGCAGCGTGGGGGTCGAGCCCCGCCTCCCAGTGGCTCGAGGCCCACGACACAGGACCCCTGAGCTGGGTGCCCAGCCCCCACAGCGTGTCTCCATGGCTGCCATACAGGTCTGTGAGGCGCCTGGGGTTCCATGGCTGCCGTGTGGACCAGGGAGGACGCACTGCTTCTCAGTCTGGCTGGTGCCAGTCTGGCTGGTGCCCGTGAGAGGTGCTGACTTTGCTGCTCAGCCTGTGGGAGAGGTGACAGGTCAGGGTGGGCAGGCGCTGCAGGTGGCAGGTGCTGTTTCCCACCTCACTCCAAGGGCCGCAGTGGAGGCTCGGGATTGGCTGGCTGAGGTTCAGACACCACACCCAGCAGCACAATCCACTTGGACTCCTCCGGAGGTCCCGGAATTTCTGCCTCGTGACACTCAGCAAAAGGGGCCATGCACAGGAAGGTCCGGATGGGTGGTTTCTGGGCTGCTGAGACAGGAGGGCTGCATGCCAAGGGAGACCAGTGTGGCTACTCACTGGCTGGCATGTGGGCTGCATCTGGTCTCCAGCCGAGCAGCGAAGTGTCGAGGCCCCAAGCGAAGGTAGAGGTGTGTGCAGGTGTGCATGGGTGTGTGGGGGTGTTGGGTGTGTGCAGAGGCAGTTTGTCTTCAGATCTTCAAAGGAAGACAATGTGGCGCACTGCCACGGCTGTCCAGATTTGTACACATGGGCTGGGGATGTAGCTCAGTGGTTTCTGCCACCTGCTGCGCAAGCGCAAGGACCCGAGTTCGATCCCCGGTACCAAAAAAAACCAGATTTGTACACAGGACTGGCAGAGGCATTACCCTCGGAGAGCCCAAGAGTGCCGGCCCCACGGTGTCACTATCTGATGGCCACTGCGGTGACATCCAGCATAGATGCCTGCATGGGAACCCAGTGGAGCCTCTGGAGGAGTAGAATTAAGGTGTGAGCTGCCAGGGCCAGAGAGGCGCCAGGCGCCACTCAGCCCAACAGTGCTGCTTTTTGGGCCAGTCACACATCTCAGACTCCCCCATTCCTGCGTTTTGGAACAAGTAAACAAGGGGCCCCAGCCAGACTGGGCAAGTGTGGGCCAGAGGGAAGCAGCCAGGGAACCAAGGCAGGGTGGAGGGACGTGAGGGCCCCATAGGCAGGGAGAGAGCGTCAGGAACCCAGAAGGATTGTGCTGCATGTGTGTGGTGTAGGTACTAATGTGTGCCGTGTGTGGTGCTCTGTGTATTGTATTGCATGTGGTGCATGTATTGTGGGATATCATGTGTGCTACATGGTGGTGTGTGTTCTGTGTATGTGTGCTATATATGGTATGTGTGGTATTGTGTGGTATGTCCTGTGCGTTTCCTCATGCTGTCCGCCGTGCTGTATGGTGCATGCGCTGTGTGTGTGTGCATGCTGTGTGTGGCACATGTGACATTGCGTGGTGTATGTAGTGCGCAACGTGTCCCATGCCTATTTCCTCATGCCATGCGCGGTGCTGTGTGGTACGTGCATTGTGCTGAGTGAGTGCCTTCCTGCAGAGCAGTGTTCAGAGTTGAGCCTGGGCCTGGCAGGAATGGGTGTTTTCCCCTGGCAGCTGATGCATTGCTGGGGACCCCATGGTTGGGCCCCAGTGCCCTGTCCCCTGTGGCTGAGCATTCATGCATGCACCCTTCCCTTCTGTCCTGGGACACATCCTCTCCCTGCTGCCCTGTGCGCCTGTGGCTGCCTCTTGGACATCATTCCCAGGTGGATGGTGTCCAAAGCAGGGGGAGCATGGGACATGGGTCCCCAGTGGCCCTCCAGACCAGGAGGCATCATTGTCCTCCTTGGGTCTTTTCTGACATTTGTCAGTTTGGAGCAGGCAGGGCAGAGTTCAGTCTAGAGGAGGAAGCTGATGCCCCAGGGCCTGGCCCAATGAGGATCCATGCATGGTGGGTGTATCTACAAGAAGGGCAGACGGGCTAGGAGGTGCCTTTTGCAAATGCTGAGTGGAAGTGGCAGGGAGTCTGGCAGCCCCCGTGGGGCCTACTTAATGAGCCGACTCCACCTCTGCAGGGTGCACACGGTCTTCCACTCCAAAGCAGGGAAGGGAGGGCCAACCCAGCTGACCACCCAGGGGCTGGTCCTGGTTTTTCTGACCTCCTAGAAAGTATGAACTCAAAGTAGAAAATTACACATTTTTCCCTTTACATATATTCTAAACTCATGGAAAGAGTATTTGGAATTTATGAACAGAAATGTTTAAAGAAGGATCAGACTCCACTGAAAGGGAGAGGTGTACAAGGACGTCCTCCTGTCCCTCTGTAGGGTGACATCTAGCCCCTCTGGTCAACTCAGGTGCTCTTGTCATCACTGGAGAATCCACCACAAGCAATCCCATAACCTGAAAAGAGACAAGGAGGCCGCAGCAGGCTAGGTGCTTGCCTCTTAGGTCTGAGTTAAACTTTAACAGGCAAATGGCCTCATAGGTCTGAGTCAAGGTTTAAGCAAGTACTTTGCCTTGTAGATCTGGGTAAAGATTTGACCAGGTAACTTGCTTTATTGACCTGGGTAAAGGTTTAACCACATGTCTTGCCCCAGTAGATCTGGGTAAATGTTTGATCAGGTACATTGCCTTGGAGGTCTGCATAAAGGTTTGACCAAGTAACTTGCTGCATAGATCGGACTGAGGTTTCACAAGATATTTTGCTCTGGAGATCAGAATAAAAGTTTGACCAGATACCTAGCCCTGGATATCTGGGGAAAAGTTTAACCTAGTCCTTTCCCCTGGGCAAATGTTTGACCAGGTACCTTGCTGTGTTAGCTTTCCTGTCACTAAAACACAATACCCAACATCCGTAAGTAAAAAGACAAGTTTCAGTTGGCTCACAGTTTCAGGGATTCAGTCCATTGGTCAGTTTGCTCTAAGGCAAAAACATCATGGTGGAAGGGCATGACAGAGCAGAGATGCTTAGTTTGTGGCAGACAGGAAGCATAGCAGGGGAACAGTGCCAGAGAGGAAGGGGCACGGACCACGGAGAATACCTAAGATCACACCTTCTTGACCCAACAGGACACACCCAGAAGTACACTTTACTAAGCCCCTAGACAGTTTTTTACCACTCCCTTTGACACATCATGATTAATGGTCACATTCCACCCCAGACACATCTCCTTAAACCATACTTAATCCATGCTTAATCTCCAAATAAGGACCATAGCAAATTCATAATTCTGCTTAACATGATACAACTGTCCCGTGTGCAATCAAAAAAGCACTAATTTCCTCCACAGTCTCAACAGTTCCAGCATTATTCAAAAGTTAAAGCCAATTCTGAGACTCAAGACAAACTGAGCCTCCATGAGAAAAGCAAATTGCATAATCCCAAGGTGCAATGGCACAGGGTAAACATTCCCCTTCCAAAAGGAAGAAACAGGGGAACAGAAAAGAGCTGAATCAAAGCAAGACTGAAACCAGAGTGGACAAACGTGAGGCCCTGTAGCTCCATATCTGGCATCTGGGCCACGTGGTGGTGAGAGGAGAGTTCCAGCAGTTTGGGCGGCTCCAGCCCCGTGGCCTTACAGGTAGAAAGAAGCCCACAAGACTTCTTTCTTCAGCTGGCTCCACTCATAGCCTGCAGCTTTCCTTGGCAGATGTTCCATGACACCTCTAAGTTCCTGGGTTTGCCACTGCACCTTTGGCCTCATCCCCACAGCTTCACATACTTCTCTCTCAGGGGCTCCTTGCTTGGCCTCTCTTATAATCTGGGTGGAAGCCTCCCTGACCCCACAAACCTTACATTTAGCATGTTGGTTAAAACAGCATCAGGTTGACAGTGTCAAGGTCTGCTGTCAGTGGAAGTAGTAGCCAGGCCCCCTTGGATCATGGCTGCAGCAGGCTCTGGTGCCTGGATGGCTGAGCACAATGAAATGAATCCCAGGGAACCAATTCAGTAGGAGGCTCTTCTTGGGCAGAATCCCTAGACTCTCTCTTCTCAAATGAAAGGTTGACGTTTTGTATCCTTCAGCCTGTGATGGTGGGGTCTTTCTGATTTCTGAGCTATCCTCAAAGCACTAAACTCTTCAGTAGCCACACCTCTTTTGGACCCAATTTTACATATGGTTTCTTCTGGGTCAAATTTAAAGTTTTTCAAAAATTTTGCTTTACTTTTTGACCTCAGTTCTCACTATAAATCTGGCTAAAAGTAGCCAGCAGTGCCCATGCCACAGCCTGAGTTTTGGCTGCCTTGAAATTTCCTATGCCAGATCAATTAATCCACCACCCTTCACCTCCGTCTCCCCCACTCTCAGGATAAGAGCAAAATATGACATTTTTTTTTTTTTTGCCAAAGTATAGTGCACAAGACTTCTAGCCCAACTGCCAGTGGAGCCCTTATTCCTCACTGAAACCTCATGAGCCTGGTCTTTCCTGTCTGCCTTCCTGTAGCATTCTAGTCATCTGAACTCTGACCAGATCATCCACCAGGCTCTGTTTACAGGAATTCAGGACTTCCCTAGTTGGCACCTCCAAGTGTTTCAAACTCCTCCCATAAACCAATCACAAAGGCTTCTGAATCACATGGTCAGGTACAGTCACGGCAGGACCCCACTCCTGATATCAGTTTTCTCTATTAGCTTTCCTGTTGCTGGGACACAACACCTGACACCACAATTTAAAGGAGGAAAGGTTCAATTTGGCATATGGTTTCAGGGGATTTGGTTCATGGTCTATCTCTGCCTTGCCACTCTGGCATCTGTGACTGCTCCATTGACCTTCCAGAGTACTATTCAGATTTTTGGCAACATCTTTCTGTCAGTTGGTGCCCTCCTCTGGATTTTGTATCTAGTGGGCAGTTGCATTTTCAGTACACATTATTGCCCCAGTACCATGGTCTCGCTTCACAATAGCCACACTCCCCTGAAGCTCCCCAGACATGTTCAGGCCACCTTGAAGCCCCAGCCCTGTGGCTTTGCCTGCCTGAGGTCACTCAGAGAGTACAGGAGCCCAGCAGCCACAGTGTGCTCCAGGGAGCCTTGTGGATGCTCAATTCACAGGGGACAAGAGTCCCAGAATGTTCCTCACATCTCTTCCTAAAATGCTTCCATCTGCTACTCTTTCTGAATGATTTTTCCCTTTGCATAAGGCCACATTTTGCAAAGCTCCTCTTTAACATCTCCCAGCCATGGGTGTCTTCCACACCCTGTCTCCAATGCCAGCCACCATCCTCCCCTGCTGAGCCGGAAGTGACCATGGAGCCCCTCCTGCCACTGTTCACCTGGGGAACCCTGCAGTGTCCAGAGGTCCCAGGGCTCCGAGGAAGGGCTAACCAGAGCCCTCTGCAGTGTGGCCTCTAGCTGTATTCTTGTGCGGCACTTGCAGAGGTGGAAGTGCTGGAGGAGGGGTTTCTGGCAGGTGCAGTGACAGCTAATTTGCTAACAACCCTCCTTTCCTGCATTTTCTTGGTGGCTTCAATGGTGTGCTGGACTTTCTTCTGGCACCAGTGGGTCAGTGCATGTTTATACACGAGATCTAGGAGTCACCTTGCTATGGTGCCTGGCAAGGGCTTCCCCAGAGATTGTACACGCCTGGTCATCTGGGCCCCTGGCCAGGTGAACAAATGTGTGCCCTTGGGTTCCACAGCCCCCCAGGGCTATCCTGTGGAAGTGGATGCCAGCCCACTCCAGCCACTCCCAGGTGTGCTGCAGTGGCTCGGGGCCATGCCAGGTGTCAGCCCTTGGTCCTGGGCCTGGGAGGTTCCGGTGATGGCTGGTGGGTCCCACAGCCTATCCCTGCTCCATCCAGGGCCTGATAGCCTCCGTGGCCCCTCTGTCTTGCAGATGGACCTCTTCAGCAGGAGCCTTCGACGGGTCCTCCCAGAAGCCCAGGGCATGAGCCTGAAGAGCCTGCCACGCAACCTGTCCAGGGTGAATGGCTGGTCGTTGCCCCTCCACCCCTTCCAGGCGGTCTCCTGGGCCACCTACCTGGTCTTCTCTGTTGTCAACTTTGGGATCATCATTCCGCTCCTGCCAAGCAGTTGGAAGTACATTGCCTACTCGGTATCCTTCTTCCTGGTGGGGTAGAGGTGGGAAGAGGCCTCTGCCAGTCTCCTAGAGAGCTGATCCCTGTGAGCTCTATCCCACGCCTGTGTTGGCCATTTGGCCCCACGTGTAGAGGCCCCACCTACTGCTGGGAGCAAGGTCTGAGGTAGTGGAAGAGCACTGGCAGTGGGGAGCCCAGGGGAGAGGGAGGGAGCAGCAGACCTGGCCACTTGGAAGTTCCTGACGTACAGCTGGGCCAGGTTATGTTGTCCTTTGAAGAGGGGAAAAGTCAGTGAAAAGGAGTTTGGAAGCAAGCTGAGCTCCACCACGCACCACTGCAGCCCCCAGCCCTATTAGTAGTTCACTGCAGCCTGTGCCACCCCGCTCTGTGCTGGGCGTGGCTACCGCATAAATGTCACGACTGGGCCCTTAGGGGGCTGCACCCAGAAGGCTATGAGAAGTGATGTGCTCCATGTCACACCCAGCTGGCCAGGGCCTGCCGCCTGTGATGCTGGGGACAGGCAGGCAGGCAGTGGGTGCAGAGTGGCTGTGTGTGCACGTCACATCTGGAGCTGCTGAGATGTCCTCCCCGGGGACATGGCTGTGCCCCTGCAGACCCTGCAAGTGAAGAGACTCAGGGCTGCATGGGAGGTGGGCAGGGGCAACAGAGGACACAGGTGGGAGCAGCTGTCCGAGAACCTTTGTTCCCAGCCTGGGCAGGGTCTGTGCTGTGCCTGGGGGCTTGGCCACCCATGAAGGGGGTGCTCTTCCCTGGAACGAATTTCCTTTAGGCAAGGGAGAGCAAAAGTGACCCCACGTGCCCATCACTCACCTTGACCACCAGGGTTCTGCAGACCATCGTTGTCTCTTACACTCCCTTCTGGGAGCTGCTTTGCAAGCCTCGGGTGTCAGGAAATGGTATCGTGCATGCTGCAGTTGCAGCTGGCAGGCCTTTCACTCGCTCCACCACCGCACTGGTTCATGACCAGGAAGTCGCCCAGCAACCTTGACACCACAAGTCCCTAAAATGCTCTCGACTTTGTCACATGCAGAGGATCCCCACATGGCTGTGGACCCATGGTTCCTTCCAGCCTTCACTGGGTCGGAGTGACCCGGCTGGCCTTGGGCTCCCTCGGCCAGCTGGCCTGATTCTCCTCCTCCCAGTGCTAGAGGCCTCTTACGGGAAGGCTGATAAGGCTTGATAAGGAATTTGATGTTGTTATAGAATAAAGGGCTGCATAGCTTTTCTGTTTCATCTCCTGTCCACTTGAGTAAGTTGTACTGTTCAGGAAATGTGATTATTTCATTTAACTGCCAGGTTTCCTGGGACGACATTGTTTGCAGCATGGCCGTTTCCTTCTCTGTATCTGTAGGGCCCTGCCACTGCTCCTGTCTTATGTTGGAGTTGAGTCCCTGTTCTTTTCCTTCGTTGGCCTTCATAGTGTTTATTGCTGTCTATAGAAATCAACTTTAGAATGCGTTAATTCTGTTTGCTTCTATTTTTAAAAAACTTTCTGCTTTCATTTGTGTTATTTCTTTCTGCCTTTGGGGTTACTCTGCCCTTCTTTTCCCGCCATCTTAAGGTAGAAACAGATCATTGATGTCAGGCCTTTTCTAGCTTCTATTGTAAATACTTAAAGCTAATTTTCCTGCAGGTGTGCACAGGGCATGCCCTCCCCCAGGCTAGCTGAGAGGCTAAGGCTGCGTCTTCAGGACGTGGGGCTCAGCTCTGAGGCTGTGGTACCTGGGCAGCTGCATCTCCCTGAGCGGGCAGGTGCCCCCCATCGGGAAGGGCTGAGCCAGCTGGCCATGCGTCTCCCAGGGCCCGAGGCTGCCTAGGGAGAGGCGCTGACCACGCACACACATCAGGGCACGTGCAGGCCAGGCTCTGCCCCTCACCCCTCAGCTTCCTCACAGCCTGGTGCCCAAGGGGCTGTATTGGCCTCAGTAGGGACCCCAGGAGATGGGCAGCAGCTCCACTTCCACAAGGAGGCCTTTTTGAGGAGGCTGGGGCTCTGGCCAGGCCTGGGTAGGCTGTGGTGGGAGGTGCAGCTGCCCGGGGCAGCAGACGTGGCCCCTGCCAGCCACGGCCCTCCCTCATCAGGTGCCCTCTGTTCTCCACGCAGCCTCTCCCCTCCCACCCTGCACCTGTGTACCGGCCTGCCACGCCCTCCTGGGTCCCACTGTACCTCCCCCACTGTCCTCCCCCAGGCCCCCTGTGCTTCACAGACGCTCCCAGTACCAGTGCCCTGGTCCCCAGTGCCCTTCAGCATGGCCTCCTGTCCACTACAGGTGGTGGGCGGGGGGAATCAGGAAACCCAGGGTCTCCAGCCAGGTTCCCCCTCTGGGCCCACACTTGGTCCAGACACAGAACCCTGCCTTCGTGGCTCATCTCAGCTTCCTCCTCTGTCCCCAGGCCCCTGGCCCCAGTTCGTAGAGGCCAGAATCAGCCAGGGTTTGGGCTGTGTGTGGCTATGGTGCTGAGCATCCGGCTCCACAACTGGACCTGCCTGGTTGAGGCCTCACAGTTCTAGCCAAAGCATGGCCCAGGCAGGACTGGCATCTCCCATGGCAGCATGGGCATCTGGGCCAGGCCTGCTGGGGGTGGGGGGCATCTCCCACTGAGAGAGAGAGGCTTGCTAAGTGACTAAGTTTCCTAGGCTGGGCTTGAACTTTCGATCCTTCTGCCTTGGCCACCCAGATGCTGGGATGACAGATGTACACCCTCACATCTGGCTCACAAGTGTCTTCGCTCAGTGTGAGGCCTGGGTGGGTGTGGGGGTGTCAAGATGCCGTCTGTCCCCAGCTATGTCCTCCCTCCACCAGCCCCAGGGAGCCCTGTGTCCAGACCCTTCCCGGGGCATGCTGGCCCTTTGGGTCAGGGCCCCTCATGGCCTCCCCTGCCCTCCGCGGTCTGCAGGAAGAGACCCCATCTCCAAGTCAGTCCCAGCTCCCGGGTGTGGGACCAGCCGGCCTGCCACGGTGCCTTTCATGCCTGTGCTGCGTGACCGGGTCTTTCCTCCGACCACCCGAGCCTGTGTCGGTCCTTCACCTTCTCCACACCCTGCACAGCCCTGTGTTCTGTCTGCTCTCTGCAGGGTCTCCATCATCCCAGAGCCCTGGCCCCACTTTTCATGCTGTGCCTCCCACCGCCTCCCTCAGGGCCAGCTTCCTGCCTGGTCCTCCCCACTTCCCATTCAGGGCACGCTGTGGCCACTGGAGGGCGACGGTGCCATCCCTGGCCAGCAGGGCCCCAGGGGCCGGAGCGACTGGGCTGGGCAGGTGGTGGGGTTTGCTCCATGGAGGCCCGGGCACAGCTGGAGACCCTGGTGAGGCCAGCTGGCTGCCACCCGCACCCCTGTGGAGGGAACCGCAGGGGTGGACTCCACACAGCTCTGTGAAACCCAGGGACATCTCTCTGACAGCCCGAGGCTGGGGGTCACGTCCTCGGCCGGGTTGTAGCTTCAGGCGAGGGGTCTTCAGCAGAGCCCTCTCTGAGCAGCCAGTTCCACTGCAGAGCTGGCCGTGGAGCAGATGAGGCAGGACCAGGGGCTGACTCACAGCTCCCTCTCCTGCTCTACTCCTGCCTGCAGGACAGCCGGCAAGGTTGCAGTGTCTGCAGGGCAGAGGGCAAGTGTCTCACTGGCTGGCTCCCTCCCACGGTTTGTTTACTAAACACAGATTGTTGCCAAGGACATTGAGCGTCAGCTTCTCAGCTCCCAGACCAAAACTTCCAGAGGAGGCCTGGGGCTGCCAGCCACCCTGTGCCTCACCTGTGTCCTCCTGACCTGAGGTGCCCGCCTGAGTCAGGGCTGACAGAGGCAGGAGCTGGCCCTGAGGCTGCACCCTGAGGTGGAACCCTGGTCCTCAGGTGACTCAGCTTCATGTCCAGAGGGGGCGTCTAGGTGGGGACTCTGCCTGGAATCTCGGGGTCCCTGAGGAAGCTGAACCCTCTCTTCCCAGATAGACCCTGCAGGTTTGCCAGGCAAGTCCAGGCCCACCCGCAGCAGGTTGGCCCCCAGCAGGATGTGTGGTTGTCACAGGGCATCTTCCTCGGCCCCTTCTGGGGCCGGTGGCCACACAAGCCGCCTCCCTGCCCACCTTTCCTGCCCCAGGTCGGCTGAGCTCTGCCCCAGCCCCAGGGCGGGAGCTGCCCCAGTCCTGCCCATCCATGTCCCCAGCCCTTGCCCTCCAGTGTCTCAGGCTCCCACTCCCACCTGTTGGCCTGGTAACCACACAAACAAGCAGCTTGGCCCGGGCTCAGCCTGCAGGGAGTGGTGCGGAGCCGCCCCGCACTGTGGGTCCTGCAGAGTCGCCCGCCTGAGCCCACGCAGACAGTCAACCTGCAGCCGGTGAGGCCTCACCTACACCAGGCATCCTGTGTCAGGAGGAGCTGGAAGGTGACGGGAAGGGAACCGAGATCCAGGGGCCCTCACAGGACAGGAGAGTCGGCCCTTGTGCCCTGTCAGGAGCATGTGTGACAGGCGCCAGGGCCCTTCCATGGATGCCCGGCCCCACCCTCCTACCACCCAGGCTTGGGCAATCTCTTCCCTGCAGACCCCTAGTGGACCCTCCTCGGGCGCGGCGGAGCGCCCTCCCGCCCCCGCCCTCTGGATGGGGCCGGGTGCTGCCCGCCGGTGAGCCTTGGCCACAGGAGGGAGCCTGGGGCTCCTGCAGGGGCTGGCTGCAGCCCGGCCTTCTCCTGCCGGGGCAGGGCGCACCCACCGCTGGGCACACCCTCGCTGCCGCGCAGGGACCTGCAGGCCCTGGCAGCACAGCCCTGGAGGCCCCGTCTGGGGAAGGGGCCCTGCACACTGTTGTTCGGTTTCTCAGGCAAGGAGGCAGCGCGGGGTCTGCGCGCCTGTACCCTGAGGGAGCACGTCCTCCTCCCGGCCAGGGCCACTCAGGCCTGGCTGCAGGGAGCCCAGGGGCCCTAGGAGTCTGAGGGACCCTACAAGTGCCCAGTTCCTGAGGGGGGGGCCATGCTTGGTGTTGGGCCCATGCATCCAGCTGAGGCTTGAGTCCCTGCTCTGCCACAGGAGCCCATGCCCCGTGGGGCCAGGCCTGGGACAAGGTCCACTGCAGGGCCTCCTCCTCTGCCGGGCTCCATCCCGAGTCTCGGGGTGAGCATGTGGTTGCAGGGTGGGGAGGGCCAATCCCCTCGGGGACATAGACAGCAGAGGCCCAGGGGCACTGCAGCCCCTCACCTGGCCCAGCCGTGTCTTCCTTGACGGCCCAGGTGATCGGTGTCGTGTTCCTGTTCCACTTGGTCGTCCACCTCACCGCGGTCACCATCGACCCAGGCGAAGCCAACGTCCGACTCAGGAGCTACTCCAAGCCGGTGCCCACCTTCGACCGCTCCCAGCATGCTCATGTGATCCAGAACCTGTCCTGCCACCTGTGTGAGCTCGCCGTGTGAGTCCCCCAGAGCCCGGCAGCCCCGCAGCCCTTGAGGCGATGGCTGAGCCTGCCCACCAGGCCAGCGCTCCAACTTGGGCTGGGGGCCCTCAGTCTCTGCACCTTCATCCATTCCCATGGTCCAGGGCACAAGGCAATCTTCCTCTGGCTTTCCAGAGGAGGAAAAGCCAGAAAGGAGAAGGCAAGGCCACTGTAGCCCCTGCTGGGTCACATCTTAGGTCTCGGGACCCCAGAGCACTGGAGTCCCAGCCCTGTACCCCACCTGAACATTTGGGCCAACAAGTTCTCTTGATTCCTCCAGGAATGAAAAAGCCAAGCACTGCAGCTCCTGCAACAAGTGTGTTGCTGGCTTCGACCACCACTGCAAGTGGCTGAATAACTGTGTGGGGAGCAGAAACTACTGGTGAGGGCTGGTGAGGGCCTCGGGGGCCTTCATGGGGTGCAGGCACATCCTGGAGGTCTCCAGCAGGGACTGGGCACTAGGGATGAGGGGCTGTGGTCCGTGGGGCGCAGGGGGAAAGGGCCCTTGTGGAGCCACACTCCCGGCCCCATGCAGCAGGCTCAGTGCCCACATCCATTCGTCCTGCACTGTCTTGTGGAGCTGTCCCTGGATGTGCCTTCAACGCCAGACCCTGAGACACTGGCCTGGCCTGGAGGAACCAGCTGGGCCTCCTGGACCCACTGTCCTCGGCCATCTGCCCTCTGCACACCCAGGCAGCCCTCCCAGTGCAGCAGGCAGACTGGGAGCGCCCAAGAGTGTCCAGGCTGCAGGTGGAAGTGGGTCCATGGGGCTCCCGGGCCGTGTCTGGGCTTTGGGTCCATCAGCTTAGTCCTCACGAAGACAGCCAGGAAGAACATAGTGTCCCTCCTCCATCCAGGCCCAATATGGGGGACAGAGGCCTCTGGCGGCTGTGAGCGTCACCTAAACCACAGGTTCAGTGGCCTTTTGCTTCCCCTGCCCTGCATGTGAGGGTGCAGCCGGCAGCCAGGTCACTGGCAGATGTGGGCCTCGACCATGGACAGAGCCTCAGCTCAGACCCCCGAGGAAGGCGGCCTGCTTGCAGGGACCAGCATGGGTCCTCAGGCCTCCAGGTGATGGCGCAGAAAGGGCTGCCCCAGGCACATGCCAGGCGAGCCTGCACCCTCAGACCCACCACGACCACACAGGCAAGGCCGCCGCTTGTGTGGGCCCTGAGGCTCTACGGGGAAGCAGGAAGCACAGTGAGTTGAGTGTGATTTGGCCCAAAACTGACGTGGTCTGCAGGGCCCAGGAAGGCCAGCACGCTCCTAGCTGCCCAGACCCTGGGCATAGCGCAGCCTCCCCGGGGCCAGCAAGGGGTGTGCAAACCAGGCAGGAGGACGAGAGGACTTGAGGCCTGGACAGGTTCGCGCATTCCCAGGGTTCCAGGAGGAGCCCTGCCGGGAGGGGCTCTGGGCACTGCGTCTTGTGGCCCACCTTTCTAGCCGAGGAGTCCTGTCCAGACAGCAGGGCTCAGCCAGAGGGCTGGGGAGCAAAGGCGTGGCCGTGAGGTTGCTGCCCAGTGGTGTCAGCCTGGAGAACTTGGAAGGCGGCTGAGAGGAAGCAGAGGCGGCCCAAGGGCTGTCAGGGCAGTGGTCAGGGTCCATCTCCCCGTGAGATCCCCACACAGGCTTGGCTTACCCTCGCCTGCGTCCCTCGCCTGCTCTGCCTCTGCAGGTTCTTCTTCTGCTCCGTGGCCTCAGCCTTGGTAGGCCTGCTCTGCATGAATGTCGTCTTGCTGTACATCTGTATCCAGCACTTCGTCAACCCCAACAAGCTCCGCACGGACTCCAGCTACAAAGGTATGAGGAGCATGGAGTGTCTCCCACTTGGGCTGCTCTGTGTGAGCCCTGCCTCAGCTCCGGCCACCTGTCCAGGAAGGAGTCCATCTGCAGCGGCAAGCCCAGCTTGCAGGTAGCTCCACGTCCATGCATATCAGTCACCCAACCCAGTGCTGGACAGACACCTGACACCTGCAGTGTAAAGGGGAGGCTCCAAGTGGCTCACAGTTTTGGGGGGTTTGGTCCATGGCTGGCAGCACATCACGGTGCAGGGGCCTGGTGGAGGATAGCTGCTCACCTCATGGTGGGCAGGAAGCAAAGGAGAGAGGAGCTGCAAACAAGAACACACCCGTGCAGGCCACGCCCCAGGGACCATCTCCACCCAGGCCCTGCCTCCAAACATGAGACCTCTGGGGACACTTGAATCTGTGACCAGTATTAGCCAAGGGCTTCCCAGGGCCCCAGGAGGCCAGGCCTGAGAGCAGGTGCACTGTGCCCTCTGACCTCTCCACAGCCTGTCCTGAGACATGTTGGGTCCCTGTGGGGCCATGGAGGCACAGTGGGCCAGGGGCTGTCTTCCAAGAGCCACCATCAGGAGGGTAGGAGCAGAAAGCAGCCAAGATCCACCTCTGACCACAGGTCCAGGAGCCTGGGCCGTGGGCAGCGAAGTCCACACTGAGTGGTGGAAAGGCATGGCTGGCTGGGCATGGCCCCCAAGGTGCGTCCACGTCCAGCACTGAGCTGCAGACATGATGAAGCATCTTGAGATGAGGATCTCGCCCAGCTTGTCCACTTCCAGGGACACTGTCCTTCTGAGCAGCAGAAGAGGAGACCCAGACACACAGAGCCTGCGTGGGGCGGAGGCCAAGGCTGGAACCCTGCAGCTGTCATGAGCCCAGGGGCGGCTACAGCCCAGAGATGGGAGAGGCAGGAAGGTGGCCCTTGGGGCCTGAGGGAGGACGTCTGTCTGTCCCTGCTGTCATTCAGACTGGGGCCTCTGATGTGAGGTGAAGGTCTGTGGCTGAAGCATCTCCGATTTATGGTCATTTGTCACAGCGACTGCAGGACACGGGCCTGGGAACAGCTCTGAGTCTGTCAGCTCCAGACATCAGGACATCTGCAGACCCCCAGTAGAGAGGGTGGAGCCTGCTGTCCCACGCTGGAGCATTCCCAGCCAAGATGGTGGGTGTTCGTGTTCGCTGAAGAGCAGCTCTGGGGGTTGCAGCTGGAACCGTCCCACCCACCTTGGACTTCTTTCTAAACGTGGGCTCTGCCTGGCGGCTGCAATCTCAGGATCCTGGAGCCCCCGCAGCCCTCTTCCCTGGCCACAAAGTGTCTTCTGAGGCAACTGCCACATCACCTGGGCCTTGGACTCCTGGGGGTGTGCCAGGAGAGGCCAGGGAGGCTGCAGCCCGGGCTGAGCCCCGCACAGGGCCTGGGCGGAAGCAGCAGGAGCAGGCAGCTCTCTGGCACATGCTGGTCCTACACAGCAGCGTGGTAGCTCCATTCAGCTCCCTGACTGTGGGACCCAGTGTCTCCCGGCTCACTGTCTGGAAGTCTGCGCAGAGCGTGACCTGCGCACGGCAGCAGAGCTGGCGTCCTCCAAGGGTCCCCGTCCTTGCTGTCTGCCACACAGCCCCCTTCACTCCTTGTACCTGATCCTGGCAGCGATTCTTTTGGGACGCTGGAGACCCCACCCTAGCAGCACCTTGCCAGGTGTGGCCTACAGTCTCCAAAGGCGGCAGGCTGGGGGTGCGGTCTGGGTTCGGGGACAGGGCAGCGATGGGACAGAATTTGGGGGCCTTGTCACTCACCACCTCTTTAGGCCACCAGGCAGGACTGCAGCGGGGACCCCATGTGCTGCTGCCTCCTGGATACTGACCCACGTGTCTCTGTCTCCACAGACATCAGTGCTGTGACCATATGGCTGCTGTTCCTGCCCAGGTGGCATGTGCCCGTCCAGACTCCCGTGGCCCTCTGCGTGATGGGCGGAGTGCTGATTGTGGGCATGGTCAGCTTCCTGCTACTTGGGCACCTGTTCATCTTCCACATCTACCTGTGTGCGTACACACCTAGCTGCCCACACTCCATCCTGGCCCTCAGGCTGCACACCAGACACGAGCTCATGGCAGAGGGGTCAAGTCACAGGGAGAGAAGGACAGTGGGTCCAGCTGTTATGTCCCAGGACCCGCAAGAAACATGAGCCTTTGAGATGAGTTTAGAATGTTCAGAGGCAAAAGAACAGGAGTATCAGGCAAGAACAGGATGCTGTGAAAGGAGAACAGGTGGGTTCAGCGAAGCACCAGGCAGAGGTTGTAGAGTGAAGTTGAGGTCCCCTTGCTGCGCACAGCAGAGCCACTCCCCTCCTGCTGTGGTGTCGTCAGTGGTGAAGCCTCTGAGGATTGGGCTGAAAGTCCTCCCGGAGGCTGCCTCATCCCCGCCCATCGCCTGAGGCTCACTGGACCATGCTGTGCCCACACAGACCCTACCTGGCCTGGGGAGACCTCACCAGCAGTGTCACCACTGGCTCACAGAGTGCTGTGACGTGGAGTTTTAAAAATGAAAGCACAATGCGGACCACTGGATTCAGCCTCGTGAGTGCAGCTCTGACTGCATTGGGAGTCTGTGCTGAGACCTGGCCAGTGCTTAGTGCTGCCTGTGTGCAGAAGGTGTTCAGGGTGTGTTTGTCGATGGGATAACAGATGTCTCAGTTACTTTCTTGTTGCTACACTACAACCCTAAGGAGGAGAGGTCTATGTTGGCTCACAGTCTGTAGAGGCTTCAGTCCGTAGTCAAGGCATAGGCTCCAAGGCAGGGTGCAGGGCAGAGGGCATTGCAGAGGAGAGCCATTCAGGGCATGGCAGGCAGGAGGGCTGAGCTGCAGAGAGGGGGAGGGCCCGAGTCTGGCCTGTGCTCTGGGGACCACACTGTGAGGCTCTGTGTGAGGCAGCGAGAGTGAGCACACTCCTGGGAAGCCACACGGACCTGGCGCCTGCAGCAGAGATGCAGGAGCCTCAGCCAGGGCGAGTGGAGGAGGCAGCATTTTGAAGGAGTCTGGGGAAGGACAGGGCTCCCTAGGCCAGTTGAGCTGGCTGCTGGCCCTGGTCACTCACTCGGGAGGACACAGTGCACAGCCTCAGGCTTCTCGCCTGGGGTCTGGGGTTCTCTGCCTCAGCCTGGCAGCTTGGCGGGGACATTTCCTGGGAAGCGTCTGGGCAGGTGCAGCCTGCAGACAGGCACATTATGACTGGTGTGGATGGCTTTGCACAGACAGGCACGCAAAGGTATGCTCAAAGGACAGCAGCCATGGGACAGATTTGGTGCTCAGCCCACCCAGCCCCGAGGCCTGGAGGCTGGGAAAGAGCCAGACGCCTCCGGCAGAGAGGCTGAGTCCCTGCAACTCACCAAGTCCAGGCCCGGCTGCCACCCCCTCTGCACCTCGACCTGGAAACAGGGCTCTGTGGGCGCCCTGCGCTTTCCAGAAATAATTGCAAACCATCTGCCTCCCATGCGTGGGCCTTAGGGAAAGAGAAACGGAGGCAGGCCCTCCGAAGAAGCGTGCACCGAGGCCAGCATCTGGCCCATTTGTGCTTTCAGTAACCCGAGGTACCCGCCCAGGTCTCAGCCCACAGCAAAGACCGGCCAGCCTCGGGGCCCACCATACCTGGTGCGCCCCACCACCTGCCACCCACACCTGGGTCCCATCCTGGCTCACGGGACGTGATACGGGGGCCGCTCCTGGGGAGGGTCCGGGTGGGCACCGCGCGGCTCCTGCTGAGCTGCCCTCTGCTTGCCCTTCCCAGTGGCCAAGAACAAGAGCACATTTGACTACGTCCAGCACACCCGCTTCCCACAGGGCCCGGAGCCGCCAGGGAGGACGCAGCGGGTGCTGCAGGTGGAGGAGGCGGCTCCACAGGTGTGCTGTGCCCGTATCTCGCCCCGGGCGGGGTTGTGTGTGTGGCACGTGACATGGGGCCGTGTGTGTGTGTGTGGGGGGGGTGTCTGTGCAGCTCTGGGAGGTGTGGCGTGTCTGCGTGTGATACACGTAAGTGTGTGTGCCGTGTGGCGTGCTGTGTGCTTGGCTGTGTGCTTGTGTGTGGCCTCAGAAGTGGGGTCCCCCACCCTGCTGGGCAGCACAGCTGGCTCCCCAGTGCCTGCTCCTGGCCAGCACCCAGCTCACTTCAGTGGGACCCTGTGTCCCTCGTGGCCTCCTGACCCACCTGCCTGGCATGATGGCTTCCTGTGCTCTCCAGGCGCTCAGTAAGGACCAGGTCCACCCGGGAAGATGCACTGGGCCCAGCCAGCTCCCAGCCACCCTCGCTGCGTCCGTTGGGGACACCGAGGCTGGCCTGCAGATGGCCTGGGGAGACCGCCAAGTGCAGTACACACCACCACAGGCTGAGTCTGGCACAGACTCGCAGCTACCTGGAGCTGCGCATGGGGCTGTGAGTCCACAGCAGAGCCACAGCCATGCAGCTCCGGGGGCCCAGCCCCAAGGCCCTCCCTCCACAGCCTGCCAGCCCTGCACAGATGCCGCCAAGGACAGAGGGGTGTGAGCTGACTGCGGCCCCCACCTGTGAATCTGTGTCAGTCGAGCAGCCCAAACCTCTTCTCAAGCTGTGGAGAGTGAGCATGCCTGCCCTTCCCGCCTGGGGCATGTGGCTGTGCAATGGGTGGCACAAGGGCCGAGGTGGGACAAAAGCAAGCTTCCCTTCCTCCATGGGGCCAGAGTTTGGAGCCCCACAGGCCACCAGCTGAACACACTTCTGCACTCACAAACATCACAGACCCCTTACACAGCAGCCTTGTGGTGCAGCCGCAGTGGACCCTTGGGCTCGAGTCTCCGAAACACTTCTGCTTCATATGAGCCCCTAGGCCTGGCTGTGTCTTTCCCACAGAAAGGCAGCATCCTTTCCAGTTACATGGCCCATGTGGTCACAGCTGACTCTGGAAGAGAGAAAATCCAGCTTGACACCTAAAAAGCAGTGGGAGCAAATGACCAACTCAGGATCTTCTCAGCTGGCTCTGACTGAAGCTGAGGCATTGCCAGTGACTGGAGCAGATGCTGCCCTCAGAACAACAAGGGGTCTGCAGCTGCTCGTGGTACTGCAGGCCAGGCGTGTGGAGGGCAGCTGCACTGTGGGTGGCATTGCGCTTCTCAGCGTGCATGAGGAGTCCCAGAAGGGAGGTGAGGCTGGGCCACTGTGCTGGGTCACCTCAGCTTCAGCAGGGAAGACTCCTTCCCCTTGCTTCCGGCTGCCGAGCACAACAGCGCTCAGGATGGGCCATCGCCAAGCAGGACTTCAAAGCTACTGTAGATGATGAGCCGAACTTCAAAAGGGGGGCATCAAGTTTTGAATGAAGAATGTGATCAGAAAGGATACAAAGCAGAGCTCAGCAGGAAGGATGGGTTCATCCCCAAGAACTACAGAGATGAAGCCGCACCCCTGAAAATCCCCAGAGCCAAGCAGAAGAAATGCTTAGCAAACAGCAGCACGATGGGGCCTTTCTCACCTGAGCCAGTGCATGTGCTCCTGGGGACTTCCCTCTCTGTCAGGTGCGGAATGTGTGCAGCACTTCCAGGTGCTCTGAGCCCAAAGGAATTTCCTCTGGGTGGTGGAGCTCACCTCTTTGAGTGGCACATGATCACAGAACAACATCTGTGTCATGAAACCCGCAGGACAGAGAGCAGGTGCCACAGCAGCGGGTGTGTGTCCAGGCCCTCTCTGCCTTTGACCCCGGAGGGCGGTGAGCTGGACTTCAGTCAGGGAGACTCCATTCACATCGCAGATAACTCAGACCCCTGTTGGGGGAAGGGCCTTGCCACGGGCAGACTGGCCTGTTTCCCCGAAACTCCGCCACCCTGGGAACAGAAACGTCTAAGAAGCAAGAGGGAGTCTTTAAAGAAGTGAAAAATTGAAAACACAAAAGAATTACGCCCAGCAGCTGCCTCTAGCAGCATCCTGCAGTAGCTCAGAACATTCAGCTGCACACTGCTGAGCCTCTCACTGTGTGGAAGCTTGCCAGGTGGGAATGGGGTTGGACATCAAAATTCACCTATCGGATGAAGTTTGCAGTTACAGATTCTCCTGTTTCCCTCTTGTGTCCTTTTGCTTATCTTTTGCTCCTGTCCTACATACGTGACATTTAAGGCTCCATATAGTCCCAACTGATACTAATAGCGAAAGAAGAGAGAGAGAGAGAGAGAGAGACAAGGAGAGAGAGAGAGAGATCTTCCCATAAAAATGTCCCTAGCACTCATAGATACCTTTTTTTTTCTTTTGAGATAAGGTCTCATTCTGCAGTCCAGGCTGGCCTCAAACTCATGATCCTCCTGCCTCAGCCTCCCAAGTGCTGGGATTACAGGTGTGTGTCACCACGACCAACTTCTACTGAACATGTTAAAACAGAAATACCAATTGCACAAAAGTCTTTCAGAAGGTGGAGGAGGATGTGGCAAATGGCAAAAACCACTCATAGAATATTAGCAAACCAAGTCCAGCAACGAATATACAGGATTGTACACTAGGATTAGTGATTTTATTCCAGGAAAGCAACACTGGATTAGCATTTGAAAATCAGTTAAATAAAGCAAAATATTAATAGAATAAAGGACAAAAACCTATGTGTCTGGCAATTAATGCAGAAAATGGATTGAACAACATCAAACGCCTTATGCTTTCTAAAGATCACAACAACCTAGGAATAAAAAGAAAACAGTAGTTGCGTTTTGGGGCTGAGGATTTAGCTCAGTGGTTCAGCTGCCTGCCTTGCAAGTGCAAAGACCTGAGTTCGATGCCCAGTACCAAACAAACAAACAAACAAACAAAAAAGAAAACAGTGGCAAAAACCACATAGTGCCAGTAGTTTCACTTCATACAGAAGACTGGATGCTCTCTCCTAAGACTGAGTGCAAGGCAAGGCTGTCCACTGTCCCACTTGGATGTACTTAAGTCTCAAAAAAGAGGCCTACAGAATACCAGGGGAGACTTTGTTCATAACCCTAAAAAACACATAAACAAGTTGGAATAATGAAGTACTTTAATGGAGATGTAGGGCATAACACCAAGACAAGATGTCACTCATTTCCATGTCCTAGCAACCGGAAACCTGTTACTTTTTAAAAACTATTTCATTCAAAATATTGCTGGACTGGAGGGCCAGGGATTTAGCTCAGTGGCACCGTGCCTACCTGGCAAGCACAAGGTCCTGAGATTGATTCCCAGTACCACAAAACAAAAACAAAAAACCCCACCAAAATATTATCAAAAAGAACAAGCTTAACAAAACGTGTGCAAATCTGCACCCTAAACACAACCAACTGTGGCCGAGAGAAGTGGAAGACAATCTGTTAAGTGAGAAGAGAGACGATGACGGTAGATTGGAAGACTCTCGTGAAAACAGTGTCCCGGGCTGATGTGCACCCCGACCTCACTGCACCCAGCAGCCTGGTGTTGTGCTTTAGGGTCAGCCTGTGTTGCAAGGGTCTGGGGCCTGAGTAGGGCGAGGGAAGGTGAAGAAAACGAAAGAATTAAAGCGGGGCCAGGCGGGACTGCCCACCTGCTCACATGTGAGTATCGATTTATTTAAGGCACGAGGAGGAAGAGTATAAACAAAGAGATGGGGCAGGTTGCTTTCGGTAAGTTGTTATTTTAATACATTTTGAGAATAACTGACTGATAAGACTGGTGGGAACAGAGACATGAGCTTGGTTTTAGGACCACGTCAACTAGGACTATAATAAAAAGTATAAGGAACATTTCTTTGTACCCTGAACTATTTATTTTGGTAGGGTAAATTGAGGCACAAAGGGAGGGAAATCATGAAGAGCAGGAGGTGAGCAAAATGCCTCCTGATGGTGGCCTGACCCTGAGCTCGCTCCCGACAGTTTAGATCTGTGTGGGACACACAAAAGCCTCATGTTCAGAGGGGGGTTTGGAAGTGACTAGACCTTGGGGACACTACACAGCAGTGGAGTCATCCATTGATGAGTTCAGAGCTAACTGTGCTGTTAGGAGAGTGGGCCTGGGTGGAAATGGTCACTGGGATGTGACCGGGGGAGTGGACTCTTGGCCCCAGCTCCTTCCTTCTCTTTCTACTTGCTGGCTGCCATGCAGGGAGCCGCTGTCCTCCACCAGACCCTTCCACCATGCTGGTTCTGCCTTGGAGCTGCCAACCATGGGCTGTACCCACTGAAACCGAGCCAAACACACCTCTCCTCCTTTAAGTTGCGGGTGTCAGGTATTGTGTCCCAGCGAGGGGAAAGTGACAGACATCTGTAGGGGTTTTGTTTGCTTTGTTTTGTTTTTTGTTTTTGGTGAAATCATAGGCTGATCCTAGAATGTGTGTGGAAATTCAGAAGACCTAGATCACTATAGTGGCCAGAATAATTCTGTATAGAACACAATTGGAGGACTTGTATAACCACGCTTCAAGACAGCGTGCGGCTGACATACAGACAAATGGAGCAGAATAAAGGTCCAGAACTAAGCCTCTCATTTCTGGCCAGCTGATTTAACAAGGCTTCGAAGGTAGTAGAATGGGACAGATGGTATTTTCACCTATTGGTCCTGGAACAATTAGGGACACTACACTCAGCCGCAATCATTTGGTTAAAAAAAATCTATTGACTTCTTCGCACCAACACAAAAATGCCTCCAAACCACACAAAACAAAGCCAATTAGGGACCTAAGAAAGCTAAACTTTAACACTTCTAGAAAAACCCAGAAATTCTTTGTGACCTGATGTTGGCAAAGTTCCCATCAGTAGTACACCAAAATCAGTGTCTACTAAGAAAAGTGGTAACTTAGACATTACCAAAATTGAAAATACTTGCTTTTCAAAAGTTGCCATTAAGAAAATGAAGTACAAGCCATTGACAAACTATTTCCAAATCATACAACTTGAACTTTCAAAAGTCAGTTATAAGAAAAACGAGTAAAAATGGGCTGAAGATCTAAAATCCAGACCCCTGGGTGGCAGAGGAGAGGGGTCATGTCACCCCACACTCGGGAAACTACCACGGTGAGGCTGCCATGTGCCTAGGATGGCAGACAACACGGAGTGCTGGTGAGAGGGGCTGCGGCTCGGGGGAGCAGAGGGCAAACTCCGCCAGGAAAGCAGGGGGCCCCTGAGAAAGAGGCTGCTGGAAACAACTGCAGACACACTCAGCCACCTCATCTGTGACAAACGAGCCAACCACCCTCACTGGAGGAAGACAGCCTCTTTAATAAATGGTGCTGGAAAAACTGGATTTCAACCTGCCACAGATTGAAACTAGACCCATATCTTTCACCATGCACTAAACTAAGATCGAAGTAGATTAAAGATCTAAATATTAAGACAGAAACACTAAACTTGCTGGAAGACAAGTTAGGTAGAACTCTCGAAGACATTGGCATGGGAAAGGACTTTATGAACAAAACCTCAGTAGCACAGGAGCTAGCACAGAGAATCAACAACTGGGATCTCATCTTATTAAAAAGCTTCTGCACTGCAAGAGAAACCAGCAACAGAGCTAAGAGACAACTTATAATGTGGGAAAATTTTTTTTACCAGCTGTTCCTCAGACAAAGGACTACTATCTAGAATATATAAAGAACGAAAAAAATCAGACTCCCCAAATATGAAGACCCAATTCAAAAATGGGCATCTGAAATGAACAGACATTTCTCAGACAAAGAAGTAAAAGCAGCAAATAAACATAAAAAATGTTCAACATCACTGGTCATTCGAGAGATGCAGATGAAAACAACCCTGAGATTCCACCTCACCCGACAAAGAATGGCTGCTATCAAGAAATCAACCAATAACAAATGCTGGTGGGGGAGTGGAGAGAAAGGAATCCTTCTCCATTGCTGGTGGGAGTCTAGACTGGTGCAACCACTGTGGAAATCAGTATGGAGACACCTCAAAGAACTAGGGCTAGAGGTCCCATTTGACCCAGCCATTCCCCTGCTGGGTATCTTCCCTACATGAATTAAAAGAATCGTACCACAGCAATATATGTGTGCCCATGTTCATAGCGACACAGTTTGTAATAGTTAAAACTTGGAAACAGCCCAGTTATTCATCAACTGGAAACTGGATAAAGAAGATGTGGGGTTTTTTTTAATATATATAAAATGGAGTACTACTCCCCATAAAGAACGAGAAACTAGAGACATTTATAGCTAAATGGATGGAAATTAAGGCCGTACTCTTACATGAAATAAATAGCACACACACGTGTAAATACCAAATAGTTTCTCTGGTGTGAAAAACTGAAAGTGTAAATAACAATCAAAACGTATAATTGATATTGTGAAATAGGCAGAAAAGGTCTAAAGGAGCAGGGGAAATGGGAGGAGAAGGGAAAGGAAAGAAGGGAAAGGAAAAAATATGAGAAAAGGAAAAACATGGAAACAAAGTCTTTGCAAACAGGGAAGGGTGGAGGGGGTGAAGGGAGGGCAGGGGAAGGGGGAAAATAAGAACCAGGATCCATCACGCACAGGTACAAGATCCCAATGATGAATGTAACTGTACTGTGTACATAAATGTAGCAATAAACTCAAAAAAATTAAATAAAATACACTATGTATTTAGAAAGAAAGAAAGAAAAAAGGAAAGAAGAAAGAAAGAGAGAAAGAGAGAAAGAAAGAAGAAAGAGAGAAAGAAGAGGCTGCTGCTGCGGCTCCCCAAGCCTCGGGCCCAGCAACCCAGGAGGCCGGGGGGGGGGTCACGCAGCTTTTGCAATACAGGGAGGACCCGGCTCAGAACGAGACTCCCCCAGTCCCTACACGTGTCTACCTCCCACCCTGGCTTCCACCCAAAGAGGAATGGAACAGGTGTGCATGTGTCACAGGGCCTGTGCTGCTCCACAGAGGTCCCTGCCCAGGACCCCGGATACCTCAGGCGCCATTTCTCCAAACCAGCTAAAATGGGCTTGAGTTTGGAGCAGCAGAAGCTCTTGTCAACAACCGCTTCTCTTCATCTCACGCATTTCCTTTCCAGGAGAAAGACGGCATCCCCGGTCCAGCTCCACAGGAGGAAGACGGCATCCCAGCTCGGTCCCCACCTTCCCTGGTTAAGTGCGAGCCTCCAGGAGTTGGCCCATCTGCCTGGGCCCCAGACCCAGCCTCTTCTCCACTGAAAGGGCTCTGCAAACTGATTCCTCCGAGATGAGGAATTTTAGATGAGGGGCTGACACAATAGGAATAGTTGTCTCACTTCACGTCATTAACACAGCCATGTAGCTTGTTGTGCAAACTAAAAGAATAACCCTGTCTTCCTCACAACTAATTAAAACTAACGCACAAAAGCAAGCATGTGGTTATTCACTTTCTACACCCAGACGGAGCAGGAGGGAGGTTATGTGTCCAGCCGCTCTTCCTGTAGGCTCTGCTGGCACTAGGTTTAGATGCAGAGCCGGGGGCAGGGCCTGTGCCACATGAATGTGTTCACGGGTGGCAGCTGTGCCTCGAGCATGGTGCATAGCTTCCCGCGCACATGGCTTTTCACACCAGAACCCCACCAGCCAACCTGCTCATCCCAGAGGTCGGAGTGCGCTCTGTCCTCAAAATGAACTGTATGGCCGAGAAGAGTCACTTCCTGTGAAGCACCCAGGGACAGGAAATGTGCTCGTGCGCCTCGGTCGGCAGGTTCTTTTCTGTTTCCCACTGCATTTTCCTCAGCCTGCAATGGGCACAAATGACTTTCTATTTTAAAAGGCACATAATACATTCTCCAGGCTTCGTGGTTGGACGTTGCATCCCTGCCCTCTGATCTCAGTCACTTTCACCTGGAGCCATTCGTACAATTAGAAATAAAAATGAAATTGATGATTAGAAGTTATTTACTTGAAGCTCCAGGCCAAACACACCCAAGCACACACATGTGCATTCGCACGTGCACACACCGTGCACCCCTCCCTCACACACATCCCCCCAGCCCTTCCCAGTCACTGAGGGAACCCTAACTGCCGAGCAAGCTGCCGAGACTGCTCTGGATCCTCACAGGATTGTCCTGCACACGGCAGCCATGTCTGCTCTGCACCTCTCCAGCGGCCGCTCGTGGGCTGCAGCTCCTGGGGACTTCGCTGTGACCAGGAAGAGGATTCTGCTGAGGGTGGGTCATGGCCTCACCAGGGAGGGGACCCCAGAGGGAGCGGCCCAGAGATGGTGCTCAGAGGGGGCACACGGCAGAGGGAAGCCACCCGCAGTGGTTCTGAGACCTGCTCCAGGTCCCCAGGAGGCCCAAACACAGGCGGACAAGGCCAGTCCCGCATTCTGGGTCCCCACTACAAGTCTGCCCTGGGCAAGGAGCCTCCTGGTTTCTTTCTTTTTTTTTTGGTACCGGGGATCGAACTTGGGAACTTGTGCTTGCTAGACAGGTGGCGGAACCACTGAGCTAAATCCCTGGCAGGAACCTCCTGGTTTCTTTCTCCCGGCCTAGCTGCCTGGATCACAGACAACAGTTACTCGAGGGAAAGATTTAGTAAAAGCTGATATATACACACTCGTTTCAAATTTTGCACCACAGCCACATGTGAAATAGAAATATCCTTCATGCCCTCTTTCCATGACATCCCAGGGTAACATGAGAACACCAGCAAGGTGCGTGTACTTCACCCTTTTTCTAGTCATATGCAAAAACTTAAAGCAGACACAAAGTTTGCAGCTTCCTGGTCATGGCCCTAGGAGCATACCATGGGCATCTCCTCAGGACATCACACATGGATTTGCTCATTCTCCCGGTGACTTCCTTGTCTCACATATGGCCAGGCCAGACCACAGCTGTAGTCAACCCTTGAGCACTGCTGGTCCCTCAGACTGTGGCCCTCGTTGGCTTTGCCAATGGAGATTCAGGAAGCGCTTTTGAGCCTTTCCTGTCAGGTATTTATTTTGGAGGACATCTAAAAGTCTAATGGCATGCACGTTTTAAATCTCCTTAGATTTCTTCTGGTTACTTCTCACAAAGGTCGGAGCAGTTCTGACTTCTTTCCATTCTCTCACTCTGTCAGCATAGGTTCTGTTAAATTCAAAACTACAAATGTATCTTTGCAGATCTAATTGGCTTTGACTAGGATTCTACCTTCAGGCACCAGTCAGGCCTGGCTGAAAAGGTTCAGAAAGCCCTGCCTACCAAAGCAGCTTCTCTTATAGTCAGAAGAGAGGCAGTGACTCAGAAATGCCTCAATGGCTGAGTCTCACTTGCCTTATGGTCACCTGGGTAGCTCTCAGTCCTTGATCTGGCTGGGTGCAGTTGCTTGGTTAGAAGTGTGTGCCCTTAGATTAGGATACATCTGTTCACATATCAGGCTAGCTTACAATTGCTATGTCCCCAGGCCACCTTGGCCAAACATCATTACCCTTCTATACAGACACGCTTATGTGAGCCTTAATTCAATTTACAGTATTAACAGTATAGTTTTGGGCCAGGGATTGAGCTCAGTGGTTATACCGCCTGCTTCGCAAGCGCAAGGACCTGAGTTCAATACGTGGTACCAAAAACAAACAAAAAACTATAGTTTTATCCAAATAAAATGTGATATTTTGATAAGTATTTCTTTACTAGCAGTGCAAATGAACATTTAAAAAATTTGTTTGACCCATTTTACAATTTTTCTTGTGTGAAACAGCTTTCAAATATTTGAAATATTAAGAGCTCTATACATATTAAGAATATTCATTTTTCTTTTTCTTTGCGGTACCGCGAATCGAACTCAGGATCTTGCACCTGCAAGGCAGGCCCAGTGCCACAGAGCTAAATCCCTAATGGAAAAATATTCAGTTTTCTATGTGTTTTAAAATATGTTTCTTCCCAGATATAGTTTTCAGAATTTGCTTAGTCATAACTTTTCTGAAGCTATATTTGCCAAGATTGCCTTCTGTCTTGCTCAAAAAGCCCTCTGTACTCTAAGGTTGTACAAATATCCTCCGTTGTACTTCATTAATATTATCATAATTTTCATTTGGCTCCTTTCCATCTTGATTCGCAAGCTGTCTTGAATTCATTTGAGTATTCAGATGGGCACTGCTTCCTTTACTAAGTACCTCACCTTCCCAGCGAGATGAGCAGCCTCTTTTCTGGGCCCAGGTCCATTTCTGGATGCTTGTTTGTGTGTCATTCACTGTGCCCTTAGCAGCTCTATTCTATTTTAATTATTAGACTTAATTTAATTTAGTTATAGGACTTTTAATTTCCAATTGGAAAATTTCCCTTTTAAGATTTTTTTCATTCATTATTTTTGACAATTCATACACATTTATTTTTCCATATAAACTCTAAAATCATTTTTTCCCAGTTCCAAGAAACTTGGTATTCAAACTGGAGTTGCATTAAATATACTCTTTCCCTTGGCAGGGGCCAGTGCCATCCCAGCACCCCAGCTGTGCAGGGGAAGTGAGGTCCCTCAGAGGGCCCTACCCTAGGGCCAAGGACCTGGGTGTGAGCTATGCACTGGCAGCTCTGTCCTGGTACGTGAACTTCAGTGGGCAGAGAAGCGGCCTGTGTCCACCAGGCTGCTGCCCGCTCTGCAGCCCAAAGCAACTGGGGCATCCTTAACAGCTTAGCCATTTTTGCAAATGCTGAGATTTACTTTAAGTTTTCCTTAGTTCAAAGTCAGGAAGTACAGTTCATATGGAAAGAATAAGTCCTTTCAAATAACCCAATCATTTTCTAAAATTTTTTTTACAAACTTGATTGAAAATACTAGTGTGTAAATCCTAATCACTTTGAATTTCAGTTCAAAGACTTATCTAACAGTGGTTCTTTAAGTAATATCCAAGAACATTTTCTCTTCCATCTCTTTATGGAAAGATCGGTGTGTAGCATGTGTGTGCGTAGTCTGCATATGTGTGCAAAATCAACCACAAATCCAGTTTAAGAGGTAAAAATTTAACTCTTGCAAAAAAAGTAGACAATATCTTTGTGATCTTGGGTAGAGTCAAGTTTTCTTTGATAGACAACAAAAACCCGATTAGAAAAAAAATAAGGAATGGGGCTTCATCAGAATTTAAATTTTGCTGTGCAGAAGTCACTATGAAAAAGTGAAAATATAAGCAACAGAATGGAGCAAAATATTTGCAGATCATATACTTGTATCCAGAAGCAGTTTTAATTCAATAATATGAAAAAACAATCCAGGGCTGGGGATTTAGCTCAGTGGTTTCGCCCCCTGCTGCACAAGCACAAGGACCCAAGTTCGATCCCCGGAACCAAAGGAAAAACAAAAATCCACTTTTTTTTTTTAAATCCACTTTTTAAAACTGGCAAAAGATTTGAACAAACTGTTCACAGAAGAAGATATATGAATGACAAAAAAAAAGTAAGGAGCTCACTAGAGGAGCAGAATCAATGTAAAATATATGTTTAGAGAAACAAGGGATTTATAGGTAGCCTCACAGGGTCAGAAGTGGAAGAGTCTCAATGGCTGCCTGCAGAATCAGAGGCAAAGAATCCAAAATGGTCACCTGTACGCTGGAGAGCTGGACAATCATAGTAAAAGAGGGCCAAAGGCCTAGAAGCTCATTGCAGTCATGGATATCAGTCCAGAGTGGAAGCTGAGGGTCTTCTCTGGAAACCTGCAGGAACTGGAGACCAGCATCATGTGAAGCCCGGAGCTTCTCTGAAAAAGGGGAAGGCTTCCTTCCTCTTTCCCTTTTTATTCCATCAAGTATAATGGCTGGAGCCATCCACATCCAGGAGGGTCTTCCCCTCTGAAGCTCACAGACACACTCAGATTTACTAATCTGCTAGAAGGTTCTTAAGTCAAGTTGACATATTACACTTAATGATCACAGATGCTCAGCATAATCTGAAATTTGGGGAATGCAAATTAAAACCACAAGAATCTACCACTGCACAAACATCAGAAGGGGTGCAGTGAGAGAGACTAAAGCCCCAAGTGTGACCATGTGGAGCCTGGAGCCTCACACACTGCTGCTGGGAGGTGAACATCACCGTGGAGCATCACTCGGCAGTCCCCTTCCTGTTTTCCACCAGAGAGCAATGGGGAATGTGTTCTGTGTAAAGACCACCACAGCACAGAACCAGGCTTCGGAGATTTGAAGTTATTGCTCCCAGTTCTGGAGGGGGAAGTCCAAGCTCTGGCTGTGGGAAGGGTTGGTTCTTCCGTTTTCCGCCATGTCTTCACAGGGCCATCCCTCTGTGCGTGTCTGTGTCCTGATCTCATAAGGACGCCAGTCCTGCTGAGTTAGGGCTCACCCTGCTGGCTCATCGAACTGTAACCCTCTCCACAGACCCCATCTCAGACCATCACACGAGGCACAGGGAAGGGCACTGACAGCCATTTGGAGGGGACACAGTTTAGCCGGAAGACAAGGACTGGGAGGAGGGGTGCTCTCCCACCATGGAGACCTTGCCTCACATCCAGCTGCCCCTGGGGCACCATCACTAATGGATTTGAATTGTGTCTGATTTTCGTTTTGTGAATTATCATTTATCCCTCACAGGAAGTACATAATGGCCAGGATTTACTTGAACAGGGGCAAGGTGTATAAACTTCATGGAAGTATTTTATCAATCTATAAAACAATCAAATACTCTTCTGTATCAGGCAGTGCTTGCTAGAGAAACAGATATAACACAAGACATATAAATATATAAGAGTGTATAAGATTGGCGTACAATGGCCGCCCACAGAGTCAGGTGTGGAAGAGTCCAGAGGGTCTGTCTGCACACCGAGACCGAAGTGTTCAGTCGAAGGTCTGGAGCTGACTGCAGTGTCCCGGGGGAGTCCGTATCAGGAGGCCAATGGGTCTTCGATGGAAGGCTGCAGAGCCTATACCAGAAGGCTGAAGGATTCTCACCATAAGCTGAAGTATCTGTGCTGGAAGCCAGGAGATGACGTCCAAGGTGAAGGCGAAGACTGGAGCTCCTCAGAGGAGACAGAGACCGACCCAGCCTTCCAGACTTCCCCTTTATACCGTCCAGCCCATGAGCCACCCTAGGGCGTGGAGTTGCTGAGCTGATTTGGTTAAGCCTTTCTCAACCACACTGCTCAAGCTGGCACAATCACTCAACCATCACATCGTCTTAACTCAAGTTACTTGGAAAGGTATCTTGATTTGATATCTTCAAATAAAATGATGGCAAAACGGGAAATAAAATGGTTTCACTTCATATTAGCACTTAGTCATTTGTGCAGCTTATTGCATTAATATGACTCAGGAAAATCACAGCATTCTGGGTTCTTCCCAACTAACCCTGACCTACTACTGCACGGAAACTAGAGCGTGCTGGGTGCTGGACCTCGATCTTGGACTACCAACCTCCACACCTGCACGAAAAACAGCACTGTTGCTTGATCCACTTACTAGGTGGCATTCATGCAGTGTGAGCAAACTATTCAGAATGTCAGGGAGAAGCAGAGTTCTTCAGGACACGGTTGGGAATGAGCCCGAAGATACAGCGCTAGAGAAGCCGCTGAACACCACCAGAGGTGTAAGTGATGGATCCCAGCCCAGCTAAATGAGGCTGAAAAGGGTTCTGAAATTAAGCAGGCTTCGGACATTGTAAAATGCATGCAGAAAAAACAAAAAACAAAAAAACAAAAAACGAAAAAACAAACCAGTCCAGCCGACTGAACATCTCATTCTTTTTGACCATTCCTTTTATGTGAGTGAGCCCCGCACGCATCATGCCCACTTTAAAATGAGGTTTGTATTACCAGCTTCAAATGTTCTTTACTAAGGATAACTTTATGTGTTCGAAATGTATTTCTTCCAGTCTGTCATTTAAACAAAATAATTGTTTATCATGTCTTTTGTAATGTGGAAGTCTTAAACTTTTCTGAAGTTAAATTTGTCAAATTTCCTCTTGTTTTAAAAAGTCTTCCTTATTCAAGGACTATTCAGATATCTTCCAGTACTCTTTGCTATTTTTATAATTTTGCTCCTCCATTATATTTTGATTTTCAAGCCTTCTTGAATTTTACTTATTTATTTACATCATCATCATCATCATCATCATTATTATTATTATTATTATTATTGGAGTTGAGACAGGGTCTTGCTATATAGTTCAGGCTGGTCTTGAACTCACTCTGTAGCCCAGGCTGGCCTAGCGATCCTCCTGCCTCAGCCTCCTGAGTGCTGGGATTACAGGCATGCGCCGCTATGCCTGGCCTTGAATTTATTTTTGTGAACAGCGAGACCTGAGATTATATTTATCCCAGTGACACAACTCTTGGTGACCACTTCATTTATGAAATTATACACCTCCCCCAACCCATGAAAATACCCTTTCAATATAACCCAGGTTTCTATAACCACTGTGCCCCAGATCTGTTTCCATACTTTTGTTCTGTCTTGGTGATCTGTACCCTACACCATCCTGCTTTATTGAATGTCATTTAGATTGATTTAATATCTGACAGACAAATCTCACCCCCTCTTGGAAAGCATTTTTTAATTTCTAAAAATGTTGGCAATTTAAAAACTTTAGTTGTTCTATAGCTTTTCAAAATTTTCATTTTGTCCTGGCTAAGGAATCTGGAATTTGGAGCAGAGTTGTGTTACGTGCCCACTTCAATAAGGGACACCCTGGAACAGTGTCCATGCTGTACACTCTGCCCGAAGACTTGAGACCCTCCTGGAAGTTAGTCTGCCCTTGGTGGGACAGGCCGGAAGTTCAGACCCACATCCTCCCTGAGTTGCTTCTGGGCTCCATCCTCTGGGAAGGGGGCTGTGGGTACCGCCATGGTTCCGGGTTGGACCATGAGTCCAGGGGCCTTGGGGGAGACTCACAGGCCCCATTCTGCAGCCTAAAGAAGCAAGTAGCTTTCACAGGTCAGCACAAAGGCAGTTTAGGAGATGCACACCATTCATGAGCTTCTCCAATCCAAGGATTTCAACAATAAAGGAATAAATATAACAGCGTGAAAAGGTCGTAATCTTTCAAATGACTCAATGATTTTTCTTCCAAATTGGTGTCCTTTGACTTAGTAAACACAAACCTCTTTAAAATTTACTCCAAAGTGTGATATCTCTCCTAAATAAGGTTTAAAAAAGGGCATTTTATCTCGTTCAACTGGAACCAAGATCATTAACTTTCACTTGGAAAATGTGTGCCTAGCTATGCACAGCCTCTCATCTCCACCTGTCTGCTGTGGTGGCCGTCCTCCGGGGGGCCTGGGTCTGTGCGGCCCATCCCCAGACATCTCCTGCACCTGTGTCAGGGCCTCTGGGTTGGGGCCCGGTGGCTGAGAGGCGGGCCTGTGACTGTTCAGCCAAGATGAGGCCACACTGTTTTCTAAGGCGGCTGTGGAGCTCACACCCTGGCCGCAGCAGGCGGAAGTCCTGTTGATCTATGCTCTCTGAGGCTGCAGCTGATGGTGCGGACTGGCAGCTTCTGGGCCTCTTCTGTGGTAGCCCTCTGACTAACGAGGCTCAACACACATTTGTCTGTCACACGGAGTGCTTGCTTCTGTCCCAGGCCCATTTTTTCATGAGGTTCTTGCGCTTTTTTTTTTGGTGCCAGGGATGGAACTCGGGTCCTTGCCCTTGCACAGCAGGCGGCGAAACCACTGAGCTAAATCCCCAGCCTCTTGTGCTTTTCATACCAACCCGTGCTAGTTGTTCATGTATTCTCAACACAAAGCTGCTTCCCTTTGGATGCATTACCGGGTCCTGGAGTGCAGCCTGTCTCGGTTTCACTTAGCAGAGTGTCAGTCCATGAACCAGAGCCTCAAATTTCAACAGGGTCAGGGTTATACATATTTTACAGCTAATATTCTTTGGTCTCAGTATATTCTTTTCAGCCAAAATATCTTAAAAGAGGCTCTGTCCCTTCTCCTGAGAATTTTAGTTGTTTGTTGCGAAAGCTGAGTTCTCTGCCTCTGGCTCCTTTGCCGCAGGCCATGAGGCAGGGCTCTGACTCCATCTTCCTGCATTTCAGTGGCTTCCACTGCATTCACCAAACAGTCTCCCCCGCACTGACCCCTAACCGCCACCTCTGTCCTGCCCCAGAGCTCCACACACGCATGCAGGAGAGGCTGCTCCGGGCTCTCCCCGCCATGCGTGCTCCGCCCCACAGTCACCTGGCTCTGCTTCCATGGCTCCTGAAGGCTGAACACGCTTCGCTCTCACCCAGGGAGGGCCCTGGCCATCCGGTGTTGCTGGCACCAGCCCGTCCTTCCTGTCCAGTCCTCCCCATCAGCCCGAGCCCCCACTCTGGCCTCCCAGACGCCCCCCAGCCCCTGCTGCTGAGCTGGCTCTGCACTTCTCCGTTGTCCCTCTCCTTGACTCCCTCCTTGCCTGTCTCCAGGTCTCCAGCGCTGGCTGCTCTCCACTCTCCCCATTGCTGTGCTGCAGGCCCCGGGAATCTCAGAGGGCTGCAGACAGGCGTGTTCCATCTGCCCTGTGCACCTGGAAGGTGTGTCAGCTCTGCACTTTACAGTGTTCTTCTTGAGTCACTTTTGGTAGTTTGTGTGTTTCGTTTTCTCTCTGGGACGCAGTTGTTGCTGTGCAGCCATGTACCTTGCCCCGCTGGTCCTGGTGCTTCTGCAGCATCGGCAGCAAGGCCCCGTGTCTGACTTCTGGTCTCAGTGGTTGAGTCAAGCTCCAGGGTTGCCTATTTTGCTGATCATTTCAAATAACCAACTTTTGGTTTCATGGAGTTCATCTATTGCTTTATTGTTTTTTATTTCATTTATCTCTGCTCTGATTTTGTTATTCTGTTCCTTCTAGGTTTGGGTTTAGTTTGCTTTTCTTTTTCTTCTCTCAAGTGTACAGTTAGGTTATTGATCTTAGCTCTGTGTCAGTAAACACCTCAAAGTGCTGATATGTTGTTTTCATTTCCATTCATGCCACGGTATTTTGTAATTTTTCTTGTGAATTCTTTTTTCACCCACTGATTGTTTAAGAATGTGTTGTTTAATTTCTATATAGATGTGAATTATCCTTTTTTCCTTCTGTTAGCAATTTTCAGTTTCATTCCACTGTGATTAAAGAGAGGGCACTTTGTATAATGTCAGTTTTTAAAAGTTTACTAAGACTCTTCTCGTAGTGTTGTGGTTTCACATGGGTCCAGCGTGAGGTGCCCGAGTTCCCTTGAGGAGAACGTGGGTTCTGCTGCTGGGTGGAGCATTCTGTGTTCGTCTGTTCAGTCTGATTATCTATGGTGCGGTTCAAAGTTGCAATTTTCTTTCTGAAATCTGTTTCACTGCTCTATCTGTTATTGAAAGTGGAATAGTGAAGTTTCTCACTCTTACTGTACAACTATTTCTCCCTTTCACTCTGTTCACTTTTGCCTCATCTATTTGGGAGCTGTGTCTTTAGGTTTGTCAATGTTTGTAATTTTTACAAAGTTCTTGCTGGATTGAACTTTTTATCAACATACAATATCTTTCTCTGTGTCTTATAATCTTTTGTTTTTCACTTGAAATCTGACCATAATGCAGTCACTCCAACCTCTTCTGGCTACAATTGGCATGCACTATCTTTCTATTCTTCCAACTCTTTGAGACTTCATATCGAAAGCGAATTTCTTATAGAGAATATAGAATAGATAATGTTTTTTGTCCACTCTGCAAATCTCATTTTTAGAGGGATTCATATACATTTAAAGTAATTACTGATAAGAAATTACGTATTTCCACCATTTAGCTTTTTGTTTTCTGATTGTGTTTTCATCCTTTGATTCTCCCATTACTGGCTTTTTCAATTTGATTGAGTGTTTATGGGGTGCCATTTGATTCCCTCGTCTTTCTTTTTCTGTATATTTTCTAGTTATCTTTTTAGGGTTTACCTTGGAGATTACAATTAATATTGTAAACTTACCGCAATCTAGTTCGGGGAACTCCAGCTTAGCTTCAGTGGGGCAAGCGTGCTCAGCTCCTACGCATTTCTATCCTTCCTTTTCTTTTTTAGTGGCAAGGTTACATTCATTAAAGGTAAGGGGAAAACAGCTCTGCAAAGTGAGTTTGGCAAGTAAAAGTAGGCCAGGGGCTCACCTTGCAGCATGAGGACAGCCACCATGGGAGAGAGAAGAGTGGGCCTGTCCCTCTTGTCCTGTAGGGCACTGTCGTGGGTTACATTTTATATCTCGTGTGCTCCTTAACAGAATTATTATTGCAGCGTTTATCTTTTACATTGTGTAAGAAAAAAGAGAAGTTTCAAACCAGAAGCATAATACTTGTAACATTGCTTTCCGTTTGTATTCACCAACATTCTTCATTTCTTCTTAAGGCTACAAGTTATCTCTCCCATCTCTTGCCTAAAGAATTCCATTAGCATTTCTGATAATGAACTTCCTCAGCTTTTGATTATCTGAAAATGTCTTAAATTTCCTCTTCATTCTTTTTTTTTTTTTTTTTTTGGCACCAGGGATCGAACTTGGGACCTTGCGCTTTTGAGGCAGGCAGCGGCACCACTGAGCTAAATCCCTGGCCCTTCCTCTTCATTCTTGAAGGGTAGATTTCTCAGATATGGAGTTCTTGGTCAAAGGGTTGTTTCTGTTTCTGTTTCCTTTTCAAGGCTTTGAGGGTGTTGTCCCTTGCCTTTGAGGCTCCCCGGTTTCTGACCAGAAATCTGAGTGAGGATTTTTTGTTTGGGATCAGTCCCTGTGGCACTCACGTTCCTGCTGCTTTCAAAACACTCTCGTGGGCTAGGTCTGGGTAATCTAGCTGTCATGCTTTTTAGATCTCTCTGAATAATTTTCTTGGAATTTGCTGACTCTTAGATGTGAAGATCCTTGTCTCTCATCAGACTTTTTTTTTTTTTTTTTTTTTTGGTACCAGGGATCAAACTCGGGTCCTTGCACTTTCGAGGCAGGTGGTGGAACCACTGAGCTAAATCCCCGGCATGTCTCTCATCAGAGTTGGAAAATTTTCGGCATCGTTCTTTACACATTTTCAGTGTCTTTTCCTTTCTCTGTTCCTAGCAAGACTGCTGGGATGTGTTGGTCCCTTGGCTCTGTTCCCTTCCTTCATTCTCCCCGCCCCCCGCCTCCCCCGCCGCGATGAGATGGGGTGATTTCAGTTGTCTTCAGGTTAAGTGATGCTTTCTTCTGCTCAAATTTGCTGGGCTCATCCAGGGGACTTTCCCTTTAAGGTTAGCGTCAGGGTCCTGAGTTTCTACCTATTCCTTTTCTTCATCCTGTCTGTGTTACCTTCTCATTTGTTCATACCTCATTTTTCTAATTTCCTTTATTTCTTTGTCCATGACTTCCTTCCACTTGTTGAGCACATTGAAGGCAGCTAATTTCATGTCTTTGCCTAGCAATTCAGATGTCTGAGTTGCCTCAGGGAGGGTTTCTACCAAAGTCCTTTTCTTCTGTGAATGGACCATATTTCTTGTTACTTTGTGTGATTTGTCATAGTTTGTTGCGGACTGGATACTCTGAGGATTATAATGTGGTAACTAGGTGGACACAGTGGTGCATGCTTATAATCCCAGCGCTTTGGGAGGCTAAGTAGGAGGATCTAAGTTTAAGCCTAACTTGAGCAATTTAGCCTCTTACTGAGACCCTGTTTCAAAATAAAAAGTGTGTGTGTGTGTGTGTGTGTGTGTGTGTGTGTGTGTGCGTGTGCAGAGAATCTCCATTACCGTAAAAAAAAAAAGCAGGTGGTAACTCTCAAAACAGGATTCTTCTACTCCACAGAGAGCGCAGCTTTTTACTTCTTGGAAGCTAGAGCCATCTGTTTGTGACTTTTCCAAACTATTTTTGCAAAATACTGATTACTTGGAACTGGAGTTCTCTCCCATGAGCTCTTTGGTTAGGCAATGATCTGGCAAAGATCTCCTTAAAGGTCTGGCTACAAAGGGGGGGCCTGTCACCCCAGGCCCTCCCACAGGCCCGTCAGGTGGGAGCCCCACTGCCAGGCTGCAGCACCACTGGGGTAACCACGGCGCACACCGGGTTTCCCAGAGAGCACCCTGCACATCAGCCAGCTGCCTGGGAACGCGGGCTTCTCTGAACAGGAGAGAGGCTGGGGGTGGCAGGTGCTGGCAGTTCCTGTGCACTCTGCCTGGGCAGAGAGTGGCTGCCTCTCTCTCCTTCATGCTCCTCGGGCTCGAGTTCCACATGCTGAGGCAGCATGAGGGTCTCGCTTCGAAGGGGCCACCTGAGGCACAGACTGCATGTGGTCCCGTGCTTCCTGCACCTGTGCAGCACATTACAGCTTCCTGTCAGTTTATGTTGAGAATGTCCCCAGATGTGTCCTGTGCTCAAGGTGGGCTTGCAAGGCCACTGGGGCATGGGATGCTGGGCTCAGCGGTGGATGGATCCCTTGCTGAGCTCACAGAGGACTGCTGTCGTGAATGGGATCTGAGTGGAAGAGAGGTCCCTGGGTGTGACGCGAAACCCTGTTGCTCCCTCCCCAGACAGGAGGAGAGGCGGCATCAGCAAGTGCAGTCACACCACATCCCCAGCCCGCAGGAGAAAGGCTTAGTGGGAAGTGACGGCCCCTCCCTGCTCACCCTGGAAGTGTCACCTGGCTGACTCGTTCTACATCCTGTGTCCCACTGTGTCCCCCTCCTGCAGATCCTGAGGAAAGGGGAGACATGTCAGCCTGTAAAGAAGATGGTGTCGCACCTGCAGCCTCAGCTTCTGGGGAGAAAATGCGATTATGCCGTGGTACGGTCTACCTGAGTTTGATTCTCTAGAGAGCTAAATATTTTCTTTTTAAAAAAAACACCAATGGAAAGTCTGGGCCATTTCTTTGCTCTTAATGCCAGAGTAACTCCAAAGTGCCACTGACAATGTCCATCTCCAAACATGGCCTGGTGCAGAAGGCTGTGGAAATATTGGTGGTCGTTGTATTTCCAGGCAGTCCACAATGTGTAGGTCGTAGGATGCACATGCTTACACTCATCTTTAAATCTGTGCTCAGAATTCTTTTCCCCAGTTATACTGATCTAAGTAAGATCTTTCACAAGCTACGAACTCCTGCAATTCTAAGATCGTTTTTGGTTAAAAGGCCCTGGCCAAACCTACCCTGCTCTCTGTTGACACACAGACCCGTGGGCTCGCACGAGCACTTGTTGTGATGCAACACAACAGACTGTCCATCCTGGGCTCAGGGAAAATTCCACTCTCAGGGGCAGAAGGATTTGCCCTCACAGGCAGGGCACATGTGGATTGGAGACCCACCTGCCATGCTTCCCTGGAACACAGCAGGCCGGCCCCCAGGGGTTGGGAAGCATGCGAATGCCATGAGTGTCCCGGCCCTCCCTGTGCTGTGACCCTGCTTCTGAGGCACAGCAGACACCAGCTGGATCAGCGATGCCTCATCTGCTGCTCAGGAGCAAGGTTCGGGCGCTCACTTCCTACCAGCAGCAGCCACCTTGGGTCCGGGCCCCAGAGCCTTCATGGTCAGTGCCTCATCTCACTTCACAGCCTGATCTTGAGCAGATGTGACTGGACCCAGAGGGAAAACGTGCAGTGCAAATTCCAAGAACTGGGATGTGGAGAAAGAGCAGATCCAGAAAGCCACTCCCTAGACACCCGGATCTCATCTGAGGTGCACAGGATGGGGTCTCAGGAGCCAGAGCCAAAATCATAAGTAGAAAAGTCGCAGATGAGAGCAGACCAGCCAGGGCTGAAGCGGGCTGAACGCGATCAGGAAAGACAGAGCATGGTGGCAGTGTGTGGGGTGGACGTGGAGCACCTGGGCCTCTTGAGCACTGTCCTGCTCACCAGGCTATGCTGTCCTCCTGTGTGGCCAGCAGAGGGGCTGTGGACATGACTGGTGAGGTCAGGGTGCTCTGGAGACGGCCCACTGTGGACAGCAGCAACCCTCAGCCTTGGACAGCTGACAGTGGTTGTGCAGACGCCTTGGTGCAGTGTCACTGGCCATGCACGAAGCACTTCTTGAGTGTATTTTTTATCAATATTCCCTGCACTTCCTGTCTTCAGAAAGGGGGTGGTGGCTAAGAGCCATTTGGTTGCTACATAGCCTCAGATTTAAGATATATTTTAAAGATTGTGAAATACAGACATAGGGCAGAAATGAGAAGGGGGCAGTCAGAGCCCTCGGGGTTGGTGACAGGGGACGCCAGGACACGTGTGCTGTCCCTATGAATCCCTGAGCTGTCCACAAACTGGTGAGACAAAGTTCTCAGGCCAGGAGCTGTCAGAAGCCCTGTGGGCACCACAACAACCCTCCGGGAGCAGCAATGTCCTGGACACCAGCTCTACAAGCGGAGGAGGGCAGGGTCTTCAGACTCCTAGAGCAGTGCTGGGTGCTCACGCTCCTGAGGCGGGTGAGGGTAGCCCCTGACGTGGCCAGTAACCACAGAAATTACCCAGAAGCCTTCGCCCCCCACAGCCGGGTGCACTGCCCAGGCAGAGGAGTGTGTGCTGTAGTCACTCAAGACCGCAGGGGACGGTGTGGCCCGAGAGCCTACTGCCAGCTGCTGGAGGAGGCCCAACCTGGTGCCAGATGGCCTCCCAAGACACTGTCAGGGCGTGCGGAGGGTGAGCACATCTCGGGGTCTCCGAGGTGCAGCTCTGGAGCAGGGCCAGTGCCTGGGGCCGGTGTGGGCTCTCTGCTGGTTAGTTCAGGGGTGACATTTCTCCAGGACTCAGTTTCCAAACCTCTGCAGCTGCACTCAAGCAACCCTGAAGCGACCCTGTGAGGTCATTACTGGTGCTGACGGCAGGAGTTTAATTTTAGAGGAAAGTCTGGAATGTTCTATAGGAAATTGTAAAAGTTTTGACAGCAATAAATGTGAAGCCAGTCCCAGCGAGTCCTCTTCCTCCCTTAGGCACAGGATGAGCCCTGGCAGGGGCCTGGTGGAGGCTGCAGAGGGCTGGACTAAGGGCTGGCCGTCGGTCCAGGCATCACAGGGAGGGAGCAGTAGTGTCTACCCCAGCCGGCCCGAGGCCCGAGGCCATGTGTCCTCCTCTTCCTCCTCCTGCTGCTGCTCACTTCCTGTTCCTCTCCCCCTCCTGCTCGACCTCCTACTTCTCTTTCTCCCCCTCCTCCTCTCCCGCCGCTGAGGCAGCACCTGACCAACAGGCCCCAGGTTGTCTATGGCAGGTCTGTCCACGTAGGGTGAACACCAAGAGACGAAACCTGCCAGAGCCTGCCAGTGGTGAAGGCCATGGAGACGACATGGGCCCTGAACCACACCCCCCACCCCACCCCCGTGATGGCTTGAAATGGGCTGAGGTCTGTCCTGGCATCGGGGACAATCTCAGGAAATTCTCGTCTCTCAGACGGGGTCCCTGTCTGGACCCCGTCCACCTCCTCCTCTTCCAGGCAGGACCCAGCCCTGCACCCTCCTCGGCCTGCAGTTCCAGTGAATGTAGGTGGACCAGGAGCTGGCACCCAGGGCCTCGGCCACTTTCAGCCACATTCCCCAAGGAACCTGCACTGGCCTCAGGACTGTGTGCCTTGCAGAATCAGCTGACTGCACACCAGATCCAGGCCGGGAGTGGCTCCCCAGGGACATAGGGCTGTGCCCCAAAGGCTCTCTGCCCTTGGTGTCTGGGACACCCTCAGTATAGTGCACCCCGGGAGGTCGGCTTACACCTTGGGTGGACCCATTCCCTCTGCACTGCCAATGCCAAGGCTGGGTCCCGCCTGGCAGCCCGGCTCCACCATGCCATTACATTCTGGCCTGGAGGAGGGTCCTGTCCCTCCCTGACACTTGTTGGTGTGATCAGCAGTGGCCTCCACAGAGGCTTCTGTCCGCCTGTCCTACCCACTGCAGCAGAACTCCACATGGAGTCTTGGAAGACCCAGGCCCCCACCCTCCCATCCCTGTCTGGGCTTGCAGTGTCCCTCAGGGCCCCGGAGAGCCTGGCCACCAAGACCTGGGAGATGTGACAGGACAGTGGTGAGGTCTGGACAGTCCTCCTGCTAGGAGAAAAGAGGGGTTCACGTGTCCCAGGAGTCATTTGCTGCAAGTAGCTCCAGGCAGGCAGGCCCTAGCTTGCCAGGAGGCTATGTCCCAGGCTGTCCCCTCCCACATCTTCCTCCTGGAGGGCTGGTGAGGCCACCCCCAGCTGTGTGTCCTCCGAGGCCCCCAGCCCAGCCACAGTGAGAGGCTGCACTCAGGCTCTGGGGCTCTGAGTGAGTGATGGGTGTACAGGCCACCCTGTCTGAGGGGCATTATTAGCACTGGGAAAGGACAGTGCCTGTCTCACTGGACAGCAGTGTGGACACGTGCCCTCTGACACTGGCCAGTCTGCACAACTCGAGCGGAACCGAGACAGCCCAGATCCTGCTCAGGGAATCAAGTACTGCAGGGCAGAGCCACCTGACAGGGCCAACTGGCCAGGTGGCCTTTTCCAAACTGGGATCTAACTTTCTGGACTTGAGGTGGCCTGGTGCCTTGCTCGAGGTGATTCATCAGCACTGTGGAAGTAACAGGCCTGTGCCCACAGGTCACTCATAGCCAGTAATGGCCCTCCTGGACTGCCCAGCTCCATGGGGGAGCCTGGGCCAGAGCCAGCCAGCTCCACACCGCTGCGTCCACAGCAGAGATCCAGCCCTGGTGTCCTCCTTTCTCCTGTCTGGGGCTGCTCAGGCCTCCCTGGCAACACGGACAAGGGGGTCCCTCTCCTGCCCAGCCCTCCTCTCCTCCTGGGGGACCTTGCATGATTCCCCTCCTGAAGCCACATGGACCTCCCCCTGAGGTTTTATTGGCAAAGAGTGCAATTTGACACCTGCTTTGGGGTCCCCCTGGCTGCAGCTCACACACTGCAGGAACCTTCCAGCGAGAAGCATTTCCAGTGCCGCGTGCACAGTGTTGATCATTTCCACTGCCTGGGGCTCTGTGGCTGCGCCCCTCGCTGATCCTCAATCCAAACAAAACCTCAGGCCCACAGAGGGCCGGTCAGCGCTGCCCTTTTCAAGTCTCCTGAGTCCTCTGCCTCTAACTGGGCACCTTTCAGGACAGCAGGAATTAGAAGAAACCTTTGGCCACTTTTGAGCAGAAGGAACCAGAAGGTCTGAGAGGAAGCAGAGCAGGAGAGGGACCATCCTGGAGAGGAGCAAGCTGTCTCCAAGGGCACAGCTGCGACCAGCCCAACCTGGCCGTGGTGTCAGAACCACACCCCGGAAGAGGCTGGCCTGTCACACGCCCAGCACCCCAACACTCCTGCTGCTGTCGCTGTCCTCTAACCTGGCTAGAGTCTCGGGGGAAGCAGAGCTCGGACTCACAGCAGCTTGGAGCCCGGAAAGAGCAGGGGTTGGAGGCCTGCAGCCAGGGCACAAGGACAGGGCCCGGGAGGGGGGCTGCGGCCAGAAGAGTGAACACAGGGACCTGAACGAGACCGGTGGTGGTCTCGGGGACTCTGCTTCTTGGCTGCGTCACACTAGAAAAGCTGGAAGCGACCCTCTAGGGGGTGCTGCGAGCCAGCGTCCCGGGCGATGCCTCGTCCCGAGGGTCGAGGACCACCCCGCAGCTGGCGTGCCCTCCCCACCAGGCGCTGCGGGCGGAGCCGGGCCAGGTGTCCCGGATGATCCCGGAGCCGCAGCACGGGGACAGAGCGCGAAGCCCTTAGCAGGGGTGGTGTGGCCCTGCAACCGCTCCCCGGTCCCGCCCCGCGCCCCCCCCCCCCCAGGGCCAGGTGCGACCCGAGCTCCTGCCCCGCTGGGCTCCCGGCCCGCCTGGTTCCCACGCTCCGCGCGGCCGCGCCCTGCGCCGAGCGGACTCGGGCCCCGGGCCTGTGAGGGCGGCCTTGTAAGGAAGGCCGCGGAGCGCGCGGGGCGGGGCCAGGGCGGGGCTAGGGGCCCAGCAGGGCGGGGCAGGCTGGCCGGAGTGGGCAGGGATTGGGGCCTGGGCGGGGCGGGGTGGGGCTGCGGGGGTCTTGAAGCGAACCCGAGAGGCGGGATGGGGCGGGGCCGAATGCCCGGGGGCGGGCCTGAGCCGGGTGGGCGGGGCCGGGCGGAGGCGGAGGAGCGTTCGGTCCGGTCGGGCGCGCGGCCGAGTCGGAGGCGCCTCCGCAGTCTCTGGTTTCCGAGGTAAGCGGCTGGGCGCGGCCCGGCGGGTGAGGACGGGCTCAGGTCGGCCACCCGGAGCTCTCGGCCGGCTGGTCCCTGCCGCTCCTCGGCCTTCGGATGCGCGGGGCCGCGGTGGGGACTGGTCGCGACCCCCGGTGGTCCATCGGCCGTGTGCCGGCGCGGAGGGGCGAGGCCGCCGAGCTGCAGCCCGGGCCCCGGCCCCGGCCCCGGCCCGGTGTCGTCTCCTTCGGTAACCCTCCAGGCGCCGGGGTCGGGGCGGGAGGCGCGCGCAGCTGTCATCGCCGCAGGTCGCGCAGGTGACCGCGACGCCTGAGCCACCCGTCGGGAGCGCGCTGTCCGCGCCTCGAGCGGTCCAGTCGCCTGACCCGGAGGCCCGCGAGGCCGGAGGTGCGATCCAGGGGCCCCGGGAAATCCTTGGTTGGGAGCGGGAGGTGGGGGTCAGGCAGAGTGTGGAGGAGCCCAATGCCGTTGTTTGGTCCTTTTCCTGAATCTCTTGGGAAATGTACCTCGGGGAAATATAAGGCGCCCGTCCCCGGGGAGGTTGGGGAGCAATCGGGAGCTGCAGATCTCCCTGCGCGTCCTCCTGGTCCCCGGATGCTGAGAAGAAGCAGCTCCTGGGAGAGGCTGCCAACTTCGCCGGCCTATTTATAGCAGCCGATGCTGGTGAGAAGGCCAGGAGGAGACGGGGGCCCTCGAGCACCCTGGGGTGAGCCCAGTGCCCTCACCCAGCCAGCCCAGAGTGGACCTGCCCTCTCCCACTGTCCAGCCAGAGCTGTTTCCAGGAAGGAAGGGTGGGGCTGCCCGGTGCATCTGGGGCTCAGGCAGGTCCCCCACCCCCCTCCTTGAGGGGATCAGTGTCCTCCTTGTGGGCGCGGCCACCACACCCAGGCCTCTGCATCCCTCAGCCCTGCGACTGCATCTCTCTCCCAGGCATCCTGCCTGAGGCACCCCCGCCCCCAGCATCCTCCACCCAGGGAACCCTCTCACCTCCCCTCAGCGTCCCCCCATCTCAGCTGACTACACCCTTCAGGGAGGGAGTCTCTTCTGGTCAGACCCTGGGAATGGCTTTGATGGGCTTTGCTGTGGTCAGCAGCCCCTGGAACCCCATTCCCCACGGGAAGCTGGCTTGCTGCTTTCAGGGAAAAGCCCTGTAGACACGTACAGTGGCTGTCCCCAAATCTCACTTCTCAATCAAGATTTAAGGTGCCTGGGTCCACATCCCTGCCTTAACTGAGCAACAACCTGCAGGAACTTGGTTGTGAGCTGTGATCTCCAAATGTCCAAACGCACAGCTTTATCTGGGGGAAGAAATAGAAAAGGTCTTTCCAAAAGTGAGGTGATGGCAGTGCTTGAGGAAGCGCATCTCCCCTTGCCTCCCCTGCCGGGCTCCTGCGACCCACCTACCCCGGACAGCTGTCGGAGAAAGCTTCCAAGGCCACCTCCTGGTGTCCGGTGGTCCAGGCCTCTGGCCCCTCCTCTGCCACCCCACGCATCTCTGTGGGAGTGGGGAGGGCCTAGCACACGGTCTCAGCTGTGAGATGTGCACTGGTGCGGGGGGATGTCATTCTGCTGTGCTCACTGATCCCAGCCACGGGGTCCTGTGAACATGGCTTTGGTTGCTCCCCAGTCAGGGGTGCCCTGGAGCACATGGCTGCACCTCCTTCTGGTACATCCAGAATTGGGGTTGTGGGGCCCCAGGTAATGAGTGTCTTCAGATTTAGTGCACAGGGCCCAGCAGCTTTCCCCGAGGCTGGACGTTTGTTTGCCTTCCCACCCTCCCTCTGCCTTTACAATTTGACCCCCTGGAAGGCACGAGCCACCACCTGATGCTGGGGTTTTCTGCATCTTCCTGACTCTGCCTTCTAGGCACTTGGCCATCCCTTCCTGTTACGCTGTCTGTCCTTGTCCTATCCATCCGTGGAGGTGCTCAGCGTATTGGGCAGGCCAGCGTTTGTCATGTATAGCAAGTGTCTCCTACCCTGGAGTTTGCCTTTTCAGCCTCTTCACGCTGTTTTCGTGGACAGAAGTTCTCGGTTTTGATCCGGGGACCTTCAGGGAGAGTGAGTTTCCTTCCTGTGCTGGAGGTTGACCCCACTGCACGTGAGTGCAGCTGACAGAGTCCCCTTGAGGGCCCCGTGGTCCCGGGTCTTTCCTCACCTCTCTGTGTGTTCTTTTCGTCTGCCCCATAGTCTGTGCTTGGACAGCGGGTGTCATAGAAGACAAATGTCCTGTGGTTGCCTCCTGCTGAAAGCCCATCCTACTGGGGCTGAACTCAGGCCTGACCCCTGGAGAACACCCAGCCTTGCCCTGTCTGGCCTCTGGCCCCCTGTACCACCTCCCCATGGGCTTGGCTTCCTCTGTGCCCCTGGTGAGGCTGCCACCTCTCCTGGTTACCAGGCTGCATCAGAATCCAGAGGCCACTGACACAGGGACACACACTGAGTGCCTCAACACAACAGAACCCTTCTGCCTGGAGCCAGAAGGAGCCCTCCTGGTGTGTCTGTTGTCTCTGGCTTGTAGTCACACCACTCTGGTGTTCCTAGAACAGAACCCCTGAGGCAGGTGACATAAGAGCAGTGATGTAAAGAGCAGAAATGCCTCTCTCACAGTGCTGGAGGCTGGAAGCCTGGAACAGGGCCCTGCAAGGTTGCTGCCTGCTGCAGGCAGCTCTCTTCCAGGATGCACCTTGCTGCTGCATCCCTCAGGGATGGAAATCCTCATAGGAGCGCTGTCGGGCCCTATGTTGGGCTGCAGAACAGCAGCCCTTGTGGGGCTCAGGTCCCCAAAGCAGGTGGGCATCCTGGTGGGTCTGAGGAAACCAAGGGAGCTGTGCCACCTCCCACAGGACTCAGGAGCTTGGCCACACAGACACCCACACCAGGGACACTGTTGTCCTGGGCAGGCCAGGCCCATGGTCAGTCCTGACCCAGGGAGCAGCGGCAGCGGACGATCAGTGCCCCTCCCACCCGTTCCCAGCCCTGCCTGCTCCTGGGTCCAGGGTGAGGACGTGTGGACCTACGATGAGCAGTGCTTGCTCCCCCCTGCCCTCCACTGCCGGGCACAGGGAGCAGCATGGGGTTTGGCTTCATTCTTGGGCCCCTCTGAAGGGCAGCAGGGTGGCCTTGGGGACCTGTCTGGACCAGCGGTCCGAGCTGACTTCCACCCACCTGAGCAGGCTGTTAAAGCCGCTGGGTCTCGGCTTCTGGGACTTGCTCTGTGCCCAAGTGCACAGGACCCCAGTATTGATTATGCCCAAAGCAGCTGTAGAGAGGGACGCCCAAGGGGCGCCCAGGCAGAAAAAGCCGGCCTTGTGCTAGCCTGGGACGAGTGGCACTCACATCGAATGTCCAGGGAGGAGCGGGCAAGTGGCCACATCATGATGAAATCAACAATGGCCAAAGGGCTGTGCTGTGCTCGAGTGGGCTTGAACTGAAGAGCCCCTTCGTTGGGGCAGCACAGCCTGGTGCCCGGGCTCTGAGGCGCCCCATCAGAGCCTGGGCTCAGGGTCTCACATGACTCCGGGGTGGCCTCCCCATGTGAGCAGATGGGAAGGAAGGGCTCTAGGGACACTGTCTGATTGTTCTCCCTCAGCACATGGTTCTCTCCCAGCCTTCAGGGTGCTGTGGCCTCCCCAGGTGCTGTTCCCTGGCATCCCCAGCCATGAGGGCCTTGGAACCCAGCACCCGGCCAGTGGTCACAGGAGTCTCTGAGAAGCTGAGCATCCCTGGGGGTCTGTGGCACTGCGCTTCCCCTGTGCCCCGCCCTCACCTGTCACATCAGCGTTCTGGCACCAGGCTGCCCTGGAGCCGGGCACTCGAGAGAGGGTGGTCCCTGTGTGTGTTGGGAGGCTCAGAAGAGGTGCCTCTCCCCCTTCCTTCCTCAGCCCAGTGGCTCGCACCTCCAGGCAGGGTGACTTACTGACTGCCCTTTGGAGCAATGTCAAGCCCAGCTGCAGGCTTCCTGACCTCCTGCAGGCAGTGTGGCCTGAGCCAAGTGCCTCTGGCACAGGTGCGACGTTACCAGTCGTCCCTGCACAGGCCAAGGGTACAGGAGCAGGGGTACAGGGACTTGAAGGGGCCGGAGCCACTAGCCCTGTCCAGAGCTCCTCACTGCCCCAAAAGCCTGCTGAGGGGCCCAAGGTGGACAGGTGAGGACTGGTCTGGGGCCTGCAGGGGTAGGGGTGAGGCGGCTCCCCAAAGCCCCCTGCCACCGGTGTCCAGAGCCCTTCCCCCAAGGGCCCACCCAGCAAGCGTGGGGTCTTCACTCCCGGAAGCAGGTGGCAATGGCAGGTGCCCCTCTGCCTGAGCCCACGTGACCCTGGAAGCCACAGTGCAGGGCCTGGCGTGGGCTCCAGCACCTCAAGGAGGGACAGCGCCACTCTGCACCCCAGGTCACCTAATCCCAGCCTCTGCAGCTGTCAGCAGGATTCTCCCAGGTGCAGTGCTGGCTCCTGCCATCAGAGACAGAGGCCTCTGGGCGCCCTCAGGAGGTCTAGGATCAGGGTCCCCATGCACCTGCTGACACCCTGGCCATTTCTCAAGGGATGTTCTGGCTTCAGGTGCCTAGTGGCAGCGGGTATGGTCACAGAGCACCTTTCTCTGCCAGGGCAGTTGCTGGGCGATGAGGGTGGGGTCAGGGTCGCCGGCACGTGCAAGGACAGGGATCTGATGAGGCCCTTGGCTAGCGTGGGCTCCTCCAGTGGAGGCCCCAGGGTGGGTGGGAGCCTCCACCTGGTCTGATCCCGCATTGCCTGGGCGCACTTGGACACAGGGACAGGCTCCCAGGGAGAGTAGACTGGAGCCTCAGGGTCCTGCAGCTGCAGGGAGGGGTGGCGGCCTCTGGCGCTGCAGGGGCCCCTTGGGAGGTGCTGGGTGTGAGAGCCTACCTGGCCGAGGGTCCCTGCAGCCTCTCCTCCGGAGAGCGGCTGTAATTCCACCTGCCCTGGCCTCCCCTGCCCTCCCCTGCAGATGCAAATCTGGTAACCCGGCCTGTCCCACACCCAGGGGATCGGTGACCGGTGTTGTCCTCCTTACCGCAAGGGGAGGCGGCTGTGCTGAGCCTCTGAGCCCTGGCCTGGGCTGATGCTGGCGCTGCCCCTCCCTGTCACCTGCTCTCCTCTTTGCCACCTAAGCCTCGTGGCGGCTGGGGGAGGAGGGGCTTGCCGGCAGGGGACTTGGTGGAGGCAGGGCTGGGACGAGGTCTGGCAGTCCCTGCGGTACATCCCTGAAGTTGGGCTGAAAGGAGCAGGGTTCGGGTGCCCTGCAGAGACACAGGACACACCCAGGGGGCGAAGCGCAGGCCTGGGGCGGTGGGCGGGCTGCAGGGAGCAGGTGGGAAGGTGAGATGTGCAGGCACTGTCCAGGGCTCACGTCCTCTTCCACTCCCTCTACATTCAGCCACGCCCTCTGCCCTGCCCGATGTCACTGTCACCCGTGTCCCTTGCTCGGTCCTCAGGTTCCAGCGGGTGGCAGAGGGGGCGCTGATTGTCCCTGTGGGATGCTGGGTGTCTGCCCCCTGGTGCAGCTCTGCCCTGGCTCTTGGTCCTCCTCTGCCCTGGCCTGGTCCTCGTTACAGGGTGACCTCTGCTTGTGCCCCACTGATCTACAAAGGCCCACGTGTGGGGACCTGGCCGTCAGGACCTGCTTGGTGACAGAGCCTCCTCTGAGTGGTTCTGGCTGCTCTGCGGACTTGGTGCCATCATGGGTTCAGCAAGAGCCACATCCTGTGGCCCCTTGATGACAGAGGTGGCATTTGGCTGCTCTGGTGGGGGCGGGGAGGGGTCTGTGAATCTCGGAGCCGGAGGCAGGCACGGCACCGCCCCCACAGACCTCTGTGCCTGCCCATGTCAGGGAGCCCTGACCACGTGCCTGAGCCACCTGGTGCCCATGGAGGGGACATTCACGTGGCCCCGAGCTCCCGAGCCCTTCGGGGGGACACAGCCCCTCAGCCTTCTCAGCCCCAGGGGTGTCCCCTGCTGCCCTGCGTGGTCCAGAGCACCACGACTCTCCCTGAGCCCTGGCACACACGGGTCCCTTGCCTAGGCACGGGGAGCCACATGTGCCAGGTTCCTGGGCTCCCCTCCTCAATGTCCTCAGGGCCACCCCACCCCGCCCTGGCCATGGCTCAGCCCTGAGTGAGGTAGCAGATGTCATGGGAAGCAGCTGAACTGTGGCCAGTGGGGACGTGCCCAGCTCAGACCCAAGCTTCTAGCCTGGGCCCCTGGGCAGCAGCCAGCAGGTTGACACTGCCTCCCGGGATCTGGCTCCGAGGGGCCCTGGAACCTGCAGAGACCTGCCTGTCCCCGACAGGCCACTTCCTGGCACTTGCTGCCATCGGCACCGTGAGCCTCCCCTTCTGTGGCCGGCCAGCCAGGGACGGGCCCTTAAGAAGCCGAGTGACTCTTTCTTTCTTCTCTCCTCCCTAGCATCATGGCCGACGGCAAGGCCAAGCCTGCCAAAGCCACCAGCAGGACACCCCCCAAGTCCCCAGGGGACCCTGCCAGAGACAAGGCAGCCAAGGGGCTGTCACAGGAGTCGGAGGCTGCCAACGAGGGGGCGGCTGCAGCCCCAGCACTCAGCGCCTTGGAGGAGGCCTTCCGGCGTTTTGCGGTGCACGGGGACACACGTGCCACAGGGCGGGAGATGCATGGCAAGAACTGGTCCAAGCTGTGCCGGGACTGCCATGTGATCGACGGGAAGAGCGTGACGGTCACCGACGTGGACATCGTCTTCAGCAAGACCAAGTAAGTGTGTGGAGAGGGCCCGGCGTGCACTTCAGCTCCCGTCGCCCGGGTCGAGGCCAGGAGCAGCGCCCCCGAGCCCCTGTGCCCTGGGCTGGGTGCCAACTGTCGAGCCCGACCGCGGGTCAGCGAGCAGTTGCTGGACCTGAGCGAGAGCTGCTCTGACGGGTGTTCCCTGCCCATGTGTCAGAGGTGGTGAGGGCCCGGCCCTCTACCCCATTGCCTCTCGCCCTCTGCAGCCCTTGCTGCTCCTCTCTCAGCTTTGGACTTGAAAGGACAGAGCACAGAGCAGCCACGCACACACCGGTAGCCCCTGCAGTCGTAGCATTATGCCCTGCTTGCTCTGTGTGCATGCACACGTGTCCCTGCGTCATGCGTGCATTTTGCATGTGTCATGGGTGCACACATTGTGTCCCTGCACCTGGGTTCATGTGCACATGCCTTTTCCCCTGCATATCGGGAAGCGTGCTGAGGTAGCGCAAGCGTGTCATTTCCTCGGGCTTCTCTGAACACCAGGACATCCTCCTCCTGTCACCATTCCCGGGCCAGCCTCCCTGTGTGGAGATGGCTCCACTTCAGCTTGGTTCTGCCGGCTGCTACTGGTGTGCCCGTGACTGCTGCCTTCCCTCCCAGCGGCCGTGGGCTTCTCAGGGGCTGGGTTGTCATCAAGACCCTGTGTCCTGCCGGGCCTCTCCTCCAGCCGTGATGGGTGGCACGGTCTTTATGGCTTCCTGTCACCACTCTGCTGGTGAAAGTCAGGTCTCCCGGGTGTAGAGGTGACCGGGGAGGTAGCGGTGGGGCCGGGTGAGGACAACTTGCGGTTGGGTAGCTGGGCTGGACTGGCTGTGAACCTGCCCAGGCCAGTCCCCAGTCGTGGCCCTCCCCAGGGGCTGCGTACTGCTGAGCCAGAACCCCTTCGGTTCCCTGGGGCCCTGGCTGGAGGCCCCTAGACCTCTGGGTGTCCCCTGACCCCTATGAGGAGGCCCCGTGGATGGATGAGCCCTGCTGTGTGTGGTCCTTGCTCTGTCCCCAGCCATCTCTGCCATCTGGTGCTGTCTCTTAGAGTTCAGTTGCTTGGGGCCAGAATGTGGCTCGGGGTCAGGGTGTGGGGCCCTTTCCCACCACAGAGGCCGCAGGGCTGAGCCCTGCCCTTCAGACCTCCCTCTGCCCTGGCTTGCACGTCCCTGCCCCTGGGGTCTTAGGGGCTCTGCCAGTACCAGCCCTGCTGGACAGGGGTTGGCTGGAGACCCCACACCGTCTGGCACATGGCCCTGGGCTTCTCCTAGCTCAGGGGTGGTGAACCTAAGGCACGAGTGCCACAGCTGGCTTTTTCTTATCATTGGAAGCTCTGAAAGCTTCGCCATCACTGTCCTTGCTCCTTCCCTCCTGCTCCATCCACAGCCACTCCGAGCAGGCCCAGTGTCACCTCACCGAGCAGGGACAGATCTCTTGGGCCCAGGTGTGCATCTGGGGGCTCAGGCAGCCAGGGCCTCGGCACTGCTGATGGTGGTAGCCCCTTTGTGGACCAACCTGGGGGCTCGATGCTTGCTGTCTCCAGACTCCTTGGTGACTGACACATGACTTAGGGGACAGGCCTGCCTGTGAGCCTGGGCCAAGGGGAGGCCATGTTCTCAGGCTTGTCATGGTGTAGGTCTGGGGAACAGACTAGCCCGGCTGTTCCTGCTGTCCCCTGGTGTGAAATGTGCAGCCTCCAGTAGCTCCTGGCCTTGTGTGTGGGCCTGAGTGGAACATTCCAGGCAGGGACGGGCAGGTCCTGTGACCGGGCCTTTCTGGTGGGCTGGCCAGCTATGGGTGAGGGCCAGTTATAGCTTGGGCCTGAATGGTAGGGCCCAGAGCCCCTGCGTGGTGGCTGGTGGCTTCCCAGCAGCTGGCCGTGGTGTCTAAGTGGAGAGGCCACATGCTCCACTTCCTGGCCTGTCCTCACCTGACCAGTGTTAGTCCCCAGGGGCAGACAGCCTGAGGCTCAGCCCTTGAGAATGTGCCTAGAAGGGCGGGTGGGAGCCTGGCAGAAGTGGCCTGTGCAGGCCGGGCCCCTGGAATGCCACAGCTGTGCGTGTGCACATGTGGGATGCGTGTGGGGCTTTCTTTCTGCTCTCTCCTTATAGGTGGCAGCCAGTGTGCTCATGATTCTCTTGGAGGACCTGTGTCCTTCCCACCCTAGGGGTGCTGGCCCCCCAAGAGTTGAGTCCCGTTTCAAGGGCTTCGGCTCTTAGACACATAGGGGCTGAGGTGTGGCCCACTTCCCACTGTGGAGCCAGGCTCTGGGGGTGCAGGCCGGAGAGTGGCAGCTGCAGCCCTAGCCAGGGCCCAACCTGGGTTCAAGGTCGTAATGCAGTCAGGGCAGCCAGGCTGTGCCTTGCTGGGCCTGGTGCCCAGTGGGCTGTGGGCACGTGGGAGAGGTGTCCAGCTGGGCAGCCCTGGGTCAGTGTCGATGCAGTGGCCAAGATGAGGATCCTGGGCGAGGGCATCTGGCCGAGGGCCCTCAGGACTCTGAGCTCTGCCTGGGGTGGCCACCTGCACCTCCCACGCCCTTGGCCTGGCCTCCGAAAACCTGGATTACTGGGTCCCTGTGAGCCCTCCCCCAGGAGGCCCCAGCTCTGACAAGGGTCCCCTGACCTGGCTCCTTATGACTCATTCCTCCCAAAGGGTCCCTTTTCTGGGGAGGGTTTCCTGACCCCAAGGTATGCAGGACCAAGAGACCCCAAACATATAACCTGTCCCCAAGAGGGATAGTGTCCCTAGGACTCTGGGGACTGTGGCCCCAGGAAGGTCTTGGGCCATGGGGAATGATGACCGTGCCAGGGCCTTGGGGTCCCACAGGAAGGGCTGGGAGCTCAGGGCAACCGGCCACCACGAAGTTCCCTTGATTTCTGGGGAATGGGGCCATGATGGTCACTGGTCTTGCACCTTGAGGAGTGGGTGTCCACAGTCCTGAGGACGAGGCCTCACTGCCTTGGGGGAGTTGAGGGCCGTGAGGAAGTCACCTAGATACTGCCAGGAAGTTGCCGACACTGACAGCACTGGGGAGAAAAAGTACAACTATTTCTGTTTTCGGGGCAGGTTGCCATGGCTCTGTGGGCGTGGGGCCAGCTGGGGTATCTGCAAGCCTTTGTTTAGGTCCTTGTCGCCATGGCAGCGCTTGTTTGTTTTGATGTTACTATGTGTTAAATTTTAAACAAATTTCTTGCAGCTCTATACCTCGTTTTATGGAAGACTATTGTTAACCTAGACTGCCCCCTCCTTGCAGGGGCTGGAGGGCCACTCCAGAGGTTCATGGGGGCCTGGGTGGGGCCCATGGAGACCGCAGGGCCACGGATAGCATGCGAATGTGCATGTGTGCACCTGTGTGTCTGTGCAGACGTGTGTGTGCGTCTCTGGGGGGGGGCACACGGGGACCTGGGCTGAGCTTGTGCCACCCACGCCTCCTGGCTTGACCGAAGACACCAGGTGGAGAGGCCTTGCCGGGAGTGGCAGCCTCCGGGCCCAGGCGCGTCTGCTGGGCCTCCAGCATCCTCTGCGGTGAGGTGGCTGCTCCGGTTTTCTGTCGACACCTGGCACCCTGTGGGGCCGCCAGGAGTGGGCGGCCAAATGATCACAGGTTAGAAGGAATGGCACGCTGGCAGCCACTGGCAGAGAGTGCAGTCCGTGCCCGGGCAGCCGGCAGGACCCAAAGGGAACTGACAGCTGGGGAACCTCAGTGTGGAAGCTGCTGCAGCCAACACGGCCTTCCACGCCCAGAGTGGAGCAGCACAGAGGCCTGGAGGCCCCGCCAGCACGTGACTGGGCCAGCCTTGGGAGGGGCAGGTACTGTGCGTGAAGCTACCTGTACACGTCTCCAAACGCCAGGTGTCAGGGACCATGGCCAGGCCCTAGGGAGCAGTGTCCACCCAGCCTTGCCCCACTGTGACACCCACTGTGCCCTCTGGTGAGGGGCTCCAGAGCCCAGCACAGCCCCCTGGGACATTGGCATGGTACCAGCAAGGCTGTGGTCCTACATCTGCAGTGCCCTCTCGTGGCCACAGATGACAGTGCAGGGCAGCCACTGCTTCAGCCTGAAGGGAGACCTGGGGGTTCTGGCCTCCACTGGGCGCCAGACAGGCCACATGGAGCATCTCTGGCTGGGGAGTCAGTGGGCTGGAGCCCCTGTGGCCTTGTGGTCAAGGCCTCCCCAGTTCTCGTGACCCTGCAGTGGCCAGGCCTCTCCAACCATCTGTGTGCAGACTCAAACACCAGGGAGTCGTCCGCATGACCTCAGGTGTGTGTCCGTGGTTCAACTCCTGCCCAGGCTAGTGTAGCAGGTGGACAGAGGCAGCTGACCCCCGGGCCACCCAGGAGAGGTGACCCTGACCCTGGCCCCTGTGAAAACGAAGGAACAAGGGGATGACACATTAGGAGGAGCCCTAAGGATAGGCCTGCCCCTCAGGCGGAGTAAGCAATGCTGTGGCCCCACGTGTCCCTCCATGCAGGCTGGTGATGGCTGGAGACCATACCTTTGGGCCTCGGGTGGCCACCACACAGCCCCCGAGCAGTGCCTGGGACCCAGCGGGGCATGGCTGCTCGCTGCTCAGCTTCTTGGCCCCGGCCCGGGGACGTCCCCCATCAGCTGTGCTGAGGATTGCTGGTTCCCTGAGATGGAGACCCTCTAGGCCCTGTATTTTCTGAGTGCTCGGGCTGGTCTGGTTATTGGGCTGCAAGGTGCCAGGGCCTTGGACCCAGCCCCACCCCAGTGTCAGCCCTGTCCTGGTAGGGTCCCCAAGCTACAGACAGGGCTTACTGGGCAGGAGGCAGAGGTGATGACTCCGATGGACCACTGGACCTCCTGACATGGGTCAGCGGTGACAGCCCCAGGCCCCTCAGAAGGGCTTCCCACAAGGCATATCCCCACCATCCTGGGATTCGCGCTTGGTGCAGTCTTGCTCTCCGCCCTCAGGAGCCCCAGCTCTGCCCTCTGGAGGCCACTTCTGCAGGCTCCCATCTCTCCCAAGTCATCCCCCATCTCTGCCTCTGGACACTGGGTCCCTTTGCCAGATGCCCATAGGCAGGCTGGGGGCGGCCTTGGTGGGTGACCCTGGGCCCTGCCTCTGTCCTGGGGTCTGTACTGGGCTCGGAGGGCCCCCGCCAGGCCCCATGTACTCCAAGAGCCCAAGCAGGCCTCATGCTGGCCCAAGGAAGCAGGGCCTGGAGAGCAAGCACAGGCTGTATGTGTGAGGCTACATCCTGTGGGGAGCTGGGTGGCAGAGCCCAGAGTCAGGGTGGGGAGGCCGGAGCCCTGGGTATGCCTCTGGTCCCGAGGGCACTGTAGAAAGGTCTGATGGCAGGAGAGCCTGCAGCAGATCACATGTCTCCAGGAAGAGAGAGGCATTGTCATTCTAGAACTTGCTGGGGACTGCTTTGGGCAGGAGCGCCTGTCCCCTGCGGGGAGCTCTCCATGAGCCAGGCTGACACTGGGGCTCCCTCTCCCCAGCAGCACAGAGGGACTTGTGGGAGCACAGGCTGAAGAGGACTCGGTGCTAGATGCCTGCTCTGAATGTGACCTCGGATGGGGGAGCCCCTGCCTGGGCCCTACCCCCTGGCGGTGCCTGGCGCAGAGGCTGTCCAGAGAGCTGTGTGTCCCGAGAGGGTCACCAGGCTGGCATCCGCGTCTGCCTGGGCCAGCCCAAGAGCAGGAGACAAGAGGTCTTTGATGGCCCAGGACAGTGTGTCCCCGGGGACCTTAGATAAACACCCGCCCAGGGCCCAGAGAGGAAGAAAAGACTGTCACCTCCAGGCACCGCTGGGCTGCAGGGCCAGCTGCCCCAGTGGCTGCCCACCCAGTGGTCACAGGGAGCAGCTGGTGTGTGTCGGGGCTCAGGGCCAAAGAGTTGGACCCACCCCGACACTGCACGTCTGCCCCATCACAGATGGCTCTAGAGTGTTCCAGGGCACATACTGCACTGTGAGACCTGGTACCCCCCTGGACTCTGGCCCAAGTGTGAGCCCTCTATGGTCCTCCCAGGCCCATGGATCTCCCCGGGGGCCTTACCCTCCAGCCCCTTTCTTCCTGGCTACGGGATGTTTGCTAAGAATGTCCCAGGTCTTCAGGACATGAGTGAATCCTGTAGCTGCTGGTGAACATGCAGGGCTGCTGGGGACCGCATGGTGGCATCTTCATGTCTGGTCCCCAGCCCAGCCAGTTGAGGTCCATTGCGTTGTGCACACCACTGGTTTGTCCTTGGGTTGCTGAGTGGTCTCATAGAACCCAACCTTTATCCAGCCACAGTTGAAGGGCATCTAGGTTGTTTTCAGGTTTGACAGGAGTAAAATCAAGACAACATTCAGGTGTGGGGGTTATGTGAGCGCATCAGCCTTCATTTGTCATGAGAACCCAGGAATGGGGCTGCAGGGTCCTCCGAAGTGCTCTGGGATGGTGCATGCAGGCTGTGTGTCCTCAGCTTGGGCAGGGCCAGTTCCTTGATGGTTCTGACCACCCGGTGTCAGATGATGGGCTGCCTCCACATGTGCACCTCTGCCTCCTGCATGTCTTCTCTGGAGAAGTGAATGAATGTCTGGGAACTGCCCATTGTTTACCCTGGGCTTTTTCTTTTAGATACAAGGTCTATCTTTTTAATCAGGTTTGTGTTTTGCAAATACTGTCTCCCAATCTGTGGCTTGCCTTTTCTTCCTAATGCTGTTTGAAGAGCATGGTTTTAAAATTTTGGTAGTTTGATTCACCCATTTTCTTTCATTATAGAAGTGTCTTGATGTCATTTTTGAAGAAACCTCTGTCCAACTCAAGGGCACAAAGGTTTTCTCCTAGGTGTCCTTCCAGAAGCTGGCCAAGGCCCCACAGGAAGGACTGGGATCTGTTCCGGGTTAATTCTGCAAGCAGGGTAGACTGTGGACAGTGGGGGGGGGGGTCGGTGTGCAGGGACCCCAGTTGTCCTGCTGTTTGCTGAGGCAGTCCTTTCTCCTCTGCTTGCCTCTACACCTTTGCAGATCAGCTGGCCACACGGTGGAGCCGCTGCTGGACTCGGGGCCTCGGCAGTCCCGTCTTGTTGGTGCGGCTCCACAGCATGTTTCAGAAGCCCATAGCGGCAGTCCTCTGGCTCTGCTCTTGGACCTGTCACTCTGGCTGTGCGAGGTCCTCTGCCCAAGGGTGCCTGTGTGAACCCCTGTAGGGCTCTGTGCTGCTGGGCCCGAGTACGGGCTGGGAGGCAGCCCTCCTCAGCCCACCCTGACGAGCCCCAGTGCCCAGTGCTGTGTAGAGCCTTTGCAGACGGAGTCTCATCCCCGTCGCCTTGTGTCGAGACAGCAAACACCTCTCCAGGTGGATTAGCTGGGGTCAAAGCAGAAAACTCTTAAAAGTAAGACTACAGAAGATAAAGAACAACTTCAGTTTCTTTTGAAATTGCCTGTGACCTCCAGAAGGTGGCGTCTGCGCAGCCCAGGGATGCGTTGCATGATGTGTGGCAGCCAGGTGCACGTGCAGGCTGGCAGCGCCCACTCAGGCTGCCCCTGCCTCGGTGACCTGGTCCGGCAGGGCTCTGGGGGGGCAGGTGTGGGCTGGGGAGGCGGCCCCTCCCGATCCTGCCCCGTGGTAACCTGACCTCAGGCTCCTCTCCCACGTTTTCTCTCTGCACTCATGTGGAGGCAGAACTGCCAGCCCCAGACCAGGATTGTTCTGGCATCTGGTGGCTCACAAGATCACGTGTCCTCAAAGCTCTTTCCCCGAAATTTGCCGTTGCTGGTCACCCATGGCCACTGCCTGCTGGGTCACTGTGGAGCAAAGCGTGGGGCAGGATGCTGGCTATGCTGTGAGCCAGTTCCCTGGGCCTCTGCCATTGGTTTGCGGGCTGCCGCCCACAGGGGGAAGTCCTGCCGCACCATCACCTTCGAGCAGTTCCAGGAGGCGCTCGAGGAGCTGGCTACAAAGCGCTTCAAGGACAAGAGCAAAGAGGACGCTGTGCGCGAGGTGCACCAGCTCATCGAGGGCCGGTCACCAGTCATCTCGGGGGTCACGGTGAGTGCAGGGGGCTGGGGGTGGGGAAGGGCCTGGAGGGTAGGGTGGGGCCTGGTTGTCCTCACTGTCCCTACCCTGGGGAGGCCACAGGCAGTCCCTGGAGGTCAGCACTGCACAAACAGGGTTGGCAGCACTGGCAGATGTGCCAGGCCACGAGCTGAGGGCTGACCGGGCCAGGAGAGGCAGGGGGCTGGACACGCAGCTAGGCAGGCTCACATCCTCGTTCACTCTCCCCATCCTAAGGAGTGGCAGGTGGTGGCACCCCGCACCCCGCCTCTGCAGTGGGCTCTTGGCAACTCTCTTGCAGAAAGCCGTGTCCTCACCCACCGTGTCGAGGCTCACAGACACAACCAAGTTCACTGGCTCCCACAAGGAGCGCTTTGACCCATCTGGCAAGGGCAAGGGCAAGGCCGGCCGCGTGGACCTGGTGGATGAGTCGGGCTACGTGCCCGGCTACAAGCACGCAGGCACCTACAACCAGAAGGTGCAGGGGGCCAAGTAGCCCTGCACCGCTGCCGTGGACACTGCAGGTGCCAGCTGGGGACTCAGACCTGTCACACTTCATTACATTCCTGTGCTCACCAGGCAGAACTCAGAGGGAGCGGAGGCCAGGCGACTGCCGGGGGGGCCACCCTGCACTTCTCTGACCTGACCCTTCCCGATCCACCTGCAGTTTCCAAACTGTTTCCCAGGATCTTGCCTCACTGGCCACCTGGCTTGCAGGTGAAAGGGGTTGTGGGAGCTGGCCAGTGTGGGACGAGTGGGCAGGCCCTCCCAGAGGCCGTGCTGACCCCAGCAGGCAGACACTGTCCAGGAGCCTCCAGGGCAGCAGGAGCCGATTAACGGACAGCGCAGATCAGACTGAGCCCACAGGATGTGGGTGTGTCTGCGCCTGGCCCAGCCTGCACTGACGGACGCCACAGGGCCCTCTGTGCTTCCTGAGCAGAGGGTTCAGCCGGGTCTCCTGGCACCCGTGAGCAGCAACCATGCAGGTATACAGTGGTGTGTGCTCTCACACACACATACATGTGCCCGGGGACCAGGTCCGTGCCAAGGGACAAGGGGAGGCTCCTTGGTTGACCAGGACAGTTTTCTGTTTGCTTTTCTAAGGGACAAGAAACGGTGCCCACATGCCTGTTCTCACGTTTGTCAGGGAGATTCACTGTCTCGCTGCTGTGACCTGCCTGCTTGTCCCCATCTCCCCAGGTGGGGAGACACAGTGCTGAATCACTCGTGCAGGGGGCAGAGCTGCACCTGTCACAGCCTGCCCTGCCTACTGAACTCCTTGGCCTCCCTCAGCCCCTGCCTGTGCCCTCTGGAAGTCAGTGTCCCTGGCCTGTTTCACACCACCTACAGGGTAGCACGCCAGGCTGCAGGACCGGCCCAGTGAGGACGCCTGTGCCCACTCACCTTCCCGTACAGAGCAAGGGCAGCTCGAGCAGCCTGCCTCCACTGCTGCACCTGCACGATGGCCAGCTGGTCCTCGCTCCTAAGGAGGACGTGGTGCGGGCCACCCGGTGACAGCAGCCATGGCCTGTGGGGCTCTTGGCCCGTGGGGCTGTGGCCTTGGAGAAGGCCCACATGGCCTCAGAAATGCCTCACAGGAGTTGGTCCACCCTCAGCTGGTCTCACTCCACCCCGGCCGATGGCTGCTCAAGGTAGGCACCATCTTCCTGGTCACGGGGCTGTCCCACAGCACAGGCAGCAGCAGGCCCTTCCTCACTGCCACAGCATGCGACACGCCTTCTGGCCCGAATGCGCTTGGTCACAAGTGCAGCTCCACAGAAGTCTGCCCATCAGCCCACTGAGGGAAGCAGGGTCCTAGGGCACAGGCCCCTCCAGAAAGGGCCTATCCGGAAAGCGGATGGCCCTGCACAGGCAGGCAGCCTCCCTGGGAGCCTGGGAGTTCACGGTGCCTGACACAGAAGACCAAGGAGTCGTGGCTCTCAGGCAGGTGCCAGCTTTCTGGGCTGGGGAGAGACAGGTGGGGCACAGACCCAACCCAGGCTGTATGCCTTGCTGACCCAGGCTGGGCTTCCGTGTGGAAGCTGCAGGCAAAAATGATGCATGGGAAACATCTGAAATAGCTCTGAAGGTGCAGTGTTTAATCTCATCACAACCCCCCCAAACCCCTGGGTTCAAACGCCAGTGACTTCATTAGTGGCCGCTAACAGGGCCCCAGTGCACTCTACCCCACACCCCGATGGCGCCTGCCCTCTCTGGCACCATGGTCCTCACAAGGCCCACTGTGGCCAGCGTCTCAGTCTGAGGCTTCAGTTCTCCTTTTCTTCTGCCTGTCCACCCTCCAGTTCCCTCCAACACAGCCGAGTCATACAGGCCTGACATGAATCCTAGGGTCAGGGCAGTGTTGGCAGCCCCATGCTTTGCACCAGGTGTGGATGCACCCCTAGAAGCCTCTCTCCTGCTCGGTGGGTTGTCAAGGATCTCCACATGAGGACCCAGACCACATCAAGGGCTGCTGTCCTGGGAGCACAGTAGAAAGTCAGATCTAAGCAAAAAGAACACATGTGCCCATCCTGAGGGCACCCACCACCCTCATGGGGAGGAGGTCCTACTAGCCTGGTCACCTAATGCACTCATAAAGCTGAGTGGCCAGTCCACAGGTCCTGGGCCCATCTCAGACCCCTGAGGTGAGCTCCTTGACAAGAAAGGACTCTTCACTTCTAGAGAATTTCCAGAATTTATTCCTGCTGACTGTGACAGACAGACCTCTTGGTTTTATGATGAAAATCAAGTTACTCTGCCTTGGTGGTCCTCCCATCCCAGCCCAGAGCCCAAGTGCCCTTGGGCTCCTGGAAGGAAAGCCCCTAGCCCAGGCTCTCCCGCCACATGACCCTCGGGTGGCATCAGGTGCATGTGTCAGTCTCCCTATGTCCCGTCCCTGTCCCCAGTAGCTCCCAAGGTTTCCTCAGACACATGCATAGGTGAGGACAGCATCCTTCTCCAGTCAGTTTCAAAGTGTAGCTCTGAAAACACACACTCCATCTCCATCACTTAGCAAGGAAGTGGTAGTAAAAATTAAATTGTGAAGACTTAGTGGTCACCATACTGTCAGTTTAAATAGTAGGACTCATCATGGCATCTCTGTGTATCTGCTGAACAGAACATCTGCATGGACTCCCAACTCCACTACACAAACAGACACATGCATCTTCCTCAGTCCGTGACTATTACCAACACACAGGCAGGGTGTGTGTTGCATGTTTATGTCATACCAGTCAGCTTCTAACATGGTTCAAGAGTTAAATGCCTGTAAGAGAAACCACACAGCATGCAATCTGACACAGGAACATGTTCCATCAGGAGGTGACACCTCAGAGCAGGGACCCGTTCCGTCAGGGAGAACATTCAAGAGACGGACGGTTCTTTCAGGTGACACTCAGGAGACAGGGATAGGTTCTGTCAGGAGGTGACACTTCAGAGCAGGGACAGACTCTGTGGAGACAACACCCAGGAGTCAGGGACAGATTATAGGGGTTGAGGGAACAATGTAGATGGTGTCTAAACATCAAAGGAGGAGGAGGTTGGAAAGTACTGGAGAATATGATCCTAGCAGAATATTTATTAATGCTATAGTATAAGCAACTAGTTGTAACTATGAAAATCAAAGCTCAAATTACATGTTTAAGATACACCAAAAATTTATATTTATACTGGAGTATTTTTACGCCTTTTAATATCCTTAGTCTTCTGTTTGGGGCAGGTGAGTCACACAGATACAGGTGAGTCTGGAAAGGCACGTGTAATGGTTCCACTTGTGTTTCCTGCCCCCTACCCCTTCCTGTCTGCTGCCTAGCCCTGAGTCCCAATGGCTGATGGGTCAGGGTGGGCATGGGCAGCTCACTCCTCCCACCCTCAGTGGTCCTGGGCTGCTAGAGCTGCTGACTGTTTTTACGAATAAAGTTTTACTGGCACATGGCCACAGCCGTGTGTTTATGATTGTCCATGGCTGCTTTGGCACCGTGACTGGAACAGGGAGGGGCTGAGACAGATGTCATGGCCCAGACACTGACAGTGTTTACCATCTGCCCCTTTATAGGGAAAATGTGCCTGCCTCTCTGGCTCACTTCCTCCCACAGAATCCTATAAGAGCAGGCTGCTCCCCGGTTCTGCAGCACACACCACGTGGGAACGCCTTGTCATCTGTTCAATACAAGGGTGACAATTTAGCTGTACTGTGAAGTTATTATTAGGCTACACTGTCTTTCAAACACTGAACCACAACTACTTTCTTCCTCTTACTACTGAGCACTCTGAACTCCAGTGGTTCAGGGTTGTGGCCTTGTTCAGAGGCATGTGACAGGGAGTCATGACAGGCATTTTGAGATGCTTAAGTTAACTCACTCACTCTTGTTTAGACCTCTTAAAAACTAAACCAAGCCAAACAATAAAGGAAACTTGCACAACTTAAACTTGAAAGGGATAATATACTACTAGTTTGTACTAAGTTTTTTTCAAGAAAGGGAAACAAATTTATATATATATATGCAATATATTTTTACACTATTTTATTAATGTTAGGGAGTACTGAGCACATCACTTTAGCGGTGTGTTGGGTAATGTTGATGTATTGGGTGTTCTGACTCAGAAAAGGCACTTCTGCAGATGTCTAAGCCACACTTACCAGGAATGTCTATGGGGTCTGATGGTCCCACTGTCCCTCCCGTAGAGCACAAAGCATTGTGTCACCTGTTGGACTTGCTGTCACGGCCTGGCTTGTAAACCATTAGTGAAACAGCTCTGTCTGTGTGCTTGCTGTTAACATTGTGTGTCAAATTGGTAAAGTGATGAATAAAGATGTTAAAACATGGATTGCTCTGTTTTCCTCAAAGTACAAGTATATGCAGTCTGCACTAGCTGTCACAGCCTTGGGCCAGTTGGGCCTTGACACCCACAGGCACAGCACAAAAACAACACAGGACCCCACAAGGGACCGCAGGTCGAGCAAGAGCCTCTGGTCACCTGCCTCCTGGGCTTCCTGGCTTACACAGGAGCGCTGCTGACCAACAGGAGGGCTGGTGACAGCCATCTGTGGGGTTTGAGACAGTGCAGCTCTGGGGAGGGGTCAGATTCAAGGACAGGATCATGTGTGAACTGTGCCTCAAGCACCACAGTTGCCCAAACACAGGTGTGCATCAGCAGCAGGCTGCCAAAAAAAAAAAAAAATCAATGCCAGTCTGACTACCAGACCAAGAAGCTGTTTTCCAAAAGAGGGTAAAACAGACGCAAGAGGCATGTACCGCCCAGCTTACGTCATATGACCTGGCACCGATACGTGACACCCTCAGGAAACCATAAGCTGCTGCTCCCATGAAAGTTACGGCAATTGCTATTACAGCAAGCGGTTGCATGGTGCTTACTATGTGTCTGATGCTGCCCTAGAATTTCATTCACATCTACTTGCTCAGGAAACCAAGTTTCAGTAAATCTGTGAAATGCAAAGGGTCAAGAAAAGCCCGGTATCCCAAATGTGGGACGGAAGGATGTGCCCAGTGTAGAATCGGCAGGAAAGGAGGCGGGGTCAGAGTTGAGAGAGATATCGGGATCTTGTCTGTGGACAGGGCTGGGATAATTGGACTCCTCTGAGGAAAGCACTGTGATCAGATCCCTAACCTTCACAGCATACACGAAAATCCACTCTAGGTAGAATATATGCAAAAATCCAAAATAAACAAAAATAGAAAATTTTCTGGAAGTCAACAGCAGGCTATCTTCATAACTCTGAAGATACAGGAAAAACAAGCTCAGTGCCTTAAATGTTCCTAATAATCAACATAGATGACTCTGTGACCTCAAATAATGGGGACTCCTCCTCACCAGCAGTCAGGCAGCTCTGCAGCAGACTCCACAGGGAATCCCCTAGTCACTAATCCTGACACCGTACCCCTGGAGCTGGAGGGAGCCTTAGAATGGATGGGTTGAGAGCCCGTCCCCAAGGACATTCCTCCACCTGCAGATGCGAGCAGCAAGGCCCAGGCGCTCCTTCCCATTTCTTATCAACCCACTATAATTTGGGGTTCCCATGAACCTTTCTTTTTGGGCTCAGTTAAGTTGCTTAAAAAGCTCACAGAACACACTCAGGAAAGGTTCACACTTACGAGTTTATCACAAAGCATGCGTAAAGGGTGCAACTGAAGAGCTGAACAGGGCGATGTATGGGGAGGTGTGGGGCTCCCAGACACGCTCCGGACACTACTCTCCGGCAGCCTCCCCACGTTCAGCTCTCCAGAAGCCCCCGAGTTCAGCCCTTCTCAATTTTTGTGGAAGCCTCATTATGCAGACGAGGGTGACTCTATCACTAGCCACCGGTGATCAATTTAACTGTCTGACCGCCCCACCCCGAGACCGGGGTGATGGTGCAGCTGAAATCCTGGGATCCTTCTTTGGTCTTTCCCTGCGCTACCTAGGCCAACAGTACACTAACTAGCACACAAAGGACCCAATCACTACTGAGACTCTAAGGGTTTTAGGAGCAGTATGTCAGAAAACTGGACAAAGATCAAATATGTATTTCACAGCATCACAATGACCATGAAAAGGGAGTTTTGCTTCTTTTTTAATTAGGATCCAAAATGCTTCGGTCATAAAGAAAAATACTGATACATTGAACCCTATTAAAGTTTGCAATTCCTCTTAAGAAAGACTATTAAAATATGAGAAGCAGCACTATTTAGAAAGCACACGGCTCAGAATTACAGGTTGAGTGAGTGTTCCTTATCTAAAATGCTTGGGACCAGAAGTGTTTCAGATTCAGATTCTGGAATATTTACATAGACTTACGGGTTGAGTATCTCTAGTGTAATTTTTTTTTTACAGTGCTAGGCTTGGAACCCAGCACCTTATGCACGCCAGGTAAGGGGTTTACAATGAACTTTCATAGGATGCTCAACCTATAAATAACTCCTGCAAATAAATAAAAGATAAACCTCCCAACAGAAAAATGGACAAGTTTGAACATTTACTGGACAAAAAAAAAATCTGGATGACCAATAAACACATGCAAAGGTGCTCAGTGTGAAGAGGCAGGTTAAAACCACAAGGTCGTGTATCACACACCTTCCAGGACGAAGAGGTCACAGACTGGAAATGCAGAAACATGAAGCAACACCTCAGGCACTATGAATGTGGGCAGGCCAGCAGGGCAGCTCTGTAAACAGTCGGGAATAACCCAGCAAAGCCACCAAGGGTGCATCTAAGGGTTACAGGGAACAGGAGCACAAAAGAATAACCCTAAAGAACCAAGGGGACTATTAGGACCAAATATATGTAATTACTGATAATAAAAAGTCACTGCACAGGCTTACACCACGTGAGGCACGTGGAAGGAAAGCTAAGTGACACACAACCAGAGTGACACACCGAGACAGCAAAGACTGGGGAAACCAAATGAGTTTAGAGACCTAGGGGCAATGTCCTGGTCTAGAGTCAATGGAGATCTAAGAGGAGGGGAGAGGCAGACACTGGCCAGATGAGAAATCTGAAGAAACTGAGACCCAAAACTCCAGATCTGATGGGAATATGAACTCATGGGTCCAAGAAGCTCAGTAAAACCCAAACGTAATAAACATGAAGAAATGGCACAATGGTCACTGCCTACTAGGTAATAATGGATTAAAACTACACTCTTAATACTTTTAAATAGTCTGACGGAAGAAGCCCACCCCACTGTGCCAACACTAAAGTCAGGGACATGATTTTCGGCTAAGTTAGAGAAACTGGTGCTGTCGGACACAACCACGTCTACACATGACCACGACAGGGACACAGCCATGACAGGGAGGAACAGGGCAGGAAGAGCTGAGGGAGAGGTGCTCACTCCCAGCTTCCACTCCCAGCGCCAGGACGCTAACACATGAGCAGATCACCATCTTCTGAGGCCGGGTCGTTCTCACTAAATCAAACCTTGTTTTAAAAAATCATCTTGTTTTACCAATCAAAGCAAAGATTACATATGTGACAAGTTTCCAAACTAAAAACCTAGTTTTCCGTGCTATTATGACAATTTTCAGATATACACTATAAAGAAGAGGCAGGGTTTGGGCAGGTATTTTTACTATCATATGTTAATAAAGGAAAACAGTATTTAAAAAGATTTCTCGTCTTTTTTGTTGTTTTTTTGAGACAGGGTCTATGTAGTTCAGCTGGCCTTGAACTCATGGTGATTCTCCTGGCTCAGCCTCCCGAGTACACCACCGTGCCCAGCCTGCTCACATCTTCTCAGTGTTACTTTTATTAAGTCCTGGAACTTATTCTTGCTCGTCTACCACCGTGTACAGCTTATTTTATTTATTTATTTATTTATTTATTTTTTGGTACCAGGGATCAAACTCTGGACCTTGCGCTTTCTAGGCAGGCGCCAGAACCACTGAGCTAAATTCCCGGCCCATATAGCTCATTTTATAAATGAATGCAATGAGAAACTTAAAATTTATAAAGAGCCACTTAAAAATTAACTTTTCAGAATGTATCATTCATTGATAAGGACTGCCACACAAGAAATTATTACTTTAATTGGCATACACAGTACATCACGTGGGGAAGAAAAGTGCTATGGTGCCTTCATCTCAGGCTATTCTGATGACAAAGCAATATAGTCTGTCTGTCTCAAAACAGGGGAAGGCCTGGGGTCCACCCTGTCATTTTAGGGTGCTTCAGAGAGCCGAGCTACAGCCCCTGAACGTGTCTCAATGAGGAAAATGTAACTAAAAACACAAAGAACAAGTCTCATCAGCGAACAGAGAGGCACAAAAGTGCACGCACGGCACTGTGTTGGCGGCAGAGGAGGTGCCGGGCTTTGGGCAGGATCAGCAGGACTGGCGGCCCCCCAGGCTGGCGCTGTGGGGTGGGAACAGGGCTGTGGTCTTCTTGAGCTCCTGGAAGCTCCAGCGCATCTGCTCCACCTCTGCCCTGTGCTGGGCCCTTTCCCTGCTCAGCTCCTGCAGGAGGTGCTCGCTGGTGCTGAGCAGGGAGCTGGAAACCACAGGGAGGTGATCGCTAGACTCCTTCCCACACCGAAGCAGCACTGCCCTCTTACCGCCCCACCCTGGTCAGGATCTCTCAGCGTCCAGGGACACCAGGTCCACTGCCCAGGGCCTCATCACCTCTACCACTGCCGGCTGCCTGTCTGCTCAGCCCTTCCCCACAGAGGCACAGGTGGGCCTGCCTGAGCCTCTGCCCAAGTGAGAGCAGATGAATGAGCTGAAGGAGCAATGGGTGGACACATGGGGCCCCCACACTGGTCCTGCGTGGCTCCTGGAGAAGAGGATGGTAACTTTTGTGGCCAGCAAAACAACTAATTCTAGAAGGAATCCAGACAGTAGTGTTTCTAATTCCCAATCACAGGTAGCAACATGGATGTGTAACAGTGCCATAGAAAAGTCCCCTCTCTCTACTCCTGTTTTTGTGGAGACAGGGTATCACTGTGTAGTCCAGGCTGGACTTGAACTATGTAGCCCAGGCTGGTCTCAAACTCCTGGTGATCCTCCTGCCTCGGCCCCCCAAGTGCTGGGATTATAGGTGTGTGCCACCATCCCTGGCCTCTTCTCTACACTCTTCACCACCTTCCCTGGAGAAGGGCTTCCTAAGTGCTGCTGTGTTTTCCCCACTCTTTGCTTCCAGTGTGCCTGCTCACTGAGTCAGCAGTGACAAAGGACATTTAGGACAGCACTAGTTTAGACCATGCAGGCTACACTGACTTCTGCCATTTCACCACAAAGATGGCCACACCACAGACCAATCCACTGTGTAGGCACTGGACCTGTTTGCTTGGATCACAGAAATACTTGGACAGAGTCAGCATGAACCCCAGAGGCCAAGGCCATATCCCACTGCATTTAGAAGCTCTGCGCCCTGTCCTGCCCACATGTGGGCTACAGCCTGACTGCTAAGGCCTCCCTGCTCTGTCAGAGATGCCCAGGGACTCCAGGGAGAGGTCAGCCTGCCACTGCCCTGCCTCTGAGATGGCTGGTTCTTCTGTTCTCCCCACCCAGTCTCAGCTCAACCTCCTCTCCTTCCCTCCCCAGTAACTTAAGCCTGTGGTGGGGCCATGTGGGTTAGGGCCTGTATCAATCCCTAGAGAGTCAGTGTGGATTGTGACCAGACTACTCCTGAACATAAGGATGGGTGGTCGCCTCAGCGAAGGAAAAAGGAGAAAAGAGAATGCGAGGGAGGAGAGTGAAGGGACAGGCAGAGGTGAGAACACTGCTGAGCCCAGGGAGCCCAGGCTCACGTGCTACATCCCCAAGGCACGGTGTGACAGCTCTCCCTGCTTAGCAACTTGCCTCTCTGCCCAAGGCCAACTTCCTCTCCATACCCAGCCCCCACCTGCTTTCCAGCACATATTTTTCTGAATAAAAGCTGAGGCTCTGTCTGGATTGTCCCAAGACCCCCAAACACAGGCAGGGAGTAAAGATGGGATCTCCATGTTTCTAAGTGGACAGCCACAAACTGCACAGGACCATGGCCCAGGGAAACTGGACACTGTGCTGCATGTCACCATTACTCATGTGCCTCTTACCTCTCATCTCCCCTGGCCACGCCTCCTGCTCACACTTCACAGAGTGCTGTAGCATAAAGGGCCTCACTTTTCACCAGGAGGGGGACATTCATGGAAGTTCCAAGTCCACATGGAGACACATGTGGGTCTCGGACACCAAGCACTGAGACAAATGCCAACTGCACCTCTGCCTGCCTAGGATGACCTAGGCCAGCTCCACCCTCCACGCCCCCACCCCTTCCTTGGCTCCCGGGCCGGCCCCGTGGGCACCTGTGGCTCTCCTGTAGCATCTGAGTGAGCTCCTGAATCTTGTCATAGTGCTTGAGGTGCTGCTTTAGTTCCACAACCTCACCAGACAGTTGCTTGACACTCGTCTGAAGTCCTAAAGGAGGAAAAAAAGTGGCACTGTTTAGTGAAACTCATTTCTATATTTTCAGCAATGCTAGTTTAAACTGGACCTGGGTCACAAGAAAAAGAATATGGCTTGGAAAAGGTCCACTTTCATAAGGGATCCAAAGATGGGGGTGGATATAGGTGCTGAGGCCCCATCGCTAGCTTCCTCTGAGAGGTGGAAGTGGTAGCAGGGCAGGGCCCCTGAAGAGCCCCATCCCCAGGTGGAGAGGAGTTATGAGTGTGTACCTCCTGTACTGGATCTGCCTGCTGGAGAGTGTCTCTCCTATCAGGAAGCAAACCATGCCTGAGGGGATCTGTGGCTTGGGGAGGAGCATTCAGAAGCCCGTGGTGGCCACATGTTTCTGATGAGCGTCCTCTGATTTGGTACTCATCAGTGACAGAGCCTGTGTTTGGTTTCTTTCTACATAGTTCCTGCCTTTCTTGGTTTCAACTCGAGAAGGAAAGAGACATATCATTTACTGGCTCCCTAAAATCCAAATGCAGGATAAAAAGAAATCCACCTTTAGATACGAGACTGTATAACACACATCATCAGAGATGAGCTAGCCAGAGAGGGCAAGTCAAGGCAAAGGATAACCAACAAACCCAACAGCAACTGAGGGCAAACACAGTGTGCTCAGGCAAGGTAACATGCTTTGGGATCTGTCTACTCAAATTCCTCCTCAAGGGCATGAACAGGAGGTATTCTGGGAAAGGGCAGTGACAGCATCTCCCAGAAGCCTCATGTTTGTCAAACACCAAGAGTGAGTAGATCAGAAACCAGAACCCCATGAACAAGGGATAAGGGAGCCTTACAACCGTAAACACAGGAGCCTTGGGACAGGCCCAGCAGCCCCAGGTCATAAACAGTGTCTGCATCTGTGAGAAGCAGAGGTTGGCGGTGGGCACCGACAAATCTGAGGGGAGAGAGCCCCCAAGTACCCTGATTTCCTGGGTCAGCAAGAGAATGCTGGTAGATATAGAAGGGGTTCCATCCCTCCAGTGAGGTGAGACTAGGGGGTCTCACGCAGACTGGAGGGCTGACTGGCTAGCTCCTTCTAGAACAAGGCTCACACTGCAGAGAAAGGCTGGTGCAGAGAAGTCCGACAGTGCAAGGGCATCAAGAGAGGGCTGGGGAGGAAACAGGGCCTGAAAAATCCCCAAAAGGAGGAGGTCACATTTTGGATCTGTAGTCAGAAAAGCTACACTAACCCTGTCGTCTTCTAGAACAAATGTCGTATAAAATGAAAAGGAAAGTACTGCCATCAAGTCTGACAGGCACTATAAGAACATAAGACACTGACAGCCAGGCCACAGGGGAACCCATCATATCAGAACAAGGAAGGACAAACAGGAATTAGAGCAGTCTGAGTCCAAATCAGAAAACTCAGGACAGAATTAGCAATAAAGAAAAGGAATTACACTAGAAATGAAGGCTAAGATAGAAGGAACCCAACCACGAGTAAATGTAAGCAATGTCTCCAGAAACAGAAAGTTTAAAGGGGAAAAAATTTACATTTACAAAAGGAAAATGAATATAAAGAACTCCTACCACTCAATAAAACACCCCAATAAAAGTAAGTGGGCAAGAGGTCCAAGCAGATACCCTGCCCAAGACAGACCCGGTGGCATGCCCCATCTATGGTCCTTCCTGCTGCAAAGGCCACGGCAAGGGGCACTTCCTTCCTGTCCTTTAAAGCCCCCCTGAGAGACATGAGGAGAGGATGCATACTGTCTATCCCCACGAAGTACAAACTGACCCAGAGACACTGCCATGGAAACATAAGACAGCATTACCAATGATTCTTTTCAGTTGGAACCCCAAATACTAAATGCACGCCTCTTAAAATGGCAAAACAGAACTAAAGTAAATGAAGAGCAGAAAGGCAAATTATCTGGACCTGGAGGAAACAGTGACCAGAGAACCGACCTCAGAGTGCCACTCAGGGTCAGGAACACAGCCAGAGCATGCTCCCCTGCGGCAGGACCAGGACGCCTCCCCAGTTCCTCAGCACCACACCAATGGAGGACACACACAAGGTTCTAGGAGCCAAAGGAAACTGTAAGCAGTGCCCTCCACACACCTGCCCTGCTGGCCCTTGGGAAGCTGTTCCCCTATGCTCTGCCAACATGGCCATCAACATAAGGACCAACGAGGCAGGGGCACCCATCCTGCTCGGACAGTACCTGCTGCCTCCCCTTCCTGGCGAGAATGATTTAGAATGCGGTCTCCACATGCACATCTAAAGTCAACTCTCAACAAGCACCGTTACCAAATAAACGAGAAACTCACCAGAGATCTGCACATTTAACGCAGCTGACATTTCTCCATTTTTTACTTCTTTTTTTCATGTTAAACAACAGAGATTTTAAACTATTATTCTCCTCCAAAGATCTATCTAAATGTTGTCTCAAGATATCCTAAGGGCACAGAAAACAGACTTAAATAGACAAGTCAAATTCAGTAAAATAAATATATTAAAAGGAATTAAAACTCTTTGATGACCAGCACTTTCTTTTTTATATAATTCTAAATGACAATGAGAAAAAAGCACCCCCTTCCTGAGCAATGCAACTTCCTTCTAGGAGGGAGGGGAACCCATATTCCAGATCCTTGAGACATACAAGGCTACCTTCCCAGTGACCCTCAGGTCTTGTGCAGGAGGAACAGCAGGTGGTGACTTGTGGGTCCTCCCTCTCCAAAAGCCCTCAGCCTTTGTCCACAGTGAGAGTCCCTCCTGTGCCTCGGGTCCTCGGTGACAGGTGGCTATCCAAGGTGGACCAGGGCTCCCACAGATTTGCAGTCTCACCTGCCCATCCCAGGTACCTGCAGGCACAGCCAGCCAGCTGGCCTGGGACTCCACGGAACCCCACCTTGCATCTTTCAATGCCTCCTGCAATGAGGCCAATGCCCAGGCTCTTCCTTCCCTGTGCACTCTGAGGCCACACAGAAAGCTGTCAGTGGCTGGCTATGTCTAGCTCCCAGCTCCTGGCTACAGTCCAGGCTGGTGGGCACAGGTGGCAAGGGACAGAATGTGCCCACCTTGGGCAGTGCCACTAACTTGGAGGCCACCCTAGGCACACAAGGTTAGTAGCAGAGCCTCCACCTTCGCTGCTGCCTGGCCCTCTGCAGGCACACACACCAGAGCCAGCACTGCACAGCGAGCACTCGGGCTTGGCGATGAGCCCACACGCCGCTCCTCTCAACACTCCCAGCTGTCCCTAGGTGGTGCCACCACATGGGCTCCTGAACACCCTGGCTGGTTGCTTCTTCCTATAGCTGGGCCACACAGGAGTGGACTTGGAGAAGACATAGGAGCAGGGCTTGGTCACTTGCTCAGACAGGGAACTCTGGCCTGCACTTGTCCTGGAACTGAGACCGCTCTCTGAGACAGTGCTGGTCCAACTGCATAAGAAGGCGAGGGACCAGGCACCACAGAGACCACACCTCTGTGCATGAACTCTACATGACAGCAGCACCAAGCTGACTCAGGCTCCATGGGTCTGGATATACTGGTTCTGATCTGATAAGATTCCCAGTGTGTACCAACCTGATAGTCATTGTGGGCAGTGTCCTCACTGCAGGCAGAGCCATGTCCCCAGGCTGACACTGTCACACACAGTCCACATTTTGCCCCAGGCTGTGGTCCAGGCATACTGGACTCTGTCCCTTTCTAGATGAAAAGGCCCATGTGCATGCAGGAGACTCACGGTGTGTGCAAGGGCCAGAGGCTCTCTATAGAACTGCATTGTTTTTCTTTTTTCTCTAAAAATGAAACTTCACATGGGATCTCTCACAAGGATTCTCATAGAGGATTTAGCACAGGTCAGTAATTCCAGCACTCTGGGAGGCTGAGGCAGGAGGATCGCAAGTTTAACTTAGTAAGACTCTCTCAAAAGTTTTTTAAAAAGGCTGGGGATATAGCTCAGCATGAAGGGCCTGGGTTCAATCCCCAGTACCACATAAATAAATAATTATTTGCCCACCAATTTCAGATCCCTGTCCAAGAAATCCTTCGGTGTTTTCAGCCTGTTTTAAAATGAGGCCAGTGATCCAGGGGGCCAGATGGGCAGCTGCTGCAGTGGTGGAAACCCCTGTGGGCCCTCCTCCATGGCCAGAGGCGGGGATGTCCCCACACTGTGGAGCACCGAGGCCTCCTAGGAGGTGAGACAGTAGCCCCGGGCAGGGGCCCTGCTCAGCGACTTTCAGCAGCCCTCCGACTGATCATGTGCTGGTCCCAGATGTGCACCTTGGAGTGCAGCTCTGCACACCCATCAAGAGCTGGCCCAGTGGGTCAGTGTTGTACCTGGTGGGCCTAGCAGCAGCTCTGCAACCCAACCCCCACTCTGAGACAAAGCCCACACGTATGGATGTTGACAAAAGAGAACACCCCCGATACTTTCAAACACCACAGGACCTTCTAAGGGTCCCATCCAGCTCTGGTTGCCTTTGGACGCCACCTGGTGGGAGATGGTTGATCAGATCACACAGGGCAACCTGCTGCTGGCTAGCACCAGGATCCCCTAGCTAAGTGCAAGCTCACGTATCAGGACTGGGACAAATATGCTGCCTTGAGCATGGTTTCATCCCCCAGCCCCCATCTCTCCCATGTAGACCTTGTGAGAAGAGAGAGCAACCAGTGGGCAGAGCTGGGACTGTCACCCCCAATTTACTCCACCCATGGTCTGGATATGCTGCAGTCAGGCAGCACTCCTGAGGTGTCATGGCCCTGGAGGGATTGGAGGGGGCACAGGCAGCAGCCTGAGAACAGCCAGGGCCAGTGACAGTTTGCAAAGTCACACGTCTACCTTCACCCCATTGCAGAACAGTCCCAGAACGTGTGGAAACAGTGTCAGGCTCGCTCACCATCTCCTGCTGGGTGCTGCTGAGCTCTGCTGTCCCCTCATCCATGGTCTCGGTGTACTGCTGGTGCTGCTCAGCAAGCTGCCTGTGCAGAGACTGATTTTCAAGGGCCAGGCAGCTGACTTCTACATCCCCAGGTGTGACACTGCCCTGAGCTACTGCCAACTCTTGGACAGATGACAGAACATGCCTTGCCTGGGCTAGGAGGAAAATGAATTCTATTACATACTTACCAATGAAGGATGGACTACAAACAAGACATGTCCAACACCTGGGTATATGCCTGGAAAACACTGGGGCACACAGGGACAAAGGCTATCAGTGCCTCCAAGTCATGTTGTTCAGGCTTCCCTACATGCCACCAAGGTGGGGGGGGAGAAGAACAGAAAAAAGGAGACCCTGATATGAAGCCCGCACCTCTGGGCAGCCACGTCTAGAATGGTGTGGGGGTGCTGGACACTCCATGATGGGCAGCAGCCCTGGTGACACAAATAAGACTCTAGCCCAACATGAGGGTTAGAGATTTGGGGTCAGGATCAGGGGGCTGTAGCTCTTTAGGGGTTCCTGATTCAGGAGGGGCTGAAGGGCCACAACACTGAGTGGACAGGGGACTCAGATCATTGTCCAGGGTCTGCCACTGGTGAGTGAACTCCTCGGGGACACTAGCACACAGCCCAGGCTACAGAAGAAAAGAGAAGGCAGCTGCAGGGCTTTAAGTGCAAACCTGATGATAGAGCCCCTAGTGTGAACCTACAGCAAGTCTGGTCTGTAGGAGGGACTCGGGCCCTGTCTAGGAAGGTAATGCTGTGGTGGGCCCACAGCATTACCCTGTGACCTATATACAACCAAACCCACCCAGCAGACTGGGAGAAGACCATAGCCAGTTTCCAGCCCTCCAAACCCCTGTATGAAGACAGCACACATACAGCCTTGGACTATGGATGGCACTTCGCTGAGAGCTTGGCTATCCTGCTGGAGCAGAGACCACATCATCCTCACAGGAGCATGTTAATGTCCAAATGCTGAGACAACTCACCTGATTCTAAACACCTGGCAGATTAGAAGCATCTGCCGAGATGCTGCCGGGAGGGTAGAACCACCTTAGCTCAGGACTCACCTAGGAACGTCTCATTCCTATGCAGGGACCTGCAGCCACTCCAGTGCTTATCTACCAGGTGGAGGAGCGCCTCCAGGAGCACCACCTCCAGAGGAGCCCTCCTCCCCAGCGGAGCTGCCAAGTGTGATGCGGGAGGTGGCTGTGATGGAGACAAAGTCATGAAACCAGCTTTCAGTCCATGAGATGACTGGTCACTGCAAAGATGAGCTCTCTTAACACTAGCATGCCTGCAGGCCCAAAACACACCTCCTGCCATGGAGGGGACCTGGCCCCAGGAGGGGCACCTCACAGCCAGCTGTGAAGCTGACAGCTGCCGGGCACCATCTTGGCCAGCGTTAAGGACAGCCAAGTGCAGCCCCGACAGGGGCTCAGAGCAACGAGGGCGTGGCCAACACTATGCCTCCCTTGTTTCCACCTCCTGTCCAACTCAAGGCTGACTAGGAAAAGTGAGACCTGCCCCTGACCACCCAGAAGTCCTGCCATGAGCATCTCCAGCTCTCAGACCTGGAGCCCCCATTTCCACTAGGAAGCGTCGCCATGCCTCAGTCTGCCTCCAGGGCTCTGCCCAACACAAGGATGGCGCCCGACGCCTGCTCCAGGGACTCTGGGTCCACGGCTTCCTCTGCTCACCTGGGTGGCCCTTGCTCATGTCTCAAAGCCTCCAATGGTACGGCAATGTTGTCCACAGGACTTCTAGGTTCCTCTGAGGGTGGAAAAACTCGCAATACCTAATGAGGATGAGCCCCCTGGAAAACCACCTGATATACTTCCTCTTCCACATGACAGAGTCACTGTGGCTCCAGATGGTCATGATGGCTCATTCCAACTTAGAAGATCCACATAAACAAGTGAGATAAAAACACCTGCAATGTGTGGCTATGCCTCCACCCCAAGAATGGAGTACTGCAAGGGATATGGTGGAGCTCAGGAGCAAATGCTAAGGAAAACTAAGCTAAGCAGCGGCTTCATTGTGGGGTCAGGTCAGTACTGAAAGGTACAAGGTGGCCCCACAAAGACCTAATGACCACTCCACTCTATTGCCTGGTCAAGGAAGCAAGGCACTGGCCACCAACACCGAGGCCCCAAGCTCACCACTCTGGAGTTGCTCAGGCTGTGAAATGTCTGCTCTTCAGCCTCCAACACCCTGGAGAGAGAAAAGGCTCTCTGGCTCCGGCCTCCTGAGCTGTCCTGCATGGTCAGACTCTCCCTGAGGCTGCAGGGCCCACCAGCCCTCTCCGGATGGCTCAAGCACTCCTGGTCTGACAGCTCCTGGAACCTCCCACCAGGCATCCTGCACTTCCTGTACCTTTCAGGAATAGGTGAAGGATTCAACACCTTTTGTGATGACAAACTTGGCTTCTGAGAAGAGGAAGAGTGCTCAATATCTGTGGAGTCTGTAATACAGAGATAACAGAGGTACTTAGAGAACTGTACATATAAGTAAATATACAGAGACAAGAAAAATGTCACAGCTGTAGTCAACCCTGTGGAGAACGTCTGCTCAGAAAGACCCTCCATGCCATGACCTGGGTGGATGCTGGTACAGGGGTGTAGGCTGTGGACACAGCAGGCCTCAGGTTCCCCATGTTGCAGGGGCAGCTCCCCACAGGGCTGGTGTGGAGCCAGCTGCTCGGGGAAGCGCATGCTGGAGCCAGCTCTCCTCTTATCATGACCCCTCCTCACGGGGTCCCCACACTGGTGCTGGATGGGTGCAGGGCTCAGCAGGTGTCTGGACTCTATTTTGTTAAAAATATTTTTAGGGTTTTATTTCATTAATATTGTATTTTTATGTTTATGAAAATGTATAACATCTATAAGCATACTTTCTGTAAACTGATTAAGATGCCTGAGGGGGCTAATTGTGAAGCAGCTAACACTGCAGTGAATCCCAGGCAGTTCTGCAGGTGGGCCGAGGGCTGATAAGACCCCTATGCTCACCAGAGAGTGACAAGTGGCAGTGCAAGAGAAAGATACAATCCATAAAACAGAATACAGAATAAGCAGAGTAGTCAACTGCTTTTGAACAGTATGCCAAGGTAATTAAATGAGAAACAGTCCTTTCAATGAATGGTAGAACAAACAGATCTGCTAGAAGGGGAGCAGGGGAGTCCTGGGCCATTAACTAACACCATACATAAAAACTAGCTCCAGAAAGATAGCCTCTTTAATAAATGGTGTTGGAAAAACTGGATTTCAACTTGCCAAAGATTAAAACTAGACCCATATCTGTCACCATGCACTAAACTAAAATCAAAGTGGATTAAAGATCTAAATATTAAAACAGAAACACTAAACTTGCTGGAAGATAAGTTAGGTATAACTCTTGAAGACACTGGCACAGGAAACAACCTTATCAACAAAACCTCAGTAGCATGGGAACTTGCACAAAGAATCAACAACTGAGATCTCTTTTAATTAAAAAGCTTCTGCACTGCAAGAGAAACCACCAACAGAGCTAAGCAACAATCTACAATGTGGGAAAAAATGTTTACTAGCTGTTCCTCAGACAAAGGTCTACTATCTAGAATATATAAAGAACTAAAAAAATTCAGACACCCCCCCCCAAATATAAAGACCCAATTCAAAACTGGGCATCTGAAATGAACAGATATTTCTCAAAGAAGTAAAAGCAGCAAATAAACATAAAAAATGTTCAACATCACTGGTCATTCTAGAGATGCAGATGAAAACAACACTGAGATTCCACCTCACCCCACAAAGAATGGCTGCTATCAAGAAATCAACCAATAACAAATGCTGGCGGGGGTGTGGGGAGAAAGGAACCCTTCTCCATTGTTGGTGGGAGTGCAGACTGATGCAACCACTGTGGAAGTCAGTATGGAGACACCTCAAAGAACTAGGGCTAGAGGTCCCATTTGACCCAGCTATTCCCCTGCTGGGGATCTTCCCAAAAGAATTAAAAGAATCATACCACAGCGATATATGTGCACCCATGTACAGTGAAAGCTTGGAAACAGCCCAAGTGCCCATCAACCGGAGACTGGATAAAGAAGATGTGGTTTTTTAATAAAATGGAGTACTACTCAGCCATAAAGAAAGAGAAACTAGAGACATTTATAGCTAAATGGATGCATATCGAGGCCATACTCTTAAGTGAAATAAATAGGGACACACATGTGTAAATACCGATTAGTTTCTCTAGTGTGAGAAACTGAAAGTGTAAATAAGGATTAAAATGATTAAAATGAATAAATGATAATTTGAAATAGGAAAAGGTCCAAAGGTGTAGGGGTGGTGGGAGGGGAAGGGGAAAGGAAAGAAGGGAAAGGAAAAATTATGAGAAAAGACAAAAAATGGAAACGAAATCTATGTAAATAGGGAAGGGTGGAGGGGGTGAAGGGTGCACAGGGAATGGGGAAAAAAATAAGAACCAAGATACATCATGTGCAGGTACAAGCACCCAGTGATAAATGTAAACGTACTGTATACCTAAAATGTACCAATAAAAGAATTTAAGAAAAAAATAAAATAAATAAATAAAATAAAAAGATAATCCATTGGAAGCAGAAAGCTGACTTTGGTCTTCAAAGTAGTTTAAAGATGAAATGTGATGTGTAAGAAATCTAGCTCGCAGTAAACACCAATAAACAATACAACATTTATGTATCATTGTAAGTGTACAGTTTATAAGTATTTCATGCATAGTTACAAAATATATTACATTTACTGTAAATATACTTTCTACTGATTTTGCAGCAATAAATTTTCTTTTAAGAAACAAACCTAAAACTTACCTCTAGACTAACCAAAGAGTTGTGTGAAAGATCTAAAGACTTTAGACTTGTAAAATGCATCAGAGAACTGCCTAGGTGAGTAATCTTCTCTTGGTATGTTCCAGGAATAGATAAGGACTGAAGTTCAGCTAAAAATAGACAATTAAAAGATTTTAATCCTTCTGAAATTGAAAATAAATATGTAACAAAAGTCTAAATTATTAGTTTTTAGAAATGCAACAGATATGAAGATTATTTGGCCAAACTGCTGTTGGGCTGTTGAACCTTTTCCTAAACCCACTTGTGTACTTCCTTGCAAAATTCCATGTTATCAAAGAACTCTCTTAAGACACATCAGCAAGGACCCCACCCTTGATACCCACTCACCCTCAACACCTGACCAAGTTCCTCACTCTCCACCATCCTGGCCTGTCTTCAGAAAAAAACTCCCTCTGATTCCTTGTTTCCTCTTAATAATTTACCACCCACTGACTGCCCCCACCATCCTGGCTTGGCTACAAATACCCACATTGTATTCAGAGTTGAACCCAATCCCTCTCCCACTGCAAAATCCCACTGCAGCAGTCCTTATACCTATCCAAATGGTCCAGAACAATCTCCTCTAACTCTTCTTTAATAAATGCTACTGAATGTTTTTCTTGACACACAAATATAAAAAGATTGAAAGGCATAAAATGTTAACACATTTAATCCATTTGGATAACTCCCTTCATTTTTCTTCTTGTACATTTCTGTATTTTCCATGTTTTCTTATAAGATATTGTATAATAAGATATCTTATAATAAGATATTCATAATCTGAAAGAAAGTCACTTAGCAAGTTTAAGCCCATCCTCTGCAACTTAGTGACTTCTCAAAATAAAAAATAAAAAAGGGTTGGGAAGGTAGCTCAGTGCAAAGGCCCTGGGTTTTAATCTCCAGTACTGTTAATAATAATACAAAGTTTGAATATCAACATTAAAGAAGAGGGACTGCATCTAAAGTTTCAGCTTATCTTTTCTCCAATTTGACTCTAGCCCATCCCCTCCTTCTTCCTACTTGGCTGCTTTCCTCTGAGCCCCCTTCCCAGACCATCCTCCTCCGGCTCTGCTTGTTCTCTTAATTAACTGCTCCGCTCCAGCCCTTCATGGTCCCTCCACACAGGGACCACAGTCTGAGATCACCCGCCCTCAGACATCAAATGCTTGGCACACCACCCTGCCTCTGCAAGGCATACTCAATGCCATTACAAAACGTTTCTTTAAAATCAAAAAGACAGTTTGGGTCTGAATAAGCAAACACTTTCCCAGGAACATTTATATGCTAAAATAATTAAGTTTACAACATGGTTTAAGGACTTTCAGTTCCTGATGGATTGCACTTTGTAACTCCCAATTTAATACCTGGTACCCTGGACAGAAATGCACAAGACAAGCATGGACTTGGAGGGAGGGACAAAGACCGACTGTCCAGGGATCGCAGTCCTCTGGAAATGACTGACCATGTGTGTGCACATGTGCATGTCTCCTGTACATCCCAAACTAAGCACCCAAAACTCCAGAAACACCAGACACAGACCTAGCCTGCTCTCTGTGGTCAGAGGCCTAGGAGAGGCCTGGCAGGACAGACTCAGACATTAGTGCTACTCCAGCTGACACAGAGGCCCATGTCAGTAGACCTGACTTCTGTCCCAGGGCGGCATAGCAAGGGCTTCTGTCTCTAGAGCGTGGCTGCCAGCTCAGCAATAAGGCCACACACGTAGCAGGTGCCAGCAGTGAGTGAAGAGATTCAAATAGGAAGTAGGGACTCACAGTTCACAAAATGTTCACAGTATGAAAAATGACCTTGAACCAGAAAAATCTCTATTTGAATTAAAAAACATAATCGACAGACACAAATAAGATTACAGGGAAACCAGAACTGACCTAACAAGGAGTTTAAAATAATTGTCATAAAATTACTTCAACAAGCAATTCTGAACATTCCTAAAACAAATGAAAACACAGTCTTGGCAAACAAACAGAAGATATAAAGAAAACTGGAGGGCCGGGGATTTAGCTCAGTGGTTCTGGCGCCTGCCTCGCAAGCGCAAGGTCCTGAGTTTGATCCCCGGTACCAAAAAAACCCCCCAAAAAACAAAGAAAACTGGAGATTATAGAGGGAAATGATTCTAAAAGAGTGAACACAAAGACGAACTGACTGAAACTGTCTAGTCTAGCCAACACAGGAAAAACAGACTATAAAAATAAGCAGAACTTCTGAGACTTGTGAAAAAAAGACCCAATATTCATTCATAATATTCACAGCATTCTAACTGAAGCTTCGAAGTGAAGAAAAAGACTGGATAGCAAAAGAATACTTAAATTTGAAAAACCAATGGCTGTAAAATTCCAAATCTGACCAAAAAAAAAAAAAATCCAAGAAGCTTAGAAAATCCAAAAAGGATAAACCCCAAAATGCCATACCCAGACACACCAGAATCAAACTTCTGAAAATTAAAGACAAGAATCTTGAAAGCAACCATGTAGAAAAGACATATTTCCTTTAGTGGAAACAACTTAAGTGACAGTGGATTACTCTTTAGACACCATGGAGTTCTGAGTGGAGTTTTTCAAGTACCAAAAGAACTTTCTACCCAAAAATCCACATCTCCTGAAAACAGCACTCAGGATTTAAGGTAAATTAGTTTCAGACGAAGAAAAACTTATGAGAACTTGTCACCAGGAGATCTGCCCTAAGATAATTGCTTTAAAAAGTTCCTCAAACATGAAGGAAAGAAAATAGAAGGAAATCTCAAACATCAGGGCTCAAGAAAGAATCACAGAAGAGGTAAATGTAGGTAAATGTCTCTGGCTTAGTTACTTAAAATGTTAGGTGGTTGTAAAAAAAATCGTATCACTAATGTGGTTCTCAAGGTATGTAAAGGGACTATTCAAGCCTAAATTTTAAGATGGGGATGGTAAAGAAACTTCAGTGGTGCTAAAGTTTTACTTTTCACTTGAACATGGTAAGATGTCCACACAAGTAAACTGTGTTCAATTACATATTTATACTGTAATGTGTAACCATGAAGAAAACCATACAAAAAGACATACTCTGAAACAGAGAAGTCAAAATGGGACACTAAAAATATTCAAGTAAACCACAAAAAGGCAGGAAAAGAGGAACAAAAAAAAAGGAAAATAAAAAACTACTATAGTGGCACATTTAAGTTCTGGTATAGTAACAATTACAATAAATGTAAACAGTCCAAAAATATTACTAAGAGACAGAGACAAACAGTGGATAAAAATAATGAACCAAGAAACTCATTTTAAATATGATGACAAGGCAAGTAAAAATTTAAAGTAACTAGATGGGAAAACATTTGCCATGCAAATGCTGATCAAAGCTGAAGAATCAGGCTGGAACTTAGTGGTAGAGAGCTTGCATGCATGAAGCCAACCCCCTGGATTCAGTCTCCAATACCACCAAAAATAAGTAAAGACAGAATACCTACACAATTATCAAAGAAAGTCTTAGTTACTTTTTCAATGCTGGGACAAAATACCTGGCACCAACAAGTTAACGGAGGGAAGGTTTATTTTAGCTCACGGTTTGTAGAGGTTTGTCTATAGTTGGCTGGTTCATAGCAGAGTAGCATGGCAGAGCGACACGGCAGAGAAACAGTTCATACTGTGGCAGGCAGGAGGCAGAAAGGAGCCTTCCTTCCTTCATTCCCTTTTTATTCCACTCAGGTTACAAGCCTACTGATTGGTGCCACTTACACCCAAGTAAGTGGGTCTTCTGTCTTCAGCAAATCCATCCAGCCATACTCAGAACTATGCTAATCCAATTAGGGGACTAATTTGGTCATCATAGCCATAATCCACTATCACACACCCATGATCCAGTCACTCCGAAAAGCCCGACCTATGAGCACATGAGGCTTTGGGGTAATATCTAGATACAAGCCAAAACATTCTGCCCTTGGTCCCCAAAAGACATATACATATTCCTTTAAGCAAAATGCATTTAGTCCATCTCTAAGAATTCCCAAAATCCTAACACTTTCAGCATTGCTGAAAGGTCCAAGTTCAAATTCTCCTCTGAGATTTAGGGCAAACTCAGCTGTGAGTCCCTGTAAAAATGAAAAGTTAAACCCTCCCAACATACAATGGCACAAGATAAACATTTCCATTCCAAAAGGTACAAATAGGAGAACAAAAAACAATGGGACCAAAACAAGACCAAAATCCAGTAGGGCAAACATTAAATCTCATAGTTTCATCCCCAGCATCTGGGGTAAGATATGAACTCCAAAAGACTTGAGTGGCCCTGCCCCTACGGCACCGCCGGTGGTTGCAGCTCTCATGGCTTCTCTCTTGGGCTGGCTTTGCTCACTCTTTGCAGCTTTCCTCAGATGATTCACATTCCCTGCTTCTTCATTTTTTGGGGGGCGGGGCTCCACTGCACCTTCAGCTTCATGCTCACAGCTTCACAGAAGCACACTGCCTGGCCTTCCAGGCCTTTTGAAATTTGGGTGGAAGCCTTCCTGACCCCACAACTTGTGTATTCTGCATGTGCCTAAAACCAGCACCATGTGGATGATGCCAGGATCTGCTGCCACCTGAAGCAGTAGCCAGGCTTCCTTTTCTCTTGGCTATAGAGGTGGAGTGCCTAGATTCCTGAGCACTGTGAACTCAACCCCAAGAAACAAATTCTCTAGGTTGCCACCATTCTGGAACATGGTGCTCTGGGGTTCTCTTTTCAAAGCAAAGTCATCAACCTTTGCAAGTTTGAGGCTGCAAAAGGTAGAGTCCTGCTGGTTCTTGTGATGCACTCAGGCCATCTTTTCTATTGTCCAGTTCCAAAGATCTTGGCTGCTTAATGCCAATCCTTTTAGCAACCAAGTTCTCCTCTACTCCATCTTTGCAGTAGGCAACTTTACTGGGGCTTTCTTTCTGGCCAAACTCAAAACTTTTTAAATAATTCTGCTGGGCCCTTTGCTCTTGATTCCCAAGGTAGAGCTGGCTAAAAGCCATACCACTGCAACATTACACTGCCTTGCCATTTCTTTTGCTAGATTAACTAGTCCACTGGCCTTACTCTCAGTCTCCTGCAATGTCTCTGGACATGAGTAAAAATGTAGACAAATTTTCTGCCAGAACATAACACACATGTTCTGGAATCCAACTGCCAAGACAGTCCTTGTTTCCAACTGATATCTTTTGAGCCTGGTCTTTTCCAGCTGCACTGCAGTCAACATTCTGGTCTTCTAAGCTCTAACCAGAATCTTCCATCACGCTCTGTTCACAGCATTCTCGAGCTGCTTCTCCAGTTAGCATCTCCAAACCTTTGCAAACTCTTCTCATAAGCCAGTTCCAAGGGCTTGTGAACCACAAGGCCATGCAGCATCACAGTAATAACCCCACTTCTGGTACCAAAATCTGTTCATTACTTTCTCATTGCTGGGGCAAAATATACAACACCCACAAGTTGAAAGAGGAAAGATTTATTTTAGCTCACAGTTTGTAGAGGTTCCAGTCCATAGCTGGTTCCAAGGCAGGGTGGCATAGTAGAGGGACGTGGCAGAGGAGAAATAGTTCATGGTATGGCAGGCAAGAGGCAAGAAGCAGCCTACCTTCTTTCATTCTCTTTTTTGTCCATTCAGGCTAAAAGCCTCTTGGTTGGTGCCACCCACACCCAAGGGTGGGTCTTCCCATTATCCATACCCAAAACTATGCTAAATCAATCAATGGATTAATCCAGCATCAAAAACTCTCAATCCAATATTACACACCCATGATCCAGTCACTACCAAAAGCCCCATCTATGAGCACACAAGGCTTTGAGAGAATATCTAGATACAAGCCATAACAATGCCTCAACAAAGAAAATTAGGGACAAAAAGGACCATATCATATGCTAAAGAGTCAATTCACAAAAAAGATAGAAACAATCCTAAATGTGTAAGCACCAAACAACAGAGCTTCAAATCACATGAAAAGAGATAGCAGACCTACTAGACAGAAAATCCTCCTGCTTGAACAGACCACACCATTAGCCCATGGATCTAGCTGACATCAGCACTTTACATGTTCTCTTCAAGGACATGGGTAACATTCACCATACAGACCAGATACTGTGGCACTCAACAAACCTGCACAAATTTAAAGAAATTAAAATCAGAGTACTGTATATTCTATGACCATAATGGAATTACACTAGAGTCAATAACAGAAAGATAACAGGAAAATCCCCAAACATGTGAAACTTTATAAAAACACACTCCTAAATAATCCATAGCTCAAAGAAGTCACAGAGGAAATTTTAAAAACATTAAACTGAATGAAAATGAAAATAGGACATTAACAAAACTCGGGGCTGCAGCTAACAGTGCGTAGAGGGAAATTTATAGCACTAAAATATTTAAGAAAGTCTCAAATCAATATTTTATATTTTTGCCTCTAGAATCTGGAAAAAGAGCAACATACATGCAAAGCAACCAAAAAGAAGGACTAATAAAGAGAAATGATTTAAACCAGAAACACACTGGAGAAGAGCCAACCCCAAAGCTGCTCTTCCACCAACATTTAGCCAGGTGTGGTGGCACAAACCTGTAAGCCCAGCACTCTGGGTGGCTTAGACAATCCCAGCCCGGGCAACTTAGTGATTTAGTGAGATCCTGTCTCAAAATAAAAAATAAAGGGGCTGGGATACAGCTCAGCCTAAAGGTTTGGGGTTCAATTTCCCAGTGTTGCAACAACAAAAAAAATCAACATCCATAAATTTCTAGCAAGACTTAAAAAGAGGACAAATTAACAATATCACGCATGAAAGGCTACTGATAGACTCCAGTCATTACAGGGCAGTAAATACATGATATAAACAACTCTACATTTAACAACTTACATAAAATGAACCGATTCTGCAATAACCCCAGATGATACTGACAATATAAAAAATGTTCTAAAACCACCAGAGAGATAAACAGAAATCTCCACGCCCATATGGCTTTGCTAAAACAATTCCATGAACCCTTCAATGAATTCGCACAAGTTCTAGGCAGGTGCTGGTGGCACACGCCTGTGGAAGATCGCCAGGAGTTGGAGGCCAGCCTGGGCTCCACAGCGAGTCCAAGGCCGGCCTGAACTAGACAGTGCGATCTCGTTTCAAAATTTTTTTAAAAAATTAGCACAAGTTCTACAGAACCTCTTGTCAAAGAGATCATGATGCCTAAAACAGCCCCCAAAGAAAACTTCCTATCTCCATGCTTCGTGATCAGACACGAATATCCTCAGCAGAACAGGAGCAAGCGGAGTCTGTGAAGACCCGGAAGACGCCTGGCGCGCCCGCGGGGCGGGCACTCCCACCCTCGGATCCCGGCTCCCAAGCCAGAAACCCGGGGCGGCCCCGCCCTGCCCCGCGCCCCTCCCGTGGGCCCTGTCGGCCCAGTCGGCGCCTCGCTGGTCCATCCGCGACCGCTGAGAGTGACGGCGTCAGCACCTCAGGGCGCGGACAGCCAATGCGGCCGCCTCGGAGAAGCCCGGTGCCAGTCCCCGCCCGCAGCGCACCCAGGTCGTGGTGAGGCCCCAGGCCGCTGCGCTCCCCAAGCGTCTCCTCACGCAGCACCAGCCGAGAACCCGGCGCGGGCGCCATCGTTCAAACTCGTCGTCCACATGCCGCGCCTGCGCAGGTGGCGGCCGGGGCGGGGCCGGGGGAGGCCCTGTGGGCGGGGGCCGACTGAGGTGGGCGTGGTCGCGGCGCACGAGTGGGTGGGGCAGGCCGAGGTGGGCGGCCGCTTGCTGGGCCAGGCCCGCCTTCGCCTTCGGAAGTGCCCTGGCGAGGAAGCCCGAGAGGGCGTGGAGACCCGAGTTCCCACCCCTTCTACCCTGCGGACGACCTCGTTCGGCCAGGACATCCAGGTGTCCTTGTGTCCCACCGTATCTGGTGTGTGAGTCTAGGGCCTCAGAGCCCCCCGCCCCGCCTGTTCCTTTTCTTAGGGGCCCCACGGCTCACGCCGGAGATGAGCGTGGAGTCGAGTAGTCGGCGGGGATGCTTTACCTAGGGGGTGTTCCCAGGCGAGGGAGCTTCAGACCTGACCTACCGGCGGGTCCGGCTGTGGGGCCTCCATGCGGGCAGCAGGAGGTGGTCACTGCTGTCCCCTCCTACCTGGGAGCTGCTTCAGAGGGGACCAGAGAGTCTTCTGCTCATCCAAGGAGAGATGCCAGGTGGGGTCCTTGGGGCCCCCAAGTGAGACAGGCACTGATGGGCAAGGCCGCTGAACCCTGATGTTGGGGATAGCCAGAAAAGAAAAGTCCACTGTGCCCTTGGCTGTGACAGGTGTGGGGACTCAGAGGGCCAAGTCCATCTCTGCCCTGGTGTCCACCAGGTGGGACTTTGTGCATCCAGGAGACTGCAGATATCCTGGCTTTCAGAAGCAAACAAGGCAACAGAAGACCTCTGTGGCCACCACCCAAGAGGGGGCACCTCAGGGCAGGCACATGCCAGACTCGAAACGCGCTACCTCCTGCTTCTTTTTGCTAGGCCAGCTGAGGCAGGTCCCTGAGGCAAGTGGCCTGTTGCCAAGACACCAGAGGGGTCTGCCTGTTACTGTAATGGAAGTGGAAACAGCAACTGGAAGTAACCTCTGCTTACTAAAAGACTGCATCTTCATCACAGAGAAGGACAAAGATTAGCAATGTAGCCTGCAGAGGAGGCAGCTTTACACCCATCCTTTAACTGAGTTTTATGAGCCTGTATGCATTCTGCAATAACAAAGTTGTGCCGAACGTTGTCGTGCATGTACCTGTCACAAGATATTCTTTAACATCAATTATTAAACATCATTTGAAGTGGTCACATGAGATCATGAACCAGATTTACTTGTGCCATGTGATGCTGGACACTGTACCTGCTTCTGTCTGTTTATGGTGAAAATCTGACTGGATAATGTTCTACTTGGGGTGCTTTGGAGTGAGCCAGTATCATTGGAATTGATCCCATGAAAGCACAGAGCAAGGGAGGGACACACCGGGTGGAGGCAGGGGTTGGGTGCCCTGGCTGGCTGCATCCAGGACCGCCCCTCTGAGGGCCACCCTAGCAGAAGTGACACTGTCTACAGGCCAGTGGCTCTCTCCCAGCTTTGGGGGTCTGGGCCCAGCAGAGTTCACAGTGTAGTCTTTCTGTCAAGTTTGGGTTCAGTACGCCTCCGGAGCAGGCATGGGTGATTCTCCTGAGACAGGAAAACCGAGGCCCAGGCTCTCCACACTTCAGATGCCTCACTGCACCTCAGATGCCCACGTCATCCTGGGCCACCACTTGCTGGCTTTCCTCCTGGACCCTGCCCCTAGCACCCTTGCCCTCCAGAAGATGGCCTGGTTTCTTTGCTCAGCCCCACTGGCTCTCCTGCTGGGTTTCCTGAAGCTGGTGTTTGCCAGATGTGACACAGGTTGCCGAAAGCCTGCCTGGCGCAGTGGGGAACTGCCCCAGACCCACCAGCCCAGTGACCCTGGCAGGATGCAGGTGGGAGAGGCTCCCTGGACAGTACTTTCCCCACCTGGTGCCTCAACAGGTTTCCGGAACCTTGCAGGGAGGCCCCCGCTTCATCCTATGTGCAGTCTGTGTCTCCCCTGAAGAGCGCAGGCCACAGGAAGGAGGTGGGTGACCTGGGGATGTTCCAAGGCAGAAGTCCTGTGGGTGGGGCTGGCACCTGGGAGTCTCTGCCCTTCTCTCACCCATGAAGATCTGTGGCCACCAACGGGGTGTGGCTGAGGTGGAATGAGGGAGCTAAGAGGGCCTTTTGGCCAGGTCAAGCCTCGAAGCACGGCCAGGGAGGCACAGTGGCCGCTGCTCTCTTACCTGTGTGCTCTTAGCATACATGCTCTGTGGTACACTCTGGGTTAGTGTCTGTTGTAGGTGGAAGCTGCCCCATGGCCTTGCCACCGAAACGTGGGACTACAGCAAGGCTCCACTGGGCTCCTGACGAGCAGGAGGTGCATAGCTCTCTCTCCCTCATACATGCGTGCCGGTGCACAGGCTCACACTCACTCATGTTCTAGCTCCTCGCACAGTCAAAAGCTCCCCCTCAGCCCCAGGACCAGGTGCAGAGGCCAGTGCCACTACCTGCTGGGGAAGACTCCCAGCTAAGTGGGAGAAAGCGCCAGTACTGACCGCCCCTTGCTGTGGCCGAAGCATTCCCATCCGATCCTGGGCTCTGTCGAGGTGCTTGGCCAGGCTGCCCCATTGGTGACATGTGACTGTAGGATGGTGAGGGCCCCAAGCCCATGGCGGGGGTTCCTTTTCCACTTGGGAAAGTCAGGGCAGAGCCCAAGGAGGGACAGAGCTGCAGCTGGGTTTGGGGTGGACAGAGGAGTGGGGAGCCAGGAGACGCCTGCAGCTAGCTCACACGAGAGCTCTGCCTGGGCCCCAGGCCAGCATCCGTGGCTTGTGTGCATACAGGACGGGCACCAGGAAGACAGACAGATGCTTGAAGCTTATGCTTGTGGCTTTCCGGCTGCAAAGCAGGGCATCCCACAGCCATACTTTGTCACTCCAGTGTTCAGTGTTGAGATCAGCACTTGGGATGGGACTGGGGCCTGGGCTGAGCCTGGACATGCAGGCACAGGCAGCATCCCGCAAATCACAGCAGCACTTTGCCTTCCAGAAGTCCACCGCCAGCTTGGCATTGTGTGTGGAAAGCTGCCGCGTGAGAGGTTTTGTGAAACCCAAACACACCCTGAATGGGGTGCTTGTGTCCCCTAAAGGCCACATGCCAAAGCCTTAACCCTAGGGGAGGGAAAGGAGGGGGGTCTCTGGCTTCGAGGTGGCAAGGTAGAGCTGCCCAAAGCTTGCTTCCTCTCCCTCTGCCAATGGGAAAGTAGGGAACACCCTCACTAGATCTGAGTCTCAGCTGCACCTGGATCTAGGGCACCAGCTCCAGAACCCTGAGGAAGGACATTTCCTGTTTAAGCTCCAGCTTGCGGCATGGTTATGGCAGCCTGAGCCAAGACGCCCACACCACCACAGTAAAACCCTGTAGAATCCCTGGCGTCTCAGAATATCGCCTTGTATGACTAGAGATTTGGTAGCTTGAAGAACCTTGAGAAGTTTATTCTGGGTTATCCTGGTAGGCCTGAGTGCCATCACGTGTGGATTGGCTTTTCTGTCACTGAGACACAACACCCAACACCCACTATGTAAAGGAGGAGAGGTTTACTTGGCTCATGGTTTCAAGGGATACAGTCCATGGTCAGCTGGTTCCAGGACATCATTAGCTCATGGTGGTCAGGAAGCAGAGGAGGGAACAGCCCCTGGGAAGAAGGGGCCAAGGACCAGAGAAAGTCCCCAAGGTTTCGCTTCCATAATCTACCCAGAGACACCCAGGAGTGTGTTCTACCAATCCCCTGGGCAGCTCCCAAGGCAATCAAGCTGACATTCCAACTTAACTGTCACAACCTCTGCCCTTGTAGGAGACAGAGAAAACACCAAGAGGAGTCAAGACAGGTGTAGCCAATCAGACAGAGCCCAGAGGCTCCTGGAGACACAGAAGCTAGAAGCATGAAGGATCCTCCCTGGAGCTGTGGAGGGCACATCCTCTGTTCACATCTGTTGGGTTTTGGGTCTCCAAGGCTAAGCAAGGATAGCTGTGTATTGTTTCACACCTATTGACCTAAATAATCAACAGAGATCCTCCAAAGACTAATATGTTCTGCACTGACCATTGCAAGGAGACACCCAGGGCATAGTCAAGGAGTTTGGGGCAAGACGAGGGGGACTGCACAGGTCATTTTGAAACAGAGTCCTTGCCTACCTGGGCCATACAGAGGCTGGACAGACACGTCCCTGCAAAAGTGTCTGTGGGCTGGGCAGCTGATGTGCATGGCATGGCTCTGAAGCCTTTATGGTGGTAGTCATGATCAGGCACACATGCATGAGTGACAGCTTTTACATCCACCTGGCTTTGTAAATTTATTTTTGTCAGCTTTGATACAAGTTCATTTTGCTTCTGACAACTTTCACACGTTCCAAGTTCAATAACATATGGCAAGAAGACCACAGAAGTCAACTTGGCCAGACCCTAACCAGAAACTGTTCTCAGATGCAACAGTCTCACCCAAAGTTCCAGACACGGCCGGGTTGGTCCTGATTTTATGTGCAAGGACTGTTGCTCTGTAGAGCTGTCCTCCAGCCTGACTGTATTGGAGCCCTAGGCTTATCTGTGGAGAAGGACTGACGGCTTCAAGTCCTGGTCCTCTGTTTCCCAGGAGCTGCCCCCAGCAGGTTCCTAGCACAGGGACACACAGGCCCTGCTCACCTGGCTGCCTGGCCCTTGTCTCTGGGGCCAGGAACTTCAGAGGGTGACTAGGGTCAGGATACAGTTGTCCTGAGAGGTGCCAAGCCCACAGAATACCCCACAGGTTCCAGGGCCCATGCCTTGGGGACATTCCAAGGACAGCTGACCTGCAGCCACCATCTTTGCTGAGCATAGGTTTTCTGGGGCAGGTGCATTGCGGGTGTTGTCTGGGCAGGAGTGAATAGAGCCAGGTCTCCTGCTTGGCTCTGACCCGCACCCCTTGCCAGACCCCTGGAAGCCTGGACAAGACCACACACCACAGCTGGCCAGCCCTGTTGGCTCACCCCATAGGGTTTCCTGTAGGGTCTTCTCCTGCTGGGGTTGTGTCACCCCAGGGGAGGACTGTACTGCCGTCTGAGGTTGTGTACTTACTTAACCTCACTTCCTGCAGAGGACTTTTTCCTAAGGCCCGTTTTCAATGTAGAGGAGCCAGAAGCAATATCCTTTTAAAATCCAATTAGCACACATTTTTGTTCATTAAATAAATGTGTTTGCTTGGCCCCAATTGATTTTTCAGATATGCAGAACAATGGGCTTGACGCACCTGTTTGGGCTCACAGCCTCCTTCCTCCTCAGGACCTTTGAAGTCTTGGGGGCAGCTGCACCTGGCCCTGGGTGGGGCAGGGACACACACCTGAACTCCCACCACCTCCTTGGGACCTTTGGAAGTTGGCTTTCAATCTGCCGCCATGTCCCTCTTCTTGGAATCCCATGGTAGGAGGCCAGCCAGGAGTGGCCAATGCACAGGCCCACTTCTATCGGCTCCTGGCCATGGTCCCAGCAGCCCTCGCATCCACCATCTTTGCCCCATGGCTGCCCTGTTCACTGGCCGCCATCTCTCTCAGCTTCCTGCACCTGTGGGAAGGCAGGGCCCACCCTGTCTGTCCACCAGCAGATGCCTGCTGTGTGCCCTGTGCTCTGCTCTGGGCGCTGGACAGGAAGTGAACTGAGGAGGGCAGAGGGCAGACAAGAGCCATGCCTTTCCAAGGCCGCAGTTTGTCAGCAAGGGCTGAGGAGTGGGGCCCGAGCAGAGGTGGGGAGTGGCCCACTCAGGCTGGGGCGTGTCCTAGCAGAGAAGAGCAGAGCACTGGGCCACAGATGGCACTCAGGCAGGAGGGAGCACTAACCAAATGCCAAGCATGCATTTGTTTTCTACCCTTTCTATCACTTCTTGCTCAAAACTGGTTTTCTGCTGGTTTCCATCAGGTCCCTTTTCTCACCTACTCTTCCCTGCATTTGGTGTTCCTCTGTTTTGTGTTTTTGAGATAGGATCTTGCTATGTAATCCACGCTGGCCTTGAACTCACTATGTAGCCTAGGCTGGCCTCAAACTCAAGGTGATCATCCTGCCTCAGCCTCCCAAATACTGGGATTACAGCCATGCACCACCACACCCAGCTTCTTCCTCCATTTTTGTAATGGCCAGCATGATGCCAAACCAGCTGGCAGCTATCGGGCATGAGGTAGTTTTAGTTTTTAAAAATTAAATACCATGTCTGGTACCATGTTTAAAATGTCAAACGGTTAATTTAATGTCCTTGAAAAGGAATATAAACATTTGGAGTGGAACTCTAAGGAAGTCAATTAGACAAATTACTAAAAAATGTAAGCAAGTATTTTCAGTTCTTATAGGTAGAAATTTTGTTGTTTACACACTCGTACTTTGGTTCATTGTTTTTGGTGAAGTATTCATTGGATTTGTGTAAGTGGCTCATTTTCTAATTCCTGAAGTGAGCAGATTCTCCCGTGGAAAGAGTCTGCATTTCTGTGGGCAAACATCTCAGCAGGGAGCTGGCAAGTCCCCAGCTGCCCTGCACTGCCCAGCCCTGCCAGCGGGGGGCGCCTGTGTGAGTGAAAACCAGCGCCTTAGCCTCAGGTGCTCTATTTCCTTTCTCTCCTTTCTTTTGTGCTCTCAGGTGCGCAGTGGCACCACACTGTGGTTTTAATCTCCATTTCCCTCATGGCTGATCTCATGTTCTTTGATGAACATGCGGTTTCGGTCTTTTGCCCATTATTTTCTTATCGTGTTTTGTCAAGGGTGTCCATGTTCGCTTTCTTTGCAGCAGTGGAGAGTGGCACTCAGTTCTGGTCTCCCCGAGCTCACTGCTGGAGCATTAACACGAGGCAAGTGCCGTGTGCTCATCCTGTGTTCTGTGACCTTGAGAGGCATTGTTGTTGTTAATGCCTTGGCATTTCATACACACACAAGGGGCCCCTGCACACAGGCGGCTCCACTGCCTTCTTTGAACCTGCAGGACTGTGTCTTTCTCTGCTGGGTGGCAGTCGCGGGGCCCTCAGGCGCTGTTGGCAGTGAGTGGTGAGCACAGAAGCCGTCCCTCCCTCCCATCTCAGGGAGCGAGCACCTGGTGTCCCCTCTAAGGGTGATGGCAGGTCTCCGTAGGAGGTAAGCTTCCTCAGGTTAAGGAAGTTGCCTCCTGCGCCGGCTTTGCTGAGGCTGTGGGATCAGTAGTCCTGTCTCCTTGCATCGCTGGCCTTAGCTATTTGCATCTTCTCCTTCACTGGTCTGGTTAAATGTTTATCAATTCTATTGATCTTTGATTTTTTTCTATATTGTCTTTCTGTTTTTCATTGATTTCTCTTATCTGTTCTTTCTTGCTCCTTGTTTAATTTACTCTTTTAAAAAATGTTTTCTTAAGGTAGAAACTTAGGTTGATTTCAAATTTTCTTTTGTTTGTTTTGTTTTGTTGAAACATGGTCTCACTATGTAGTTCAGGCTGGCCTTGAACTCATTATGTAGCCCAAGCTGGCCTCAAACTGATTGCAATCCTCCTGCCTCAGCCTCCTGAGTGCTGGAATTATACCTGTGCACCACCATGCTCGGCTCTAATTGTTTTCTTTTGTTTTATTTATTTATTTATTATTTATTTTTTGGTACGGGGATCGAACTCGGGTCCTTCCGCTTGCGAGGCAGGCGGTGGAACCACTGAGCTAAATCCCCGTCCCTCTTTTGTTTTAAATATAAGCATTTATGCTTTTCTAATTAAATGCTTCTAATATACACAATTAATTGTATACATTTTCCTCTAAGCACTAACTGGTTTTGATAAGTTGGATTTTTATTTTCATTTGTTAGGTAATTTCTAGTCTTTTGGGACATCCTCCTCTCCCTGCCTCATCTAAAATAACTTCCACATTTAACTTCCACATATTTGAGGCTTCCAGGGTCGTTTTCTGCTACTCATTTCCAATCGACTTCCACTATGGGTTCTTGTTTCGGAGGTGTCAAGGTGTGTTTTATGAGCCCAGCAGGATCTTCCTGTGTCTGTCCCAGGGTGGTTAGGATGTGTGTTTTGGTGGAATGTCCACAGATGTCAGGTGTCCAGCTGGTTGGTGGTGCTGGTCACTGTGTGTGCCGATTCTCTGTCCACCTTGCTGTCAGTTGCCTGCAGGGCAGTTGTGATGGACTGAGTTGTCCTCAGTGTCTCTGTGTGGATGCCTTCATCACCAGAGTGACTGAATTTGGACACAGGGCCCCTAAGGAGGCAGTGGACACCATGCGTGTCATAAGGGTGGCCCTGACCAGATGGAACAGGTCCTCTTGGGAAGAGGACCTCCACACGAGAGCACTGAGGACAGGCTGTGTGAAGCACAGCGAGTGGACGGTGTCTGCAGCCCATGGACAGAGGCCCCACCAGGACCAGCCCTGCTACCACCTCGACCTGGGGCTTCCAGGCTCCAGAACTGTGAGGACTCAGCTTTTGTGTTGGCTACTGTTTCCCTTCAGCCCGAAGCAGCTGCAGCTCTGTGCTAGGTGGCCCATGTGGAAGGCCGCGGGGTCCTCCTGTGAGCTGGCCTGTGGGTGATGCGCGGTGTCCCTCTGTGTTCCTCGGCCCTTCTGCCTCTCTAGTGACTGCTGCAATGAACCTTCTCTCACTTTTAATTTACCTATGTTTTAGATTTAAAGTGGGTTTTGCAGGCAGCATGTGGATGGCGCTACTTGCTTTTGTGCAGTTTTAATAATTTCTATCTTGCCACTGGTTTTGATCATTCACTGGTGACCAGTATTGACATATCTGAATCTAAGTCAGCTATTTGTTACGTTTTCTATTTTTTTTTCCTTATCTGCCTTTTTATGGACTTTTGGGATTTTCTTAGTATTTCATCAAATTGATTTATGAATTGGTTTTACTGAGTCTTTTTGTAGTTCCGTTAGCAGTGACTGTGAGGACGGTCACACACATTGTCTCCTCGCTCTGCCCTTCAGTGCACGTGGAGCTAGCATGTGGCCCTTCGAGCTGGCACAGGGGCCTGTCAGCACATGAGCCTCTTCTGCCACTGAGTGTCGTTGTGCACTGTCCTGCCACACAAGTGGAAAATTCCACCATCCAACGTCCTAAGGCTGCTTCCAACAGCCACATATTTTCAACATGCATCTACGTACTATCTACATTTTAAATATAGTGGTTTAAAAATAAAAGGATGAGCCAAGCAAGGTGGTGCACATTTATAATCCCAGCACTGGGGAAGCTGAGACAGGAGAATCGCTGCGAGTTCGAGGGCAGCCTGAGCTACATAGTGTGTTCAAGCCAGCCTGAGCTACAGAGAAAGACTCCACCTCAAAAAAATTAATAAAAATAAACAAATAAAAGGATGAAAATGATACATCGGGCAAACACCAATGAAATAAGCCCCAAATGGCTCTGTGAATGTCAAACAGAACAGAATTCAGAGCAAAGAAGTTTCCCAGGGGAAGAGCAGAGAAAAGTGGTTCCTGGTGCTCCCTGGACACTTTCTCCCTCCCATGCCTCCTCTCTTCTGGCACTCTGTCGCCTCTGATGTCCCCTCTGCCTGGAGACCTTCTCAACACCTTCTAAAGCAGGCGCAAGAGCAAAGGTTCTGTTCATGTTTGTGTTTCTTCACCGAAAGAGTCTTCACTTGCCTTTGTTTCTGACGGGTATATTTGCGCATTCTGACTTTCCAGTTCTCTGGCTCTGACTTTCAAACTTCCTCCAGGGAGCCTTGGTAGTGTCTGGGGAGGAAGTGCTGCCCCTGGGGCCTGGTTCCCACAGGGAGCGTATTGCTGCTTTCTGACTGCTTCTGGCACTGAGTTAAACAATGTGGACAGACACTCAGTTTCCACCATCACTCTGCTGAACACCTGTCTCCCACGCCTAACCCTCTCTGATGCATGTGGACCATGGCAGCATGCCAAACTATCAGTGTCCTTTGGGGGAAAGCAGAATGAGGTCCCGAGAAGACAGAAGAGGGAGCTGGCCGCATGGGGCTGTGCCCTACGGTTTGTCCAAGCCCAAATACCCGGCACCCTGACCTTGTTTGGAAACAGGGTCTCTGCACATTAAGTTAGGAAGAGGTCTCACTGGAGGGGACACGGCTGCCGTCCTTATGAGAAGAGGGACACACAGAGGGCAGACAGCCAGTGGACACGGGCCAGGCTGGCAGGGCTGCCATGGCTAGGAGAGCCAGGAACACTGGTGTAGGAATCAGGAAGGCTCTGCCCAGGGCCTTGGCAGACCACAGTCCTGCCGAAGCCTTGAGTGTGAAAGAAGCTACCCAGTTTGTTGTCATTTGCTGTGCAGCCCCGGGAGACTCACACATGGTCTTTTCTTCTGTATTTAGCCTCTTCTCCCACAAGTCTTGCAGGGTTCCTCCTGCCAAAAATGCACTGTCCCCCCTTGGTCACGAAGAGAAAGTTGCCCGTGGATTTAGGCATGGCCTCGATGCTGACACGGGGCAGAGTTCTCTGACCAGTGGGAACTGAGGACGCAAGGGCTCCTCTGCCCAGGGCTTGGGGGCCTTGGGCCTTGGGCTGAGGGATGGCCGGACGGTCTGCTCGTGGTTCCTGCTGACTCAAGGGAGGCACTGATTTTGGGTTTTACCCTGAGCACAAACACAGTGTGTGAGTCCCTGTCACATGGATGGCCCACAGATAAGGAGGGATTCTCACAGGACCACCCTCCGGGTTCCCCCAGACATAAACACGGGTGCTGCTTGTGGTTTCTGGTTCCAATCCCTCCTCGTGTCCTGGTGAACCTCAAGCCCAGTTAACAACCCTTAGTGTAAATACTCTCTCTCTCTCTTTTTTTTTTTTTGGTACTGAGGATGGAACTCGGGACCTTGTGCTTTCAGGGCAGGAAGCAGAACCACTGAGCTATGTCCTTGGCCCTAAATACTCTCTTTTCAACGCTTGTGTGGTTTCTGACTGACCGTGCCACCATCTCTGACACATGAGTTTGGCTTGGTCACTGGAGACTGAAATGTTATGAAACTACAAAGACTGCGAGTCTTCACTCATTCTTTTAAAGAGCCTTTATCTTTAGGAGAATATTTTCTCTTACAAGCAAAGGCTGAGTTCTCTTCAGAGCTGTGTGAGGTGAAGTAGAGTGGGGATTAGAGACTCCTTCCGATCCGAGCCCTTGCCGCAGGCTGCCGGCCCCATGGCTTTCCAAGGACATGGATGCTACAGTGTCTCACATTAGCCCTAAAGCCAACCCCCACCAGCATCTCAGAGTGTTCCTGAGGTCTTAGAGCAGTAATGTTTTCCCATCTGGCCATGAATAGTAGCAGGACAATGGGCGCTGCAGGACAGAAGAGCACGTGCCAGGTGCACCGCCATCCTGGTCCAGGCAGGCTGAGGTGGCCCCTTTCACCTAGATGCTGCCACCACCAGTTCCATGGTGGAGGTGGGGGTGGGGCAGAGGAGGCTGTGAGAAGGATCCTGGGTATCTTTTCCTGGCGCCCAGTTGACCTGGTTAGAGAAAAATGAGTTTTATCTCAGTTTCCCTCCGTGGGATAAGACAGAAATGGAGGTTGATGGAAGGACCCTCTGGAAAGGCTGGGTTACGGGCCATGGGTTATGCGAGGCATTCTTCAGCCCCATCCATTCTCTTTCCTCACCTGCCTACAGCAGTCTGGGGCCAGGGTTTGAGACCTCTGGACCCTGGGTTGTTTCCCTGAAGGTTCTGATTCTGTTACCATCAAGGGTACGTTGAAAGCTCAGGGGAGGACCAGGTGGGTTAGCCAGGTGGCCCTGATGGGCAGCTAAAAACTAATGGCCAGAGACCACCAGAGCCTGCCAGAGACACCTCACTGACCTGTTAACTTACCTGTTGGCTTCCTGGGTTAATCCCGTGGTGAACTGGAGTATAAGAAGTCTGGTGGAGATCAGTGAGATGCCTGTGTGAAGGTTTAGAAATGGAAGACACTGAGCACCAGTGGAAACTTAAGATTCAGCACAGAAAGAGCATATTTGCAGGTGTCACGGGAGGCCCTTGGAGGGCCAGGTGAACGTGGAGCAATCTCTCAGAGACACACAAGAGACTGGATGGGATTCAGAGCCAGGCGGAGCTTATCGGAGGAGGAAATTCTGCTGCCAATTTAAGGATTATGTTAAAAGGATGTGATGTTTGTTCATGGGTTCAATTAACTCCTGTGTTTGTGCACACACTTCCCAGGAGGTCCCTTGGGCCCTGAGGCTTCCCAGTGGCCTTGAGCTTTGCCCACGATGCTCAGAGAAGCAAAAGCAACACTGGATGCGGCTCCAATGTCCAGTGTAGACTGCCCAGCCCCATGTCTGGCCCAAGGCATCCACATGGCCAAAAGGGTCTTCCTGGCATTAGAGAGCTCTGGCCCTATGGCAACAGCTGACAGGCAGACATGCTGCCTTGGACAGGAGGCCAGAGCACCCCAGGGAAAGGGTGGGAATGTCACTGGGTCAGACACCCTCCTCAAAGCTCCAGAGTGTGGAAGCTGGGCCAGGCCCCAGAGGATGAGTCTAAACCTCCTGTCACCCAGGGCTGTGGCTGGAGTACACGCCTGCTCGGCTGGCTCCTCAGCGGCAGCCACAGCACCTCCAGGCCCCTAGCCTTTTTGGCCAGAGCACGGGGTAGGATCGGCCGGTCTTTCCCAACTCAGAATGCAGTAAGGTATTTATTCCTTGGTCTGGTCTCATCCCTTCAATACACATTTCCCACCTCCACCTTGATATATTTCTCATTTTATTTATTTGTCTGTTTATTTTTGGTACCTTGGATCGAACTCAGGACCTTACACTTTCGAGGCAGGCGTCGGAACCACTGAGCTAAATCCCCAGCCCTAAGTAAAGTTTTTTAAATCCCCCAAACAGTTGCCTCCTGGCGATACTTTCCCATGTAAGTCTTGGAACAACAGTGTTACTCCTTTTCTTCCTTCCATTATGTACTTCTGTGCACACCTGTTCAGTTTGAAAATCAGTTTCCAGTTCTAATCCACAGCAATCTATCATCGACCTCCCTCTTGGAGACAGAAGCCTCCTTCTCTGGCAGTAAGAAGCCTGTGTGCTCTCGCCGCGGGGCGTGTTTGACCAGCCCCCTCCAGGCCACCCCAGCCCTGGTGCCCACTCCCTGGAGGCCACATGCCTTGCCCATCGTGCGGTGGCTTCATCGCCCAGCACACCCTACTCTAGCCACTCGGTTGCCCATCCTGACGCCAGGGCCCTGGGGTCATTCTGAAGCCTAGGGGCCCCTTGAATACACCCTCATTCTAGACCCTAAGTGGTGCAACCCGGCAGTGCCGGCTGCATGGGGTGTGATCCAGGCTCTCATCCCACAGTGTTCCCAGCTGAGACAGAAACACCGATAAAGAACCAATTAAACTCTGCTTCCTCACAGGCTTTATTTTGTGTGACAGGCAGAGCCTAATCTCTGGGGTGGGTGGCCGCTTATCTCCCACACCAGGGAAGTGGACAAAGGCTTTGAACTCCTGCCGGAGAGGGGTGGCCTAGGATGGCCTGCAGGAGGCGGTGAGGCCCCAGCTGCCCAGGACAGGGTTAGCTGTGGTCAGCGAAGGGGAGGGGCCAGGTGTGGGTGGGAGGAGCTGGGAGGGCGGAGGGGCAGCCATGCCCACCCAGTCACCAGCGGCGGAGGCAGCTCCCCATGCAGGTGAGGTGCCCACCTCATCAGGAGCACACTCTGCATGCAGGCAGGAGCAGGCCTGCGTGCCGTCACGCCGCTGGCCTGGCCGATGTGCGCTGCCCATCCCCGCATGCTTGGGAGCAGCAGCCTGGGGCTGGAGGCCCCCAGCCCCCAGAACAGCAGTGGGCTCCAGGTGGTCAGTCTGCAGTGGCTCTCCGTGCAGGCCCCCTTCCTCACCACAGCATGGACACTGGTGGCCCTCCTGTCCCAGCTAGGTAAGCAGCCCCTGTCGGGTTGGGGCTTCTGTTCTCATCCACAGAGTGAGTTATGGCCTTGCCTATGCCCTGCTCGGGCAGCGGGGCTTTCCTGGTTCATCTCATGCGTCCTGGGCATCACAGTCTTCCAGTAGGCCCTGCTTTCCCACATGAAAGGCCATCAAGGCCCCTGGTCAGCAACCCTTCACCAGGGTCTGCGGGGGCTGGAACGTCCTCTCAGTTCCTGGTCCGTGGTTGGCCAGCAGGACAACAGGAGAGAGGCCATGCCCCGAGCTTGCTAGGTTTTTAAGGAGTCACTGAGATGAAATGCCCCCTGCACACACCACGATGCTGCCCCTGATCCTACAGCCACAGTTGGAGGAGGACCCGGTGCCTGGTTCCATCTATCTGTGCAAAAGGGGCTGGGGGCATGACCTTTGCATAGTGGTCAGCTGTCCCTTTGCAGCCCTTGGTACTGTTGTGTAGATTTCTATGCTGCCTTGGCAAAGATTCATGTCACACGCCCACAGCAGCACTAGACTGTAATGTGCACAGGGCAGGATGCACCCTGAAGGGCGAGGCAGATTGGGCTGTGGTGTCAAAGTGAGCTAGGAGCCCGCCTCCCAGGAGGGATCCATGAGGAGGAAGAACAAGGGTTGATGTTGGAGCCCAGCTCCAGCTGCCACCCTCCACAGGGGCTCACTGAACTCGGCGTGGGCCCTCGTGCCAGGAGCAAAGCCTGGTTTACTGGCTTGGCCACAGCAGTCTGTGTCCTTCCCATGGGACAGGGGTGGCTGAGCTGTAGGAACCGGCTGGATGGGCAATGAGACATCACTTGCCATGTGAGCCTGCACAGAGCCCAAGGGCCTCAGTAGTGCGATTATCCCCACAACCTCGTGCAGGTAGAAAACGCCCCATGACCTTGTTCCTGCAGAGGACCTGGCTCATGGCAGTGGAGGGTGAGGACTGTCCTGGGGCCCTGGTTTACCGCTGACCCACAGGAAGGCAGGAGGCCCTGGAAGCTCCAAAGTCATCAGTCAAAATCAGGGGAACAAGAAAGGGCATTTCCCACACCAGAGCAGAAGAGCTCAGTCCTTAAATACAAATGAAATTTCCTTGTGAAGCTGAACTCAGCAGAGAATGTGGTAGAGCTTGGGGTGGGAGATTGTCCTCCATGCCGTCGTGCAGTGAACTTCTCCCCGCCAGCCCCTTCCTGCGCCCACCCAAACGCTCACAGCCATGCCGTGCGATGCCAGGCAGGTCTCGGGCAGCCCCCAGACCCAGAGCAGTTGGGGTCCAGGCTTCAGGTAAGGGCACTCAAGCTGTGATTAAGGAGGTGGCTCCTGGCCCAGGACACCCAAGGCAGGAAGACACAGGGTCCCAGGAGGGGTGCCAGGCAGGAGGACCCGGCCAGCCCAGCCTGTGACCTCTGGCTCCCAGAACAGACAGATGTCGGCAGGAGAGCAGAGCCCCATGGTGGTGGGCAGGGACAGCGCACCAGTGTCTGCAAGGCATGGGGCCTGGAGTCCCCTGAAAGGCAGTGCAGGGCCTCGGAAGCCGGCTTCACCTGTCCCCTGACTCATGGGCTGGAAGAGAAAAGTCCTGAGATGCTGGGCCTCCAGTCTGCTGTGGGACCTGGGGAGGGCCGGTGGGAAGCTGCAGGATGGGTCCCATGAGGGCTGGGACGATCCTGATGCAATCATGATGTGGACAGAAGCCTCCCACATTGGGGGAGCAAAGTCAGAAGTGAGGGGACCTGGAGAGACGCTGAGGCAGGGGAGGGAATCCCAGCATCCGCAGACAGGGCCATCACACAGGACGGTCGCCAGGGGCGGTGGGGTCACCAAGGGGCTGAACGTGGGCACAGTGCTGGGGCCACCTGGTTCCTGTGTCCCCGCTGCCACCCACTGCCAGCTCCATTACTCATTCACGCTCCTATTGGCTGACAGTCCGGTTGTGTCCAGTGTCTGCTTGCAGCCAATGCCACTGCAAGTACTTTCTTGTATCTCACGGTGTATGTGGGCACAGCTTTTTCTTGGCTGGTGGAGTGGGATGAATTGTGGCCCTCAAAACTTGTAGGCGGAGTCCTGACCTCAGACCTTGGGAATGGGGCAGTTTGGAAGCCAGGCCTTGAGAGGGGGCTGAATGAGGTCCCTGGGGCGAGTCCTCATCCGCTCCGACTGGGGTCCTTCAAGCAGAGCTCACAGAGAAACAAGACCCTGCAAGGACACTGGCTCTGGCCAGGCCCTCCCACCAGGGTGTGGAGCACCCCTCTTTGCAATTCTTCCACTGGGTCAGTACTTTAAGGCTTCAGATTTTCCCAGTGCTCTGAGTTATCCAGTGCCTTTGACAGTTTAGTACGCGATTACACAGGTACAGAAGCAGAGAGAGCAGGGACGACTCCTGCACAGTTGGCAGTTCACGTGGCATCTGGTCCCACTGAGTGCAGCGTGATTTTAGAGTACAGACAATATCGCTTGTCTAGTTGGTGCTTCTCTGCCAATTTCAGTTTCTGCTTCTGCCTGATGAATGCAATGCTCTTGTCTTATGACTGCGTCTTCCACTTCACAGCCGCCTCTGTCCCTTCATCCCTGCTGCTGCATCTGCTTCATGATGTAGTGCAAGGTGTCCTCCTGCTTTGTGCCACCCTGTCCAGGCTTCTTCATGTCCTCCTACCCTGCTCTCATCTGGGCTGTCTTCCTCTGCCTACAGAATACCCTGCCCCGTATTTGTGTGTAGGGCAGGGAGGTCGGCACCAGAAGCATCTCGATTTCATCTTCTCATCTGCAGGATATTTTCAGTAGGACAGGGTTCTGGGTTGGGGGTTTCTTTCCTCTTGCCAGTTTTCAGACGTCACTGGATTCTTCTCTGAAAGTCAGCTGTTAGCCTTGCTTTGCTCTTTTGGGGATGAAATTCCCCCAAAACTTGTAAATTTAGTGCAATTCCAGTCAGAATCCCAATGAGGCTTTTTAAATAGATATTAACCAAGTAGTCCTAAAATTTACAACCCTAAAGTACAAAGAAGAGCCAGGATAAAGGCAACGAAGAGCAAGGCTGGGGAGATGGCCCAGCAGACCAACACGGTTCCTGTAGAATCAACACAGCAGACCAACACGGTTACTGCAGAATCAACAGCACACAAGGTTGCATTGGCTTGGGAAAAGGCAAGTTACAATATCACGTCCTCAATTCCAGCAAACAATTTGGATTATCTTTTTTATATTGAGTTGCAGAGTTTTGTTTTCCTGGACATACAGTAAATCTTTGATCAGCTTTTCAGGCTGTAAAGGCCTTCTTTAGGGGCTTTACCTTTCTTTCTTCTTTTTCATTTTCACAGTGCATTTTCTGGAAAGGAAACATTGGAAACTTGACACTAATTGACGTGTAACCTGTCCTTTCAGTCTTTAAATGTCCTCCCACGTGTCTTGCAGCTTGCCAGTCTCCCCCGAAGAGCTTTGCATTTGGTCCCTCAATTATAACCTAGTGGTGAAGCGTCTGAGATCTTGCACTCCGGACCTCGGCCCCCAGCCACCAGGACACAGGCATCGCAGGAGCCTTGCCCAGGCATCACAGACCTGAGTCTCCTGCCCTGCAAGGCCTGTCACTGGTGTACTCAGAGGCAGTCACCTCGAAGGGTGCAGGGCTCAGACCACCCCAGGAGGCCACCATGGATGGGGCACTTGTGTGTGAGCAAGTGTCTCGGGACCCTGCAGGTGACACCCCAGGTCCAGCATGAGGGGAGGGAGTGGGCACATGTCCCCACGGGCCTGGGCTCTCCGGGGCGAGCACACCCAGGCTCCCTGCCCCTGGGCTTCCGCCCTGCAGGGGAGAATCCTGCCCTGGGGTTGACATCAAGGACAGAAGGGTCCCCTCCCTATCATTTCCTTGAAACTAGATGAATGCCAACATCACAGGCACATCCTGTAACGTCAGAAGAGACTCCAAGGACCATCATCTTACTAATGGGAAAACTGAGGCCCAGTGCTCCCCAGACCCCAGTGAGGCAGCATGGGGCTCAAGGACAGGGCTCTGACCCCACGTTGTTTACAGATCCTCTTTTCCTTGGGGTCCTCTACACATGCGTATAGCATGATGTTTCATACATGCATACAGTGTGCCACACACCTCCCCTGCCCATCTGCCCACTTCTCAGCTTCTAGTACTCCTAATTGAGTTTTCTTAGTTGCTACATGTGAGAGAGAACGTGCTTACTTGACTTTCTGCATCTGACTTAGTTCACTTAACAATGTCCTTCAGCTCTATTCCATTTGCTGAAAATGATGGCATTTCATTTCTTTTATGGCTGAATGATAATCCGCTGTGCATATGCACATTTTCTTTACCCATTCATCTGTTGACAGGCACCTCAGTTGACTCCATAATCTTGGCTGTTGTAAACAGAGCAGCAGTAAACATGGAGTGTAAGTGTCTTTGGGGTGCCAATTCCATTTCCTGAGGATACACTCAGGCAAGGGGTAGTTGGATCATGTGGAAGTTTTAATTTTAGTCTTTTGAGGAGCTTTCATGTGGTCCTCCATAATGGCTGTGCTAATTTACATTCCCACCCGTAGTAATGTTAGGAATTGCTTTTCTTTTGCATCCTAATCAGTAGCACTTTTATGCACCAATAATGAACTTGCTGAGAAAGATCATGAAAACAATCCCATTTCCACTGCCAGTAACTAAAATAAAATAAATAAGAATAAATATAACCAAGGAAATAAAAGCTTTCTACAGTGAAAATTACAGCACATGGATGAAAGTAGACACTGAAGTACACACACACACACATACACACACACGCATGAAGACCTTCCATCTTCCCATATTCATGGGTTGAAAAAACTAATACTGGTAAAATGTTCATACTACCCAAAGCAGCTTACAGGTTTAATGTAATCCCCATTAAAATATCAGTTAATTCTTCACAGAATTAGAAACAAAGTCCTAAAATTCAAATGGAAGCAAAAGTCTCAGAATACAGTGACCTTAGCAAAAAGAACAAAGCTGGAGGCATTGCAATGCCTGCAAGCTATGGTAACCAAAGTGTCATGGAATTGGCATAAAATCAGACACAGATCAGTGGAACAAAGTAGAGATCCCAGACCTAAAGCCATACATCTATAGCAAATTCATTCTCAGAAAAGTGAAAAAAACATACGGTAGAGAAGGAGCAGCCTCTTTAATAAATAGTGCTGGGCAAACTGGATATTCACATGCAGAAGGTTAAAATGTGACCCTGTCTCTCAGCCTCAACAAAACCCAACGCAAAATAGATCAAACACCTAAATATAAGTCCTGAAACTAAAATTACTTGAAGAAAATGTAAGGGAAACAATTCAAGACATTGAAATGGCCCATGATTTCCTGAAGAGGACTCCAAAAGCACAGGTGGGGGTAAATAAATATTGACAAATGTATTACATCAAACTGAAAAGCTTCTACACGGGAAAGGAAACAATCAACAGACGGAAGAGATGCCTGCACAGTGGCAGACAAGTTCGGCCAGCTCTTCATCTGGCAGAGGCTGCTACCCAGAATACACAGGAGGCTCAACACACTAACAACTTACACAAGTAATCCAACTAAGAGACAGCAAGTGATCTAAACAGACACTTCTCAAAAGAAGAAATAGGATCGGCCAACAAATATTTGAAGAAATGCTCAAATCATTTGTCATCAGAGAAACACAAATCAAAAGTATGATGAGCTACCATCTCACCCGAGTGAGAATGACTATTAACAGAACAATAAAGATTCCTTTTCTGGAATCTCAGGATTGACTAGAGAACACGTTTCTTCAGAGAGTTGTTGTTGTAACCCCTTTGAAAGAAGTCATGAAAACAAAGACGACAATGTTCTTTAAAGAGAAGTTTGGAGAGAAGAACACATGGTTTCCAAGTTGAGGATTTGCGAAGGAATCACCTACCACGGGGGCCCCCACTAACTTCCTCCTCCCCAGGCCTGCATGGGGTGGGCCTGGCCTGGGCCTGGGCCTCCCCACAGAGACAGCCTGGCATTCCTGCCGCAGGAAGACACAGCACCAAGAAGAGAAAGCAGTGGCCATGGTGGGGAGCTGGAAGCTGCTGCAGGGTCCACCGCAGGCCAAGGAGCGGTGAAGTGAGCTATAGTAGGTTCCAAAACATTCCCGACAGAAAGAGTTTGCAGCTGTTAGACAGACAGATGCCAGCTAGAGACAAAGGTAGGCAGAGAGAGATAGGAACCCAGAGAGAGGATAGGTAGAAATGCATGACAGGCAGGAAGGTAGATGTCAGCTAGAAAGAGACATGGGAAGATATAGAAACCCAGAGAAAGACAGAGACAGACAGACATAAAAATAGAGGTGACAGGTAGGAGATAGATAAATGATGCTTAGAAAGATGGGAGAGTGTGCAGATGGACGCAGACAGGTGATAGATAATACCTGATAGATGGTAGATGGATGGGCAGACAGGGATAGACGACAGATGGACATAGACAATGACAGCTGTATCTCTCACATGCAAAACTTCCCAAGACATCTTGGAAAGTGCACATTGCAGAAAAATATGTCCCCCCATACACATATGGATGCCCGTGTCCACAAAGAGCAGATGGCAGCCTGTGGCCCCCAAGGACGGGGTCCTCCCTCTGTCAACTCTTCCACATGGAATTCCTTCTCTGCTTCTTTTTAAAGCCCAGGAGAGAGGCCATAAACCAAGCCAGTATTTTCCTGTTTCCAAGACTTGATGCCTGGAAAATGTTCACTCATTCTTGAAACGTTGACTGGGCCATGGAACAAGCCTAGATGAGAGGGCTGGACCCACCCTGAGCAGGGCCTGGAAGGTCAGACCCCTGCCTCGGTGCCCCAAGGTTATGCAGTGACCAGCGGGACCCAGTGCCCTGGCAAGGGTGCTCATTGTCCTAATGATTCCATTGAGAAGCCAGGAGCTGAGTCTTAACAAAGAAAACCACCAGACAAAGGACAGGAAAGGAAACACAGAGGGAGAGAGAACACAGACCACCGAGAACAGAGCAGACAGCAGCATGTGGCTACCAAGAATGTAGGCGTCCCCAGATAATGACACCCCAGCCCTGCCCAGACCTCAGCCCTGTCCCGACCTTGTCCCAGCCCCAGCAGAGTGAGGAAGAGGAAGAGAGGAGAAAGCAAGAGGGTAGTGGGAAGAACAATAGAACCCAGAGTTGGCTCTTTGGAAGGTGGACCACACACGAGCATGAAAAAAAGGGAAGACACAGATAATCACTGTCACCGGGGAACACAGTGGGTCCAGCAGAATTTAGGGTTAGAGACATGTTAGATACAGATATAGATATGTCTGTTAGCACACACACACACACACACACACACACACACACACACACACACACACACACACACTTCCTAGCAACGCATAAGCCTTCAATTAAGAAGACATTTGGGGGCCGGGGATTTAGCTCAGTGGCACGGTGCTTGCCTCGCAAGCGCAAGGTCCTGAGTTCGATCCCCCGTACCAAAAAAAAAAAAAGACACTTGGAATCCCAATACTTCTATAGCCACCAAAGAGATGGGCTCAGCGTCAGAGCCCCTGTGCCCTCTACAAGGTCTGGCAGACTGGTTGCCGCTGCCTCTTCCCTGTGGTCACAGAACAGTGGACATTCGAGCAGTCAGAACTGCGTGCCAGCTATGGAGGATGTGGAGAGAGAAGGGAAGTGCCCACATGTATCTGGCCAGGGGCGTGGTTTGGGCCAGCTGGTGTCCGGGCAGGCTAGGGGTCTCATTTCAGGGCTGGGGTCCAGGCAGCAGGGGTCTCCTTCTGAGGGTGAGGTTGAGGTACAGTCACGGTCTGGGCAGTGCTGGGGTGTCGTTAGCCGGGATCCGGACAGGGTAGAGGCTGACTAGAGACGGGGAAGTCTGTGTGTACCCTTGGCAGGGCCGTGGTCACGGCTTGACCCCGCAGGTGTGTGTTGAGGTCAGTCGCAGTCCCAGCGCTGAGCGCTTTCCTGAAGCTTTGGCCACAGGGCAGCTGAGGAGGCAGTGGCTGGCCAGCAGGGGGCAGGCGGCACCGGCCAGAGCCACAGCAGTGTCTCTCCCTGCAGCAGAGGGCTCCACCGTCCTAATCACTCATTGTCCTGGGAAAGTGTGTGCTCATTTTGTCTTTTCCTCTTTTTAAACTTTATCAAACAAGGACAAGAGGTCAGAATCCATCCAGAACCTCCCAGGAGGGGGCAATGCAGGGGTCACAACCCCTCAGCCCATCCCCCACCGTGGGGCAGAGGGCCCCCCCATCCTCACCAGGCTGCCAGTGGAGACATAGCCCAGCTCCAAGCCAAACTGGTGCCTGCCCAGTATCTTCCTCTCATGTCCAACATGTCCTGCTCCATGCCCATGTCTCTCGCATTCCTGGGTGGGGAGGTCATTTCAGGAGCAAGGACGCAGGTCAGTTGTAAAGGGAAAGGTCAAAGGGCTCCTGCCTCTGTCCTCCAAGTCCCTGTGTGGCTCCTGTGCCCCAAGGTGGACACATATCAGCCTCCCTGGGTCTCTGTCCTGAGGTGGAGGCCTCACCCAGGGCATCAGTACATGGCAGGACAGGAGGTAAAGCCCACTGTGAGCAGCTCAGGGGAGCCACTGGACCTCCTGCTTTTTGTCACAGGGCCCTGCCAGCTCTGAGGTCAGAGGTTTAGGGGGGATTCCAGATGCTCCTAGGACAGAGGCCTGGTGCACCCTCTGGAGTTGGTGGGTGCAGGCTGCTCTCCTGAAGAAGAGGATGCTCCTGGGGCCACACCCTCCAGGGGCTGCTGGCCCCTGACCTCCCAGGTGTGGCCCCACACACCTCTGGGGTCCTGTGCTAATTCTTGTCGGGAAGGCAGTGGCTTTGCCCAGGGCTGTGGATGCGGAAGCTGACTTCACAAAGGCCAAGGTCGCACAGCGGCAGCGCCCATGCCCAGGCCATTTGGACACTTGTCTGTGGTGACCTCCTCGGCACCCAGGCCTGGCTCACAGCTATGTCTTTCCTATTTATAGTTGTCTCATACTGTGTTGAGGATAATTTTATAACCGTCCTGAAATTCCCCTGGGAATAGGTAGGGGTGTGCACCCTAAATAAATAAAATGCTGTGTGATTTGGTGAAAGGTGAAGACTGTTTTATTCCCCCATCATAAAAGTGCTGCTGCAATCTGAGCGGAGCTTGAGAAGGGCCACCTCGTGGGGAGTTCGTGGACTCACCCAGCCCACCACGTCAGGTCCCAAGTACAGCGCTCAGCTGATTTGCACCGAGGCCCAGAGGAGCAGGAAAGGGCTAGAAACAGGAGAGGGAGGCACTGACTCCCATTCCCACATTTCTGACTCCTCCTTTGGGTGTCTGGCCAGCTCTGAGCTCGGCCCTTAAGGCAAATGCTCAGTGCAGACTGCCAAGGGCGGCATCTGCCTCTGCCCACAGTGCTGACTCCCTGGAGGCCATGTCGATGTCCACCTTGCCAGAGCCCAGCCGCTGGGCCTGTTCGTGCCCTGGCCAGCACAGCTCAGGGAAGGCTAGGCCCGTGCCCTCGGGCAGAACGAGCCGCGCCCAGGCTGTTGAGGGTGTCCGCACTGCCCTCCACGTTTTAATAAGAACTAATATAAAGTTTCTCACTCATCCATTCTTTATTTAACAGTTTTACTGGGTTGCAATTGACATACAATAAACTCCATAAAGTGTCAACTCGATGTTTTGATTTGGCTTCACCAGAGAAGCCACCGCCGTAAACACAGGGAACATTTTGGCTCCGACCCCTCCCTGGCCGTGGCCACCACACCTGCTGGTGGGCAGGGCGCTGACTTCTCTAACTATTATAGAAATGCAGGGTGCACCAGGGGTTTTTTCCTGCCTTGCCTGCCCTCATTGAACCATCATGTTGAGATCCCGCCAGGCCGTACGCCGCTTCTGCCCGAGCTCAGCCAAATCCCTCCCCAGCCCACACACCTGAGTGCTCCCCATCTTGGCTGGCCGATCATGCTGCCCCTCCAGCTCTCTGATTAGGATGGGCTGCACCTTTGTGTTTAAAGTGTGTCTCCAAGGGCGTGGAGAGTGGCCCTTGGTGTTTCCGATCTGATCACCTTTGCTTTCTGGTCGGGGTGTTTAGACCGCTGGTAGTTAGTGTGTCTGGGGATCAGCCTAGGCCTAAATAGTCCATTTTCCTATTTGCTTTCCGTTTGTCCCACCTGCCCTTTCTTCCCTTTTGGAGCTTTCCTAAGGTTCCTTTTCTCCCCTTTGGGTCTGACTGCACTCTTCTCTGTGCACACTGTGCTAATGTCACTCTTGGCTTCTGATGCATGTCTGGTTCATCCTGGTCTGCCCTCAAGCGGCAGCACAGTTAACCTTGCGACCCCGACTTCTCTCTCTTCTCTGGGCCTCTGAGTCCCTGTGGCATGCTCTTTCCAGAGGCTGTAGTCCCACAGTATGAAGTTACTTTCTTTCTACATCTTAGGGACCACTGTCCTACGCTGACTGGGTCCAATGTCTTAAAAATGTTTGTTTCAAATATTATTTCCGAGTTTGGGTTGGTGGTAACTCTGGTCCTTGTTACTTATCTTAGCTAGAAGGGGACCCAGCCAAAATAATGTGCTAAATAAAGTTTTTTAATAGCCCACTTTAATAAACAACTCATTTTCATTTGCTTGTGTACCATATGTTTGCACTGTTCATAATAAAGGCAGCTATAGGAAAGCAAGCTAACCAAAGTAAAACCTGCTTTGAATCGTCCTGTCCAGAGCTCTGTTGTGGCCAGATGGCATCTCTTCCCAGGTGGTTTTGTGCTTGTCTGTGTGTAATATTCCTCTCTGATTTAGTGACCACCACAGTATGCATATAAGGGTCCTGATTTTTTCCTAACATCACAAAGTGAGCGTTCATTGTGTCATTAAAATTCACAGTTATAGATTTGCTGGTCGCTAGGTCCTCACTTACTGGGCTCACACGCTGACCGTCTGGTCAGCAGAGCCGGAGTCAGGACTGGACCAGTGTGAAAGCAGGACTGAGACCAAGGGCCAGAGGCCCAGAGCAGACTCCGGTGTGTGGGGGCTGCCCCTCATGGAGGTGGCCTTGCAGGTCTGGGGGAGTGAGCACATCTCTACCCACAGCCACGTGACTGCCACTGGGTGCCTAGGAGCCCTGGCCTGGGCCGAGGTTCACTTCCTCTGTGGCATGAACAGCGTGCAGGATCACTAATGGGTCGCTAGACGACCTCTCTCCTCTGCCCAACAGACTCCACCCTCAGGGCTCGGCATGAGTCACCTCCTCCAGGAAGCTGCCCCTCACCCATGCCAGGTGCCTCCCTTTGGGTCCTTCGGGCTGCCCACAGCCTGGGAAGGCCCTGTATCAAGCTGCCATGTTCTTGGACCATGGGACTCTGACCTATTCCATTCATCTCTGGTCCCTAGCTCTGTCAAATCAGGATCCTGGTTGCTGCTGACTCTTAGCCTGGCCTGGGGACAGCAGCCTTTGCAGGGTCCTTAGAATGAGGGTCCCAGAATGAGGCCTAACCACAGAGACCTTAAGTGCATGACAGCATCTGGAACTCAAGCATCTCATGGAAAGTATGGGGCCGGGGATTTAGCTCAGTGGTTCTGCTGCCTGCCTCGCAAGCCTAAGGTCCCAAGTTCCATCCCCAGTACCAAAACCAAACAACAACAACCACAAAAAAACTGGAAAGTAGCACTTTCTCCTGAAAAGATGGTCCTGGCTGCTCAGGATCCGCTCACTGGTTCTGAACACAGTTGGCCCTTGTGTCCATATCCACAAGTTCCCGAACTCAGATCCACCAGCCTCAGGTCATTTGAAAACAAATTGTGTCTGTACTGAACATGGACAGGCATATTTCCTCATCATGATTCCCTGAACAATGGTCTAGCAACTATGTATGTAGTCTTCTGCACTGCACCGGGGCTCCTGAAGTCTAGAGATGATCTAAGGTGTACGGAGCCCGTGCGCAGGTCATATACAATACTCCAGGTGATACAGCAGGGATGTGGTGTTTGTGGATGCTAGTATCTGGGGGTCCCGGCTGGCTGAAGTTGGGGCTGAACTCGCCAGAAATGCCAAGAGCCCTGACTGCAGTAAGGTGTCTCTGTAAACTCTGTCAGGTGTCTCTGACTTCAGTAAGGTGTCTCTGTAAGGTGTCATCCCAGGTGGAGCACCGTGAGGCGCACTAAAGTCGGCAGAGAAGGCATCCGTACCCTGGCATAAATGGAAAATGCTCCAAGGGCACCAGGAAACAGCTCGTGGCTGGAGTGTGGCTGGTCCCCAGCTGGCTCTGCTCCAGCACCTATGTGTTCTGTTGAGTGAGATGGGGTTCATCTGCCATGCTTGGCAGATGCAGCCTGAGCCACAGAGCTGGGCCTTGTGGGACTGGGCCCTGGCATTGTCCAGCACCCAGCATGTCCAGCCCTCTTATCCATAAGAAGGCTCCCCAGGAGGCAGGATATTGGTTTAGCCTGACTGGTGAGCAGGTTGGCACCAGTGTGCACCTGGGCCTGCGCCCTGGGCAAAGAGCCAAACCAATTCCAGGGAACCCTGAGCCAGCAGCCCCAGTGGGCAGCAGTAAAAGTGGGTACCCAGGCCCAACCACTCCGTGGCCAGCCCTGGGGTTGTGCAGCTGACCTGAGTGTGCCCAGGCTGCTAATCCATGTCATCCAGACCCGCTGCACCTCCAGGAAGAGGCCATCTGCCCACAAGGGTCCAGGCCAAGACCTCATGAGGGGCCAGGCCCACTGCTGCCTTCCTACACTCCAGTGCCCTCTGTGGCTGTCCTGCTCATCAACCTACCCTCTTGCCAAGTCCTCCTCTGGCCTGCTGATGACTGACAGCGACCTCCAGCCACCCCTCACTGCTGAGCTGGGAACATGGAGGAGCCGGTGTGCTGAGAGAGAGGGGCCCTGCCTTGGGAGGATAAGGTACACGAGAGCCCCAGGTCAGCGGTCCAAACGTTCAGTCCCCAGAAAGACCCACACTCCAGTTAAAGGTCGCTGTCTCCTCTCCCCAGCCAGGCAGGTCCTGCAGCCCCTGGATCACCCTGGACAGCACCTCCTCCTTCTGAGCCCACCCTGGGGCTTCCTTCTGTCCGGCACAACTTTGGATACAAGACCCCCACCCGCGCCTGACTCTGGACAGGGGTAGAAGCAGGGTTCCTGCTCCCAGGGCTGGTGGAAGTGGAGACTTTGTCAGGAAGTCAGCGTGCTGTCCAAGAGGCAGGAATAACCGGGTGTCACAAAGTCCAACCCTGGCAATTCTGCGGGCTTTATGAGTAGGTGTGGCTGCCTCCTGCCTGCTCACCTCATCCTAAACTTACTTGGCTTTGGCCCTACACAGTGTCCCAGCCCAGAGGACGATCCTGAGTTCGAGAGCACCTGCTCTAGCGTCCAGTGGGGAAAAGGGCAGGGATGGGAAGGGCTGGCTAGGAAGACCCCGTGGGCTGGCCCAGGTGGCCCAGCGAGGGCTGTCTGTCACAGTGTGGCCCACAGCCAGCCACACCCAGGAGCTGGCCCTTCTGACCAGGCTCCCTAATGTCACTGTGGCCTTAAGCCTGACTCTCCTGATAAGCCCCGGCCCGCTGCTCAGCATCTTGATGGGAACAAAGTCACTTCCCCAGCCTCCTCCTCCTCCTCGGTACCTCCTCAACCACGGGGCTGGCATGGCAGGACCAGAGGCCAGAAGAGGATCCAGCCCCACAGGTGACGGGGCTATCGGCTTTGGCCCCCGGGGCTCCGGAAGCCCATGTGGGGCAGGGCTGGGCCCTGAGGCCCCACATTCCATTGCATGCATGGTCTCCACGGAAGGGAGAAGCCTGGCTTCCCTCAGTGCTACAGTAGAACTCCACCTTGCACCTCTATTTTGCCCTCCTTCCCCAGCCGTGGTGTCCAAATCCAGCAGCTCCACACAGATGAGGGAACCTTCCCTGACCATGGACCCTCCCTGACTGGGTCTTCATGTAACTGAGGATACCTCAGGGCATCCCTTGCCAGCTGAGCCACTAGAGTGGCTATTAGAAGACAAGCCTGCTCCTCCCTCCAGCTGTGGGGTTTGGGCACCACAAACCTGAGGAAACACACAGCAGCATCCTTAGGACGTGAGTGGCAGGAGCCAGCAGGACTGCAGGCATGGGTATCGCCCAGCACCTGGCCCGAGTGACGGCCCCATGGGTATGTGCCCTGCAGGCTATGTGATGGCTGGGACGGACTCGGGGAAGGGCTGGACAGGGCCTGGAGAGGTCACTTGCTAGAGCCTTGACCAAAGAGCCCTTGGGTGGCCATCACTGCCTGTATCCTGCCAAGGATACAGTCCCTTTAGTGGTGCTGAGCAGCTAGGAGGCCAGGATGTGGGACACACAGGGACTTCAGAGCGCCGGCACTGTTTGCTCACTGCCAGCCGTGCGATGTGCTAGGCTCGGAGGGCCGGAAACCGTGTCTGACCTCAGGTCAGCTGCAGGGTGCACCACCCTGCCTTCGACCTGTGTCAGTCATTTTAAAGCTGGTAAAATCTGAACGAGGTGAGGAAGTGGAAGTGAGGGACGCCGCCCTGGCCTAGGCTGCAGCTTCCTTCCCAACCCTTCACCTGCTCCCAGTGTCAACCCTGGCTGAAGATTACGGCAGATCTGACTTCCGGGTCTCCGTGAATTCCCGGCAGGAGTCCTGCTGGCGGGGAAGGCTGGCAGAGTGGTGTCCTTTGAGAACAGGTCTGGTTCCTGGAAGTTCTCTCTTTTTGGGGGGAGGGAGGTCCCTGGGAGCCTGCATGGGAAGTGGGGGCTGATTTTCTCAGTCTGTCCCAGACCCTCCTTCCCACATGCCCGCCCATGCAGGGCCCAAGACCTTGTTCCTCATGTGCTCCTGGACCCACTGGCTGGGGTGGAGCCAGGAATGGTAGGCTGAGGCATGGCACAGCCAGAGGTGCCTCTCTCCTCCATTGGCAGGGCCAAGGCCCAGGATGGCGGCAGGAGGATGACCTGGTCCTCCTGTATAACCTCTCCGCCTCCCTTACCAGGTGGGACAAGAGTGAGCCAGCAGCCACCCAGAGCTCCTGAGGGGCTTTGTCCCCAGCGTCCTGGGAAGCCAGGGGCCCTGAAGAAGTCATGCTCCTGCCACCTCCTCCGAAGCCAGCTGCCTCTGGCCCCTCTGATGGATTCCTCACCCCGCTGTGGGTTCCAACCCAGCTCCATCCCCTGAGCACCTGTGCCCCTGCTTTTCTCATTCCGGAGCATAGGAGCCTCTGGTCCCTGAACCTGGTCACCCTCCACTGCCCACTGTCCCTTCTGTGTCGCTCAGTGAGACCACTCGAGGGCAGTGGGCCTGGCAGGACACCAAGTACCCTGCATTCTACACACACTGGCTTTGTGCTGAGGGTCCCCGCCCCACCCCCGGCCCCCAGCAACCACTACGGAGCCACATGTCCTGTCCTGGACTTCGCTCCTCAAAGGACCCTAGGGAAATGAGGTCTTCTGGTGACCTGGGCAGCATCTTCCCCAGGCCTCTATGCACCTGGCCACAGCCTCACTGGCCTGTCCGCTGTGGGGCCTGTGTCCTGCTGACCCTCCAGCCCTCCATACTGTCATGCACCATTGTCCCACGAAGCAGTTGGCTCCTCACACACCCATGAGCCCTCCCTCGTGCTGTCCATTGGCCTGAGCTCGGCCCACCTGGCACCTGCCTCTACTCCTGGCCAAGCTGCCCTACAGAACAGCAGGCTGCTGCAGTGCCCCAGGCCACCCCCGCAAGGTGCTCTGGGGGCCCAGGAGCAGCAAGGTCTCTTGAGGGGCTAGGGTCCACTCAGGCTTGTGACTGTACCCCAAGGCCCATGCTGCTCCACCTGCAGCAGGAGGGAGGGACAGCGGGCTTCCTGGTGAGAGGCAGGTACCTGGCAGGGGTGAGCAGACTTGGGGCCCTTCGCTCCTCTAGTGGAGAGACAAAGTCTGCTGTTGCTGTTCACCAAGCAAGTACGGTGAGGCCCCATGGACCCTCCTGGAGAGCCGCAGCCAGTGCTGTGCTCCCACTGGCAACACGGCCTGTGACTGTGCCCTCAGGTTCCCCCCAATAGTGCGCAGACACCATGAGGACCGAGTGGAGAGATGCCCTTGGCCCTGTGCTGGTGCCGTCTGCTCTCGCTGACACCAGGACCCCACTGTGTGGGGCAGTGTCGAGCTCCGCCCAGGCCTGGCCGCACCCCTCCAGGCCCCAGACCCTGGAGACCTGGCACAGGGGTCTTCACCCAGGCAGCCAGTGGACCGCTTATCTGGCCAGGCAGGCTGGGTGCTCGGGCCAGGAACTTTCTGTTCAGATGTCCCCACACTTCCTCCAAGCCAGGTAGTGTCAACCCAGCAGTGACAAGCGGGGACACTGGCCCGAGGCAGGTTCGGATACAGGGGATGAGGGCATCTGCCCTCCTCCAATTTCCACACTTGGTGTCCCTCCCCTGAGGCCCCTGGACACCATGGTGGTCACCTGGGCAGTGGGCTCCTCCTATCTTGGGTCAGCCAGCCTATCGGCTCCCACCCAAGCCCCAGGAGCCTCTGTAGCAGCCTGGGTCCCAGGAGCTATCCCATCAGGCCCTCGAGCCACAGCACCCCGCAGAGCCAGGGGTGGCTTGGTGCCAGTGGTCTCTCTGCTCCACCTTCTCTCCCAGGCCGGCTCTGCCAAGGGCCTGGCACTGTGGGCAGCGACTCTCTGCCACAGCAGGGCTGCCGTGCTTATGGCCACTATGCCTGGCAGCTCTGTTACATATAAGGGTGCTGGGATGACCACAGGAAGGAGGACCCCAGGCCTTCGTGCTGTGGCTGGAAGGCCAGGAGGACCAAGGGTGCCCTTCTGCAGGAGGAGAGGGCTGGGAAGGAGGTGGAGGGCTGAGGTCCCATCCCAGGCAGGGAAGCGGCAGCGTGGACCTTCTGGTGTCTCTGGCAGGTCAGGAAATGGCAAGTGGAGGTGGAGGTGGAGGTGCAGGCTGGATGGTGCTGGCTGGCAGGGAGGGGACAGCTGCAGGTGGCCGCTGAGGGACACAGGCCGGAGGCCCAGCGTGTCAGGGCTTCTCTACTCAGGCAGGGGATGGGCAGTGGGCAGTGGAGACCCAGCCTGACCCTGAGTGGGGTCCCCTTGCTCCATGGCCCTCGGAGGGGGCTCCCTGAGAGTGGAGGGCCGGGTTGAGGAGGCCAGGTCTTCGGGGAGGGGCCCAGGAGAGTGGCCAGGCCTGGGAGGCCACTGTGGTGGCTGTGGTTGGAGCCCGCAGAGCCTTGTGCCATAAACATTAATTAGTGGAGTTAATGTATAATTCCAGGCCCTCAGTATCTCACCACGCCAGGGCTATTGTTCGATAAGGGTTTAATGAGGAGGAGAAGCACCGATAAGAGCCTCCTCTCCTTGGAGATGCCAAGGTCGCAGGGAGTGGGCTGGGGACCCCATGTGCACACAGGAGCCCTGCTGCAGGGGCCCTGGCACTCAGTGCTGCACCTGCCCCTCTAGGGGGAGGTGAGGTGGTGCTTCAGTCCGCATTTCCTTTTTTCTGGGTTTTTTTGGGTGTGTGGTTCTGGGATTGACCCAGGACCTTTGCAATGACCTAAACCCTTAGAACTCCCCCTTTTGGGCCGGGGCCTCGCTAAGTCACAAAGCTGCCAAGCTGGGCTCAGACTTGTGATCTTCCTGCCTTGGCCTCCCAGAGCGCTGTGATGAGCAGTGTCCACCTCCTGGGAGCTCCTCTGTTGTCGGAGAGTGGGGGTTAGCCTGCGCCTTTGACCACCAGGCTCCAGCGTGGCAAGAGCCCCCCTGCCCCACAGCAGTCTGCTCCTGGCTCATGGACAGCCAGCCCCCGAGAGGCAAGGCCGTGCTTCAAGCCACTGGCAAGAGGGCTGGGAGTTTTCTTCCTATGGGCAGTTGCGGCAGGGAGGGAGCAGAGGCAGGAATCTGCCCTGCCATAAACCAGGCCCTCCCAGCCCATCCTGGGAGTGCAGGAGATTCCAGGGCGCTTGGTGTTTAGGGGGCTGGGAGGCCAGGGCTCCGAGTGGGCGTGGACCTTCTGAGGGTGGAAAGGAACCGTCTCAGGTGAAGGACTGGGGTCTCTCCAGCCCTGTCCTCCACCCTCTTTGCTCCATGTGCACAGTGGCTTAGTGTCAAGCAGGAATCCTTGACCTCCTTCCTGGGGTCATAGGTAGAACCAGGGTGTGGTGCCCAGTCCCCTGCCGGGCACAGAGCCTCCAGATGAGGTCGGGCAGGAGGGAAGGGGAGGCTACGCCATCACAGGCCCATAGATGGTGCAAAGGAAGGGGCACCGGGTGCCACAGGGCCAGCTTGTTCCCAAGGGCCTGATCCAAGAACAAGGCCACAAGGCTCATGTCCCTGCCCCAGGGAACTCATGCCTGACATGAACATGCACCGGGCCAGCTGTTCTCCAACATCTGGTCCTTTAAAGGGCGGTGGCTGAGCCTCCCAGCCCTACCCTGCCGTCTCCTGGGCTCAGCAAAGCCTGCTGGAGACCAGGTGCCCCAGGCCAGCTTCCCACTGCCCACCCTCCTCCAGCCAACTACAGTCAGGATCTAGTGCCCTGCATCCCCCAATCCACACTGTGGCCGATGCCCAAGAGCCTGGAGCTCTGGGCACCCGTAGCGTTCATGGAAAGTGGCCAGGCTCTTCTGTGGTGACTTGGCATCACTTAGGAGAGGCTGCCTCTCCCTGCATGGCCGCCTCTCACCAGGCTTCAAGGGAGCCCCAGGCATTGGGTGGGTGAGCAAGCAGCCAGGCAGGCATGGAGGGAGCTGGATGTCCTATGTGGGTCTGGGGATGCTGCTCCAGGACACGGGTTGCTGGGTGCTCCACTCCACACATCCCTGCCCTGCTCCACAGGCACCCCCCGCCCCGTCACTCTGGGCTCTGGGGTCACTCAGGCCACCCTGGGCCTGTGGGCATGGGGTGCTGAGTCTGGGAAGATGATGAGATCGGTGAGTGGCTGGCTGCTAGCAGAATGCTGTCCCCTGGCCATCAGGTAAACAAACTGGTTTGCTGTTGGCACCGATACCTGCCCCAGCTGGCCTCAAGACCATGTAAGGGGTTGAGGGTGCTTTCCGGCTGAGGCCACAAATACAAAGGGCCTTTTCGTGCACCTGTGGACCCCCGGCCCCTGTCAGCAGCTAGCAAGGTTGTCATTCCCTGCCTGACAGACATGCGTGGTGGATCCCCCGCCCCACTCAGGCCCTCCTCTTAGTGAGCCATCTGCAGATTGGGAGGCAGCAGGGCTGGGGTGGGTGCAGGGCCACGGCCCTGGGCCAGCACCAAGGCCTTCAGCTTCCTTGCTTTAAAATGGGATTAGCAGCACCTGTGAGCTGGGTGGCCTGCTGCCTGCTGCGCACGTTCCCAGGGCTATCAGGTGAAGCCTGGGTGGAGACGCGCAGGGCCGGCTGCTATTTTTCTGGGTGTCTAACACCCAGTCTTTGGGTGGGGTAACTCAGAGGCAGAACAAAGAATACATTCAAGTGCAGGTGCCGTGCAGGGCGGCCCACGAGGCAGTCAGGGGCCCACGGTGGCCCAAGGGGGACTCAGTGACAGGTGCAGCTGGTCCTTCTGGAGGAGGAGGAGAAGCCCTGCCTGAGCTGGGAGGACAGCCGTGGGGCCCAGGATGTGGGGACACCCTCAGCAGGCGAGGGGTGTGGAGGCTTATGCCACCCTGCTGCACATGCTCTGGCACTTGGGGATGGGGAGGGAGGGCTGGGCTGGGCCGGGTGAGGAGCACTGTGCCAGGAGGAGCCGAGTGTGTGTGTGGGGGGGGCACTGCACACCCACATCCGAGTAAAACACCCTTGTGTTCACAGCAGCAGCATGAGGTTGGGTTTTGCAGATATTATTCCTGAAACCTAAACTCTCGGCTAGTGTTCCTGGCCGCCGGGCTGCTGGGCCTTCAGCGCTCACCTGGGTCCCCCCGGGGCTTGGCTGCCTGCTCAGGGAAGCACTCCTGCCGGAGCACAGTCTTCCTTCCACCTGCTCCCAGACAGGGCTTGAGGCCAGGTGGGCTGCTGGCGGGAGCGGCTCCCACACCCTCTCTGGGCCACTAAAAGATGACTCAGGTGGCACTGGCATCCTGATCCTTCCTCAGGATTACCCTCCATAAACCAGAGGCAGCTGCTGCTGGGAATAGTCAGGGGTTATGCCCAGCACAACCACATCGCCTTTACAGCCCAATTGACCTCAGATGCAGGGCTGGCCCAGGACAGCCTGTACCCTTGGGAGCATGTGGGTTTGAGTCCTGGAGGTCTGGGGCAGGGGCACAGCAGCCTTGGGAGGGCCTCTCCAGCCCGGGTCCCCACACCCAGCGCAGAGGAGCCTGGCATGGGGCCCTGCGGTCCTCAGTGATGGGTACGTGCCGTGTGCCCTCTCTGGCTGGCTTGACCTGAGCCAGCCTGTGAGTCCCAGCACAGCTCCCTTCTGGCACTGGAGCCCACCCCAGGCCCACGATGCCTCCCGTCAAAGTCGAGAAGAGCAGGTGACCGCCCTTCCATCCCCGCTGTGGTCTCTGAGAGCGAGGGCAGGGTTAGGCCAGGGCTCTGAGGCCCAAGGCTGTGGTCAGGAGGGACACCGAGTCCTTCCCCGGAGCCTCTGTGTCAGGGTCTGGCATGAGTGACCTTCCCATCTGAAAGGCTAATTTGTGCAAATGTGTGTTGAGTTCTGGCTGTCCGGACTTCCCCTTAGACAAGGGCAGGCGTTCCTTACAGTGAAACTTTTCCACTCTCTGGAGGGTGCCCCAGCGTCCTGCCCCTGCCTGTAAGCTCTTTCCAGACAGTCAGAGCCCTGGGCGGGAGGCAGAGTCCTGGGGGCGTCTGCGCCCTGTGTGCTAGGCCAGGCTTCCGGTCAGAGATCCTGCCTGGGGAAGCCTCCATCCCCACCGGAGCCCCCAAAGGCCAGCACATTCCCCACCCTCAGTGCACCGGGCTTTGGGGTAACCAGGTGCTGGCTGCACTGCGGTGGTTCCCAGCACCCCCATCGGCAAGGCAGCACAGGACGGGCTGCAGCTGTCCCGCCCGCTGCAGGCAGCCCTGCTCTCCAGGTGCCCTGGCTGGGCCTGCTGGAGCGACGAAGGAGGCACAGTCCTACAGCTCTCCCCTTGCTCAGGGGCTCTGCTGAAACCTGGGGCCTGCGTCAGCCCCAAAACCCACGGCGGTAAGGCCTTCCCACCGGAGGGTGCCATCCTGGCCCTCCTCCAACTCTCCCACCCTAGGCCTCAGCGGGGACAGTGCCGACGTCTCCACAGTGCATTGGCAGGAGAGGGAGCTTGTGCTGAGAATAAAACTGCCACTCTTTATGAAAAGCCCTGGATTCTCTGGAGAAGAGACGCCATCAGGAGTGAGCATGAGAACAAAGCTGTGCCCGCCCACCATGGCTGGGGCACGTCCTGCCTTTGAGGCTCCTGGCTCAGCTCAGGAGCAGGGTCTCTCCTCACATTGTGCTCCCTCTTGGTGGCGCCTCCTTAAATCCTACACACACACTGTGTTAAGCTTCAGACAAAGTCCACCGGCCTCTTCTGCTGGCCCATTGTCCTGCAGCCCTCAACCTGAGACCATTGATCTGTAGGCGAGGCAGCCCTGCCCTGGGTCCAGCAGCCCGGGCAGCCATCCTGAGGCCCTGTGCTGGCTGTGAGGGCTGCCTGTTACTCCTGTAGGCAGCCTGGGCTTAGGGATAGGCTGGCACCTGTCTTTGGCCATGCCAGGGTCTTGAGGACTCCCCAAGATGCACAGCTGGTGGATGCAGAGCAAGGCATCTGGGTCCATTGGAGACACTCACACCGGAGCACCATAGCCACGTGGGGGAACTGAGGTTCATGGGCACAAACAGATCTCCGAAAGGAAGCTCTGGGATGGGTGGATGCCATGGCCTCAGCCCTGCTCCAAGAGGGGCAGTCTCCTGACCAGAATGGAGTTAGGACTGGAGGAACAATCACCCAATGGATGAACCCCATCCCGAGGACAGAGGCTGGTCCAAGGTGACCTGGGAGGGCTGTGTGTGTCTGCCCGCCTCAGTGAGTGCTGGCCTGTGGGTGAGATGTGCATGCACCGTGTTTCAGAGAGGGATGGGGGTCAGAGCCTGGGTGCTCCTGAGACCCCCAGCTGCAGCGCCACAGCTCACCGGCCGCTGGGTAGTTCCAGGGCCTCACTGGCACACAGGGGACCGCGGCTGTGTCTGCACTCCACCCCAAGGTGGCCAGTGGGCAGGCGAGGGTGAGGACAGGCCCTCTGGGACAAGGCCTTTGCAAAGGTGAGGCTGCCAAACAGGCTGGTCTGGGGGGCTGTGGGGCCTAGGAGGAGGCCTGGGTGCCTCCCCGAGGGTGAGTGACCGCGGAGGCAGCCCCTGCTGCAGACTCCATGTGAACAATGCCTGCAATGCAGCCGTGCGGGTGCAGCCAGCCCAGAGGGTGGGAAGAGATGCACACTCCCCACCATTCTCTGGCATCCTTGCACCCAAGGGCCCGTCCAGGGCCAGTGCTGCACACAGACCCCAACACAGTCTAAAAATATTTGTTCAAGGGAAACAAACTATGAAAAAAAAATGCTTAGGGAAGTTAACCAAGTCTGAAAGGCAGGAGAAAGCATCCAACAACAGAGCCATCAGATTGAGGGACAGAACCGAGGGAGCTGCATCCTGGGCAGGGACACAGTGGGTGACAAGAAAGACACGTGCCCACTGCTCCCGTGAACAGGAGAGAGACCAGTGGCCATGTCCAGTCTTGGCATGTACAGACTGGCCTTTGTATGCCAGCGGTCAGGAATACCTACTGGACCCAGATGCAGTGGTACGTGCCTGAAATCCTAGCTGGAGCAGTCAGCTTTTTGTCCCTGAGAAATGATTTCTGAGACCCAAGACTTAAAGGAGGAGAGGTTCATTTGGCTCACAGTTTTAAACGGTTCAGTCTATAGTTGGCTGCTCCAAGGCAGGAACATTATGGTAGAAAGGCATGGAAGAGCAGAGCTGGTCAGTTCAAGGCAGTCAGGAAGCGGAGCAGGGGACCAGTGCCAGAGAGGAAAGGACCAGGGATAGATATCATCCCCAAGGCCACATTTCCCCTTTATTCCACCCAAACACACTCAAAAGTGTGATCCACCAGTCCCCTACCCAGCTCCCAAGTCCATCAAGTTGACATTCCAGCTTTATCATCACAACCCCACTTGGGAGGCTGAAACAGGCAGATTATGAGTTCAAGGCAAGATACAGATTGTCAGACTCAATAAGAAAACAAAACTTACACTTTAAACACAAAGGTAGATATTGGTTGAAAATAAAAGAATGAAAACTGATATCCTTACATGCACTGACCACAAGACAGTGGGCATGGGGTATTCCTGTCATAGACTCAGGCGGGAGACGATGAGAGGTGCAGGGCACTGCACAGAGACAGGGCCAAGAGAGCTGTGACATCACAGTCTTGCAGTGACATGAGCCTGACAACACAGCTTAGAACACAGAAAGCACAAGTGACTGTGGCTCAAGACACAAACAAAGCCCCTACCTTGGGATGGGGATTTCAACCTCTCTCCACTACTGAAATTCCTAGAATTGCAGATTGGAACCACAGCACCAAGCGACGCATGGAAATGGACCTGTACAGATCCTGATCCTGTGCCTGCAGAGTGTACACTCTCCCCTGGGCCAGATTTACCAAAGCAGGCCGTGGTCTTAACCACAACAAGCTTTTAAACAACAAGAAGGGTTGAAATTACACAGCACATGATCTCTGGCCATGCTAGAGTTGTGTTTGCTCTAGTAACAGAGAGAATGGGAAAATCTCCAGAGATTTGGAAACAAGTGTAAATTAAGCAACAGATTTCTGAATAACATACATTAAAGAGAAATCATAATAGAAGTCAGAAAATATTTTGAGCAGCAGGCGACGAAACCACTGAGTTAAATCCCCGGCCCACAGAAAATATTTTGAGCTGAACAACATTAAAAAACTGGAATGCACAAAACGAGTTACCAAAGGGAAATTTATAGTTTACTGGAAAAGCCAGATTTTTAAAACGGAGAAATGCTGAAAATCAATGACCCAAAAGTCCAGTTGAAGAAGCTAGGAAAAGAATATCAAAATAAAGACAAAGAAAGTAGAAGAAAGAAATAATAATGAAGTTCATTAAACAAAAGACAGAAATAATGTAGAAAAATCCACATTAGTAGAAAAAATAACAGAGAAAATCAATAAGAACAAAATCTGATTCTATGAAAAGATTAATAAAATTGATAGACCTCCAGCAATATTGGCCTTAAAAAGAGAGAATTTTTACCAAGGTGCAGAATAGAGATCTAGAAGTCAAAGACATAAAAGGGTATTAAAAGAATACTCCACAGCTTATGTCAATAAACTGGACAGCTTTGGTGTGAGGAGTAAACTCCTTGAAAAATGCGATTTGTCAAATCTGACAAAAAGAATGTGAAGTCAGGCATGATGGTGTGTGCCTGCAGTCCTAGCTGAGGCAGAAGGGTCACAAACTGAGGCCCAGCCTGGGCAATTTAGGGCCTTAGTGAGACTCTGTCCCAAAACGAAAACTAGAAAAAGGGCTGGAGATACAGCTCAGCGTGAAGGCCCTGGGTCCAATCCCTAGTACCAAAAACAGAAGGAAGAGGAAAATGGAAGGAAGGAAGGAGGTAAGGAAGGAAAGCAGGCAGGCAGGCAGACAGGCAGGCCTGAGCACTCTGATCTTTATTAAAGATATTAAATCCACGACATCTTTCCCAAGAGTGGGATGTGAATACCCACAGATGGTCTCACTGATTAATTCTTCCATTAATATCTAGCACAACTTTTGGTAGATTTTTTCCTAGTTGCTTCATATTTTTGATGCTATGTTAAATGGAATTTGAAATTAACTTTATTTTCTCAAACATTCATTAATAGCATATAGAAATGCAGTTGTTTGCAGGTTGATGTTGTAGCCACAACCATGCTAAATTCTTTGCCACTCTAACACAGTGCTGCTGCTCCGTGACAGGACACATCCTGGGAAAGGGACCCTTTGGCAAGTCTGTCCTTGTGCGAGCACTGTCCTCATCCCAGACTAGGCAGAGGTCACCAGGGATAAAACGTCACAGGCTACTGTAGTGTGTTGGACCCACTGTTCACTGTTCAGGGGCAGCTGCTGTGCCTACTGGGTTGTACTTTGTCAGAAGTTCTTTTGAGTCCAACACAGAGGCGATCTTATGTGCTAACCATTACTGTTGCTACTTCCTTTCCAACCTGCACACCGTGTAGTCTTTTTCTGCCTTAGTGGGTACAGCGTGGGCAGCAGGCACCTTGACATCCACTTGGTGAGAAGCTTTACTGTACCCACCAGTGACAGGGCCACTGTGGGTTTTGTGGGCTGATGGAATCTGCTAGACTCTGTTTGCTGATCTGAGGGGTGACAAATCCCTGGGGTCTTAAGGTCAGCGAGGCCTTCCTTCTTGGGTCAGCCCAGCTGGAGCGAAGCCTGCTGTCCCTCTCCTGAGAGTCTGGACTGGTGTGGTGTCCTATGTCTCCAGGCTCTGTCCTTTCCAGGGCTGGCTTAGGTAGAGGGCAGGGGCCACACTGCCCCAAGTCACTGGACCAGTGGGTCCCATCTTCCACAAGGCCCTCAGGCAAGGCCTCCCACAGCAGAGTCCACACTAGGCACTGCTATGGCTGGGAGACCCAAGCTCTTGGAGCTCTGTCCCTGGAGGGATGATGCCAGTGGCCCAGTGAGGGGGTACATAGATGCTGGGCTGGGGGCTGCAGCCCATGGCCTGGGTTCCTCCAGGAAGAGGAGTCCAGAAAGGAGGGGAGCTTCTTCTCTCTGAGGAGGGAGAGGCGTGCTGGAGAGGGGACATCCTGGGAAGATGCAGCCGTGGGACGCAGGTGGAGAGAGGACAGGTTGCATGGGAGGAGAGGCACAGGCAGTCAGTGGAGTCGGAGGAGTTACAGCGCAGAGGTCCCTTGTCCCCAAGGGCAGAAGGGCCAACAGGTGTGACCCCTGCAGGGCCAGGCAGCTGTGGGCACAAGAGCAGCGAGGGGTGGGTGCAGGCACAGGCTGGTGCTGAGCGAGAGCACACTGCCCAGCCCCACCTGGCCACTCTCAGCTCATGCATGGTCCCTGCACAGCTCAGCCCTGGTCCTGACCCCGACCTCCAGGCCAGGACAAGCTGCTGCTCAGACCCAGCCAACAATTCTGCCAAGGGCCTCACTGCTGCCCCTAGTGCAGCCCCGGGCCTAGGTAAAGGTGCACACTTTGGGATCGGGGGAAAGGGTTCCTGGGGCAGCATGGGCCCTGTGCCACCAGGTCCTGCACAGCTGCCTGAACGCTGGGCTCCAGGGCATCAGCAGGCAGGTGTGGAAGCGCTGGGACTCCGATAAACCTGCCCTTGGTGTTGGGGCGAGTCTGGAAGTGCAGCTCCCAGGCCTGATTCCCACAGTGCCCACCCCAGTGGGCCCCGGTGACCAGGTAGGGAACAGGGTGCACCCCTACTCAGTGTTAGAAGCGCAGGCCACACCTCCCCAAGAGAGGCTGGCACTGACTCTGTGGTTTAAAGATAGGAGGGGTCCAAGCACCCTAAAGTATTAAAAACTGACTTTCGACTCTCATACCTGTCAGCAAATGCCTACCTGTCTAAACTTTTGCCTCTTTATTCACAAACCATGCAAATGAAACAGAGACTCAGAAGCAAAAGTGGTAGACTGCATTTTTCCACTTCTACTTCCTTTGACGCACAGGTGCCTGTGGCAGGTCAGGCAGATGACCAGCATTTGGGGGCTGTAGGCTGGCTCCCCAGGGATGGCAGGCAAACCGTGCAATCGCACGGTGCCCTTCCCAGCTCCAGGGGGCGCTGTCACAAATCGCCTGCCTGCATACACGGCCTGGAGAGGGAGCAGGCATGGGGCTTCCCACCCAGCCCTCCAGCCTGGCCATGATGGGGTGAGTTGCACACCCTAGGCAGACTGTGGCCTGAAAGGGTGTCCTCACTCAGCCCACGCCTCCAGCCACCTCGGGCCAGGGTGCACACTGTTCTCTAGCCCTTGCCAAACACCCCACGGGCCCCTCTTGCCCACAACCTCGTGGGGGCTCTTTGCCACCCCCTTGTTCAGGCCCCCAGCCTGTGTCTCACTCAAGGCAACACTCTGCTCCCTGCCCTTTGAACTCCTGTGGTTCCCAGGGGCCCTGGTGCAGGTCCCAGGCCAGCTGACTCTGGGTGAACTTCCAGGGCAGGGTGACCGGAGGCTCTGGGCACAGCACAGTCCCTTCTTGTGCCCAGGGGCAGCTTCGCCAAGAGGACACCCCTCCTCCCGGACCCCAGGAGTTCAGGGAAAGAGCAGGGAGGCCATCTGGGCTGGAGTCAGTCTGCTCTCATCCAGCAGGTCTTCCTCTGGACTCGGGACAAGCGGGACCAGCTTGGACAGATGAGTTGGCAGCAGCCCCACCACCCAGGGCCACCCTGGTGGCTGCTCACACACATGTGCTGTGTCTCAGACCCTGTGCGGGCTCAGTCCAGCCCCTCTGCCACACAGGCCACTTCCTGTTGCTAGGAAACGGGAGCCACGGGGGAAAGCCACACACGTCAGCACTGTCCTCCTCGGACTCCTGGGAGCGCCACTGTGTGCTGAGACATCAGCAGATGCCCCACCTGCCTTCTGCCCACTTGTGTTTCATGGGTGCCCCTGGCTGTGGGCACTGCCCCAGCTCCAGGACGAGCCGCTCTCTCTGAGAACAGGTTCTCTGGGGAGGGCAGGCACGGCCAGACCAATCCAGCAGACGGCCTGGGTTTCAGAGCCAAGCTGAATGCCAGGGGAGTTGGTGCTCAGTGTCACAGCTGTGAGCCCGGGGGTCTGGGACAGGACATGGACTAGACTAAAAGGAGGAAGTCTGAGAGCCCAGGATCCATCCAGGTTGGAAGCGCCAGCTGGGGCCGGTGGGGGAGGCCAGTGGGGGAGTGAGGCTGGGAGCTGGGTCTTTCTCTGGGCCACCCAGGCTCTGTGGTAGAGGGTGGATTTGGAGTAGGAGGGGTACTTGCCTTGGGAAACCCGGGGGCGCAGGGAAGCCCCCAGTTTGCAGCCCTGACTAGGAGGCTTGGCTGGCAGAGGACGGAGACCTCAGGGGGCCCTGGGAAGGACATTCCAGGCCTGGGCTGGAGGTCCAGGGTCCCTGTGCCCTCTGGGCGCGGTGCGGGATAGGCAGCAGGTGGCCAAGGCAGGAGAGGGGATCCTGCCTGACTGCTGTCGCCCTGCTGGATGTGTCCTGGGAATCCCTGGGCCAGGAGCAGCCATGCAAAACAGCCAAGATCAGCCCACCCACCTCCCCCTCAGGGGGGACCCAGCCGCCCGGCCAGGCAACGCCTAACCCTGTGGGCTCGGACTGGCTCGCGACAGCTGGGCAGCTGCGCTGGGGCAGGCGAGCCCGAGCTCACGTGTGCACGGGGAGGGAGGAGGCCCCGCCCCAGGGCGGAGGGCTCAGGATTAAAGGCCACAGGCGGAGGCTGGCCGCAGTTTGGAGTCCAGTGGGGACACAAGGGGGTGATGTCTCGGCACACAGGCCCCCTGTGGGCTGTGCTGGCAGCGCTGGTGCTGCCACGGGCTGGGGCCATCGAGGAGGAGCCGAGTGGTGCCAGCCAGGGCTTCCAGATTGTCACCTTCAAGTGGCACCACGTCCAGGACCCATACATCATCATGCTCTGGATCCTCGTGGCCAGCTTGGCCAAAATCGGTGAGTGGTCGCTGTGGTCTCCGGCTTGCCCAGCCCCTGCCTTCCTTTCCTGTCCTTGGGGAGGGAGCCGGGTAGGACAAGGAGCAGGGACCTGGGGGTGGGGGACTGAAGGAAAGTTCCTGTGGCCAGGCCAGGGCAGGACGATCTCGCATGCCCTCAGCGTTCCAGCTCCTTGTCTGGGCCTGGGTCCCTGCCTGGGGCTGCCCCGCTGCACAGCTCCAGGCTTTTCATGCCCGGAGAGGGATGCACCACGGGGCACCCTGGGGTGACGCTGGTTTCAGAGTGAAAAAGAAAAAGGATGCTGCTCACAGCAAAATCCAGCGAAACCCTGCACACACCCACAGTTTCCCCTGACTGCCACTTCTGGCCTCCTTGACCTGGGCCAGGGAGTCAGAAAGTGGGGTGACAGGTCCTCCTGGCAAGGTGAGAGGAAGGTCAGCTTCCTTGGAGCTCAGGAGGATCAAAGTCGCAGAGTGTCCCAGGAGGTGGCAGCTTAAGAAGGGGGAGCCTGGCCTGAGATGTAGGGCCTGGGGCGGGAGGGGTCCCTTGTGGGGGCCCTGTGTCTGCAGCGGGACTGGGGAGCAGGTCCAAGGAACTCGGACACAGCCGGGCGCACCTGTGCCTGGCAGAGGAGGTGGCTTCCTGCTGCACCTACCCACCGTGTGCGCTCACACCTCTGCCCCTCCATCCCTTTCCTTCTACTCTGAATCTCTCAAAAGCTGTTTTGGACCTGTGTGCCTCCTGGCTCTGGGGTCTGTGCACTCCCCGGCCTGGCAGCCAGGGTTCCTTGCTGGGTCCCACTGGGCTTTGCAATGGGGCTGTGAGGGAGTTCAGCTGGGCCTTTACTTAAGCACAGCCAGCTTGGTCCTGGGGTTCAGGGACCCTTTTGTACAGCTCCTTGGTGTACAGTGGGTGTCTCCAGGTCAGGGGCACTGCTCTGCATCCACACCGGGGTGATGGTTCAGAACCCAGTATCTGGAAACCCTTGCACAGCCCAGGCACTGGCCAGCAGGTCAGCTGCACTCTGCCCTGGAAGCTGCCAGGTGGGTGCTGACCAGGGCTCTGCCTGCCGAGCGGGTTATTTACCAGGAAGAGTCCAGCCCTGTGGGTCTCTGGGCGCTGGGACTAGTCCTGAGAGGGGTATTGGTGATGTGCTGGCCCTCTGCGCTCCAGCTGTCCCTCATGGGCAGGTCGGGACGGCTGCAGGGTGCTCCAAGGACAGCACGCTAGCCCACCAGCCTGCTTACCCTGGAGGAGGGGTGGGCTCCAAGGTCTCCTTCCCAGGAGGCCACTTGTGGATCTCTCCCACGAATGGCGGCTTGGATGGGGCGAGGCCTCCCCGTGCTAAACAGGAAGCCTCTGTCCCGTCCGGCCTCTCTCCACTCCTCATCCTCAGCCACTGCTTGCCTCTGGGTCAAGGCCTGCTGAGCTGGCCCAGGCCTGCTTCTGAGTGCCCCCTTCCCACCCTGTGTTGCAGGCCTCACACGAATCTGCAGCCCACTCCATGCCTGGGTCCTCCCCTCCACCCCCGAGGCCCCTGATGGACCTCAGTCCACAGGCCCAATGACCAACCCCTGCTCAGAGACAGCCCAGCTGCCCCTGCTCATGCTCAGTCCCTAGCAGGAGTCCGAGGGATGGTCACAGACTGAAAGGTGCAGATGCCACCACCCATGCCCCCTCAGTGGCCCAGGACAGGAAGAGGGAGAGCCACGGTCCAGCTGTGGAGGGCTGAGACCTCACACCCAGCCCCTCCTCGAAGCTCCTTCTCCCCGGGGAAGCCTGGACTTGTTCAGACCCCTGCTGACTCCACCTGTCCCTCGGAGACCCCGGACGCCTCCATACACAGCTGACCTCAGGCCCCACCCCTCGATCCCCACCTGAGCCTCTGCCTCCCTGCCCCACACTCTGCTTCCTGAGCACAGGGTGGGAGGCGCCCCCCGGCCCCAAGACACAGCCCCCACTGGTCACCCCATTTCTCCAGGCCCTTTCAGCTTCACAGTGCCCACTCAGAAACTCTCCCAGCAGAAGGTCAGATTCACGTGGTCTTTCTGAATGTGTTGAGTGTCCCTAATGCCCGTGCCCAGCCTGTGGTTAAGGCAACCGGGTGGGGTGATTCCAGCCCTGGACACAAGGCAGTGGGCAGGTGTCCTGGGGTTGGGGACAGCACGGGCCAGGGGTGAAGATCAGGACCTTTGGTGGAGTTAGGTGGTGAGAGCTGTGTCCTCTGGCCATCCCAGGGCCCTGGACCCTGGGGCTGAGCCTGCAGAGGCACCTATCAACCTTGGCCTTGGCCTGGAAGGGTCAAGGTCACAGAGCCCTGAGCCTCCTAAGGCTGAGGACCAGGCTGGTGCGCAGCTCTGCAGGCCACCTCATGCTACGGCCACCCTGGGCAGGAGTCTCTGGGGGAATCCAGCCCACTCCAGGGAAGGTTGTGCTGGAGGGAGAGGGAGGCTGGAGCCTGGAGCTGAGCTAGGCCAGGGAGGCTGCAGGGAGGCCAGGGTGGAGGCCCAGTCACATCCCATGCAGGCTGCCAGGTCTTTAGCCACTGTCAGTGCTGTTCAGAGGGTGGGAGCTGGCCAGGCCTGGGCTCTGACCATGGCTCCGGCCTCCAGACAAGACAGTCCAGAGGCCCTGAGGATGGCCGTAGGGCAGAGTGGTCTCTACAGCAGGGCAGGGATAAAGCTGCCGCCCCTGGGGTTCCTGGGGAGACTTAGTAGGACAGGCCCCGGAAGTGCCCGGGCCACTGAACTGTGGCCTGAGTCCCACATGCAGTGCTCACTTCCCAGGTGGCTGCCGAGGGGAGGCTCAAGTCCAGCACGTCCCTTTTGTCAGCAGTGTTCACGGAGCCCTGAGTCACCAGAAGGGAAGGGATGAGGTGTGAGATGGGACCAGGGGAGGCAGCCCTGGACTGAAGTCTCCATGGGTGAGGGTGCCGGTGGTCCTGGCACCACCTGACACTGCTCTGCACCCTGGGGGCCTTTCTGCCGTCCTTCTGGCTTTTGTGGGGTCTGGCTTTTGGGTTTTGGCCCCACCCTGGACCCCTAGAGGGGATGACACAGCAGGGTCAGCAGCCACGAGGGGTCACTGTCCCCTGACTCCGAACCCAGCAGCTTCCTCCTCGGGGTCTTTCCGTGTGCTGGCGAGGCTCCCAGGAGCACAGCTCTGACCCCCAGTCCTCTGCTCCTAGCCCCACACTCCAGGCACCTCCAAGGCACCATCGGCATTTCCTTCTTGTTCTAGTCAGGTGTGGGAGGTCATGGCTTCCCTTCCTTCTTAGACGTGGGGTGGGCTTGGTTCTCCATGGTGGCTTCCCCAGGGTGCCCTGTGTCGCAGGTGTGACCTCTGTCCAGGCCCCTGCCCGGGACAAGGTTTTCTTCCAAGAACAGCCTCTGGTCAGTGCTGGGCATCCTGTGCTTGTGTTGCTGGACCATGGCAGGTGTGTGGGGCTAGAAGCAGAGGGTCAAGGTTTCTATTTCATGTGCCCTGGCTCTGGGGACAGGAGTGCTGTGATGCTCTGGCCCTGTCCTGCATCTCTTCTGGGCTCCGGGCACCCTTGCCATGTGGCCCACACTCTCTGCTATCCGACTGTCCTTGGAGGGAGGTAGGAGAGGACCCGGGTAAGCATGGCTTGGGAAGACCAAGGTGAGCCCAAGGTCCCCAGCGGACCTGCCTTCCAGGAGGTTGAGTCAGTGGGCCCTAGTGGACTCCAGGCTCAGGGAAGATAAGGCAGTGGGCTTGGAGCCGGGATATGCATAGAAGCCTGGAAGCCAGGGCTCTTCTGGGTCTGCATGGCAGGTGTGGAAGGTAAGACTTCTCCTCTCAGAGCTGGACATGAGCACAGGCTGTGAAGCTGAGGGGACTCTCGGGCCGAGGTGTCCGGGAGACAGGGCACCGGCAGTGGCGCCCTGCCCAGGTGGGCACCAGCACTAGCAGCATTGCTACCTCCTAGGGCTGTGGACTTGCTCCATCCCCAGCCTCGGAGCTTGGGGTGCATTTAGAATGGGGGGCGTCTACTGGCTGTGCCGTCTCCGAGTGCACATGGGTTCTTGGTGTGTGACTGGTGGGGATGCTCCGTCCCCTTTGTGCTCGGCCCTGCCTCGGAGCTCAGTACTTCCTGGGCACTGGGATGCTCTGGGCCAAGGGCTCCAGGGCACTTGGTCTCAGGGTCACAGGCCTCCTTGTGCCAGGCGTGGGCACTAGGGCTCGGGCCCGCCCTTCTCAGCCCTGGGGCCTCACCCGCTCTAGCTAGAGCCAAACTCCATCTCCTCAGTCCTGTGCTAAGGCCCCTGCCTGTCCCGTCCTCCTCACCAGCTCCCCTCCTGCACACCGTGAGCTCAGCCTCTCCAGCCTCCCAGCTCCAGGTCCTTCGGGAGGCCAGAGCCCAACTCAGGCCTGTCTGTCTGGCTCTGCCAGTGACTCCAGGTCTGCAGGCTGCTGAGAGCTGAGAGTGCGAGGGCACACGTCGGGGGCGGAGGGCGAGTAGATACGGGTGTGCGCTCTCCGCTGGGAGAGCAGGAGGCGTGGGCTGCACGGCCACGCTGCTGCTGTCCTGGCTCTTGGCTCCAGGAAGCACCTGGACACTTGGCCGGGATGGGAGCTCTGCTGTTCCTGTGCAGAAGAAATCCCACAGTCACCTGAGGGTCACACCTGCCTGTCACCCCTTTGCCACATCCTGGGGTGCCTTTCAGAGAACGGATCCTCAAACGAGGATTGTGACCCTGGCTCGAGCATTGTGGGTGTTGGTTCTGGGAGCAGCCACTGCCCCCGGGCTGCCCGAGGGTCACCAGGTCCCCCACCTGAAACCTGCTACCGCCTTAGCTCTGCCTCGGGAATGACATGGAGGCCTCCAGGACCGTCCTCTGGCCTCGGAGCTTCAGACAGCCTGAGTGGTCCCACCTAGTGCTCCTCCTGCGACACAGAAGCACAGGGTGTCATTTGGGGCTGGAATGGTTGCATTTGCTCTATCGATGCAGCCCTGGGCCCTAGAGTTGAATTTTCATTCAATAAATGTTCAGTGCCCACCACATGTCAGCCCTGCCAGGTAGCTTCAGGCAAAATAAACTGCAGTCACTGTGGGCACAACTGTCCTGAGGGTATGTGGACAGACATGCTCAGTGAACAGCACGGGGAACAGAGGAGGGTGCAACCCACCAGCCCCATGGGGAGGGAGAAGCACCTTTCGGGTCAAGACTAGCAGTGCAAAGATCCCAGGGTAGCATTGTGGAAGCATTTGAGGGTTGGGGGGGTAAAGTCAGAGTGGCCAGCAAGGTCCCTGACCACCCGTGTCCCGAGGAAGAAGGCCCCAGGGCTTCTGAGCTGAGAAACGTTGGCCCAGGTGGCTCTTAGGTGGCTCTGGCCACTGTGTGATGAGCAGGGCTGCTGGGTGGAGGACAGAGCTCAGAGAGCGGTCCTGAGGATGCAGAGCACAGGGCTCACCCTGCAGGGAGGTGGGGGCTGGGCTGCTTGTTCATCCTGATGAGTCAGGAAACGCTGGATTCACCACCCGCAGAGTGTACGAGCAAAGTCCATGGGCTGTGCTCTTCTTGGGAAAGGGCGTCATGCAGGCCGAATGGGGAGGTCAAAATGCCTGTGCCAGGCGCCTTTGGAAACGTGCTGCGAACGGGCATCACCAACTTGATGAGGCTGCTGGGAGACCTCACTGATGTGTGGTGCTGCTAGGGCCTGTGCTGCTCTTACAACTGTGCCCTTGGGTGTGACCACTGGCTCTGTCCCTGCTCCATGGCCTGCCATCCACCTCTATCATAGCCAGGACCACCATGGGCATGAGGCAGGGTGGGGGCAGCAGGGCTCATCCTGGTCACACAGGACACAGGTGTGGAGCAGGGGTGCGGACCGGACGTGGAAGGAGCCTGTGAGGCAGGCGGAGGAGCTGCAGGCGTGGAGAAAGACATGTGCTGTGTGCAGGCGCTGCAGACATGTGCCACACACACGGCTGCAGCAGGTGCAACTGTGGGCTGCACAACTGCTGCTTGTATAGCAGGTGTGTGATCGTGCAGGCGCGCGTACATTTGCACACGTCTGTGGGGGAGGGTGCTGTGCGTTTCCAGATGTGATTGTGTGCGTGTGCGATCTTGCGTGCACGTGTGTGCCTGTGCATGCGCCCGTGACTGTCTGCACCGGTGTACGGTGAACTTTCGCTCACACTGCCCTTGAGTGGTGGCGCTGCTGTCTGAGCCCATGGGCCGAAGCCCTTTGCCTGTGAGCTGGTGGACTGGGCCTGGGTTCCGGTCCTGGCCCTGGCCCTTCCCACAGCAGCTGCTGCCTCTTGGAGAGCTGTGGGCGAGGGGGGATTGGGCCCAGGCTGGGTGTGTAGGGCCCTGTTGGACGCTCACGTCAGGCCACCCGCACACATTCGGGCAGTGAGTGGCGTGGGGCAGCTGCTGTTACAGCCCCTCCACCCGAGCTGTCCCTTAATCCCAAGGGATGGCAGAAGCTCTGCCCGGCTCCAGGAGCTGAGCAGCAGGCCTGGGATTAGGTCAGCCCTGGGACCCTGGGCCCTCAATCTCTCCAGAGGTGGCTGGTGTCTGCAGTGAGTGCAGGCCCTGACCCCCACATTGGGACCTTCCTCCTTTGGGATCCTGCGGTGACACCACCTGGATCCCATTCCAGGCTGGGCCAGGTGCCTTGAGCAGGGCACACAGGGTCTGTCTCCGGGCCTCCCCCTCACCTGCAGACTGGAGCTGGGAGACCTGGGGTTCTGTGCCCCTGGGGCTGCTCCATGTACTTAGAATCCCAGCGGCGGGCCGGGGCCAGGACCAGACCCCAGACTTCACCTGCCCGGAGTAGGCTGGCCTGTGTCACAGGATCTGACAAGCTGGGAGGCTGGGCAGAGGCCTGTGTCTCCCAGAGCCTCTGGCTCCTCCCAGGCTGCCAGCCAGACCTGCGTGTCCCCCAAGTGAGGTGGGGGGTAGCTTGCAGGAACCGCACTGAAGCGCTGGGGTCTGTAAGCGTGGGGCTGCCCACCGCACAGCTGCCTACTCCCACGCCCAGGCAGACACTGGTGGGAGCCCTTGGGAGAGCTGGTGCCCCACAAGGGCACTGCTGGGTCCTCCAGGCTGGGCCTGGGGCTGTGCCCTACCTGGTCCCGCCTTTTCTGTGAACTGTTCTGCAGGTGTCCTGGTCCAGCTTGGCCCCTTGGCCCCCACCTGGGAAAGCCCTCGGTGCTGGCCAGGGTCCCCATCCCTGGTAGTTTCTGGGTTTGATCCTGGTCTTTCAAGAGCTGAAGGATAATTTTAGCGCAGGGAGAGCTGACAGGATGTCATCTGTCCTGCACAGGACCCAGTGCCTTCTCAAAGCGGAAACTGAGCCCACGGCTACAGCCTGCATAGCCTGGGCTCTTGTTCAGGCCAGGCGACCCCAGTCTGGGCTGTGATGTCACCCACAGAGGCCTCCAGGGCACAGCCCAGCACCAGCCCGGGGACCGAATAGGTCACCCAAATCCACAACAGGTGCCCATGGGCCCCCTCGAGGGGTCGCACAAGGCAGACTCACCCACACACCAGGCCAGGCTCCTGCATCTCGAGCACCAGGCAGTGGCTGTTGTCTTGTCTCTGTCCCAGGAAAGGTGAGGGTGCCCTCCCACAGGGCGCACCCTAGCTGCCACCCGGCCGCCACGGCTTCGTGGATGACGGTGCTTTTGCCACAAGTTGTGTGGAGGGGATGCGCCAGCCATGAGTGGGTGTGCACACTCGTGTGAGAGCACTGTGGTGCGTGTGCACGCACGATGTGGGGCGTGCCCGGGTGGGAAGCCCCAGGGAGGGCATGCTGCAGTCATGGGTCCCTCCTAGCAGCAGTGGTGGCTGAGGGCTGGGGACTCCATGGTCAGGACCCACGAGGCTGGCTGTAAGCATGGGCAGGCATGCTACCCGGGGCACCTGGTGACTGACCCGCAGCATCGCCTCCACCTGGCACTCTGCTCCACTCTGTCCCCTGAGGGGCTTCACGTTTCCCAAGAGCCTGGGCCCTGTGGAAGCCGTAGGTCCCAAGGGGGACATGGACAGAGTGACTCAGGTGGTCACCATGCCTGGGCCAGGCAGTGGGCACTGACCGCAGAGGTGAAGCCCCTCCTTCCTGGTGCCTCTCTGAGGGAAGAGGGCTCTGGAGAGCCCTGGCTTTGCGTTCACTGGAGCCACTCCATCTGAATTCGTGGGATGGGGCTTTGCTCTGCCCACAGTATGCAGGCGTTTCCTGCATGCTCATGTCCATGCCCACTGGTGTCCACCTGCCCACTTCCGGCTCTGGCTCAGCCTAAAAGGAAGGCCCTGGACACAGCCCACGTCTACCAGGCCTGTGTCAGATTCCCAGCCCTCCTGTCCCCTGGCGGCATCTGGCAGACTTGAGTTCCTGCTCTCTGGTTTGATCGCAGAGCAAACCCTCACCATCTCCTCCTATTATTTTCTGGGGAAATGTGGACCTTTCAATTGCTCTACTTTTGCGAAATCTGAGGGCGCAGCCAGCAAATTGAATTGGTCAGCAGTTGGTGATGGCCTGCAATTCCATCCTCAGTTCACAAGAGGCATCGTCAGCTGGTGCCCTCCGCCCCATCCTAGCACCTCTGCCCTCGTTCCTACTCCGGCTGGCCCCTCATGGCCCACCCCAGGGGAGCACTGGCTGTCTCAGTGGTGCTGCTTCTGAAAACAATCAGCGGACAGGGCTGAGGTTGGGGCTCTGTGGTGAGAGCTCTTGCCTAGCCTGTGGAGGCCCTGGCTTCCATTCCCAGCTCTGCAAATCAGAACAAAACATTGGGCCTAATTTTTCAGTAAAGCCTTAGATGTACAGAATGCACAGAATTCCCTGTGGCCACCGTGTCCCCCTGGCGTAAACGACTGGCATCAAAATAAGCTTTGTCATGTTCACAAATGTCTGAAGTTTGCCTTGATTCACGCCTGGCACCCAGCTGTCACTGGGACAGATGCACAAGGCAGGTGGCTGCTGCTGTCATGTCCACTGCCATGAGTCCACTGGGCTCCACCTGTGGGTGCTGACTTGCCTAAGCCCTGGCAGCCATGTGTCTTTCTCCTGTCCCCATAGCTTTGCCTTTTCCAGAACACTGTGGCATTGGAAGCACAATGTGCAGCCCTTGCGCCTGGCTTCCTTCACCAGGAGCAGGGGTTGAGTTCCTTTGCAGCTGCTTCTGCCTGGCGAGTGTTTCTTCCTGGCTCTATCACACCCCATGGTCTGCAGGAGCATGGCCCCCACCTGATGCTTCCTTGCCCTGGTGATCATGAACAAAGCTACCGAGCATCTGTGTGTGCAAATTCTCAGCTCCTCTGGGAAAAGCCGAGGAAGGTGATCCTGGATCGTGAGGTGGGGTGCACAGCCAAAGAACCTCCGCTGTTCGCACCAGCTGCAGACGAACTCTGCTGCCCATGCTCGCCAGGGCACAGTGTGGTGGTGACTGGGCCCTGGGCGCTCCAGGAGGCACACGGCGGCTTCACTGCTGTTCCAGCTGCGGGCCCTGGTGACACATGGCCAGAGGTCCTTTCTCTGCCCATTTGTGAATCTTTGGTGGTGGGTCTGCTTTGACATTGGGACCATTTTTGATTGAGTTGTCGCTTATTGGGCTTCAAGAGTTCTTTGTATATTTTTGCCTTTCTCAGATACGTGTTTTGCATATAGTTCCTCCCAGTCTGGGTTGTTTTCTATTCCCTAGCAGTGCCTTCTAGCCAGGCGCGGTGGTGCCTGTAGTCCTGGCACTCTGCGATGCTGAGACAAGAACACTGTGAGTTCAAGCCCAGACTGGGAAATTTAGTGACTGAGCAAGACCCGTTGCTAAATAAATCAGTAAGCAGCTGGGGCTGCAGCTCAGGGCCCTGGGTCCACTCCCCAGTACCACCCTCTTCCCAAATGAAGAAATAATGCCTTGGTAAAAGTTTTTAATTTTAATGATGCCCAATTTATCAATTCTTTCTTTTATGGATCATGGTTTTGGTGCTGTATCTAAAAACTCGTCACCAAACCCAAGGTCATTTAGATTTTTTTCAGTGTCACCTTCTAGAAGTTTTATGGCTTGCACTTTCTATCTAGGTCTTTGGTCTGTCCTGAGTTATATTTTAAGGAGTGGTGTAAGGTGGTGTCCTGGTCCACTTTTACACATGTGGATGTACCTAAGTTGCTCTGGCACCACCTGTTGCAAACCCTCTTCTCTCTTGAGTTTCTGTTGCTCCTTTGGGAAAGGCAGGCCTGCTGTGTAGCACGGGTTTGTTTCTGGGTTCTGCGTGTGTGTTCTTCCCTACACTTCACTGTCCCGATTCCCATAGCTGTATGGTCAGGCTCCAGGTCCTCATATTGGTTCCCAGCTTCCTTTCCTCCAAAGTTCTGAGTCGCCTAATGGGAGCTGTCACATTTTAGCATCAGTCGGTCAATGTCCACAAGGTGATTTACTGGTAGGGACTGTGTTGGCTGCAGATCAAATGGGGAAGAACTGACTTTTTTTTTTGGTACCGGGGATCGAACTCGGGACCTTGCGTTTGCGCAGCAGGCGGCGGAACCACTGAGCTAAATCCCCGGCCCGGAACTGACATTTTGGTAATACGTGACTTCTTATCCACGCACACGGGCTCTCTCTCTGTTCCAGTTCTTCCGTTTACTTAGTCAGAGCTTTCCAGCTTCCCTCTCATTCTCTCGCATAAGTTTCACTGACTTAAGCCTTTGCCTAGCTGTGCTAGGTGGCATTGGTTTTCAGATGCTTTAGTCTTCAGATCCTGCAGCTCACTCTGCAACCTGCCACTGTGGCCTGTTAGACCCAGGAGTCCTCTTGCTGGTCCTCAGGGCACAAGGCTGGCAGGAGCTGAGAGCCGTGCTACAGTCCAGCCCTCTCCGGCACATTGGATAGTGCAGGATGTTGCCATCAGGATCTCACCCGAGAGTAGGCGAGCAGATGCCCTTTTGTGGTGAGGCTGAGGGGACTTTGCTGTGAGCTTGTGGGATTGAAGTGCTGCCCATAGGAATGGGGTCTCTGGTCAGGGAAGGCCCAGCTGACTGGGCACAGATCTGGGGTGTGGGAGCTATGCAGGTCCCGGGGCACTGCAGTGCCCAGAGGAAGTGCGTGCTGCTGATGACTCTTCCACTCATCCACCCCGCCTTTCCAAATGCTTGCTCCTCTACATTTGCATCCCTTGCCTTGGGCCTTGTCGGGCTCCACCAGGCCTGATATTCCTGGACTGTGTCTGTCCCACCCACGGACAGGGGCCTTTGCTGACCTCCTCGGCATGTCGTGTCCCAGCTGGCCCCGCCTGCCAGGTGAGCTTTTTGAGCATCGCTAGTGTCCACTTTTCCTTCTTCACCATTGGCATTCCCAGACTGAGACTCAGCACTGCTGGGTTCCTGTTGAAAGAGGCCCCACCGCTGTCCGTGTCCCGCTCCCAGAGTGGCTAGGGTGGACTTGGGGGTCCATCTGTGTGCCCACCAGCTCCCGCCCAGGATCTCCGGCCCTGCTCCGGCTGCTGGCCCCTACGCAGTCTGGTGTTTCCTGCCAACCCTGGGCTCTGTGTTCCCAGCCACACACTTTCCCTGCAGCCCTGATGGCCCACAATTCCCCTCCTCCCCTAATGTTAATGACGGCGAACGCCCAGACCCCACAGATGGCTGTGGCTGAGGTGCCCCTGTTCTTTTGGAGATTTGAAATCCCCTGCCTGCCACCTGGCCCCACTCTGCCCCTGGGTGACCTGTTCTTGGTCCCCAGCTGACTTAGGGTCTGTCTCTTTTTATTTATCCCTGTGGTCCCAGGGATTGAACCCAGGGACTTTACACTGAGCTACATCCAAGCCCTTTTTTATTTTGAGACAGGGTCCTGATAAGTTGCCCAGGCAGGACTTGAATTTGCAGGCCTCCTACCTCACCCTCCCAGAGTGCTGGGATTACCCTCCCAAGGCTCCCTTCCCCTGAGGATTCCAGGATAGGCCCATGCCCTGTATGTGGCAAGGCCCTGAGAGCCGTGGGAGGTACGGTGGCCACGCTCAGTGGTGTGCAGACCAGGTGCCTTTGCTCTGGCCTCTGCTGTGTGCTGTCTGACCTGGGCCCTCCCCAGCCAGGCACCTGGCTGTGTAGTCTGGAAGCCCTGTGCCTTTCTCTCAAGTTTTCCTCAGCTATGCTTGCTTCATGTTTTTGGTTTCCTGCCTTTCTGCTTCAGGTGTGCTTTGGGCCATCCCCTGAGACCCCAGGGCTAGACTAGGCTGGGCTAGGTACCGAGGGCACCAAGCCCCATGGGAACCAGGCTGGGTCGTGTACTGGCCATGATGCCCATGGGAGGCAGGGACCCTAGCGCCTTTCACCCGCCTCCTGCTGGCCCAGGACAGAGGCCCAAAGACAAGGACAACAAGTGCCGCCCCTTTTGTTTTCTTCCGGTTGGAGAACAAAAGCTTCCCACCTGGGAGCAGGGGCTGGTTTTCATCCTCACGGCAGCCCAGAAAAGCGAGATTATCATCTTACGTGGGGGACCGAGTCCAAGGCATGAAAACACCCACTCCGAAGTGGCCCGGCAGGTCCCTGGGAGCAGCGAGCCTTCTGCACAGGGACTGTGGACTTCTGGTCCCACTGAGAGGGGCTGCCTGTGCCCTGCTGGCCCCAGGGGAGCCCCCCAACAAGGGAGTGGCAGCGGGGACTTTAAGGTCCTGGAGCTTGACCTTGGTGCATCAGAAGCAAAGCTGCCCGAGGTGTCCCTGTGAGGGCCCTGGGGCTCTGGTGCCACATGCATGTCACATTACTGCTCTGTGCCTAGGACACAGCTGTTGACAAAGTCCTGGCAGCAGGGATAGGCCAGGAACTCCCTCATGGTGGTACGGGTGGCCATGTGAGTGACACAGACCCTTACACACGGCCACCGTCTATCTGCACCAAGTCCTGAGGCACAGCAGCTTTGCTGGGACTCTTCACATGAAGTTTCAAGGTCAGCAGGGTTGAGAACTCCTCCCCAGAAACCCCTGCGCAAACCCTGCAGCTCTCCGAGCTTTCCCTTCCGCCAGCCCAGCCTGAGTGTGGATTTCACATGACTGGTGTCCTGGTGTCCAGGCTGGCCTGCTCCGTCGTGGCTCCTCTTCTGGGGTGGACACCCCACGCCCCTGACACTCAGGGCCCCACAGCAGGTGCTGGTCACTGTTGCCCGGCCTGCTGCCCTTTCCATACCATGTCAGGGCCGGGCTCCACTGGGCAGCTGCTGGGCCCCACGCGTGGCAGTGGCACGGAGGCCCCACAGCCTCCGTCTCTGTGCTTTCCTCATGGCGAGCCCCTCCTTGGCTCAGCCGCCCTGGACTCCACTCTCTCGTGCACTGACCCTGGGAGCCTGGTCTGAACCTGGGATTGAGCCTTTCTCCGTCAGAGGCCCCAGCCCTGATGTCCAGGTGATGACCCTGGTAGGAGCACTGTGGACAGGGTGTGACCTGCATGTCCAGAGGACAGGAGCTTCCCTGAGGACCCTGCTCTCGGCCAGAGGGACGCTGGGCCCACTCTGGCCACACCCATGGGTCACACTTGTCTCTTAGACCCCACCAGTGTCTAGGCTTTGGGTGCCCATGGGGCCCAGCATGGGGACCGTGGTGGCCCATGTCATGGGCTTAGGGAGGCCCCGACTAGCCAGTTGCTAACTCTCAAGGGCATGTCCCCTACAGTTGGCCCTGCAGGGCCTTGGGCCCAGTTATTCTGCGACACTACAGCACCCTGGGATGCTGCCAAACTCCAGGTGGTTGGTTTCCCTTGCTCTGGAGGAGAAACTGAGGCAGGGGAAGGGCAGATTACACTTCCTGGGATAGTACCTATGTGCACTCACACCGAGGTCAGGACTTAGCCTGTCCAGGGCCATAGCTTTGAGTCCTCATATTGCCCTGCCTTTGGGCAGTGTTTGGAAAGGTGTCCACACACCTGGAGACAGGATGGATCCCTAGGGCCGGAGCAGTACTGGAGGCCCAGCCACCCCAGGATGGGTGCATGCAGGACTTTGTCCCGTTGGCATGCAGCTCGGCAGGGCCTCTTAGGGTTGTTGATAAACCTGAGGGAAACAGAAGTGCTAAGTCTCTGTGATGAGCTAGAATACCTTTCATAATCCCTGCCTCTCAGTCATGGAGATCGCGTAAGGACAAGGCAGGAGAAGAGGAGACAGTGGACAGTGGAAATGCCAGGCTCCTGAGAAGCAGGGCATCTAGAGGGACAGTGCCAGGCCAGGGCCAGTCAGAACCTCCAGCCCCCAAGACAGACAACCTGCAGCCTGGGGCGAGTATCGAAAGGAGGTTTCCTGTGGGGCCTGATCCTTTCCTGCCCTTGATGGGGAACAGTGGGGCAGAAGGCTTTATTGGTAACTGGGACACCTTTCAGGACTTCAATTTTATCTTCAGTGATTGGACCACAGTGTGCCTGTGGAGTGACCTCTATATTTAACCTGCGTGGGGCATTCGGTTTCCCAAATCTATAAACTGATGCCTTGACTAAACTGAGGCCACTTTTGCCCGTGATTCCCTCAAAATGCCCTCTGCCTTCCCCACTCCTCCTCTCCTGGATACCACCTGCAGGTGCCAGGCCTCTTGATGCCCCACACACTGCCCACAGATTCAGTATTTTCAATTTTAAATCTGCTTTTCTGTCTGTGCTTCAGACTGAATTATTCTTGTTGCTCTGACTCCAGTTGGTGGTCTCTTCTCCCATTTCTAGGCTCCAAGTCTAGCCATTGAGTTTTCTTTTTCTTCAGACACTGCGTTCTTAAATTCTAGGCCTTCCACTGGCTCCTTTGACAGAACGTGTTAGGCTCTGGAAAAGAGGGCCCACGGGCTGACCCTGTTTCTACAGCAGCGTCTCACTGGGACACCACCTGCCGCCTGTGCCTGGGGTTCCGAGAACCCTGGCTGCGTGGGCACCCTTGTGAACTACACTGTGCAGCCCACACATCTACAGGGTGACTGCCTGCTCCTTAGAGAAATTCGCCAAGCCCTGTTCTAGTCCACAGCTGACACTGACCATTTAAATGAATGGTGTGTTTCCCTTTCCTTCCCCCGTGAGCACAGTTGTAGCAGCTGTGCTGAAGTCCTTACCTGCTAATTCTTGTCCAGGTTGGCTGAGGTCTCCATTGCTGACTGATGGGCTGGTCCCTTTCCTGTTTCTTCATGTGCCTGGCATCACTGATGGCATTCAGGGCATGGGATGGACAGTGGGGACTCCGCACACGGTCAAGTTCCTCTGGAAAGGATGAATCTGGGCAGTGGCTGCCATCTTACCAAGCAGCTGGCCAGAGTGGACAGCAGCCCAACAGTTGCAGCTGTGATCTCTGCTCTGTTCTTTCAGCTTCCATTGGGAGCCACAGACCTGCCCTGCTTCTCTGTAAGTCAACAGGGAATTACAGGGAGTGGCTGGAGATTTGCTGGCACATGGAACTCAGGACTCTCCGTTCTGGCTCTTTCCTCCCAGAGATCTGCCATCATTTATGGGGGTGGTCACCTGAGATGCTCTGCATCCAAGCAGCAGGAGCTGCATTCAGGAAAAGACAGTGGAGGAATGGGAGTCCCTTCTCAGGGTTGACTATCTTCTCTGTTCTCGATCCTTATCTGTCTGTGTTTACACATTTTCAGAGTACTTTCCTTGCTCTGGGCGAGGTGTGTAAAGGGAGCTCCTCCCCATCTCTTCCTGTGAATGAGACTGTAAAATCTCTGCCTCATTTTCATTAAGTCCCAGCCGTCACTTGGTCCTAGAAAGCAAACCTGGAGTCTTGCCGTGCTTTGTAAGTGGTGGCCATCAGGGCTCCTCTACTGAGGACATGTAGATGTGGGGTCACAGCTGCCCTGCTGTTCCCGGCCTCTGGGGTCACCACAGCCCCAAGCCCCTGTGCATCATTTCTCCTGAGGACCCAGGGCCTGTGTTGCTATGAACACACACAGTTGCCTGTGGCGTGGTCCCCTCTGTGTGCTGCTCCTCACACTGGGTCTGCACATGTGTGAGCATTCTTCCTCATTCAGTGGCACCTGGGACTCCTGCTGTGCCTGGAGTGGACCTCAGAACTCCAGGCTCTACCTCACCACATTCCCCCTGCTCTGCTAGGGAACAGAAGTGGGAGCCCCTGTGAGACCAGGTGGCTACCCAGCCCCAGCCCCCAGGTCTCAGGTCCCAGGCCTCCATCCCATAAGCCTCCCTGCCCAGTGGCACTTTTGTGGATGGCAGGGGTCACAGGGAAGCAGGGCATTGGGGCTGCACTTGGCCTGTTTGAGCAGCACCATCTGCAAATGTGAGAGGGGAGCTGAGTGGGACGAGGATGTGAATTAATCCAAGCAGTTGCTCGGTGGTTTCGGGGGAGGAGGTCCCACAGGCTCAGGAGGACGCACAGCACCTCCGCACAGCCCAAGGACCAGGGGCTGGGGTGAGGGCATCTCTGCTTCCCTGGGAAGTCTCCGTGGTTTCTCTCCAGTTTGAATGTGGATGAGTCCTGCCGGGTGTTGCGAGTGACCCGCAAGGGCACCTTCTGGATGTGGGTGCAGGGCTCACTCTGAGGGGCCAGGAGCCACTGCCTCGCTGTCCCGAAGGCGTGAGCCCAGCTTGCCCGGGACATCGGTCACATCTGTGAGGGCTGGGGACAGATGCCACTCGCCCCAGCTGGCACCAACACCCTCACTGCAGCCCTCGGGCGTGCTGAGTTGGCACAGCTGGGTCAGCGTGCAGAGCTCAGAGGGGTGGGTCTGCAGCATGCACTGGTCCAGGGGCATGAGCCAGCCTCATCCTGGCACGGTACAGAGGAACTCTCCTATCAGGGTGTGTCCATGTCTGTCTGTGCGGTCCCTGCATGTGGCCCTGTCTCTCTCTGTGTGTCCGTGTGTCACTCTGTGTGTGTGTGTGTGTGTGCTTGAACATGTCCGTGTGTCTTCTGCTAGCTGTGCCCACAGGTGTGACCAGCCTGCGTCCGCTGGACCTGCTCTCTGCCCTGCCCCCCTCCCATCCATTTGGCTCATTAGGCAGAGTCTGATTCTCAGAGGCTTCTCCATGTTAAAGTAAAACCAGGGGATTTACTGTGCCCTGCGTTTACGTGGACTCAGCTAAACTGGTTGTCACCTTGAGAGATCCTTGGTAGTGGGTGAGCAGACTGGGCGCAGTGAAACTCGGTGAGCTCCCTGCCTGGCCAGACACCTTCAGCCAGAGGGTTTGTAATTAGAGCTAAACCACCCTGTCCTCTTGTCACCATCTGCAACTGCACCATCCTGTGCTGAACTGCGGTGACTCTCAGCCCTGAGACCAACTCACTCCTGGGCTTGGATGTCTGTCCTCCCGTCGTGCTGTCTCATTGCTCCTGGCCTTGTCATCCCTGTCCCTCCATGCTTCCTTCGGTCCCCTGAAAGGCCGTCCCTGCTGGGGCCACTATCGCTGGTTTCTTCCAGGTCATAGTGGCTGCCTCAGTCCCTGCAGAGCACCTGAGACAATCGCTCAGCAGGTGGAAGGTTAACCTGGCTCACTTGGTCTGGCGGTTCCTGCCCTTGACTGCTGGCTCTGCCACTCTGGGGTGTGCTGGCACAGCATGGTGCAAGTGTGGTGGAGCAAACAGGTTCTCTCATGGCCATGGGTAAAAACAAAAGAATAGAGAGGGTCCCCTCGAGGCTCTGCCTCCTGTACCCCCTCAGCACTCCTCCAGGGCCTTGCCTTCACCCATGACCTTGGGGGACCCTCCAGGCCCAGCCCCAATATCTACCCCAGCCCACAGGGTTGACTTTCCCCAGAGACCTCAGTGGACTGAGACCTGGAGCGTAGACAGACTGGTAGCTGGAGCCTGCAGGCTGCGGGCTGAGGCAGCAGGTCCTCGTGGGTGCTTGCACTGTGCTGGCCATTCATGGCCCCAAGGCAGGGCCTAGCAAGGTGAGAGGGCTCTGTGTGCAGATCGGGACAGTCACAGGCACCCTGAAGGCCCGCATGACTAGAAATAGCAGTGACCAGTTCTGTGTGGAGAGGATGCCATCCATCTGTGTCCTGGACAGAGGGCACAGGACAGGTAGAGGCCTGATGTGCCCAGCAACCAGCAGCCCCCGACCCATGACCCCCAAACGCTGGATGGCAGCAAGTCAAAAGCAGCCCTGTGCCTGTGGCTGCCCCACCCACGAGGCTCTGCGCCCGGCTACAGGTTCTCAGCTGCAGGCCACCCGGCAGGAGCGGGCTCTGACTCCTGAAATGCCACCAGGCTCCCAATTGCTGAGCCATTAGCAGATGGCCACTTAACATCGCGGAGTCACCTCTTTAAGTATCTAATTACCATGTAAGTTGTGCGCTGGAGGCAGTCATGGGACTAGACTGCCCAGGCTGGGGGTGCCCCAAGGGTGCTAGCACCGAGACCTGCCCTGACTCAGAGCCGGGGGGGAGAGTTCGCACCATGGTGGCAGAGGCTTGGGAGGAAAGGCGGAGATGACGAGGCTCCAGAGGAGAGGCGCACACAGGGGCAGCTGTGTCCAGAGCCCCGGGATGCCCCGGGGAGGGGAGGAAGAGCAAAGCCTCGGCTGAGAGGGGCAGGACCACGGGGAGCCCCATGCTCAGTACTGGCCCATCCTGGGGTGAGAAGCTGTGTCTGATGCTCAGAAGGAAACAGAGAAACGAGCAGCACCACTGTGGAAGAGGCAGAACCCAGCTGGCAGACCCCTCCCCACAGTCCCTGGGTCCAGGCCACACGGGACCAGCCTGATCCGGAAGTGGCGTCAAGCCCATTTTCACAGATGGGACAGGGCCTGTGGTCAAGGACAGAGTTGAGGTTTATGGCTCCAGAGCAGAGATGCCAAGGTCAGAGGGGGCGGGACTTGGTGCACCCAAGAGAGCCTGACTCTGGTCAGAGGACTAGCAAAGAGGATGGACACACACAGGCCCCCACTGTCCTGCCACCCCCAGACATGTGGCAGCGGGAACAGTCATCAGGTAAGGTAGAGGTCTCAGCCCAGGAAGAGCCAGAGGAAGACGGAGGAGCTGCCAGGTCTACACATAAACAGCTCCGAAGAGCCAGAGAGGCAGGCCTCCCAGGCACAGACGGCGGCCAGGCCTCACTCGGTGCAGGAGGCCAGCTCCATCCCTGGAGATGCTGGTAGGCAGATGGGATGGCAAGGGGCTGAAGTACTCCACACTCCTGTCTACACTGCATTTGGACACCTGCCCTTCTTGGGAATCAAAAGAACCGATTATTTTTTTGTGGGTTTTCAGGGGCTACTTCTGAGCAAACACATTTGGTGGGGAGCCAGCCTACCCTCCATCCACCTGTGCTCCCGATGGATGACAACCTACAGGCATCAGCTGCCACACAGAAAACGACAAGGACCAATCAGTAGCATCCCATGTCCCTGGAGCTCCCGAAAGGCAGTGTTGTGCTGCTGCTTTGAGATGAGCCCAGCTCCACCCCCCCCCTGAACTTCCTGGCAGGGGTTGGAAGGGGTTGCAGCAAAGACCCGAGTCCTGCACAGACACCTGCACGGCTGTCTCCCAGAGGGGTCTGGGCTGGAGCTCAGAGGCGTCTGGTCCTTCCGCTGTCTAACCCATGGCATCAAGAGCAGGCTCGCCTAACCATGGGACCCTGAAGGAGGGTCAGGGCAGGGACCCAGCTGTCGCAAGTGTAAGTGACCCCTACCAGCCCAGGTGTGAAGAAAGGGCTGACATGGGACCACGGAGGACATCAGGGACATGGCCTGGCTCTGGGGCTCTGGGAATCAGGGACACTCAAGCTCGTGCATCCTCTGTCCAGGAGAAAGAAGCTGCCCCACCTTGGGGCATGCAGGAGCTTCGGAAGGGTGATGGCTTGGGGCAGGGCCTCAGCTGTTCTGAGCACAGCTGCAGACATGGAGCCCAGGGTCACGGTGTGGGAAGAACAGAGCACAGCACCACTGGGCCATCTCTGGACTTGATAAGGAATCAGGAGGCTTGGAGCAGGGAGTATGTTCTCTGGCCTCCCCCAGCCACGCTGCCCTGGGTTCAGGGTCCACAGCATGACTCCAGGTCTTAGGGTCCTGAATGCAGACTCCTGGGCAGGGTGCCACCTGAGTGTGTGAGCTCTCAGCTGCCTGTCCAGGGAGCGGCACTTGGGGCCCAGGATGGGGCTTCCTCTCCCAGAAGGTGGCGTCTCTCCTGCCAGCTGCGGGGAGGACCCTCAGGATTCCAGGAAACCAGCCCTCCGGGTTCACTGCAGCCTCCCTCATCCCAAGCAGGCACCGTCTGAGACACATTCCTCTCGCTTTGCCATTTGTCACCCACATGGCACTGGGCCCCAGTGTTTGAACTGGGTGGGGAAACAGCCTCCGTCGCTACAGGAAGGGCAGCCAGCACAGGGCACTGCCGGAAGCTGTGGGCCCTGCCTCTGCTGCCAGAGTTCCCAAGTCTGGAGTGGGGGCCACAGGTCAGAGCACGCCAGGCTGAGCCTCACCCAGGTGACAGGGCCAAAGGCTGTGGCAGTGCAGACACAGATTCCCCAGTGGCACCCTGCTCACCAGGCTCGGGAAGGTGGCCCTGGCATTTGATGTGGGGTTGTGTACAGGCAGCAGCTGCCAGGGGACCTCCCCAAGCGTCAGGGCCCTTCCCGGGCATCCATCCAGGCCTGGCAGTCACCTCCTGATGACACATGGAGAACCGGTCTGGAAGCCCAGTCCAGGCTGTCTGGGGAGGACGGGTGGGTCCTGGTGATTTAAGGGGAAAAAATGTCACTCCCAACCTGCTAGATGTCAGATACGAGTTCACGTTCCCCCAAATCGAAGAATGAATTTTTTTGTTTTGGGGGTTTTTTGGTACCGGGGATCCAACTCAGGACCTTGTGCTTGTGAGGCAGGCGTCGGCACCACTGAGCTAAATCCCCAGCCCTAAGAATGAATTTTAAGAAACAACTGAGGTCAAGAGTAGAAAAATTTATTGAAAGAGATAGCTTCTGAGAGACAGGAGAGGGCCTGAAAGTGGGTTGCTGCAGACCCCACTTCTCAGAAGAAGTTGTATAGAGCAAAATCACGAGGTGGGTATCATGATTAACCGATAAGATTGCAAGTATAGCTGCTTAGGTGATTCTGAACCAATGGGGAAGCAGATCACATAGCAAGTGCATATGGCAAGAACAAGGACCTTTTAGGAAGAGATGGATCAGGAGGTCCTGATCACCCCGCTGGGTGACTGATGTCTAGGTAGACTTGGATCAGGTGATACCAATTGCAGTATAATCTTTAATTTATTGCTTATTCCTCGGGGAGGCACGTAGGCCTGGTCAGCCAATCTTCTTTTTGGTACCGGGATCGAACTCAGGACCTTGTGCTTGCAAGCAGGCACCGGAACCACCGAGCTGAATCCCTGGCCCTGGTCATCCAATCTGTATCTTGAGGCCTGGTCTCCAACAGATGCACCTCCAGCCACAGTTGTGATGTGTTCTCTCCTCCTTCACTGACTCCCTCAAGGACCTAGCCCTGTCTGACTGCCTAGAATATTTCCACCTAACTCAGCTGTCCAGAATTCTGGGACCCACCCCGTGAACCCACCCCGTGAACCCACCGACCCCCACCTAGCCCCTCCCACAGATGGGGTCGCTCTGCTCCTCCTGCTGCTCTGGGCCCCGCTGGGGTCTCAGTGTCTCAGAACAACCTTCTTCTGAGACTCAAAAAAGCCGCGTCAGTAGTGAGACTTCAGTGCTCGCCACTGAGAGACACTGTGCCACACATTGGTAAGCTGGGGGAGTCACCCTCAAGTGTCCCCACCCCAGCGTATGCGCCAGCTTCAGGTGGGTGTCATCACCTCCACGCCCTTCCGGCTGCCTGAGTGGGGGGCAGGGCCAGGCTTCGCTGGTGCCTCAGGGCCCTGGAATGAAGATCTGGGCCTGCTCCCATGGGCGCAGCCCTGGGTCGCCCCGGCCCGCCCCTCCCTGCACAGCCCTGACCCCCCTCCCCCACCCGCAGTGTTCCACCTGTCCCACAAGGTCACCCGCATCGTGCCTGAGAGTGCGCTGCTCATCATGCTGGGCCTGGTGCTAGGGGGCATCGTCTGGGCAGCCGACCACATTGCCTCCTTCACGCTGACGCCCACGGTCTTCTTCTACTACCTGCTGCCCCCCATCGTGCTGGACGCCGGCTACTTCATGCCCAACCGGCTCTTCTTCGGCAACCTGGGCACCATCCTCCTGTATGCGGTCATTGGCACCGTGTGGAACGCAGCCACCACGGGCCTGTCGCTTTACGGGGTCTTCTGCAGTGGCCTGATGGGTAAGTCCCCACAGGGAGGCCAGCGTGCTGCACAGGTGGGAGCGCCAAGGAGGGTGGGGCCCGGTCTGCCCCAGGCTCCCTGCCGCGTCCTGAGGTTTGGTCAGTGTGGGAAATGGCCTCCAGACGGAGGAGACTGGACCGGGCATTGTCACTCTGGGCACATCTGTCCTTCTGGGCCATGTCCCCTTACAGGGCAGTCCCTCAAGTGCCCCTGCTGTCCAGACCGCCCAGAGACCACTAGGCAGTGAGCCTGGCGGGCGTGTGGGTTCCTGATCACAGGACACCCACAATGACGGCTGCCTCGGGGCTGGCTCAAGGACTCCCGGACCGATGTCCACAGCCCTGAGGGGGTGACATTTGGCCTCACCCCACAGACAAAACTGCCAGGTGCAGGCTGTGGAGTCCCAGGTTGAGTTGAGAGCAGAGAAGCCGAGGGGGCCGGCCAGCACGCCTGTGTCTGTGAGGCTCCACATCCTGCCTGGCAGACCCGGTGCCTGGCTTTTATGAAGCCAATGTCCTCATGATAAAAGGCACAGGTGCTAAGTTGCAAGCACCCTAGCAATGGCGAACATGTCCGTTCTGTAAGCTCCACGGCCTGTCCTGCCACAGTGTCCTGCAGGACAAGTGTCACTGTCATGCAGGTCTCACAGGAGAGGCAGGGCCGCTTCCCACGGTAGACACAGATGCGGGTGGCCTGGTCAGCCCTTGGGACACGGCTGGCCAAGGCTGGACACCAGCCGTCTCCTCTGGGAGGTGGTAGAGAGGGGCAGGCAGTGACCGGTCTCTGCAGACAGTGGTCAAGGCCTGGTGTACCCGCCATACCTGCTGCATCCACCACACCTACCTGGGAAGGGTCAACCTGAGCCGTGCAGAGGTCCCAGCAGTGGGCCAGGCTGCTGGTCTCCTCGCCTGGGGTAGGGAGGGGAGCACAGAGCCTGGCCTGCTTCCCACTGGGCCAAGCACTCCTGGCAGGGCCAAGTGGATGGACCATTTGTCCACACAAGGGCTGACTGCATTCCAGTGGGAACCAGCTGATTTCTAGCATATGCTGCAGGGTCCAGCAGGGTCCTGGAGCAACAGGCTGCCCGACCCGTGGGCATCTCACACCTGGCCTTGAATGCGTTTGTTTCTGGAAGGCCAGCAGGGCTGTGCGGCAGCAGGCAATGGTAGCACACTGTGACACTGGCTGGTGGCTCCTGGGCTTTGGGGTTCATAGGAATCTCAAGGTCCCCTGCCCTCCGTGCCCTTGGCCAGGGCACTAACCTCCCCGCCAGCCTTGCTCCTTAGCCCCAGGGGAGGGCAGTTCTGACCCAGCCCAGGAGGGAGAGCCCAGCTGCCTTGGCATCCTGGAGATGTCCAGCCTTGGGCTCTCTCTGGCTGTCCCTGAGGGTCCCCAGCCTCATCACTAGCCCACAGCCTGACAGCACAGGTGTCTCCCACTTTCCGCCGGGGCTGTGAGGTCTGGGACAGAGGCGGGGGACCCCATACCCTGGCTGGCTGGCTCTCATCCTGGGCAGGGCCCATGCTGGGCTCTCGCCCACGGCAGGCTTGACTTGCAGGCGACCTGCAGTCCGGGCTCCTGGACTTCCTGCTGTTCGGCAGCCTCATTGCCGCGGTGGACCCAGTGGCCGTGCTGGCGGTGTTCGAGGAGGTCCATGTCAATGAGGTCCTATTCATCATTGTCTTTGGGGAGTCGCTGCTGAACGATGCCGTGACCGTGGTGAGCAGCAGGGAGGCCCCGACCCCGAGGCAGTGTTTCAGTCACGGCTGTGAGGGGGCCTGGGACCTGGGGGCAGTGAGTGTCACTCTCGTCCCTGGGATCAGTAAGCAAGACCAAACGATCTGCCGTGCTCAGGCAGCCTTGCTCATCCGTGCAGCAGCCCAGCACGCCCCCTCACTGGCGGCACCGGCACGTAGGCGGACGGGCAGCCCGGCCTGTGCTCCCACCCGACGCAGAGTCTGATGCATCAGTCCTTGCCTTTCCTTCCCTTCTCACCATCGTGGACCCGTCCACCCAAGCCTTCGGGTCAGGCTACATGGCTGCTAGCCCGCAGTCACAGTCCCCACAGCGAGGGGTGTCGGTGGCAGCTCACACTTGGTTTTGCCCCTTCCTGACTTCAGGAAAGTAGATGAAGAAGCAACAAAATGTCAGAGGGATTGTATTGTCCGCTTGGGCTGCCAGAGGTTAAACCAGAGGCTCACTTCTCGCTGTCCTCGAGGCTGCAGTCTGAGGTCAGGGCACAGGGGCTGGCTCGTCCGTGTCTCTCCTGGGCATGTGGACACTGTCCCTTCCCCACGTCCTCACAGGGGCGTTCCCTCAGGTGTGTCTGTGGCCTGACCGCCTCTCCTCAGGACCACCCCATCGGGTTGGGCTAAGCCCACCCAGTGACCCTCCTTCACTCCGGTCATCTCTGCAGAGGCCTCACTGTCACACACAGGTGCACTTTAGATCCTGGGGTCAGGATCCAAGAAGTGAACTTAGGGGGCATATTCAGCCCCTCAAAGGAGTCAAGGAAGCCAAAGCTGTCGTTTCTGTGGGCTGTTTCCCCAGAGGCAGCTCCTCAGGCAGTGCGCGTTCTGTGCCATGAGCCGCAGGAGCCTAAACCTGAGGAGCAGCTGCTGCTCTTCACAGCAGTGAAGTCTCACTCCTGTCCCTAGCTTGTCCTCATGGGAGGAGAGAGTGGATGGGGGTGGGGGGACTTTGTAGATAGTGGACACAGGCCCTGGGGACGAGTGATGGCTCCTGAACACCTGCTTCCTGTACCCCCCACGTCAGGACAGGACAGTGCGGGACCCTGGATGCCTTCACGGCTCTCGGGGCAGCTGGGGACCCACTGAGACCCCAGGAATTCGGCCAGCAGCTCCTGTTGCCCAGTTGGCCATTTCTAGTGCCTTCTCTCACCCATTTACCCTTCTTGCTGCCCACCTTCTACCTTCTGCCCACTGATAGCCTTGCTTCTCAGGTCTGCACTGCCGCGGCTCCACACAAGGTCCAAGTCTGTGAGGCCAGGCACTGGGACGAGGAAGGGCCACCCCTGAGTTCAGGCTGACCAGATGTGTTATGTCTTCTGTCCCTCAGGTCCTGTACAGTGTGTTTGAGTCTTTCGTGACACTAGGTGGTGACAAGGTGACAGGTGTGGACTGCGTGAAGGGCATTGGTATGTAGCTGGCCGGCCCTGCCTGCCCACCCGCAGGCCTGTCCTCTGCCGCTCTGCGGCCCACAGCCCCAGCAGGAAAAGGAGTTCCCACCATGCCGCTGTGTTGGCCAGCTTTCTGTTATCAAGCAACAGAGTAACTGCGAGGAGGAGGTTTACTGGGCTCTTGATTTCAGTCCATGGTGGGCTGGTTCCAAGGTTAAACAGAATAGTGGAAGGACTCGGCAGAGGAGAGCTGCTCCTGTCATGGCAGCCAAGAAGCAGACAGGGAGGGCAGGGCAGGGCAGGGCAGGGCAGGGGAGGGGAGGGGAGCTTGGGACAAGTCACCCCATGCCCACCCCTTCCCCCCAGGCCCCTCCTAACAGCCTTCCAGCTATGAATCCATCGATGGGTTAATCAGCAGATGAGGTTAGCGTCCTGTGATCCAGTTACCTTCCAAATGCCTCACCTGCAAACATAGAGGACATGGGGAACTATTTGGATCAAACCATCACAGTTGCAGAATGGAGCACTGTGCATGCCCCCTTCCCAGACACCTCAAACACAGCGTGGGTCCTGAGGGGTCCTGGTGGCTTCCTGGGACGACAGTCATCCTGGGGCTCCAGGAAGGGACAGATGGACAGTGTTGGCCAACACAGGGCCTGGTTCTTGCCAACCCAGGCCACAGGGCTTCGTCTGAGTGATGTTTCCTAAATAGAGTCCGGGGCTCCCAGGGTCCAAAGTGCCAGCATCTCTTTCTGCCCCGGGGCTGGGCCCAAGATGGGACCCTCTCCCCAGAGAGCAGGGACTGGCCGGTTCCTGAGCGCTTGAGCCTCCGAAGGTGGTTGTCAGGCAACTCCCGTGAGGAGAGGCCCAGAAGGGCTGCCCACGCCCTGCACAACAGGCCATTCAGGCACCTCAGATGCATGCTGTCCCCCCAGTGTCCTTCTTCGTAGTGAGCCTGGGGGGCACGCTGGTGGGCGTGGTCTTCGCCTTCCTGCTGTCCCTGGTGACACGCTTCACCAAGCACGTGCGCATCATCGAGCCCGGCTTCGTCTTCGTCATCTCCTACCTGTCCTACCTCACGTCCGAGATGCTGTCCCTGTCGGCCATCCTAGCGTAAGTCCCCGGGTGTGCATGGAGCCCAGAGCTTGAGCAGCAGCCCTGCAGGCAGCTGGGCAGAGGCCAGAGACTCTGGGGCACCCCCTAGAAAGCGAGTATGGGCACAGTTCATGCCCAGCTATTCATACCCAGCTGCATGGCAGGGGACATGGGGTGGACCCACACTGCCCTTCTCGAGTGCGACCTTTAGGGCACACATTCCAGCTTCCTAGTCCCTGAGCTATGTGGACATTTATTGTGTGGGTTGAGGAATTTTATTTATTTAATTTTAAATAAGGACTGAGTGTTTCTGCAGAATTGTCTGCAGCTGCAGAGCCTGCGGGGGTGGGGTGGTCGGGGCCAGAGGGTTCACATGTGATCTGTGGCCCCCACCCATCCACTCAGGCATGCAGCCCTTTGCTCAGATAGGGCTCCCTTAAGGCTGACATGGCCCGGAAGATGCCAATGGCCTGTTGGGGCATGAACAGATGCAGAGGCTAGCGCCTGACAAACAGTAGCTGTGATTCTGGGTGCTCAGCCCCAGGCAGGGGGCAGAGGGCAGCAGAGAGTGCCTAGCTCAGGACATCAGCCCAGGGAAAGCCCAGTCCACACAGTGCAGGCCTGACCAGCGAGAGGATGTCGGTCCAGGATGCGGAGCCCTGTGGCCTCGCCAGGCTGAGAGATGGCAGGGCGGGACCTTCAGAAGGGTCCAGTCCCGAGTGCTGCCCACTGAACGGCAGCCTCATGGCCTCTCACCCCCAGAATCACCTTTTGTGGCATCTGCTGCCAGAAGTATGTGAAGGCCAACATCTCAGAGCAGTCGGCCACCACGGTGCGCTACACCATGAAGATGCTAGCCAGCGGGGCAGAGACCATCATCTTCATGTTCCTGGGCATCTCCGCTGTGGACCCCCTCATCTGGACCTGGAACACGGCCTTTGTGCTGCTCACGCTGCTGTTCATCTCAGTGTACCGGACCATCGGTGAAGACTGGGACAATTCAGGGATCATGGGTTTGGGGCCCAGGGCAGTACCCCAAAGACCAGCCTGGCCAGGAACCCTGATGAGTGCCCAGGCTTCTTCGAAGATGCCCACCATCCTCGAGATGAGGGTGTCACCTGGGGGACGGGGCCATTCAGGGCATGTGGCCACAGGCACAGGGGTAGGGGCTGCAGAGCTGAGCCTCCTTCCCCACTGCAGGTGTCATCCTGCAGACCTGGATCCTGAACCGGTACCGCATGGTGCAGCTGGAGCCCATCGACCAGGTGGTGATGTGCTACGGTGGCCTGAGAGGGGCTGTGGCCTATGCCCTGGTTGTGCTTCTAGACAAGAAGAAAGTCAAGGAGAAGAACCTGTTTGTCAGCACCACGCTGATCGTGGTCTTCTTCACGGTCATCTTCCAGGTGCAGCCTGGCTGCCGGGCTCTGCAGTGGCCCCTCCCTGCCCCCAGCCCTGTGGGACCAGTTTCCAGGCTCCAGATCTGAACTGGATTTTATAATTTTAGTAACTAGGAAGGTTTTGTAGGTTTTCATGTGGCCCCACAGGGGACGTGGCCCAGTTGTCCTGAGAATTGTTCCGGGCAGTGGATGCGCAGAGGCCCCGTTAACATTTCCCACTGTCGCACTGTTCCATGGGCCTGGACAGGGCCCACTGTGCCCTTGCTGGTGGCCTGGGGGCTGGGTGGGGCTCTCCCTAGCCGTGGGCCAGCGAGGCTGTCCGTCTGTCTCCCAGGGCCTGACCATCAAGCCCCTGGTACAGTGGCTGAAGGTGAAGAGGAGCGAGCAGAAGGAGCCCAAACTCAACGAGAAGCTGCATGGCCGGGTAGAGTGGGGATGCAGTGGAGGGAGGGAGGGCACCGCCTGCCACCTGCATGCCCCCTATGTGTCCCCTGCGCTCTGGGAGGCGAAGCTGTCCTGTGACCCTCTGGACATTCCTTTTCTCCAACAGGCTTTCGACCACATCCTCTCAGCCATAGAGGACATCTCAGGACAGATCGGACACAATTACCTCAGAGATAAGTAAGTGGCCTGAGTCGTCTGGACAAAACCTAGGCCAAAATGGGTACGGCTTGTGATGCACATTGGTCTCAGCTGTTGGTTTCCTGCTCTTTCAATTGGCGACCCTGAATCACAGAGCTAATAAGGGACACAGCGCCTAGACAGGGCCATATAGATCCCATTACTGTGACCCAAGGATCTCATGACTAACTTCTGGAGGACCCTCATTCAACCGGACCAGGGCCACCAGGTGAGCTGCCAGGGTCCTGGACCGGTACTGCCACTCGGGGGACACCTGGACAGGGCTGGTGTGCCCCAGACCTGCAGGTGCACACAGGTGAAGATGCTGACACCTGCAGAGGGGCTGGTGCTGTGGACACATCAAAGACACAGATCTTGTTCTGGGGGAAAGTGATGCCCTTACACTGTGGCTACTTAATTCCCAATTGCTAAATTATGTGGGAATTAAAAATCAGGAAAATAAATACTTCCTCCCCCAAATACAAGGGTGTGTTAGCATCCATCAGCATTAAAAATTATTTTGCCCATGAAATAATCTATTTCTATTTTATTATAAAATACACTTGACACTTAAAATTATGTGACTCCAATAAGGAATTAGAGTCACACATAGAGGCCCTGGTGTGTGAGATAATTGTCCATATTCCACCAGAGGCGACAAAGTTCATGTGAAGCCCGGGCATGCTGTCTCAGAGCGGGAACCCCAGCCCTGTCCTCATGCCACCCTCTGAGACTTATGTGGTCTTTGGAAACCTCACAAAGGCGCATGAGATGATGGTTTTCTTTGCATTCTCCTGATACCGCGGTCAAAGGGAACCAGAGTCGGGGGATGGCGCAGGAGGTGTGGCCAAAGTCACCGCGGGGGTCTCAGGACAGGAAACCCAGGACAGCAGGACAGTCTTGTACTGGGTGCAGCTCCAGAGGCCTCTGTCCACTCAATCCTATGTCCAGGGCTCTGTCTGTGTGGGGCAGGAGCGCCAGGCCATGAGAGCTGACCGTGTGACCGTCTGTCCCCAGGTGGTCCAACTTTGACAGGAAGGTCCTCAGCAAGGTCCTCATGAGAAGGTCAGCCCAAAAGTCTCGAGATCGGATTCTGAATGTTTTCCACGAGCTGAACCTGAAGGATGCAATTAGCTATGTGGCTGAGGTACAGGAATGTTCCATCTGCCCCTCTGCTGGAATCAGGGCCCTGGCCCTGTGGCAGCACCCAGGGTCTAATGCCACAAGCACTGCACCTGCCCATCCCAGCTTGTCCTCTGGGCTCAAGACGTGTGGGATGGGACACAGGCATTGCACGCAGGTCACCAAAGCTCCCAGCCCACCCCCATCCCTCATCACAGAGGATGAAAAGCCACCCCCACACACACACCACTGAGACATGTCCATGTCCCCTGGGCCCTGCAGCTCTGAAACCAAGCTCAGGCTTAGGTCCAGGCTGCCCAGGTGCAGAGCATCCTCAGCCTCAGGCCTCCTCTGGGGCAGAATTCACACAGAGGCAAACCCAGCCGCCTGGACGGGGACAGGAAGGGGCTTCTGGTGGCCTCTTCTTGCTGCTTCCTGTCTCTGGGGTGCTCCTCACCTCCATGCAGGTGCCTGGACACCAGGAAGGGCCCTGAGCCTCTGCCTGAGTCCTGGGGAGGGGTTGGGGAGAGATGACCCAACCACCACGCTACATTTTGACCCAAGTCCCTCCTGGGCCTGAGGGCTGCTGGGGCCGAGGCCACTGTCCGGATCCTCAGGTGTGGATCACGTTTCCCCCGACCCCCAAGGGCCTCCGGGAGCTCGTCCTCTGGGTGCTGTGGTCTGCCCTGGCTGGGGTGAACACTGGACAGGGTGAACTCGCCTCCCCTGGGCTCCATCTCTGTCTCCTGGAGCCCATGGGTCCCTGAACACCGGGACCAGGCCTGGCCTTCCAGTCAGAGGTGCCGCCTACCAGTCCTCCTTGGTGGCCAACCAGACACTTCTTGCAGGGAGAGCGCCGTGGGTCCCTGGCCTTCATCCGCTCCCCGAGCACTGACAACATGGTCAATGTGGACTTCAGCACACCACGGCCATCCACTGTGGAGGCCTCAGTCTCCTACCTCCTGTACGTGTCCCCAAAGCCACCCCTTGCCCATACCCCTTTTCCTTGTGCCCTGACCACCTCCTCCTGCAGGCCCTAAACGGGCGCTGGGGGTGGGACAGGGTGGAGAAAGGGTCCAGAAAGAGGGCGGGCACTGGCACCATACAGATGAACCTTTTGGAACAAGCAGCAAGGTCTCGTTCTTGTGAGGCACACGCAGGGGCAGTGGAGTAGGGCCAGCAGATGCAGGGGCCTGCGGCCTGACCATGTGTCACGGCCAGCAGACTGAAGTCCTGGACCAGGACAGGCCACCAAGGCAGGTCCTAGACTTCCATATGCTGGCCTGGCAGCTGATGGCCAGCTCTGGCCAGTCGCTGATGCAGGTCTGAGGCTGGGGAAAGCAGTGGGGAGGTGCTGCTGGGGTCCTAGGCAGGAATTTGGAGGGTGACTGGGAGGCACCTTAAACAGGAGGTGAGGAGGGTCCAATGGGGCCAGTCAAGTAAAGCTCCATACAGAGGAGCTAGGCAGGGCTCCAGGGGCCCAGGCGTCCAGGGGTCCAGGCCCAGTTAGGGTGAGGGACAGCAGCAATCCCCCAGCTCAGCTCCTGGCTCAGCATCTGACTGTGCAGGAGGGAGAACGTGAGTGCTGTGTGCCTGGACATGCAGTCCCTGGAGCAGCGTCGAAGGAGCATCCGTGACACAGAGGACATGGTCACCCACCACACGCTGCAGCAGTACCTGTACAAGCCGAGGCAGGAGGTAGGCTCAAGGTTGCACAGTCCCTCCCCTCTGCTGGGGTCCTCCTGTCCTCCAGACACAGGGGTCTGGGCTGCTTCTCCTGACCACCAGCCTGCCCTGTCACCCCTTCCCAGTACAAGCACATCTACAGCCGGCACAAGCTGACACCTAACGAGGCTGAGAAGCAGGACAAGGAGATCTTCCACAGGACCATGCGCAAGCGCCTGGAGTCCTTTAAGTCGGCTAAGCTGGGCATGAACCAGAACAAGAAGGCAGCCAAGCTGTACAAGAGGGAGCGTGCACAGAAGCGGGTGAGGGGCTGTGTAGGCAGAGCGAGGGGAGCAGAGTTAGGCAGGGTCAGAGGGGCGGGTGTGGGCTGGGCCTGAACGTGGGTGTATCTGTAAATGGCTGCACTTGTCCACAGAGGAACAGCAGCATCCCCAATGGGAAGCTGCCCATGGAGAGCCTGGCGCACAACTTCGCCATCAAGGAGAAAGGTAGGGTGTGGTGCGTGGGTCACAGGGCCAAGCCCTTTCCTCCTATCCTCCCTGGCCTAGCCACAAGGCGGCACCCTCCCCATCTCTTTCCCTTGCCCCTCGCACAGTGGAGCCAGGGGAACAGCAGGGGTGATTCTGCCTCCGCCCAGCCCACCCTAGTCCCTGGTCCCTGGGCTGCCCTGGCACTGCTGGGACAGCGCCACAATGACAACCCTCGGGCCACACGCGAGCTACCAAGGACCTGGGTCACTCTAGCCCCAGCCCAGTTCCCTCCTCTTGTTCCCTACCCCAAAGAGTTTGAACTTTTGGATGCCGAGGAGGCCCCAGACTATGAAGTTGAGGAGACCAGTGGGGGCATCGAGTTTCTGGCCAACGTCACAAAGGACACAGCCTCAGACTCCCCAGCAGGTGAGGGAGGCTGGGGAATGGGGGCTCCCTCAGTGCCTAAAGAGCCCCGGCCGGGTGCTGCTTCCTCCACCCTGTCAGCCTTCCCCAGGGCAGGTGGCTCCGCAGGCCAGGACTCTGCGCTCAAGGACAGGGAAGGAACGGGGTGCAGGCTGAAAGGCACTGGACCGGCAGGGCAGGTCCTGACCTCTGGTGGTAGTCACAGGAGTTGCCATCAGCCTGGACAGTGTGTTCCTTGTCCTGCCGGGGTTCCCGAGAGGCTAATGAGCACTGACCTCTTTCCTAGGAATTGAGAACCCTGTGTTCTCCCTGGATGAGCACCTGGACCCCAGCATCCTCGCCAGGGTGCCACCCTGGCTGTCCCCCGGGGAGACTGTGGTGCCCTCCCAGAGGGCTCGTGTGCAGATCCCCCAGTCTCCCAGCAACTTCCGCCGCCTGGCACCCTTCCGCCTCAGCAACAAGTCAGTGGACTCCTTCCTGCTGGCCGACAGCGAGGAGCGGCCCCACATCCTCCCTGAGTCCACACACATGTAACTGGTGCCCCACCCCTAACGCCTGTTCTCTCTGATGCTTCTTCCAGGGCTCTCCTGGACCCACACTCTCCAGCTCTCTCCAGTAGTTCTTCCTCCTCTAGATCCCAGCTTCCATCGGCTGCAGACTTCTTAGGGGATGCTGACAAACCAGTCTGTCTTTGCTTCTGCTTAGGACACAGGGATCCAGAGGCCATGAGGGCTTGTGTTTGCAGGTTGTCCTACTGAGAATTCACTTTCGGACTGTCAGCTGCATCACAGGGGCGTCTGTGGTCGGCCTGAATCTCACTCACTCCGCCCAGGAGCAAGGAGCAGGAAGGGGCCCTGGAAGGATCCAGGAGCAGGGGAACGCCCAGGACAGAGGCAGTGGGTCTTTTCTACCTCGTAGAGGCAGGGTGCGGGAAAGGTGCGGGAAGTCTCTGCCCATAAGCTGGCAGCAGCACCCTTTCTGGGGCTCCTGCAGAGCCCAACCCTGGAGGAGGTGAGAAGCCCGAAGAGCCCTCTAGCGGCAGGGTCTTAGTTATTCCAGGTTTTCCTTTTGAGTGCTCCAGGCAGGTGAAAGCGTTGTAGATGGGTGGGTCTGGCCCGCCTCAGGATTCAAGCCCGTTTCAAACGGAGGGAGTTTTTCTGCCTGGTGGACGCTGGCAGAGGCCGTGGGCCGTAGGCCCTTCACTGAGGCACTCCCTGGGCAGGGCCACTAGGACTTGGGGACCGTGCAGTCGGGTGCTCACTGCTGTCCTTCCGCCTGTCCCTGCTCTTCCTCTGGATCCGGCGTGCCCCTCCCCCGTGTCCTCTGTCCTTGGAGCGGGTGCGGCGTGCGCAGAGGGGTGGGCGCAGTCTCGGGCTGGCCTGGAGCGCGTCGCGGGGCACTGCAGGTATCCCCTCGTCCTGGACCCTGCGGTGCCTCGGCCTCACACCCTGTACCCCACAGGTGACACCGGCTCCGACACGCCACTGACCAGACCCTCGTCCCCGCGCCGGGGCCCGCCCGCTGTCCTGCAGCCCCCGCACCCAGCGATGTCACCACCCGCGAGCCCCGCCCAGTCCTCCCGCATGCCGGGGCCAGGGGCGCATGCGCGATCGGCGGCGGCGCGGCGCGTGCACAGCCGGCGCTCGTTTCAGCGGCCGCGTGCGCGCCGCCGCCCAGAACTGCGCAAATTGGCGTCGCTGCAGCCGCCCGGCCCAGCCGAGCTGCCGCCGCTGGCGCTAGAGCAGGAAGAGACGCCGCTGTGATCTGGAGGCCGTGCCAGGCGGAGCCATACCGACTGGGGACCCGGCGGCCAGGCGGACCAGGCTCCCGTCCCTGTCGGGCCACCGGGTCGCTAGCTTGTCCGGAGCCATCCGTCCTTGCGCACCTTTCGGTCTCGAGCGGTGGCCCGCGAGGCGGGGACATGGGCTCCGAGACACATCTGGCCCGTCACTACCATTGCTGGTTCTGTGATGCCCGTCGGCCTCTGGCTGGTGGCATCTGTTGCGTTGGTATCTCAGCTCCGACGGCCCAGCCTCGTCGTCCCTTGTCCGGGCCCTGGGCTTGCTCTCTGCAGACAAGGTCTCGACCGAGCTGACCCTACTGGCGTCGAGGGCCGACAGCTAGGCTGGACCACGGCTAGAGAGAGATCCCGAGGCAGCCTTGTCGGGAGCCACTGTGGGCTGCCCTGGGCCACCATGATCCCCACGGGGAAGGCCCAGGGCGGGGAGGAACCTGGGGCCTGAGCCTCCAAGGAGAGCATGGCCAAGCGACCTGTGCTTGTCCTGGACCTCCTCCCACTGTGCCCGGGACTCAGGCATGTGGCTTGGACAGCCCTACCGCTAGAGCTGTGAAAGGTGGGTCACCCCCAAGCCTCAAAACCCACGCTGAAGGTTGCCAAGGCAGCGCTCTCCTGCACCCATGTCATTGAGGAAGACCAGAGGGGCTGAAAGGGAGCAAGGGCCCTCCACGCTTTTCGAAAACCACTCCCAGCTCTGCTCAGGAAAACTGCTGCCACCTCAGGGTTGAGGCTGACAGCTCATTCTCAGGGGTCAGAGGGGTCGGCAGCACTTGGTGTTAATGCCACACAGTGAGTCCCAGACAGAAAAAGCACATGCTTTCCCCTTCACGACTTCACTGTTTAAAGGAACTAGTGAAAGCAGTCTGTTCAACACAAAAGGCCCTGGCTTCTGCCTCAGAGCTGCTCCTCCGACTGGAACCCATCTGCTGACACTGACATACAGGACCTCTGGTTTCCTGGCCCTGCTTTCCTTGCTTATAGATGAGACCAAGGCCAGCTGCAGTGCAACACAGCCAGCTGGTGCAACTCAGGAGCCTTACCTGGGGTGCTCTACAGCCAAGTGGCTTGCCTGCTCACACTGGGAGCTGCGTTAACCTGCCTAGGCCATGCATGAGACGTAGGGTCCAATTCCCACTGCAGGATCAGAAGCTGGGTCTGGGACAGTGGTTCAGGCAGCTCCTGGTTGCGCACACTGAGATACCAAAGCCAGCCGCCAGGCAGCAAATCTCAGACAGATGCCCCTTGATGCTCCATGCTGGTGTCTCTGAAGGGGCAGCCTCGTCTGGGCGGGTGTGAACTCCGAAGCTGGACACAGCTGCGGTGGAACCAGAGTTCAGACTAGAAAGCATTGCTCCCGGGAATCTACATTGCCCTCAGAGGGCAGTGTGGCCATTTCAGACAGGAGAACCCTGCTATTACTGTCACTTGTAAAACAGAACGTAAACAGTCTATGAATGTATTTCCTTAAGGAAGCCGTTGTAAAAATTTTTATTAGGAGGTTATCTATTTATGTAATACTGAACTTTGGCCTACTTTGTGGTACTGTAATGTACACAATTTAGAAAATTGCTATTTCTCTTCTGTAGTCTTCCTGAAAATAATTGTTACAGTGTTCATTGTACTGTATATATCACTCATCTATTACGAAAGGAAATTTAAAGAATTTCGTCCAATCAAATTGAGGTGGGTTTTATGAGTGATGAGCTGAGAGTGTAACTGGCCAAACCCTGGATTCTCATCACAAGTGATATGCCTTAAGGTCCCTCCGGACCCATGTGCCAGTGCCTGCACAGGGAGCCCATTACAGCCTCCAACACAGACTGCGTGACCATTTTTTTTTTTTTTTTTTTTTGTATTGGGAATTGAACTCAGGGCCTCCCACTTACCAGGCCGGTGCTGTGCTGCTGAGCTACATCCCAGGTCCAATTGACCAATTCTGTTAAAACATTTCAAGGCATTTTGGATGAAAACTTTGTAAATGAGAAACCCAAGATATAAGGATCAGTCTCCTGTAGGCAGGCGTCACTCTGTACTGAACTTAACGTTGACACAAACGTATTCCACGTTGACACAAACGTGTCCCACGCCGTCCGTGAGGAAGTCACCGGGCACAGCTGTGACGTGCTGGGCACAGTGGGTGCCACTGGTACAGATGGAGAAAGGTCAGCGCTACCTTGGAGCGAGCTGGGCAGTGACCAGGATGGGTGGTAGGGCAGCACCCACCAAGCCTGCATCCAGATAGATAAGGGGGCCTTGGCAGGTCGAGATGAGGATGTGGGGTAGCCAGGGGCTCTGAGCTGCCTCTCTGTGCCGGTGGAACCTCCAACAGGTCAGAAGTTAGGTCTACGTGGCAGAAATTATTGTTTACAATGCTTATGTTAAAATTGCACATCAGAGTCCCCAAACTGTTCATAAGAGGAGTCTAACTAGTGAATTCACAGTCATCTCAAAGCAATGAACCAGAATGTAACAACCCCAGTAGGAGGCTCACAAGGTCAGTCGTCCCGGAGGCCCGGGGATGAGAGCGATCCTCTGGTCTCTTCCAGCTCCACTGGCTGCTGGCATCTCAGGCATCTCAGACACTTCCCTCTAACTCTCTCTATGACCTGCATCCCCTCCCACTGTGTCCCCACATGCTGCAGTCATACCTGCTCTGATCCCATTTCTGAATAAGGTCCAGAGGTTAAGATCTCAGGCCTCTTTTCAGGGTGGGGGGTGCGATTTGGCCTACGGAGAAGTGGTGAGTAGTGGTAGCTGTTTCTCCACCTCCCTTTGGCTCTGTCTGCCGGTCCAGTCCACGTAGGGCAGCCATGGGGAGGCACCTTACCCACCATTGAGAACTGTGTCAGCAGAGGAAGGATGGAGGGCAGGGACACTGGGGTCCCTTTCTCCACATTCTCTGGAACTCACTGGATGGGACTGAGACCAAGGAACTCTTCTGCTGGCCTAGGGAGGAGGAACTGAGCCATGGAACTGGGGGCTGCAGGCAGCAAGGGCTACAATGCTTCCAGACCAGGCTTCTGGACAAGAACCCTTTACATGGCTTCTCCGGCAGCAGCTGCCTGGCCATGCTGTGCAGGAAGCAAACTCCAGCCTTCCTTGTGGGATGGGCCTGCCCAGGCCTGCACAGCAGTGCCCCCTCCTGAGCAGCTCGGAGGTGACCTAGCCCAGGGCTCTGCCAGGAAGTAGACAGTGCCCTTCCCACGGCTGCCAGCACATCTTGCCTCCAAATGTGCTCCAGTCTGGCCAGAGCCAGCACTCAGTCCTCATGGGCCCACAGTGACCATGGCCTACAACAGAGCACACAGGAGCAGAAGCCACAGGGAACGCTGCTGTCACCTGGATGTCCACACTGGGCCCTCCTTCCTGAGGTCTCCTGCAAGGAGGTTTGTACTGTACAGTAACTAATGATGGCTGGCATGGTGGGTTCCAGATCCCTCAAGTCACACCCACTGCAGGCTGACAGAGAGGACAAACAAGCAGCAGCTGGATGTCACCCGGGTGGCTCTGTCTCTTCTGAGACTCCTGGATCACTCTCCAATTTGCACTTAATTCCAGTCTGAGACAAAAGCCTATTAGTGAATTTTCCTTAGCTTGTGAGGATGAAATAAAAGAAGAACATCAACTCTGCCATCTCAAAGAGGGAGAGAAAACGTGACACTCATCCACACATGCTAAGTGGCCACATGGTATGCAGCCCACACCGCCCGTGGAAGATGTCCCGCAGCATCTGTCCTGCCACTCTCTCCACCTCTCACCTACTTGGGATCCAGAGGACGGGGTGACCCTTTGTGTGCACAGGGAGCCAGGGCAAAGGGACACCAGCTATGTCTTTCCTCTCATGGAGCTGCAGCACTGCTCTGTTGAACAGGCATGCAGAGTCTACAAGGACCCAGGGGTCACTGCTCATTCTGGGTGCCATTCTCTTAAGCAGCTTAAAGATTACTGAGCAGGACATGGTAGCGCACACCTGTAGTTCTCATTACTCAGGAGGCTGAGGCAGGCAAGACTGCAAGATCAAGGCCAGTCTGGGCAATTTTGTCTCAAAAGGGCTGGAGATGTAGGTCCATGGTAGAGCACTTGCCTAGCATGCACGATGCCCTAGGTTTAATCCACAGCACCACCGAAAACAACAAAAAAAGTTAAAGATAAATGAAAAATGATGCTACCATTGAAGGCAGATGCTATAGAGGCAAGGCTAAGTTAGAGAAGAATTATTTTAGGTATTGTGCATCACAAATAAGCATGACATACACATCTTGAAACATATTCCCAATATTCATTTCATATCCATTTCTACTGACATGCTCCTGGCGCTGCTCATCCTGGTGTCTGACACAGCTGGCACTACCCTGTGGGGCTCTGTTCACCTGGGTAGGCTCCCTGCATCCAGCAGGTGAGCTGTTCCTCTCTGATATGGACCAAGGTGCTGGCCTAGGGGCAGTCAGAAAAGCCAGGGTGGAACTGGGCCCAGCGACAGCAGCTTCTGAGAATGGAATGTCATCACTAGGCCGAAACCACCTGGCTTTTGCTTCTTTTCATCAGGTGGCAAAGGTCCTGCGTGTGTGTGCTGGGCAGATCAAGGCCCATGATGGAAGTAAGGGACACCCATTTCCCACAAGTGACTGAGAGGCTTTCCACAAAGATGTCCTCACGAAGCACGCTTACAGGAGGGTGGAAAATCCACAGAATCAGGCACCCAGAAGCCACCCCACGGCCCTCACCCACACACACTTGGGCACCTGAAAGGACAGGCAGGTTGTAGCTAAGACTACCAAAGGTGGCCCTGGAGAGGGACATCCACTTTAATACACTTCTGAAAGCAGGGACATGAAGCCACAGAGGACCACACACGAGCAGATGGCTGGCTACTTGAGGAGCTTCGCCACATTCAGACTGGGCACAACAATCTCCCTGAAGAGGGGCGCGTAGTCGGGGTTCGCCGGCGTGGGGCCCTGGTCCAGGGACTCGATGATGGTCTGCTTCATGTCCCGGCTGGCATCCCCGCGCATGGCTAGCAGGGCGCCGATGTGGTCATCCCTGTGGCAGAGGGACACATGCCATCAGCCCCCCCAGACACTCCGGCCTGATCCCCACAGAGCAGAACCCTGGGAGGTGCTGTGGATGTGCAGGCAAAAGGAACCATTTTCCTGGTTTTCTTACTGGGGCCTTTTCTCTACCCACCACCGCACAAGGCTTTAGACACTGCTCTGAGAATCCCTGGGTTCAAAGATGGCCCCTGCGGGGGTGACCCAGAGGGCTCTAAAGCTCACGCTTCCCCTCAGCAGAGATGAAGCAGCAAGGAGTGGGTTCAGACTGAGCTTGGCCATGCTCGTCCTTCAAGGAGGGGTAGAAGCCTGGGATAGAGTCACAAAGGCCAGGCCAAGCAAAGCCAAGCACTGTGGGCAGTGAGACAAAAGCGGCCCCTTCCCTCAGCCCAACATCAGGGACCCCAAGGTTACGAACATGGAAGGGTGTCCTGGCCATGCACGGCATATGGACTCCCTTCCTTAGGTCCTACAAGCATTGCAGGACAGAGCTTCCTAGGACCACCTGTCCAGGCTGCCCCCAGACCCCAACCCTCCCCTCCAAACTCACCACGGCCCACATGGCAGCTAGACTATGCCCCAGACACCTTTCCACTCAGACAGGTCTGCACGCACAGGAGGGCAGGCAGGACACTGCACAGAAGCCACACTGCCACCCTCACCTCCACGGCCATGGCCACCCTCTACCACACACTTAGCTCTTTCTAACTGGCTGGCAAGCGCACGAGGAAGATGTGCAGTGATTACCTGATGTCTGGATATTTGCTGACCAGAGTTGAAACCTCTAGGTAGAGTAGGGAAGGGTCTGTTAGCTTAATAACCTCTGCCACAGCGACAATCGTGTCACAGTACCCATCCACGTCTTCGCCAAACCCCTGGAAAACAGCAGAGGGGCAGCCTGCGGCTCTATTGCCTAGAGCAGGAGGATGGCTTCATCCTGACTCCCCAGTCCCCTTTCTGGCCAGTGCCCTGATTTTCTTGTGGACACCAAGACTCTGGAAGGGGGGCTACTCTAGGGCACGGCCTGACCCAGCCTTCCAATGGGCTTGGGCACCTGAAGTGAGGACCACTGGGCACAGCAGAGTGGGCCCTGGAGTCAGGTCACTGGGTAGCAACCAGGATCTCAGAACATAAGAGACAAGGGCAGAGAGTGGATAGGAAGGCAGGTATTGTGCCACAAAGCCATGGGCTGCTGCTAGAGAAATCAGAAGCCACTGCCAACAGCATGAGCCTCTTGGTAATGCACGTGTCATCCTCGGGGCCAGGTGGGCTCTGGACCCAGACCGTCCCTGACAGAGAACTAATCCTGACAGAGAACTAATCGGCTGCTGCTTCCTCCTGTGACTGGTTCCCCGCCCACCGACCTGCACATCCCAGGGTGGAAACCAAAACCCGGCCGTGCGACTACAGGATTCTGTGTCCACACAATTAGCCCTGGTGCCCTTAGCACGCCTGCAACTCACAGATGCCAGCTTCCGGAACAGGAAGCGCAGCTGCTCTGCCTCCCGGACCATCTTCTCAGCACCTTCCTTGCGCTCCTCAGGGCTCCGGAAAGAGATGCGCTTCTGCATGACAGCCCGTAGGTACTCCACTACCACGCGCCGGTGCGCCTCGGCCGTCATCCTCTGGGGAGAAACACATTCAGCTGCAGCTGTGCCGCCCTGGTGGGTGAGGATGGGCCCAATAATCCCAGTCTGAGGTGAGCAGCTGGACCACAGTGTTTCCATCAACACGGTGGGGGATTTTAGAGTGACTCTATTAAGTACCTTTGAGATGTCACTGTGAGCTTTTGGCTGCTCCCCACAACCCAGCAGGAAGGGTACCGGACACTGGCTGGGGATCCTGTGCTGATGTCTCCATTCTAGGCAGCAACAGAACTAAGTGTCCAGTGGAAGCTCACTTCCAACATCGCCTGAGTTGTTATAGGGGTGAAGTCACCCTGGGACGAGCCTCCAGCTGGCCCGAGTGACAGCCCTGTTGGGGCTGCTGACACTCCTGAGGTAGTTCTGTATCTCCTCTCCACCATCCCTGGGCATCTCAGACCACAGCCAGGCAAAGGTTCAGTGGGTGAACAGCCTGGTCCAGCCACCCGGCCTCATGGCCTGTGGGGCTCCCAGGCTCCCATGGGGAGCCCTCAAAGCAGCACCTTGCCCACCATGGGATGCAGATCTTGAGGAAGAGGAGCCAGGGAAGGTCCAGCAAGGAGGCAAACAAGGAGAGGAAACCCCTGGGCATGGGATGGCAAGGGGAAAAAGTGGAATTCATGGCAGGTAAACAAGCCAGTCGGAAGGGCTGGGCTCCCCCGACAGTTTGAGAGATCTCAACTATGCACGCACTGTGACAAGAACAGCAGCACATCAGCTCTTCCTACTGGTACCAAGCGGACCCACACACACCACCAGGCCTAAGGGTACACGTCCCACCACAGCGAGGGGACCTGAGAGGCCTTAGATATGGCAGAGGACACTAGCCCACAGCTAGAAAGCTGTGGACCGCACATAGAGCACTGGTGCGGGCAAGGGCAAAGGCCAAGGCCGCCTCAGGAGGTGGACACTGTCCCTAGAGGACCTCCTCCAGCATGGGCACGGCGGGAGGTCACAAATGCACAGAGACAGTGCCACAACAAACTCCATGTCAGCAAGTGGCACCTGTGTATCATGCTGGCACAAGACACCACACTCCAACATGGAGTGGTAGCTGCCCAGCCCAAGGCTGTCAGACAGTGACTAAGACCAACATACCAATACTTCAAAGGTTTCTTAAGAAAACCAAAAAGGGTTAACCATAGAAGAAAAGATACATTTAAGTACATTAAAAGTAAGGGCAGCTTTTCTCAAAAGAAACCATGAAGAGAAGTAGAAACTACTAATCTCCTCAGACTGCTTGACTCAGCCCACAGTGGGGGTCACACTGCACAGATTTACCCTCTGGTTCCAGAGGCAAACTTCAAGGACAGGTTGAGTGGGCTGGTTCCTCCGGGGCCTCTCCCCAGGCTGTCCTCCCAACTGCAACCTCGTCCTCACCCTCTAAGGACTCCTAAGGCCTGAAGCCTCCTCTCCCAATGGACGGGCCTCCTCACTGCTTTAGGAACACTGCCTCCCAGCACAGCCCCATTCTAGGAACAGGGGCCTGAGCTTCAACATTCTGAAGGAGACACAATTCAGCCACTCCCAGAAACAGACACAGAAGGGAAGAGGGCCAAAACACACACGGCCAGGCAGAAACTCATTTCAGAGCACAAACAAAAATCCTACAAATGAATCACAACTTTCAGATAGCCTGAACTGTGACAACACCTCACAAAAGAATTCCAAACGACCAATCAAATAGGGTGCTGGGCCCCATTAATAATGAGGGAGGTGCCCATTTAAATCATAGCAAGAGGCCTCCGGACACCACCAGTGACCACAAACAAGACACAGTGACTTGCTGCTGCCCAGAGCAGGCTCCATGCCTGGACACAGGCAGCATCTCCTGGCACTGCTGCAGTCCTGTGCCCGAGAGGGCCTTGCTGGGACACCCTGGGTGCATCCAGCACCATAGCGAGGAGGGGATGCAGAGATGCCCCGGGACCCCTTCCGCTGGTTGGACAGAATCATCTCACTGTATAAAGCTTGAAAACAGACACGACTACATTGTGTGCGTGTGTGTGTGTGTAGCATCCAGACCCTTTCACACTCTAGGCAAGCACTCTTTGCTGAGCCGCATCCCACCCACACACTCTTCTTAGAGAACACACAGGTAAACAATCACAACAAAAGGTGAGCGAACTCCTGTCCCAGAAGCCAGGACCTGGGGGAGGCAGGTACTGACCACACTGCAATCTCGATCCAGGTGCTGGTGACATGGGTGTCAGCTGAGAGTTACTCGTGATGATGACGGTCTCTGGTGCACTCACAAGAGAGCCGATCACAAGTGACCAGAGAGCACGCTGTTTGTGCTGGGAATGACAAGGAACCAGCCAGAGACATACGAAGAGTACCGACCGGAGAAGAAAGAGAAAGGCAGAGCGTCCTGAGACAGGACGAGCTGCATCCATCCACACCAAAGGAAACATCGCAGTTCCAGGGAGATTCTGCCAGGCTTCCCAGTGTAAACACCCTCCCAGACACAGCACAGGCAGACCTCCTCAGTCAGCTGTAAGGCCACTGCAACTTCAGTTACGAGCCCCAAGAAAAACCAAGACAGAAACCAGAAAGGGCACTGGACAACTAAACCCAGCAAGGTGTGAGTAGAGAGCCATCACCACCAAACTCAGAGCCACAGCCACAGCTTGAGGGACCCTGGCCAGTTCAAGGACAAAGAACTGCCACCATCTCTGCAGGTGCAGAAACAGAACTTAGCAAAGCAAAACCAGCGCGTGGCTCAATGTAAACCGAGCCTCTCACACCGGGCCTAGAAAGCGACGAGGAGGGCTCTCCACAACCTAAGGAATTGTGCTCACCAAAGCCTCGCAGCAAGCACCTGCTGTATGCCAAATGACAGGAAGCGACGTGAAGAGCAGGCAGCACCGAACACTTGGTGGCCCCTCATTTCGACTTAGGGTCCAGCAGATGTCTCTGCCCAGTATTTAAGTGGCAGAAGCTTCTGGACCCTCCATCATCCGGCGGTATTACATGAAAAGTAACAGGGCCTTGCTGAGTTCACTTCCAGCCAAGGCCACCTTGACTCCAACCAACTCTTCCCCCTCTGAGCTAAGCATTTGTTCTCTTCAGTAAAGAAATGCCGGTGGCCCTGCCTGTGACCCTTGGTATCGGCAGGCGTCCTGAGCCTGCCCGGCTCCCCTCCCTCCCTCCCTCCCTCCCTCCCTGTGATGCGTGAGCACTGGGTGTCCTTGCTGCCTTCGGTCTTTGCTGCCCAGAGCAGCGTGGATCAGCCCAAGACCCAGCTCCTTCTCTCAAGTCTGTGCTTCCGCTCTCTTCTTGTCTTTCTCAGCTTGTGTCACACTGTCTCACAGGAGACTGAGACCCACGGCAGGGGTCATCGACAATGTTCCCTGGCAGGAGTTTGTATCTGCCCGCATTTTCACAGGAAATAAACATGGACTGCACAAAGTACGGGCCACCTCAGAGGGGCACCCTTGCCAGCATGTGACGTGCCTTTGGGAGGAAGCTGCAGGACCCCAAAATGCCACATGACCACTACTTGCTGTGCCGCGCCATCTCACTCCTTGCAGAAGGCTGTGGGTTGGCTCTGGCCTCCACATCCCAACACACGCTGCGCTGACAGCAGAAACCATCCCTCCAGCGGGGGATGCCCAGCGCAAGTGCCCCACAGCATGTATGCAGGACATTTTCCACTCCACATTCAGGCAGGGAGGGAATCTGAAGGTGACCAAAGCAGAATGCAACACACGTGTATGCAAACACACACGTATACACCGGAATGCATACACATGAACACAAACATACAAGTATGTGTACAGACACAGGGGCACAATGCACATGCGCAAACACAATACATGCATACAAATCTACATGGATGTATAAATACTCCAGCACATACAACATGTGCACTTGTACATAACATACACTTAGTACCCCATGTACACAGCACACACATGTGCACACAATACATGCACAGGCATTGCACATGCACACAATACACATGGACACACAACATACCATATATATACACACAAACACATGCGCATTGCACACAATATACTCCTGTCCACATACAGCACATACGATACATGCAATGTACCCACACACCATTCATGTACATACAGCCTCTCTCTGGGCTCAAGGCCCTCCTGGGACCCAGGCAGAGGACAGATGTGACTCCACTACTAGGTGACAGCAGCCCCAGGGATTCTGCTTCCCTCAAGGTTACTCCCAGGGCCACTTCCTCTGAAGGCCCTCTGTAGCATGGGCCTAGCCCACAGGTACAGGTAGGTGGCTCATCCACATGGGGCAGTGAACACTAGACCTGCATCAGAAGCTGACACTTCAAAGGGTCTTGGATGGCCTGGGGTGGGAGAGGTGGTGACACTGGAGAGAGTATGCTGGCCCTGCTCACAAGCTGTTGAGTGGCACCTGAGGCCTCATGTCCCGGTGTCACTGAGGACCCACCAGCTGAGCCTAGACGCTGGCTCATCAGAACTGTCTGCATCTATGCTTTGGCTGAGGACTAGAGTTACAAGAACCTGGGGCTGTCTCTGCACCAGCTGCAAATACATCAAGGCCTGGAACACTTTGGCCAGAAGTTTGCTTTCACCATCCTAATAACTGGCCAGAGGCAGGGGCTGGTCCCAATGCCCCTCCATCTCTGACAGAAGCCTCCTGATGCCGTGAGTGGCCAAATTAGCTCATTCGATTTAAAGTGCCTTTCAGTGGCAAAGAACTAGAAGATCTTCCTTTAAAAATCAGGAACTGGACAAGGAAAAAGCACAAAAGGTGGAAGGATGAAGCTGGCATGCAACATCATAGGTGCAACAACTGCCCACATACAGCTCACAAAGGGGCTCAGGGACAGAGGGCTGTGGTCAATGAGGAAACTGCACAAAGTGCTGGGTGTGAGGCAGATCTCTCAAACCACTTCCCCCTGTAAACCAGAAACCAGTGGTCAGAAGCTAATCCTGAAAAGTAATACTAACACCAACAACCAAGGTGCTCAAGGCCTGGACAAAGAACAGTACAGATGTGGGGACACCACAATAGCCAGCCAAGAGTTCCCGTCCCCAGATGGTGTAGGCTCTGCATGCAGCAGGGTGATATGATATGTCCTTCCCTCTACTGGCAGCAGACTCCTGGGTGCCCACCGGGCCTGCACTACACAGCCAGGGACACTGGCCTTGGCCAGGAGCATGCTGGAGCATCTGAGAGGAGCTGCTGTTTCTCCTCACTTGCTTTTCTGGGGGTCTCTGGTGCCACCAACGTCCCTCACCCACAGAAGTCCCAGGTCTGTGGCCTGTCCTCCTCCACCCTCAGTGGAGGCTGAGTAGGTTCTGCGAAGGGCTGGAGAACACAATTGCTTCACCCAGGAGCCCCTGCCTCCTCTCTCCCATCACCAGACCACATGACACCAACACCACCTGCCTCCCCTGGGTCAGTTAGAACCACCCATGAGCTAAGCTGACAGTGAGTTCTAATGCAGATGTGAGGGAGGCTGCAGTGTGCTGTGCCTTACCTTTTTATACGGCCTTTTAATTTTGGCAAAATCATTGAAATAGTCTTCCACAGTGACACAGATGGTGTCCACAGCATTTGACCCTATCAGCCACTTCTTTGTCATTAGTTCGTTCAGATGTTGCTGAAAAGCACAGACAGGTCACAGAAATCACCACCTTGAGTGACACTATGCACATGAAACACAGATTCATACTACATACAACCTTTGTGATGAGCTTCACAAAGTAACAGGTCAGACATGCAAATAATTGTGCATGTATGCATTTTACCTTTAAAGGCAACATATATTTATTAAATATGGATACTCCATAATGTATTTACTCAGTTCTTTACTGATGGACATTTAAATATTTTTCATATTTTGCAATTTTAAATAGTACTCCAGTAAATTTGTGTATTTTTGCAAGGGAAATTAAAGTGGAACTCCTCAGTCAAAAAGTATACTAATTAGAACTCTGATAACTGTATTTCCAAACTGCCCTACAAAACTGTATCAATTCACCTCTACACAGAACACAAGAACACACGTTTTCTCTTGTGCCTTCAATATCTATTGGTGTCTGCTTTTAATTCTTGGCACATGCTAGGCAGCAAATAACTTTCAGTTTTAATTTCTGTTTCTTCAACAATCAATAAGACTGGGCTCCCTGTTTTGTATTCACGACTCTGGCATTTCTTTTTCCATGAAGAGGTCATTTATACATTTTGTTTTGGTACTGTCATTTTTACAAATTTAAAAATAATTCCAGGGCCAGGGATTTAGCTCAGTGGTTCCACTGCCTGCCTCGCAAGCTAAGGCCCCGAGTTTGATCCCCGGTACCAAAAATAAAAAAAAATTAAATAAAAATAATCCCCAAAGCAAATACTTCCTTCTTTTTTTTTTTTTAGGCCATTTTTTGAGAAAGTTTCAGGTACCTAACCTGTTCAGCACTGGACTCTTGTGAACACATGGACACTTGTGAGCCACAGCAAATGACCAAAATGACCCATTTCCAAAAGAACTGAAAGAAATGAGCCCTACTTGTTCATGAATGTTACTCTTCCATACAAGCATAAGGGATTGTCTGTACATGTGTGTGTGTTACATCATGGGATGTTACGGTTCCATATAACCATAAGGGATCCATGTTTGTACATGTGTGTGCATGTTGCATCATGGTACACTACTCCTTCATATAAGCATAAGGAATCCTTGTCTGTACATGTATATGTGTGTATTGTGTCTTTGTCCAATAGGGAGGCTGTCCAGGTGGTAGCGTGTGGGTTCCTCAACTGTACTTTGTGACGAGTTTCTACATACTTGCTCTATGTGGTAACCTACACCATGGCTGAATGTCTGATATTTACTGGGAGTCTCTACTGAGTTGTGCCTAGGGGCCTGGTATAATATGAAGCAGACAGAGGCCCTCTGCCTCTTGCTTCATATGGACACAGAGTACAGCTTAACTCATGCACAGCACCCACAGGCAGTACAGAGAGCCCTGGGCTCAGCCCTCAGGGGAAGAAGCCAGGCCCACCTCTAGGTCCAAGAAGACCTCCTCCAGCAGGCTGCTGCAGCCTTCCTTGGCAATGGTGTCTAGAATCCCATCCATACTTGGCTGGCTCAGACACATGCCTTCCTCTGCTTCATTTTTTAAGTACTTCTTCTTCAAACTGATGATTGATTCTCTGCAAGGAAACATCCTGAGTCAGGGGAGCAGCCTCATGGGTGCTGGCATTTGCCTCCTGCCCCACGAGCGTACTTAAAGGTCTGGCAGTTATTGATGATGGCGATCATGTACTGCACGTAGCAGTGCGGGTGCTGCCGGTTCCGCAGGTGCTCCTCTTTGTACAGCTGGGCCTCGTCTCTGTACCTGGGGACCATACATGTGTCAGTGGGGGGCACCATGCCTTCCCAGTGCCATGCTGACGTCAGCCTGACAGGGAGCCCACACTGCCACAACCAGACATATCTCTAAACATAAAGCATACTCATGAGTGGGCCACACTAACTGGAGAACAGAGAAGTTGACTGTTTTTCTGTGGTTTTTTTGGTACCAGGGATCGAACTCAGGTCCTTGCGCTTGCGCAGCAGGCAGTGAAACCACTGAGCTAAATCCCCGGCCCCAGAAGTTGATCATTTTAAGTGGATATTAAAGAATATGAAATAGATACCAAAACTACTTAGATTCTTGATATATCAAGAAAACAAACAACTGAGATACCACACACATTATTTTAGCTTATCTTGGAGATTCTCAACTAGAACTGGAAAGCAGAACAGTGAGCATTGTATATATTTTTAGATATTAAAAAGAGCTAACTGAAAACCGACAAAGGGAAAGAAACATTTATTTTGCCTCCGTTCAAGTGTGGTTCAGGTACCAACCAGCTGAGATTGGTCTGGGAAAGCTCCTTCTCACATAAATGAATAAGGACCTGGGCTGTAACCTATGGTGAGTGGACTGACAGGACTTGGGTCCTAAGCCTATGGATGCACTAACAGGACACATCCACACTCGGGATGTGACTCTGTGCAAGGATGGAGGAGACTCGGGACTCTGAGGCAAAGGGCACCTAAGCTGTCAGGGTAGAACCAACCAGTGTCCGCCAGGCTGCAATGTGGAGCACACCCATCAGTAAGCAAACAAGGAACTGGGCCAGTTTGGTCCCAGGGAAGATGGCAATCAGAGAACTAGCTAGGGACACCACAGGACCCTGGACACCACATCTTGCCCATCTTATCTGAAAAGGAGCCCAAAGACCGAAGGGTGGCCCTAGGTCAGCAGAGGCCTAAGAATGACAGGGAAGTCCATCTGTATGAGCTGATGGTGCCACAGTGAACAGCACAGAGCATAGGATGAGACTGCCATGATGTCCAGGCAGCAGAAAGGAAGGACAGGAGGGGCAGAGGACAGCAGGTCAGGCGAGGACAGTGGGCAAGAGGTTGTTTTGGGGTGAACATATTTTTTATACCATTCTTTCTCTTCTGTCTAGGTCTGAAAACCTTCATTACAAACAATCCAGAGGGAAAGGTCCACTGGGGCAGTCCCCCCACTCCCTGTCTGAGTCTGCCAAGAGGGCCCTCCCCTGGGAAGTGACTATTCTCCTGAGGGCTCGCCTCCCACCCCAGGAAGTTCTGGTGCTCACAGACAACTGTCCAGAGCAGCCAGCAACCTCCACATGGCCAGCATTTCTGACTGCACTGCCAAGGACTTCACAGCACCTCAGATCAGGGATCCCAAAGGGAATGGTGTAGTCCACTCAAAGGGACCCATCTGCATTTCTAAACAAAACAGGGGGACTCTCCAGGCTTATGTTTTAAAAACAGCACATTAGCATCAACACATTTTTGCTATTAATTATTAAGAACATAATTTCTAAGAACATAATTTCTAAATTATTACAATGGTAAAAATACATACCTACTTAGAAAAGAATTCATTTGCTGAAGACACAAAACCAGTACCTTTGATTTCAAATCTTCACTTATCTGAGCAGCAACTTGCAGATTCTGTTCAAACATCTGAAAGTTGAAGAACTTATAAATGCTGACACAATCTCACAAGAATACACATAGTTCAGGTTCCTCATTAATGAAACCCTGCCTGCTAACTGGGAATTATAAGTCCAAATTCCAAGAAAAAAGTGAAACTAGCTGAAAAATAAGAGGGTCAGTGAAATAAGCACTTTCCTCAGTGGGTAAGAATCCAGGGACACGATGTCCAGTCACCCACTGATGAGTTTCTACCAAGGGCTGCCCATTCTCTCAACGCATCCCTGATGCTAAGGTGAGGGAGGGTGGGAAGGGGATGGGCCTAGACCCCATGGGTGTCAGAGGCTGGGCTGGAAGTGGGTGATCTGAGCACCCAGCCTGCTCCTCAAAGTATTCATGACCAGCCACTGCCAAGGGCTTCAGGATGTGGCTTTCTAAGAATCAGGAGGCAGGCACACTGGAGCTGGAGGAGCCAGGACCCAGGAGACAGGGAAGGGTGGCACAGCCTAGCCCCCGGGTGCTGGTGGCAGGGTGTCAGAAAGGTGCAGAAAGGTGCAGGCCCCCTTTGCTGAGGAACGACACTGTCCTGCACACACCCACTGGCCTTGCCGTGCCTGCCTGGAGGCTCCCACCCTTGGCAGTGCTACGCAGAGCAGGAGAGAGGGGGGCACAGCAGGGGCAGGTGTAAAGGAGAGCCGGACCCTAGCACTCCGTCTAGTTAGTGTACAGGGAAGCCCTTCAACACGCTATGGGATCCCCCAGATTCTCCAGATGGAACTCAATTACACAGCATTCTGAAGGCAGATCTTGGCCATTTACAACAGGAGGAAATGTCAAAGAAGCAAACTCAGAATGGCAGAGTCATGCATAACCTATATATATGGAAGCAGGTCCCAGTTCAAACCCAAAGACTTCTTTGGGAAACTGAAGTGACCATAGGCAAAACTACTTGGTAAACAGAATCCTGGATCCTCAGTTTCTTCAACCCAGGAGAAACAGATGGCAAGAGAGCGAAACAGAAGGTTCTCATCAACTTTATGTCTACAAATGAAGAGTAAAGCATCTGTGGGCCTCAGTGAAACCAACAGATCCAACCAACCACCCAGGAGGTGACACCATGGGGGTCCAGAGCTCCTACCTGGAAGACAATGGCAGGCAGCGTTGTCTGGTAGTACCCATCCTGGTCGCCTTCCGGCTCCGTTTCTTTGCTCCAGTCCTTCTTATCCGTTTCCAGTGCTTTCCGCAGCCAGGCAATAATATTGGACTAGAGGTGTGGCACCATGAAGAAGAGAAAGGAGGACAGGCACTGCGTTATGCCCAACGCTCTTGCTACAGTGGCACATGCTGTCCAACCAGACGCACTGTAGCACACTGATACTTGCTCTCATGAGGAGGTGGGCAGGGCCCATACTAGACTCCAGGGACGTGGGACAAAACCCTCCCTGCAGGCAAAAGGGGAGAACGGACAGAAGGCCCTGTGGATGGCTAAGATGATGGGTGATGCAGCTGGACTAGTCAGATGCTCAGAGAGCAAGGCAGACAGCTGTGTGGCCAGGCCCAGGCCACCCAAGATAGACAATGCAGCCCATCAGCTCAGCCCCAACAGAAAACAATTCTCCAGCCCCCAGGGAGCCTCATGTGCAGGCCAGAACGCCACAGGGTCACTAGAGAGACACGCTGACCTTCCATCTTAATGAGACTGCCTGGTGATCACAAAACTGCGAACAGACCGGCCTCCCATGCCCCAAACTGTCAAACCCCCCTTCCTGGGGCTCAGTGTAAGAGCTCGGCAGGCAGCAGAACACAAGATCTGGACACCAGGGCCACACAAGCTGGCTCCCCCACCCTAGGAACTGCTGCTGCTGCGAACAGACGCCCAGACAGGCGCAGGCCCACAACCCCCTCTAACTGCAGACCCATGTGCCAAGTCCCCGAAACAGAGCCAGACAACTGCAGAGGCTGGCCCAGATGTCCCTAGGCCTTCTCTCCATAGCCCTGGCCATGCCCACTGTCCTACAGTCCCTGTCCCTGTGCAGTTCAGTGGCTCTACTCACAGTGAGCGTGGACATGTACGTGTCGAGCAGCTCAGAGACCACGCTAGGAGAGAGTAAAGGCTCCAGGGCATTGACGTCTACTTCTGGGGCCAGTTCCATGTTCCCCATCATCTCCACACTACAGTGAAAACCAGGTGTAAGTGGTGAACCTCAGGAAGAACAGTCTCAGGTAAGGTGATTTACGTGCAGATGTCCAATCCCCTTGGAAAACACTAGGCCAACATTCTACAACTCAGGCCCTCATCATGCAGTGTGCTGGCTGAGGGCTTGAGGGTCTTGGGGCCCCGGTGAAGTCACCTCATTGGCCAGGTGACCATGTGTGTCACCTTGACACTGGCCTTGTCCCTCTGTGCCAGTGGCTCAAATGCAGGTAAGAGTCATGATGCTGAGGCCCATCTGTCAAAGTCCCTGCATCTCTAGGGTCTCTCAAAAGCAGGAGGTACTGCTAGTCAGGCTTTATTAAGACCATACCCTGGGGAACGTGCCCCTGCAGTCACCATCACAACTCTGCAGAAGGATGCAGACCAGCATTATTCAAGGAAAATGGGTCAGCAAAAAAGCAAAGCTACATTCAGTCTACCATGCAGAAGGAAGGGAAATGTGAAGTAAGTTTCAGGGCAAAAATTTTCATGGGAAACAATGTCTGTGATTGTGGTTAGCTTCTTACAAAGTCTACAGAGTTTCACTGGGCAAGGTGGCCTTTATCTATAATCCCAGCTACTAGGGAGGCTAGGGCAAGAGGACTGCAAGTCTGAAGCCAGCCTGGGAAACTGAGGCTGGGGGTTCAGTTTAAAGGCCATAGATTCAATCCCAAGTTCCAAGAAGGAAAAGGTAGAGGAGGAAGAGGAAGAGACAATGACCATGTCTAGGGGTTGATTGCTCAGAAAACTCACATAGTACATTCTCTAAAAATGAATTTAGAATAACACTGAACAATATTATTACTAGCTAGTCAACCTTTAATATCCAAGGCCAGGCTTGGTAGTACATGCCTATAATTCAAACACTCTGGGAAGCTGAAGCAGGAGGATGGCAAGTTTGAGCCACACTGGGCAACTTAAACACTTAGCGTGATCTTGCCTCAAAATAAAAAATAAAAAAGACTGGAGCTTTAGTTCAATGAGAAGGCTCTGGAGTCGAGTCCAAATTCACATATATACCCCCCCCACACACACACACAGAAATCCAAGATATTCTACAAGTATTCAAGAACAACTCATTGAACCTCAGCATTTCTGTGCCAAGAAGCTCCATTCAGTGTGTAAGGAATTCCAGGGAGCAGTACAGATTCTCTGGAGACAGCCCAGCTTGAGGGACACACGTGGCAGAGAGCAAGGCTTGAGGGAACACATGTGGAATAGAGCCTGGATTAGGAACACACATGGGAGAGAGCCCGGACTGAGGGACTGTGTGGTCAGTACAAACAGACCTCCCAATGACAAGAAACCCTCACAGTGTGGCAGAGAAGTTATAACCCCAAGACACAGAACTGCACAAGCCTCACATATGCACTCCTCACTCTCCAGGGTTCAGAACTGGCACCAGGACCCAGGGCCTGGCCTTGAATCCTGCTCCCTACTTGCTCATGTACCCACGGAGATAGGTGATCATGGTTATCTCCCACCTCTGGTGGCTGTTAACACACACAACACACTGTACACTGCATTCCAGAGCACACACTAAGGTTAAGCTAAGAAACAAGGACCACTCTTCCTGATTTTGTTTCAAATTTTCTTTCTATCTTTCTGTATTAAAATGTATAAATTCTACTATAAGCAGTTACAAATAAATTACAAAACCACAAAAAATAATAAACCTCACTGCTAAGAAAAGGTTACTTTGTCTCATCACAGCAGCAGCAAGATGTGAAAAACATCACAAAAAAATTAGATTGTAGGGCCAGGGATGTAGCTCAGTGGTGCTGCACCTGCCTGGCAAGTGCAAGTCCTAAGTTCGATCCCCAATTCACCCCCAAAAAATTAGATGGTATTACTTAATACTGTTTCCTATTCACAGAACAATGCAAAGTTAGGTTATATTCCAACTACCTAATGTTACAGAATTTCAGCAGACCCTATCACTGGCTCAATTTTCAAATACTATGATACGAAGTGGCTCATGTTCCCTCATATGAAGGAACAAAATCTGATGCTAAAATGCAAAAGGACTACTGATTCTTCTGGAATTGTATTTACTTGTAATTGTCTTGTTTACGCATGAGCTGGCTCTCAGGTCCCTCTGTTGCCCAGGATCATCTCTTAGCTGCTCGGTCCAAGCATTCCTCTTGCCTCAGCCTCCTGAGTGCTGGGACTACAGGTACTGCTTCCCTGCACCTGGCTTGGAGCTCCTGACTTTGGAAAGGCTAACTGCCATGGGGAACTGGTAAGGAGAGTCAAAGCTGGCGGTCTCCTCATCAGCCCGGGGATGAGGTGAAGGTCACAGTACCTCCTGGAACCACATGCGCCCACCTGCAGAACAGGGAACACACACCTGCCACAGGGGATCATGCTGAAGAACCAAGTCCACAAACAGAAACAGCCTGACACAAAGTGCACACTCACAGGGCTCGAGGCGGAGAGCAGAGACACCACCACACCATCATCCAAACAAGGCCATGTCCAAACCAAAGCCTGGGCCTGACCTCCAGGTAAGTCCCCAACCAGTGGACGAGAACTATCTCCACAAACCAGAAAGCAAGGCCCACAGCTAGACTCAGGAGGCTGTGTGCAAACTGCCTATCAGTACGTTTGTGCGGTGGTTTCCACATAAAGAAGCATTCAGGATCTACCTCGTGTACGTGTTCAAGACCCATGTCAGTAAGCTCACGATCTCGTTGGCCTCCAGGTCCTCTGATGCTAGGTCCTGCATTCTTGTGCTCAGGGCCTGGTGGTACATGCTCAGGAGGTTTTTAAAGATCTCGTAATGTGGAGGGAAGCACTGAACCATCAGGTTTTTGGCAATGATGAGGTCATCCAGGACATACTTCCTTATGATTTCCAGGTGGCGCACAAGCCACATCTTGTCAGACTCCCTGGTATCTGCCTGTGTGCCCTCGATTCTAGTTGTCACGGTTCTGTCCAAGATGGAAAACATTTTCTCTTTCCAATTTTTGGGCCTCCCAGGAGGAACAAAGCCAGTTTGTTTTTTTCGGTCAAGTATACGCCTGTCAATTTTTTCCTCCCTTTCAATGATCCTGACCACAGAGACCAGCAAGGTGGGATCTCGGCGGACAGTGACCAGTGACCTCTGCAGCACCATCCACAGCTGCTTGGCCAGCTCATCAGAGAGCCCCTGTGTGCTGCCGAAGTAGCCGTGGATAAGGGTCATGTCTCGAGTGTTCCCACTGTCCATGCGGTACTGCTCACACATCAGTCCATCCCGAGAGCACTCCAAGTCCATCAGCTTCCGGTGTGCTTGCAGGAGAGCCCCTTGCTCGATCAGGTCCTGGGTCTCCCTCACAATCTCAGGCACTGCAGAAAAGGGACAAATCGGTACCATTAAAAAACACATCAGAGCCGGGAATTTAGCTCAGTGGTTTTGCCGCCTGCTGTGCAAGCACAGAGACCGGAGTTCAATCCCTAGTACCAAAAAAAAAAAAAAAAAAAAAAAAAAAACCCACATCAAAGGCTGTGTGTGAATTCTGGGAGACACCAAGCCTCTGTCTCCCTGACCATCTGCACTGGTGGAATCCATCTGGTGTGACTGTGTTGAACTCTAGAGTCTATTAAAGGCTGGCAACTCTCAGAGAAAGGCTTGGATCATAAATAGGGCTAATTCTGGTCAATACTAGCCCTCTGTACAGTACCCACTGCCCACCTCCACCACCACCCTGTGGCAAGCAGTTTTGTGATGCTCCTACAGCAGCTTGTGCCAGCTCTCAGGAGCCAGCGTGTGTTAAAAAGAACCCTGTCCTCCAAAGACAGGATGGGAGATCTGACTCCAGGGTCAGCACATTACTAGACTGAAATGCCCAATTTCCAAGTAAAAAAATCACAAGACATACTAAAAAGAAGAAAATGCTCCAGTTCAAAGGTAAAAAAAAAAAAAATCAAAGAAAACATCTCTGAAAAAGACCTGTTAGAAGTCTACCAGACTTTAAAACTACTTTTTAAAGATCCTCAAGGACTAAAGTGAGTTATGGAGAAAGTAAACAATACAATGCATAAACAAAAATGGGGACAGCCATAAAGAGATAGGGAACCTAAAAAGAAACCAAAAAGAAACTCTGGAAATGACAATACAACATCTGAAATGAAAAGTAGGGTTCAGAGCAGATTTGAGGAGGCTGGAGAAAGAAACAGAGACCATGAGGGGAAAACAACAGAAATTATCATGCATCAGGAATAGAAAGAAAAATGAAGAAAAGTGAACAGAGCCCACGAGTCCTTGTGGACCCACGAAGCAGACCAACAGACTGTGTGAGAGCTCCAGAGGAGAAGAGAGAATATTTGAAAGAATAATGGCTGGAAACTTCCAGGTCTGATGAAAGACATAAATATATTAAATATCCAGGAAGCTAAATGACCTCCCAAATGGGGCAAGCAAAGAGACAGACCCACATCAAGACACTATAGGGACCAGGGATTTAGCTCAATGGTTCTGCTGCCCACCTCGCAAGCGCAAGGTCCTGAGTTCGATCCCCGGTACCAAAAAAAAAAAAAGACACCATAAAATCAAACTTCTGCAAGACAAAGAGGAAATTCTGAAAGCAGTAAGAGAGAAGCAACTCATCATATACAAGGGCTCCTATGTACAGTAATATCTCTACACTTCTCATCAGGAAATTTGAAAGCCAGAAAGCAGAGGGCTAATGTAAAAAAGTGAAAAAGTCACTAAGAATCTTATACCTGCAAAACTTCCACCTAGAAAGAAGGGAGGGCTGAGAGTAGAGCTCAGTGGAAACCAGTCCGCCTAATATGCTCCCCACTGGGGAGCAGGAGACAAAAATCAGTGAGAGAGAAATTAAGACATTCCCAAATAACTGAAAGCTTGGAATAATGGGGGGAAATATATATATATATATATATAAATAAAATCTGACAGAAGTTAAGGCAGAAGGAGTTCTATGATAATATCTGGGGACTTCAATGCCACCTCTCAATAACAGATGGGACAGGCCAGGCATGGTGGCCCATGCCTGCGATCCCAGCATTCCCAGCATTCGGGAGGATCACTGTAAGCTCGAGGCCAGCCTGGATTACATAGCGAGTTCAAGGCCAGCCTCAACTACACAGTAAGACGCTGTCTCAAAACAAACATACAAAAAAACCCCAAATAAATAATGGATGGGACAGGTAAGCAGAAGGTAAGCAGGAAAACAGAGGACTTAGCAACTCAACAAACAATCCCACCTAAACCTAAACATGACATACAGGAGCAGCACCAAGACAGCAACACACCTTTCACAATCAGGCATTCTTCAGGACAGATTACATTTACATCACAAATTAAGTCTCAGAGTTTTTAAAAAGACAAATATACAAAGTATCTTCTCCAAATAAAACTTGAAATTAAAAAACAGTAATAGAAGGAAACCTGAAAAATCCACAAATTTGTGGAAATTAAACAACACTCTCAATAGGGCAAACAAATCCTGAGGAAAATTTAAAGATGAGTAAGAATGAAAATGAACGTGGGTGTAGCAGTGCACATCTGCAATCCCAGCATTCGGAGGGAGGAGGGAGGGAGGAGGGAGCATAAGGCAGGAGGATCTCAGCAAGGCCAGCCTGGGCTACATGGCAAGACCCTGTCTCAAAAAAAACCAAAACCAAAACAATAAAACAAACAAACAATGAAAATGAAAATGTAACATACCAAAACTTAAGGGATGCAGTAAAAAGCAGTGTTAAAATATGAAATGTTTATCTAGAAATGCTTTCATTAAAAAAAGATCTCAAGTCCAGGTCCTGAGTTTGATCCCCAGTACCAAAAAAAAAAGATCTCAAGGGGACGGTGATTTAGCTCAGTGGTGTTGCCGCCTGCCTAGCAACACAAGATCCAGAGTTTGATTCCCAGTACCGGAAAAAAAAAAGATTTCAAACCAACAATCTAATTTTACAACTTAAGGAGTTTTTAAAGGAGTGCCGTTTTATGCCAGAAGGAAGGAAATAATAAAGATTAGGGTAAGATAAACAAAACAGAGAACACAAAGGCAATTAAGAAAATCAAAATCAATGGAGAAAAGTGGGTTCTTTGAAAAGATCAATGAAATTGGCAAACCTTACTTTAGACGGACCAAGGGAAAAAATAGGGAAAGTCAAATTAATAAAATCAAAGTTGAAAATGGGAATATAACTATCTTCAGAAACTAAAAAACTGTAAGACACTACACTGAAAACTTGTTACACCAACAGACTGGAAAACGCAGGCGCAATAGACAAGTTTCCAGAAACACAAAGCCTACCAAGACTGAACCACAAATAAACAGAAAACTTGAATAGATCCACAGTTAGTAAGGAAACTGAATCAGTAATCAACAATCTCCCTACAAAAAAAAAGCCAGATAGGGTCGGGGATTTAGCTCAGTGCCATAGTGCCTGCCTGGCAAGCACAAGGTCCTGAGTTTGATCCCTGGTACCAAAAAACAAGAAAAGAAAAGCCAGACTGTATCTGTTGGACCCATTGGTAAATTCACTGAACATTCAGAGAGCTAACATCAATCCTTCTCAAACTGTCCCAGACTCCAGAGGAGGGAACACTTCCTGACTTGTGCTGTGAGGCCACCAAGCAGGGACAGCCGACACTGCCTGATGATGGGCTCTGGAGCACCCGCATCCCACTAGCTGGGGTTAGACAGATGGACTCTGGAAGTGCCAGTCCTCCACCTCCTTTCCCCGCTGGGTTCACTCCAGTCCACAGAGACTGAGACCACCCTGCCCCACCTGCGCTGTGTTCCCCACACCCACTTTCCCCAGCTTGAGGCCGGTGCTCTCCAAACCCTGTGCCTCAGGTTGGTCTCTCACCCCCACCTCTGTCCACTCCCCCAGGCCGCAGGCTCTCCAGGGGATGTGTGTGTGACTGCCTCTCTGCTGTTCCACTCATCCACAGCCACCTCTTTCCACCAGCACTGGCTTGGCTGTCCACTTCTGGGCTCTGTCCTGATACAGAACTACATGGTCCCACTGGCCTGCACCTCCCTAACATCTTGTCCACTCACATGCAGAGAAGCAGCTAAGTAGGCAGGAAGCAAGCTTATCCTCCACTCCAGGACAGCCTAAGACATGCACTGCACAAAAGTGCTGGATTTTCCTCTATAATACCTACACCGCTCCCCATGTCTGGAGGAAAAACAAGTGTGAACCATGGGAAGGTGCCATTCAGTGTTCTGGCAGCCCCCAGCCTGCAGTCTGCGCTCACCTGAGAAGATGTTCTTGAGGTTCTCCACAGCTGCGGCCAGCTGGCTGTGCTGAACGACGGCATCCTTCACATCTTTGAGGCTCTCAATGGTATTGATGCTTTGCCTCCAATCCTTGCTGACATCAGCCAGTGACTGCTGGATGTCTTTGACATCATTGAGAGCATTGTGGAGCTGGCTTAGGCCCGTACGCACCCCGTCCAGCTGTGACTGGATTGCAGCCTAAGGGGAGACACCATGCAGGTAAGCAAAGCTTGTGACAGCCACACACTGTCTCCTGAGGAACAAACCTTCCCCAGGAGGATCAAGTTCAGAAAGAACAATCTGAGAAGCAAGAAACAGTATCAGAAAAAAGAATAAACTTAAGAAGGATTTACTTGACTCCTGTGGTAACTTTTTCTTTTACTGCTGCCTGGGAACAGAACAATTACGCATTTTAAAGCTTCAATATGCTCCATGAACACGTGGCCCCACAGCCCCGCTGAATCCAAGGTCAGGCCCATGACCAACTCCACACCCATGGATTCTGTGCCCTGGCAATGGCTACTGCCAACTCTGAGCCAGCTCTGTGTTTTGTTTCCCCTCTGCATGGAGCTGCAGAACTGCAACCAACCCACGGACCTGATTTTGGACGAGGCCAAAGTCCAGAATAGAAGATTCTCATCAGATTCCACCTAATTTCTCTTGGGACATTGGAACTACTTCATTGTTACAAACAGTTCTGATAAGCACAGAGCCACAGACATGACTACCAAACAGACCTCATCAAAGAAGAGATGGACCGCCCTGCTGCCCCTGGGCCCCTAGAGCTTGCCACCAGACCACGCCGCACTGGCCACACGGTATCTGAATCCATGGGGGATGGGGGGTGGGGGGTGGGTGGGTAAAGGCCATGGTTATGAGCTCCAGAAGATAGACCAGAAGTGAACAACAGAGAGAGGCCTCTCTGAGGCTCCTCGATGAAAACTGAAGCCCACTAGGAAAGTGAAGAAAATCTCTACAATAAAGGCACACTGGACCACCATGGTTGGTAAGTTGGTGGGATCAGCACCTCCCATAGGAATTTGGACTCGCTCTGGGGGAAGGGCAGCTGAAACTTGCAGTAAAACCTTGCAGAGTTCAATCCTGCAAGAGGTCAGGGACCTCAACTTGGGCCTTATAGCTAGAAATCAGCCTGAATCTCAGTGGACTACAGCTGGCTTGCTAAGACTAATTGACTTAGATCTGCAAACTGCTGCCCATGTTGTCTACCGAGACAGCAGAGACATAACCTGAAAGAGGCTCAAGTCAAGAAGAGCCTGCAGTGAAGTATTTCAAGCCCTGAAAGAAAATAACCTCCAACCTAGACTGTTGTATCCTATAAAATTACTTTCAAAATTGATGGGGAAATTAGATACTTCCATGACAAAGAATACCAAACCAACACTCCAAACAATTCTAAACAATATCCTAGAAAAAGAAAATGAGGTTCACAACTCTATGAGGTCCAACAGAATGAAGCTATCAGTCATGGCAAGAAACTAAAAGGAAAGGGGGAAAAATAAAAAATAGAAGAGCCATCATGTTCTGGTACACTCAATGATAAATGTAAATGTCTTTTATACCTAAAATGTACCAATAAATATATATATTTTTTTTAAAAAGTGAAAAAAAAATAGAAGAGCCAACAACAGGAAAATATCATGACAAGGATGTCAATACATATCAATTATAACCACCAAAAGAAATAAATGGATTAAGAAGCAAAATCCAACAATATGCTGTATACAAAAAATATACTTAATTCAAAAAAAATTCATGGACTGAAAGTAAAAGGATGGAAAACAGTCCTCCATGCGACAGGAACCTGGAAAACTGGGGAAGCAATTCCTTTCACAATAGATCCAAAACAATAAATATCTAGGAATCAATCTAACAAAGGAAGAAAAAGACCTCTGCACTGAAAACTAGAGTACTCTGAAAAAAGTGATTGAAGAGGACATCAGAAAATGGAAGGATGTCCCTTGCTCCTGGGTGGGAACAACCACTATAGTAAAAATGGCCATACTTCCAAAGCTTCTATATAGATTCAATGCAATCCCAATTGAAATCCTAACAGTATATTTCACGGAACTAGAGAAAACAATCCAAAAATTCATTTGGAACCAGAAGAGAACTAGAATGGCAAAAGTAATTCCAAGCAACAAAGATCTGACAGGGGGTATCACAATCCCCAACATGAAACTATATACTACAAAGCCAATGTGATAAAAACAGCATGGTACTGGCAAAGAAACAGACCCGAGGATCAGTGGAATAGATCAGAAGATGCAGAAACAACTCCAGACACACTCAGCCACCTCATCTGTGACAAAGGAGCCAAACACCCTCACTAGAGGAAAGATAGCCTCTTTAATAAATGGTGCTGGAAAAACTGGATTTCAACCTGCCACAGATTAAAACAAGACCCATACCTATCACCATGCACTAAACTAAAACTGAAGTGGATCAAAGATCTAAATATTAAAACAGAAACACTAAACTTTCTGGAAGATAGGTTGAAGACATTGGCATAGGAAAAGACTTTATGAACAAAACCTCAGTAGCATGGGAACTAGCACAGAGAATCAACAACTGAAATCTCATCCTATTAAAAAGCTTCTGCACTGCAAGAGAAACCACCAACAGAGCTAAAAGACAATCTACAATGCAGGAAAAAAATTTTTACTAGCTGTTCCTCAGACAAAGGAGTACTATCTAGAATATATAAAGAACTTAAAAAATCAGCCCCACCCCAAATTTAAAGACCTAATTCAAAAATGGGCACCTGAAATGAGCAGACATTTCTCAGACAAAGAAAAGCACCAAATAAACATACAAAAAAATGTTCAACATCACTGGTCATCCAAGAGAGGCAGATGAAAACAACCCTGAGATTCCACCTCACTCCAAAAAGAATGGCTGCTGTTAAGACATCAACTAATAACAAATGCTGGTGGGGCTGTGGGGAGAAAGGAACCCTGCTCCATGGTTGGTGGGAGTGCAGACTGGCGCAACGACTGTGGCAAGCAACATGGAGATGCCTCAAAGAACCAGGATTAGAGGTCTCATTTGACTTAGCTATTTCCCTGCTGGGTATCTTCCCAAAAGAATTAAAAGAATCAGAAGGGTGGAGGGGGTGAAGGGAGGGCAGAGGAATGGGGAAAAAATAAGAACCAAGATACATCACGTGAGGATACAAAATCTCATTGATGAATGTAACTGTATTGTATGCCTAAAATGCACCAATAAACTTAATTTTTAAAAAATCGTGCCATAGTAATATATGTGCACCCATGTTTATAGCGGCACAGTTTGTAATAGCTAAAGCTTGGAAACAGCCCAAATGCCCATCAACTGGAAACTAACTACTCAGCCATAAAGAATGAGAAACTAGTCATTTACAGCTAAACAGATGCACATCGAGGCCATACTCTTCAGTGAAATAAATTAGACATGTAAATACTGAATAGTTTCTCTGGTGTGAGAAACTGAAAGTATAAATAAGAATCAAAATGAGGGCCAGGGATTTAGTCAGTGGTGACACCACCTGCCTTTCAAAAGGTCATGAGTTCAATCCCCAGGACCTAAATAAATAGAAATATCCCAGCCAAATTCTTCTTAAAAAAAAAAAAAGAAAATGTATAACAGATAATGTGAAACAGGAAGAAAAGGTCTAAAGGGGAGGAGGAAGTGGGAGGAGTAGGGGAAAGGAAAGAAGGGAAGGGAAAAAATATGAGAAAAGAACAAAATGGAAACAAAGTCTTTGTAAATAGGAAAGGGTGGAAGGGTTGAAGGGAGGGCAGGGGAATGGGGAAAAAAATAAGAACCAAGATACATCATGTAAAGGTACAACTTCCCAATGATGAATGTCATCATATTGTACACCTAAAATGTACCGATAAACTTAGTGGAAAAAAAAAAAAAAAGAGAATCAATGCCCAGTAGAAGTAAGCCTAGAAGAGTAGGCTGCTTCAGGAAGAAGTAACAGATGGGCCAGTAGTGCTAGCCCCCCAAAAAACACACGTTAGGGCTGGGGATTTAGCTCACTGGCACCGCACCAGCCTCGCAAGCACAAGGTCCTGAGTTCAATCCCTGGTACAGGAAAAAAGAAAGAAAAACACACGTTGGTGTAAAACAAAACAAGTACGGGGCTTTACTCTAATGGTGACTACTTCATGGTAGGATAAGAGTTGGAGAAAATAAGCAGTACAGCACCCACCATATTTTGAGTGAGTTTAATCAGGTGCCATTTTGGGAAGGGGTTGATCATGTGGGACTGAGCCACAGAACACCTATACTACAGCTTCACTCCAGGACTGAAGTTATTACCCTACCACAGTGACTGGGTGATAGTCAGCCATGGGAGACAGACTAAGAGGGTGAGGGCTAGACACAGATTTCCAGATATCCCCTGAGAAGTTCAAGCTCAGGGCAAGAAAGGACACTGGGCCTCCATTCTGTGGTGGGAGGTCTGCTTCAGGGGGTCTGGGTGGGACAGTTGCCATAGACTGGGGCTTACTACAAGGGGCCTCTCAAACAGAGAGATCACCACACAGACCCACAGGATTTAAGAGGGCAGAGAGGAATGTGATTTTCTGGATTCCAAAGACCACAGGTTCTGGAAGAACAATATCCACTCTGAAATACATAGGAATTTTTTTTCTCTTCTTTTGACCCAATTTTTTCTTTTTCTTCTAATGGGCTGTTTTGTGTTTTTTGGTGGTGTTTGTAGTTTTATCTTCCATTTTCTTTTTCTCTCCTTTATTATTATTTTGTTTATTCATTTGATTAGGTTCTTTTTTCCCTACTTTCTTCTTGCTTTCTTTCAATTTGTTCCCTTATTTTTTCCTTTTTTCCCTCTAGTTTTCTATTTATTATTTAACCTTTTCCTTGTTGTTGTTTTTCTGTTACTTTTAACTAACACTACTAATTTCCTTTTGCTCCTAAATAAGATCCTTTATCTCAATTTTATCACCTTCATCCATGTTCCTTGCTTAACTTTTCAAATTCTACTTTTTTCATGCTCATATTCCTCACAACCTCTATCTTTACTTGTATAATCATTAAGCTTTATGACTGTAGATAGTTAACTATTTCTTACTATGATTAATCACTGTTCTACTGTTAAATGGGGATAAAGCTGTTCTACTGAATAGATATTTACTGTATATCAATATCTGGTTTGTCTTAGATTTTATATTACAACTACAGATCTCTTTTGTAACGTTGAGGGTAGTATATTATTGCTTCTTAGGATTTGTCAATATCTATACTTGATGCTGCTGCTGTTGCTGATTTTACCACTTTTGCTAAGGTGATGTAGTTGTTGCTATCAATTGGTTTTCTCTATATGCTAATATCTGGATTGCTCAGGCATCACAAATAATAACCTATTCCCAAAGAACTGGGTACTGGACCAAATAGGCTGGAACCTCCCCTCTCAAATAAACAGAGGTGACTGGATCCTAAGACAGAAGCAAAAGGCCAATAGGTAGCTGCGCACAGAGGACATCTCTGAAAAGTAGACATTAACTAAAGAAGTCTCCATACTAGCAAAAAAGATACCCACTGTAATCACTATGCAATCCTCAGCACAGATAACAAAACAAAACCAAAAAAAAAAAAAAGAATAGAAACATGAAAAGCTCCTAGCCAGGAACGGTGGCCGCACACCCGTGATCCCAGCATTGAGGAGGCTGAGGTAGGAGGATCGCAGCAAGTTCAAGGTCAGCCTGAGCTACACCGTGAGTTCAAAGCCATCTTGAACTACACAGTGAAACCCTGTCTCAAAAAACAAAACAAAACAGCTCCCAACTCTCCCAAAGCCAATCCAGAGGCCACCAAGGAGGAAGAAATAAAAAGCCACAGAGCTAAAATATGTGAAATGGTAACAGTGGAGATAACAAAACAGATCAATAAGGTCTTTAACATATTCAAAGCAGATATAATAAAATCCTAAAAAACAAATGATCAATGAGTCCAGAAAAGTCACTAATAAAAAAAGTAGAGGAGCTAAAGAAAGAGATGCAAACTATGAATGCCCAGCATAGAAAAGAACTGGAGTTTATAAAATGTTCCACACAGAAATCCAGATTAAAAATTTTATTGAAAGTATGGACAGCAGAAGTAACCAATGTGAGGACAGAGTGTCAGATCTATAAGACAGAGCTGTGGTTGGTGATCAACTAATGAGGGACATCTTAAAAACCAAAGAGCATGAAAAATGGATCCAACAGCAGCTATATGATGCAAAATGACTAAGACTAACTGGAATTAATGAAAAATCAGAAAACACAGAGGGCATAAAAAACTGGTTTACAGAAGTAACAGCAGAAAACTTTCAAAACATGGAAAAAGAACTTAACCTACAGTTAAGTGAGGCATATAGAGTCCCAAATAGCCATGATCAGAAAAGAATCACCCCAAGAGACATCATAGTCAAAGTACCAGAAATCTAACACAAGAACAGACTCTTAAAAGCAATGAATCACTTATAAAGGAAAGCCCATCAGAACTACAGCAGACTTCTCAACACAGTCCTTCTCCTTAAAGTAAAGGAGAGCTTGGAGCGAAGTGTTTCAGGCCCTAAAAGACCGGAGTTCGATCCCTGGTACCAAAAAAAAAAAAAAAAGAAAGAAAACAACTTCTAACTCAGACATCAGCAAAAGTATCTTTCACAATTGACAGAGAAGATAGTTCCATGATAAAGAGCACCTAAAGAAATTCATGACAACCAAACAGCACTTCAAAAAATTCTCAAGGATGTCCTAGAAAGAGACAATGAAGCTAACAAGGCCAAAGCCTAATAGAATGAAGGCACCAGGCAGGGCAAACAATTAAGCAGAAGAGAAAGAAAGGGAATTAGCAGCAGGAAAAGAATACAATGACAGGAATAAGTCAATACTTATTGGTTTTAACCATCAATGTGAATGGTCTCAATTTGCCAATCAAAAGACACAGATTAGCAGAATGGATCTAGAAATATGGGGCCAAGGATTTAGCTCAGTGGTTTAGGACCAGAGTTCAATCTCCGGTACCAAAAAAACAAAAACAAAAAAAGAAATATGATCTAGGGCGGGGATTTAGCTCAGTGGTTCCAGCCCACCGGGCCTCGCCAAGCACAAGGTTCCAAGTTTGATCCCCGGTACCAAACAAAAAAAAAAAAAAAAGAAAGAAAGGAAGGAAGGAAGAAAAGAAGTATGATCCAACAACTGCTAAATACAAGAAATACATTTAATCCAAAAAGAAATTCATAGACTCAAAGTCAAAGGATAGAAAACAGTATTCCATGCAATGGGAATCTGAAAACAAGCAGGAGTAACTATCCTATTTTCAGAAAAATTGGACTTTAAGCCAAAACTGATCAGAAAAGGCAAAGAAGGTCAAAGAAGAACCATTCAACAGGAAGAGATAACAATTATAAACATATATGCACCAAACAATAGTGCATCCAATTTCATAAAACACTACTGGAAATGAAAGATCAGATGTCAGTACAATTATAGGAGGAGACTTTAATACCCCACTATCACAAATAGATCAAATAAAACAAACAAACAAAAAAATCAGAGTTGAACCTTCAAACAAATGGACTTAATAGATATAGTGTTCTACCCAACAACAGAATAAACATTCTTCTTGGCAGCACACAGAACTTTCTCCAAAACAGACTACATATTAGCAAATTAAGCATACTTAAATAAATGCAAAATAACTGAAATATTACCATGTATATTATCAGATCATAGAGCAATGAAACTAGATATCATGGCAAAAGAAACCATCAAAATTATGCAAACACATGGAAATGAAGCAACACAGTCTTAAATAATCAATGGGTCACAGAAGAAATTAAGAATTAAGAATTCCTATAATTAAACAATAATGCCAGTACAACATATCGGAATTTATGGGAATGAAAGCAGGCCTCAGAGGGAAGTTTATAGCTGTGAATGCCCACATCAGAAAAACAGAGCAAGATCCCAAATAAATAACTTAATTATGTACCTCAAGGTCCTACAGAAACAAGAATAATCTAAATCTAGAGCTAATATAAGGCAGGAAATTATAAAGATCAGAGCAGAAATTAATGATGTGGAGATTTAAAAAAATACAAAGAATCAATGAATCAAAGAGCTGGACAATCCCTTAGCCAACCTTACCAGAAAAAGTAAAGACACAAATCAATTCAACTAGAAATGAAAAAGGTGCAATCACGACAGACACTCCCAAAATCTAGAATATCATTACCAACTACTTCACAAACTGATACATCAATAAACTGGAGAACTCAGAAGAAATGGAGAGATGTCTAGATATGTATGAATTACCAAAACTGAACCAAAAAGACTTAAAAATCCAGAATAATCCACTAACAGGAAATGAAATTGAAGCAGCAATTTTTTTTAAAAAGTGATTTGTACATGGTTAGTTACAAATAAAACTGGTACTAACCCCTCCACCAAAAAAAACAAGAAAAGCCCATAACCTGAGGATTCACTGACAAATTCTACAAGAACTTCAGGGAAGATGAAATGTCAATACTCCTCAAATTCTCATGAAACTAAAAGAGAAGAAATACTCCCAAAGTCATTCCTGGAAGCTAGCATTACCCTGATTCCAAACCAGATAAGGATCCAAAAAAGAGAACTCCAGACCAAACACTAATGTACATAGATACAAAAATCCTCAACAAGATACTGGCAAACAGAATGCAACAAAAAGATCATACACCATGATCACGTAGGCTTTATCCCAGGGATGTAAAGGATGGTTCAACATGCACAAATCAATAAATGTAATTCATCAAATAAATAGAAGCAAGGACAAAAATCACATGATCGTCTCAATAAATGCAGAAAAAGCCTTTGACAAAATCCAACATCTATTCATGATTAAAGCTCTGAAGAAATAGGTATAGAAGAGCCAAATCTCAATCTGATGAAAGCCATTTATGACAAAACTACTGCCTACATTAAATGGGGAACAACTGAAAGCTTTCCTGCTAAAATAAGAAACAAGAGAAGATGCTGACTATCAACACTCCTGCTTAACATAGCCTTCAAAACATTAGAGTAATTAGGTAAGAGAAAGAAATAAAAGGGATATGTACAGAAAAGGAGAAAGTCAAAAGTATCATTACACAAGACCAAAAAACTCCATTAAAAGACTCCTAGAATAACCAAATCCAGCAATGTAGCAACATACAAAATCAACACATAAAAATCAGTAGCATTTCTATACACTAATAATGAACTCACTGAGAAAGAAATTAGGAAAATACCATTCACAGTAGCATCAAGAAAAATTAAATAGGAATTAACCTAATGAAGGAAGTGAAAGATCTCTACAATAAAAATTACATCATTCTGAAAGAAAGGAAATTGAAGAGGACATTAGAAAATGGAAAGAAGGGCCGGGGATTTAGCTCAGTGGTCCTGGCACCTGCCTTGCAAGCACAAGGTCCCAAGTTTGATTCCCGTTACCAAAAAAGAAAAGAAAATAGAAAGGTATCCCATGTTCCTAGATAGGCAAAACCGATATAGTCAAAATGGACACACTGTAGAGGTTTAATACAGTCTCAATCAAAATGCCATCAACATTTCTCACAGATCTAGAGAAAACAATCCAAAAATTCATATGGAACCAGAGATCCAGAATAGTAAAAGCAATTATGGGTAACAACAGCAAAGCAGGAGGCATCATAATCCCAGATATGGAGTTAATATTACAGAGGTACAGGAATAAAAACAGAAATGAGGATCAATGAAACAAAACAGAGAAAGTAGAAACAGCCCCAGACACATTCAACTATTTGATCTTTGACAAAGAGGCCAAAAACATACGCTGGAAGAAAGCCAGTCACTTTAATAAATGGTGCTGGGAAAACTGGATGACTACATGCTAGAGCTATATATTTTACTATGTACTAAACTAAAATCAAAATGGATCAAAGATCTAAATGTTAAAACAGAAACAATCTGCTGGACCATAAAACAGAAGAAACTCTTGAAAACATAGGCATAGGCAAGGACTTCCTGAACAGAACCCCAGTGGCACAATAATACCAAGAATCAACAAATGGGATCATATTAAATTAAAAAGTTTCTGCATCTCAAAGGAAACAAACTAGCAGAGTGCAGCATCAACCTATAGAATGGGAAAAAAATTGCTCCAGCTATTCCTCAGACAGAGGACTGACATCTAAATATATAAAGAACTCAAAACAAATTAGACTCGCCAAAATAAAAGACCTAATCAAAAACTGGGCAGCTCAAATGAACAGACACTTCTCAGAAGTACAAATGGCCAATAAATACATGAAAAAATATTCAACATCCCTGGCCATTAGATAAATGCAAATTAAAACAACACTGAGATACCACTTTAACCCAGAAAAATTGGCCATCATCAAAAAATCAGAAAATAACATATGCTGGACAGGCTGTAGGGTAAAAGGAGCTATTTTAAATTGTTGGTGAGAATGTAAATTAGTACAGACACTACAGAGATCAGTATGGAAATTCCTCAAAACAGTAAAACTAGAAATTCCATTTTACCCAGCTACTCACCTTCTAGGAATCTTCCTGAAAGAGTTAAAGACATATTACAGTAATACATGCATACCCATGTTTATAGCAGCACAATTTATAATAGCTAAATCTTAGAAACAGCCTATATGCCCATCAACAGATGAATGGATAAAGAAAATACAGTATTTGTATACAATGGAGTACTATCCTGCCATAAACAAGGGTAAACTTGAGTTGTTTGTAGGTAAATGGATGCACTTTGAGACCATAATGTTAAGTGAAATAAATCAGATACACAGTTTAAACATTGCATGGTTTCTCTTATGTGGGACTCAAACTGTAAAGTGCAAAATAAAAGATCAATAATAGGAAGTAGGGAGATTTTTTTCAAATGGAAAGGGGACTAAAAGATGGGGGGAAAGGGAAGGAAGGAAATCAATTAAAAAAAACATGAATAAAAAGTGGAAACAGAGCTTTTGCAAACAAGGAGGGAGTAAGAGTTGGAGGGAGCAGGAAAGGATGGGAGGGGGCTGGGACAAAAAAAGAACTGAGATATGTTACGCACATGCACAAACTCCCCATAATAAATCTGATCGTTACGTGCTACAAACATGCACTAATAATAATTTTTTTAAAAAAAGCTTCAACACAAAAACCTTGTAACATTCCCTGTCCAGCCTCACAGCCTAGTGATACCGGACACCACTGTGGGCATGCAGGGGGCTGGTGGCCACCCTAAATGGCATCTTCAGAAGAGCACCACCCATTGTCTCCCCTGGCACCTCTCGGTTTCCCAACAGGCCTTATCTAGGCAGAGAAACGGTCAGGACATCATCAGCTTGGGAATGGAGGCTCCTGCCATTTAGCTGACCAGACCCAGGTGGAGGACAGTGGCTGACCAGTACATTTGAGATTCAGATCAATTCCCTGAGCCAGCTGAAATGCCCACTACAGGTAGGTGCACAGAAAAACAGCAGCAAGTAGATGGCAAGCAAGGGCACACCAGGTAGCATGATCCATGTCAGGAGTAACTGCTATCCTCCTCTATATTATGTTCAGAAATATCTAACTATTGGTCCGGGGATTTAGCTCAGTGGTGCTGCACCTGCCTTGCGAGCTCAATCCCTGTTACCAATAAAAAAAGAAAAAAAAAAAAAGAAAAGAAATATCTAACTATCACCACAATTACTACTTGAGGTTTCTAATTCACTGCTACCGCTGACAACTGTTAATTAATCTCACAAGTTCTACAACAGATAAAAGTTCAGGCTAAAAATGCAGTTAAGGCCAGAGCCAGGTATACTAGGGAAGCTGAGGCAGGACTGCTCAGTTTGAGGCCACCCTGGGCTACATAGTGAGTTCAAGCCCAGCCTGAACTACATAGTGAGACCCTGTCTCAAAAAAAAAACAAAACAGTATTCGATCCCTGGTACCAAAAAAAAAAAAAAAAAAAAAAAATGCAGTAGGTCCAAACAATTGTTTAAACTAGCACAAAACTGCAGTCTGCAGATGCCTTGTTAATCCAAGTGAACACTCTTACGACTGCAGCAAGTCTACTGTCCCCTGGGGGCATTTGCATGGTTTTCAACAGGAAGAACTCACTGCTCATCAATTTGAGAACAACTTTCCTCAAAGGCAGTCTCTGATATGCCTAAAAGTATTCTGCTGTATGTCAACTATAGCCGGTTGTAGTTTTAACATCTTATAATTATACCAAATGTGTCTAATTTAATCACTTAACAGTTTATCCCAAGCATCACCCGGGTCATGTAGTTGCTTACAGACTGGCTATCCCAAGTGCTGCTTGGCAGGTGTCATCTCAACCAGTTGATTCTTGTATTGAATAAATTTGATAAAATCGTCATTTTTATATTTCCTGTTATCTTATAAAAATTAATGAAAAAATACAATTTTTGGCCATCCTGTATGTAAATAATCGGACTGAAAAGTAGTTAATAACATTTGACTTCATATCAGTGAAGTCAAAAGCCCTCGAAATCATATGGTGTATGCGTGTGTATGTGTGTGTCGGTCTGTCTGTCGGGTGCTGGGGCTCAAACCCAGGGCTTTGTGCAGCTAGGAGAGTGCTCTACCGCTGAATTACACTTTGCCTTTTTTTGTTCTTTTTTAATTTTTGAGATGGAGGTCTCGCCCACATTGCTCAGACTGGCCTCAAACACCTAAGCTCAAGCAATCCTCCTGCTTTAGCCTCCAGGGTGCTGGGCTACAGGCGAATATCACCATCATAGCCCTTCATAAAGACACCTTGCCTTGCTCTCCTCCACCAGAATGCCAGCATATGGTCAACCCACTACCATAGGTGTTGAAATGATGGAAACAGCACTTTCTTCAGTGGCACTCTGCAGAAGAGCTTTAAATAACAAGCAGGTATTGTTTTTAAAAGTTAAACTGACTCTTTCAGAGTACTGAAAAGGTTCCTGTGGTGTTTTCAATATCCTCAGTCTTCTCTGTAAATCTACATTTGGTAACAGATTGTTGGAAGGAACTGCTAAATAAGGTAAAGTGCAGCTCTATCTCCTCCCACTTTGTCACAAAGTCTAATTTAGCAAAATCACCACATAACATCAAGTAGAAACCAGAAACTCAGCACATGATATCAGAGGCCTCCTACCTTTAGTCTGGCCTCCACAGAGGCCTTCTTCCGAGCTTCTCTTCGGCGATACTGCTCCACTTTGTCCAGCTGGTCTGGGCGCTGGAGCATCCCAGCAACTCTCTGGACTGCTGTTGCTACCGCCTCCCGGTCTGTCTCCTTCATGGTTAGTGAGCAGGTGTGATGTGCCCACGTGTCATACCCCAGGCAGCTGTGTGCACAGGAGGAAGAGCATTAGGCAAGCAGAAACCTTGGCAGTAAACCTACCCTTCAACAGCCAAGTATGCACACTGAAAGGGTGTCCGAGATGCTTAATCCAGTAAACCTGAAACAAGGCTGAATTTGGATAATAAGATCCTTAACAAAATTACAAACCTTTGAGACTCAAGCACAGGAAAGTCTGACCTTAATGGAGAAGCGGGGTCATCTCACAGGCATGAGCTGTGGGCACAGAGGATGTCTACACTTCCCCAACCATTTCCCACATCATGTCCTCTCTACCGCACATCTCCCTGCTGTGCAGCCGAATTTTCCTTTCTGGAGCCTCCCCCAAAGTGTGGCCATGCCCACGGAGCAGCTGCATGAGGAAGCCTCAGCAAGACAAGAAGACACACATCCCTCACTTCCTATAGCAGACAAGCACAAGCCCTGTAACTGGACCCCCCAAAAAATAACCATTATTGGATATCAAAATTACCATTTCCAATCTTTAACATCCTTCAAAGCAAAGGTGAGAGGGTGGAAGGCTCATGATTCCTTTTGCTCAGATATGGTAAACGGAGCATAGATGCTTAGACACCAGGCTGCCTTACATCCCAGTGCCAACATTATCCTAGTTGTGGATCTGTTTGCTGAGTACTTGGCAAATGAGGGGACACAACCAACATTTGTGCCCTTTGATTTGTGCTATTTAACTTCCACTTTATAGACATGAAAAAGACCCACCTTCAAGAATTTTTCACTCCCCATTCCCACATTTTTAGAAAAACACTGAAATCCATGATGGGTTTCCAGTAAACAGTTCCTCCCTGTCTGTACACACTGCATCTCCCCTCACTTCTCTTTCAAATGGAACAATACTGCAACCACTATTTCTTCTATTTTTTCAGATTATGAAACCAGGTACACCAATGCAGAAAATCTGGGCAGGATAGAAAAACACAAAGATGCCAAACACTTCTAAGAGGGCTTGTTTTCTCCCAGTTCTTCTTTACATTCCTTTTTAAGTGCAGGTTCCACTGTGTGTACGACTTTGTGTTTGTTTTCTTGTTTTGCTTTGACATGTTATCTCAACATTTCCACTGACAATAAAATCGCTGGGATTCTGAATCATAGGCCTGGGTGTTAAACTCGACAAATGGATATCCTACTACTGCCGTGGACACACAGTAAGGTTGTCTGGCTACCTCAATGTTAGACTAAAGTCTGCCACCTCTCCTACCACCTTCTCTGGGAGGGCAGCGGGCAGCGGCACCCAGCCAACTAGCAAAGCACACCCAACAAAGCTTCCGCCAGAAACGAGAAAACAGAAAATCTGAAGGCAGAAAGCCTGAATGGCACAGGCTCTAATCACAGCCTTTAGACCACCAAATTTAGACGCTCTGAGCAGAGGCCGCGGTGTGCTTCCTTTGCAGAACCTTCCTTCAGAGCCACCCTACCGCGAGGACAGCGCGCACAGGGGACTCAGCGAGCGGGTCACCCCACAGGGAAGGGAACTCCACCGAGGGGACACCGAGCAGGGGAGGGGACACGGGGCCACTGGACAGGGATGGGGACCCACCGCGGGACACTCTCAAGGAAGCGGCTCCTACCGCGGGGACAGCGCTCAGAGAAGGGGAATCTCACGGCGGGGACACCCCACGGGCAAGGGGACCCCGCCGCAGGGCCGCCTCACAGGGAAGGACAGCTTCCAAAGTGGTCACCGCATATTGGCCCCGCTCCGTCTTCACCCTGCGGTCGCCCGGGAAGGAAAAAGGAAAGGGCCGGCGAGCTCCCCGAGGGACCAGCGGCATTCAGGGGACGAGCCTCACCGTCTGCACAGCCAGAACCACACAAGCCGACCGGAAGTGGGCGGCAACAAACACTTCCGTTTCCGGCGCCGGGCCGGAAGGGCGGAGGTGGACGCCGCTGAGGGTGGGGCGTGAGCCCGGCTGTGGACCTGGACTGGGGTCGCCGCTTTGGGATGAAGGACGTCAGGACCGGGTGCCCGCGCTGCTCTGGGACTGGTCCGGGCCTCCACGCCCTCTCCCCCGTGTTCTTGGCGGCCCCTGAGCACCTGCCCAACCCTGACCCTCCGCCCGTTCCTCCTGGCCTCTCCAGTACTTCGTGTGTTCCACTTCCGTCCTGTTCCAACACGGAGTGGGCCGTGCCGTAGCCCGGTGCTCCCCAAGACCCGCGGCTGGTGCAGGCAGGCATTCAGTGAGTGAATCAACAACGTGGGTAACAGGCCATAAACTGCCACCTACACAGACACCTGGAATCGAGGAATACAGACAGATCGGGACCCCGCAGGAGAGCTGCAGGGGGCCGAGCGGGGGCACCCTTCACGGGCAGGAGTGTCCCTGAGTTACTGCTCTGGAACTGGGCCTTAACTGGGCGAAAACAACAGGTGGTCAGCCACCAAGATTTCAGGATTTGTTGTGGGGACGCTTCTTGCCTTAACATGCCCACCGAAAAGGACATGGTCCGCTGTGTTACCAACTGCTAGATAGTACTGCACTTCTGGAAATCAGCCAGGGTGGTACAAAAAGAATGGTCTGAAGGTGGCAGGGAAGGGAGCTAGAGGAGAGGACCTCACACACACACAACCACGCACCCCCCACCAGCTGAGGGCAGTGCTTAAGTGCCACGCTCCTAAAGGAGTGCCAGTGCTCCTTAGAGGAGCTGGCCCCTCGCTTTGCGATTTCATCTTTACCTACTAACTTCTGAAAATGTAGCTACACATTGAGCAGTGGAGAAATGTAAAAAGTTAAAATTATGATTGAAATTAAAACTGTAAAGCGATTTGGGAGCTAATGCAAAAATGTTTGCCAAAATGAAGCATTGGGACTCTTACTCAAAATATGTCAGCATTTGATATTAAGAGACGCCTACTATCAAGGTCTGGTTGAGTTTGAAGTAGACCTCCCTAATAACTTCCTAAGTTCACCGGGCTGGTTAGAGTACATTACTGAAGGATTTAAGTTCTTTTTCATTACAACTTTTTAAAAGAGATTTAAAAATCTTTATTGATTTGTTTTTGTCAGACTAAATAATGGAATAACCTCCTGTGCCACACCCAGGAATATTTGATAGATATAATAAGCATCCTTTTAAATGCACAGGTGGGTTCCTATGCGATGACTAGAGCAGAGGAGGGAGGCAGAGTCTGCTGCCCTGGAGCAGGCTGGCGGAAATAAGTGAGAAACCCGGGGGCCCAGGTGTGGGTTTTTATAGGGGAGGAGGTTCAGGCTCCCAGCAGGTGGAGAGCAGACAGGGACTCTTGGATAATGCCCGTATACCCAAATGGGACATCCTCAGTGAAAGGCTGTTCCTAAAAACAGACAGCTTCTACATCCGGGGATGATCCGGAGGCTGGCCTGGCTCTGAGCTCAGATTCCCTGCAGAGTAAACCCAGGAAGCTTCTTGGGGCCCTCCTTAACCTGGACAAAACGGGGTGGGCGGTGCATCTGAAATCGGGGTCTAGTTCTGGGAGGACAGAGATTTTGGTGCAGCTTGATGTTGTCAGATGTGTACATTAAGAACATGGGAAGAATTGTAGCTTCCAAATAAAGAGAAGGAAGGGAGAGTGAAGGCAATTCTGGAGAGGGTAAGAGGACAGATCGTATGTGACTGAAAGCACAGCGTAAGAAGTAGAAAGATCCTCAGATAATCAGTACATAAAAGGATGAAAAACAATGAAATGGTTCTTTATAAGAGAACATCTAAAACATAAACAGAAGGGTTATGAGTGGAAGGGGTTAACACACCAGCTGTGAGCCCTGAGGAAGACTGTGGGGTGACATTATTATCAGACTGCATGGGTTTTGCTGGCAAAAGCCATGACTAGAGCCAATTATGAAGACACCAAACACATAAGCCATAAAGAAAAGGATAGTTTGCTATGCTGCAACTAAGCCAGGCATGGTGACATGCACCTGAAATCTCAGGACCCTGGGAAACTGAGCCAGGAGGACCAAAAGTTCAACCCCAGGCTGAGTAACTTAGAAACTTAGTGGCACCCTGTTTCAAACAAATAAATTTTTAAGGGGCTGAGGATGTAGCTCAGTGTGAAGTCCCTGGGCTCAAACCCTAGTACCACCAAAAACAAAAAAACAATAAAACCTACTACTGTATGATATAAGAAAAATATCCTTACATGCAAGAACAAGCCACAGGCAGAAAGAAAACACTGGAATATTTCTAACTGACCAGAGATTGCTATCTAGAATATAAAAACCCCTGCAAAGTAACCCCCAAGGGTAAACAAGTGCAGCAAGAATCCCGGCTCCAGGTGTAGAAACCTGGGGCAGTTGGTGTCCCTCTCAGCCCTGGCTCCATCCCTGCCCTGCTGGAGCTTTTGATTCACAAATGAGGCCTCTACCCAGGCCTGCCAGGTCCTGTCCAGAACTGTGCCTCCTGCCTTCCACATGTGTCCCTCCCTCCCTCTGCCCTTCAGCTCTAGCCATGCCTACCTCCCCCATGAAAGCACTCCCTAGTTCCTGGGCCACACCCACCTGCCCTTTTTTTGGTTACAGAATATATGCATTTGCTGTGGTTGGTAGTTGTCTGCACCCCTTCCATCATGCTCATGCACACATGAGTGGACACATGCACATGCACAGGTCTGGACACACCACAGCTCTGATCCATGCTTGTGCTCCCACATGTGTTTGCAGTGCACTCAGCAGGGACTCAACAGATGATGAATGAATGAATGAAGTACACATTTCACCCTGCAGAAGTCCAAAACCAGGTGTAGGGAGGGTGATGCCAAAAATGCAGCCCTATAAGATTAGGCAGCACCTAGTACGGTGAGACCCTGAGCCCTGTTCTCCCAGTGCCTCACGGGCACATGGTGGGGTGATCCCTCTGTCAGTGGAGAAAATCAGAAGTGTCCCCCCACATCTGTCCAGAGAAGCCAGGGAGATGGTGGGGTGGCCCATCTAGATACCCAGTCTCCACATTCAGGCTGGCAGTGGCAGGGGGACTGGGTGTCAGGCAGCTGGCCTGGCTCGACAGCAAATGTGAGGTCTGGGAGCAGACCTGGTGTGACACAAGTAGTTGTTGGCAGTGGTCCGAGAGGAGGGATGGCTGAGCGTGTGCGGGCTTCGCTTCACTGGCTGCCGACAAGGGGCAATTTGACCAAAGGAAGTGAAAGCTGCCCTGCCCTCTTCCCACACACTTGTCACCCATGTCCTGCAGCCTGGTCCCCAGAGTCTCCAGCTCTGTCTTCATCGCTCCTATGGGACAGTTCCAGTCTGGAGTGTCTTGAGGGGGGAAGGTGGTGCAGGTGAGGTTCCCTGCCCCAGTGAGCTTCGGCTCTAGTGATTCTACTTCGATCACTGCCTCTGCCTGGTGATGAGGGGCTGCCTTAGACTAAATGCAGTGTGGCTCTGAGGAGATAAGGTGACTTCATGTGGAAAATCAAGTAGACATTCTCAGTCACACAAGTACATATGAACATGTGATTTATTTTACACTAATTCTGCAAATTTAATACAAATCACAGTATAAGAAATATATCTGGATCTCCTTTTAAACAAAGAAATATATCTGGAAGCTCTGTTGAAGGCACTGAGAAAACAGCACAAAGAGCTGCTTTAGAGTGTCTGCTGAAGACTTCACCAGGCCAGTTTGGACACTGAGAAAGTTTCACTTGCAGTAGCAACTGTAACATATAAAATATAGCTTGTATTTATTTTCCCTTTCATCCCACTCCACATTATGTTTGATTTTGACATTCAGCTATTTAAGCAAAAACTATACACCACAGAAAAGCACTTTCCCGGAGTTAGTGCTGACAGTGACACCCTGAAGCAAAAGTGACCACAGCTGCACCTGCACGCCCCATTGTCACCTTCCCACACAGGTATCCAGGGGCACACAAAACCCAACCACAGAGGTGCTGATCCAGAGGGTCTGCTGCCTGGGTGCAGCCCTGGCCTTGTGTCCCAGGCCAGTGGTATGATAACAGTGTCCAAGCCCGCAGAGCTGAGGGCCAGATGCCTGGCTCAGTGTCCACCAAGCATGGCCTGCAGGCAGCTCATGGCGTGTCCTGGGCCTGCTGTCCCGTCAAGAGGCACGGATGAGGCATATGTGAAAGGTTGGGGCAGGGCAGGCAGCGTGGCCTGGCCAGAAGGGCTCTCCTTTGGTCATAGGGCCACCCTTGGCAGACATGCCAGGATGTCTCTTAATTCCATCTTTCTGGTCTCAGGTTTCTCCAGTTCCCAACACTCCAGACATGGCACACTTGTGCACTGCCAGAATGCTATGTGTGTGCAGCACCAGACACATCACAGTGCAGTACCAGACATGTTACATGCATGCAGTGTTGGACATGTTACACACATGCAGTGCTGTCTGCTGTGCCCTCTGGCCGTTGTTCGCCCTGTGCAGGGCGAGGCTGGGGAGCAGTCCTTATGATGAGGCTGTCTGAGGACAGGGATGTAGCCCTGCCCTCCAGGGAGGAAGCACAGTGGCACATACACTTGGCCATGCCTTCTTCGAGGGGCAGAAGTTCTGAGTGCATACAGGGCTTTCCACAGTCTGAAGTGGGGCACTGGGTTAGAGCTGGGAAGGAGGAGGACGACTCTGAAACCCACCCCTGAGGACTCAATCCATAAATGTCCAGAGAGTAGACATCAGCTGTGTTTGCAAGGAAATTGGGGTCCAAGGGGATCCTGGACCAGCAGGGAGGAAGGGAGGTGAGGCAGGTGTCAGCTTCCAGGTCTGGGCCACCATCCTGACTCCTGCTTCGGGCGAGAGAGACACTGGTGGAGGTGGAGGCCGTGAGTGTGCATCACACTCATGACAACACAGCACCTGTGCCACTTTTGAAGGCTACTGTGGTCTGGGCAGAGGTAGGAGAGTCTTGAATGACCAGTCTCTTGAGCCTGGGCCTGTGTGAGCATCTTCAGGACCCTCTTGGGCCCACTGTGAGTCCTCCTGAAAGTCAGGCAGCTCAGGGGCTGGGAAGAAGACACCCTGCCAACCCAACACGAGCTGTGACAAGGTGGACGTGCATCTGCCAAACAGGTTCCACAGTAAATGGGGGGTGATCCCTGGCCCCCCAAGCCACAGGTTATGGGGAAAGCGATTCCGTGCTGAAGAGATGGGGAGGAGGAGGAGCAGCAAGGGGTCCTGGTCCAGCAGGCTCCTGCCACACCCTAGACCCCTGGGGAGGGAGGGAGGTGGCTGCTGCAGAGCCTTGCTGCCGGCTCCCTCTGCTCATGGGCCCTACACTAACCAGGGCAAAGCCACCCACGGGGCGGTAGTTGTGCCCCCAGCTGGGAGCTACCTTGAGGGTGAGTGTGGCAACCTCCTTTTCTGAGGCATGTTTTGAATCCAAGTTCCCTACTGTCACATAACTTTTAAGGTGTAACAGACACCTAAGTCTTCGTAGGGGGACAGTGGGGTCCCCACTGGAAAGCACTGCGGGCACAGCCACTCGCACTCCCCTCTGCTGCCTGATGCTGTGAGCCTCACCGCATGATGCGCCTGGGACGGAGACACACCAGAGCTGTTCTCAGCCCACGGAAAATAAGGTGAGATTTCTGGAAGGAATAGGCATTGCCCTGTCCACCTCCATGCTGAGGGCGGTCTCAAACTGACTCGGAGCACTGTAGGGAGGAACAGGAGCAGGGATGGCAGCCTCTTCCCCCTGGAACTTTGTAGGCTGCACCGCGATGGGCTTGCTGCCAGCCCCCCTGTGGGGTTCTCCTCCTGGTTACTCTGTGCTGCCACCTGACATCCCCTGGCTCCCACATGGTACAGGTAGGGGGCGGCAGAGAGCTCAGAAGCCATGGACTTCCTCAGGACAGGGCTTGCTGCCCTTTGGGCACTGGGCACTCTTGGTTGCTTCCTTAAACATTTCAATTCTTCGAGGAAACACTGTCCTGCGTGAATAGGCTGTATAAGAGAATTTTCACGATACCAAGTTCAGAACGCTGCACTCCCCGTGTGGGGTCAGTCACCAGCTGTACTCCTGAACCTGCAAAGGGATCACTAGGTCACATCCCTGTCGAGGGGCTGGGAACCTGGCTGTGTCAGGTCTGAGTTTGGATGCAGGTGGGTTTCCAGGAGGGTGTGGCAGCAGCTCTACAGCAGGAAAGGAGCCTCAGGAGCGCTGGGTGGAATCTGAACAGCAGCAGCACTTTTGGGGAAGACCCCGGGCACAGCACCCTGGCCCGCTGCAGCCCATGGGGGTGAGTCCAGGGGTTCACGCTTGACCAAGGGTGTGACCTCCGGTGCCCTGCACTCACTGTGGCCCAGGGTGCAGAAGTGGCGGGGCGGCCCTAGCTCAAGGCAGGAGTTGTGTGCAGGGTAGAACGGGGCCAGCTCCCGGCAGAGCCCGGCAGTGACCTTGCTCTGAGGGTGGGCTGCCAGCATGCCCACACTGAGGGGCTGGCTATAGACCTGGTGCCTGCATTCTGGCTCTGCTTTCAGGTGCATCCTGGTGGGGAAAGTGACCAGATGTCTCTTGGTGACATCACTGGCTCCCAGCCACACTTGGCTAGGGGTGCAACCATCTGCTGTGTCCTCCGACCCAGAGTCATTTTCCATCTTGATTGGTACCTCCAGTGCCAGCATGGGATTGCACGGGGTACCTGGGGGCATCAGCAGGCCAGCAGGCTTCGCATCCTCTGTGCAGTAGCCACCAGAGGTGAAGCGCTGCGCTCCAGTGCGGCAGGCAGGTGGGGGCGCCTGGCCCTGAGAGACATCCCGCCAGGCTCTGCTCATCCGGCCACAGTAGGCACTGGGGACATGGCCTGGAGGATTTCTGAAGGTAGCCAGGCTGCTGGCACTGAACATGCCCTCGGTGCCTGGGGGGGGCAGGCAGGAGCCTGGGGATGCGGTGCACATGGAGAGGGGCTCACTCCTGCCTGGCAGTGGCTTCAGCTTGGTGCCGCCTTCCTGCTCACACTTTTCTGTGGTCCAGTTCAGGTACCGCCCGGGTGCTGGTGTCTCTTGACGGCAATTGTACACATGCAGCTCCCTCCGTGTCCTCCCTCCTGTGGAGCCACTCGGCATCCTGTCCTGCTCTGTTTCTTCCCTGTCCCTGCAGAGAGATGGATGTCGGCAGAGGGCCTGAGACACGGTACTGAGCAAGGGTAACACTGGCTTAATCTGCTGGGGCAGCTGGGAGCCAGGCCCATGCCTCAGTGCCCCTTTCTGCTCCTGGCAGCCTTCGAGGCAGTGCAGAACCCCCTCTCTCTCACCCGCCCAGCCAGTGCCTGGTGGGAATCAGAAGGCAGGGGCTTGCAGGAAGCAGCCACTTCTCAGCGAGGCCTCAGCCACACAGGTCACAGGTGGGGGGCTGTCACATTCAAACGCAGACCAACACAACACTGTGTGCATCAGGTTGGCTCCTCTGTGATGGGAGACACTGGCTAGGTCAACATGCAGCGTCCAGTCTGGGAAGGGCAGGTCAGGCACGTGGCCTGCAGAAGGGACAGAGGCTGCAGATGTTGTCCGGGCTGGGAGAGCAGTAGAGCACCAGCAGGGATCCAGACTCCTTCCCCTCACGGTAGCCTCATGGTGACTCCAGCAAGGGGTGGGGACCCTGGCACCACTTACCTTGTTGCCCCCTTGGAATCCAGGATGAGGTCCATGCCCCCCCTGAGGCAGGGGCATCGAGCCCTGGCTGGGACCCGGGCCCAGTGGCAGGCATCCGTTTGTGCCCTGAACATTGAGATGCTGTTTTCACCATTCCTTCCTGTTAGGGTTTAAGAGGGGAGAAACCAGTCACCATGTGATTGGAGGAGTCGAGCTGTTCTCAACTTAAAGAGGACCTGGGTGACAGGAACAGGTGCTGTCCTCCGTGGGATGTACCCTGTGACCCTCCACATGGTATTTCCTTGGGATACTCGGGATTTCTGCAAGGTATAGGGAAGGGGGACAGGGAAGAGGTCTCTGAGGGCCAAAAGCCCATTTAGAAAAAATGAGATTTAGAACTTTAAACAGTACCTGCTAAGTAGCTGGGTTTTCCATGAAGTTCTGGTTCACACAGACTCACGGTCGCTTTTGCCCTGTAAAGAACAGATCATAGCCAAATAACTGATGGAAGGGATTAATAATGGCCCACATCACTGGCCTGTCTGCCTGAGTGGTGAAGGTAGAAACAGCAGCTTACACCTTTCAAGTCTTTACAGCTTGAAAGTCTTCTTGGTTACAGATTGCTGAAAATTCTCAATCCTGTCACTCTGTGGGCCAATAAAATGCAAAAGAATTTGTTTCAGAATGTAGCTGTGCATATAAGATTGGTTTTAGAACTCATGTATTTTCCTGAACAGCCAAAACAAGACAGTCTGTTCTTATATTCTAGAAAGTAACCATGAAGGACAAACCCTTTCTAGGGAAATGTGTCTGTGTTACACGGATTATAATCTTGAATCATTCTGATGTCTTCCACTTTATTTTGCAAGGAGAACTAATAGGTGGCTTGTCTGGTGCTGCCCTGCTAGGAGTGCCAGAGTTGGGATTCAATCCCCATCCACCTTGCTGACCTCTCCATGCGGGGTCTCTGTAGGGAGGAGACCAGAGGCCTCTTGTGGGTGTGTGGTGAAATCTCATTCACGCCATGTGTGTGTCCACAGACAATCACAAAATTGTAGCGAGGACTGATTTGGGGTTTTTTTCATTTGTTTGTTTATTTGGGGATTTTCTTCTTCTTTTTTCTTTTTTTGGTATCAGGAACCAAATCCAGGGCCTTGTGCTTGCTAGGTAGGTGCTGCACCACTGAGCTATGTCCCCAGCCCATGAATTGGGTTTAGAAAGAGATTTAAGCAAGTAGGAAAAGCATGCAAAAGGCTCCTGGAGTAAAGAAGAAGAGCGGCCTGTGACAAAGCCAGCAGCGTCAGCTGTGAGTGAGTGACAGTGTGCTTCCCACAACCGCTGTATGTCCCTTCCAGTGGGAGCTGTGGCCTCTAGCTTGACCCTGTGTCACTGCACGCAGGGCAGAGGCAGATGGCCAAGTGCGGGGTGTGTGCTGGAGATCAGCTTTAAACTCGTGTCGGAGCAGATGATGTTCTCAACCCCGGGGTGAGGCGGGTCCATACTCCCTGTCCTCCTGACTCCTATTCTCCCTGTCTGACTGCAAGCTGGTGCCCTCCCAACCCCTGGGCAGGGGAAGCAGCCAGTGACCAGCAACCTGCACTGCACCCATCTGGGCCCCAGGGTGGCTGGTGGCACTTCCCACCTGGGCTCAGCTGGAGAAGGCTGCTCAGAACCGCCCCTCAGTTTGATTTTAGGGCAGGAAAAACATACAGGAAGCAGAAGGCCGACTGTGACTTGGATTTTAAATACAGAAGACTCCTCGAGGAAAGGTGCAGGGCCACCCGGCAGCTGCAGAGCCCCACCCCCTGGCCTCACCCTGAGCTCCACATTCAGTGGGGTCCAGCTGGCAGGCACGAGGCTCACCACTTACCTTCATACCTTCTTTCCTTAGCTTGTTTTTCCTTTAGTATGTTATGGCTTTAAAAACAGGAATTTGATTCTAGAATGTCCTGAAGTCTGCTCTTCTCAGCATTCTGAGCCAGACACCAGCTCCACCCACCACACACCCCTCAAGGCGAGGGCAGAGGCCTGAGCTTGTGCAGGAGCACGGATAAGGAGGAGAGCAGAGTGCACCACAGAGGGATCCCTCACATGGCCCTGCGGTCTACACGGAGCTTAGGGAAGGTGACGGTGACTTGTGGGCGGGAGGGGTGGACTCATACCCCCAGGGAACTGCCAGCATCACATGGGCCCTGCAGCAGGGGCACCAAGACCTCAGGTGTGTGACAGGCCTGGCACCTAGTACCTTCTATGGAGAAGGACAGAGGCAGGCAGGTCAAAGTAGCCTATGCAGAGGGAGGGGAGCCAGGCCGGGCTCTCCAGGCTGACCCAGGCTTGAATCTGACAAATGAGATTTAATGTTAAAAAGAGTTGAAAGCTGCAGGTGGAACCGAGAGCCCAAGTAAAGCTCAGCACAGATGGGTCCAACAGCACCCACAGTTTAAGAAAACAGGGCCAGTCTGCTGCCAGTGATGGCATTACTAAAGGCAGAATGCTCTGAAAGAAGGAGGAGCTGACTGCATTCAGACTGCATTGCTGGCCCATTGTGAATGTTCCTGCAAAGTCATGTGGATTTCAAAGTATCTGGAAATCACCATCAGAGTGATTGTGCTGCCAGGGGAAGGGCAGGGGTTACAGGATTGTGTCAGGAGTGCAGGGAGTCTGCTAGACGCTCCTCTGAATGCCATGTCTGGACTGCGTGGGGCAAGTCCCATCTGGGGGTGTCTCTGCAGCCTCGACAAGTTGTGCCCGGACTGCAGCAGGGTCAAGCCCAGCTTAGCTCGCTGAGTTATTAGCCTGCCGGGGCTTCCTCCACACTCAGTCTGTACAGCCCTGTGAAGTGGGAAATCATGGACAGGTGCTTGGGCAAGACACACAGACCTCTCCAAGAGGAACTGCAGGCTGAGGGTCTGTAACCAAGGCCAGGGCTGGGCCACTGACTGGTCAGTGGACCTGGGTCAGCAGGGACTGAGCAGATAGGATGGAACAGATGTGAGGGACAGGCTAGATGGGCTCTCTGGCTCCCGGCTTCTAACTGAGGACCTCAGGGCAGGGATGGGTGTGGGGTAGGCATGGTCCACCCGTCAGGCGGGGCTTGGAGGCACTGTCCCAAGGGGGCCCAGGCATACTGGGGGCAACAGGCTGAGTCCCACTTTGTGCAACAGCCCAACAGGGAGTAGCTGCCTCTCTGGAAACCAAGCAGGTGGGGCCTGTGGCTCAGGGGAGACTGGTCCCAAGGCCCCGTGCACTGGATGCCATCAATTCCTGCTCACCTTGTGTCTGTCATGGCTGGCACCTCTGCCCTGTGCTTCACCCTCAGATATGTGCTCTTCATTTTCATCTCCGCTGTGGAGGGCAGGAGGACTGGCACCACGGTGCAGAACAGCGCGAGCCGTGGGGGCAGGACCGCTCCCGACGGCGCCTTCTTCTTCTGTCCCAACAGGAATCTTAGTTTTCCTTGAAACTGCATCATCTGGCATTTTAAAGACAGAAAGCTGTGTTCATGGCGTGAACTGGAGACTCGGGGAGGCTGCAGAACTCAGGGTGTGAGGTGACCGACTGCAGGGACAGACATGCGGAGAGGGCGCTCGTCCTGAGCCCTCAGGAGACGCTGGCCTCACTCTGCTCCGGTCTGAAAGCACGGCCTCAGGACTACCAGCCACTTCCACCTTTCACCCATCGACTACACATTCTTCCACGACTGCTCTCTTCCTCCATCCCATGATTCTCCCAGTTTTCCACCCATCTTTCCGTCCTTCCTTCCTTACAGCTTTCTGGCCACCCCTCCAACCCTCTTCCATGGGATAACTGAGGGAACAAACATTTGTAAGCCCTGACTAAGCACCAGTCACTTACCTTGCATGGGGGAACTCAAGGAAATGGTGTGCTAGCAATATTTAACAGCCAGCTCTTCAGGGGGAAAAAGTCCCAGGTTTGCAGTATTTGCCAGATTTTAAAGTAAATATTCATGCTGCAGCTGGTTTCAAACCATCAGCCTAATATCAATCAAATCTTAAAATTCCTGCAGTCCTAACTGGGGCCTGTGGGCAGCACGAGGCACTTCCCAGGACTGAGTGGGGCCCCGTACCCTGCATCCTGGCAGAGGATGTTCTGAAAGATACGCAGGTTGGTTTTAAGTACCTCCTCTCCCTTACCTCCTGGCCTCGCAGTGGTCCACTAACTCACAACCCTCCTGCAGCCCGGTGGTTGCCAGGCCCCATGCTGGTAGCTTGTGCAGGTGGAGCCTGGACCCAGGGTCACCCTCACTTCAGGGCACAATGTATCAGATGCTGGCTACCTTGTGGCTGGCCCAGGTCCCCATGCAGGATGCCGCTCACTCACCAGAAAACCGGAGGTGCTATCCAGTAGGCAGCGTACACGGCAGATGAAGCAACGTGTCAGGAAGGCTGAGTACTCAGTGGGTGAGCCCATGCCCCCTTCCTGGGCCCTGAGCAACCTCCCCAGGACCGTGTTGTCTGCTTCCAAGGAAGTGCAGGAGCGTGGCAGGGAGGCAGAGGCCGTGACCAAGAGAGAGCCATAAAAACATCAATAATCGAGTGGAACGTGTCACAGCCAGCACAAGGTGCACAACACACACCGCCCCAGCTGCACAAGCCCATCTGCTCTGGGGAATTTGGCCTCCACTGTCCCCTTCCCTTAAAAGCATGGAGTTTCAATTTTGCTTGTTTGAACTTCATGGAATGACAGGGATGCAGGCACCTGTGGCTGGAATTTTGCTTTCAACTCACTAAGGTGAATGAATCGTGCAGCTACATGAGGCTGAGGTGGAAACTTCTGTGTGAGTTATTCAGGGCCCACGGATGTGTGTGGAAACACAAGAGAATGTTCCTGTGCACAGGATTCCCAGGCTGACACTGTCTCCCCAGCATGGACTGCTCTGACCCTTCTGAGCTCACCCGCATCTGTTGCTTACTGGGAATTGGATGCCTGCTGAACTCAGGACAAACAGAAGCTTGGAGGGGAAGTGGTTCCCTGGGGTCATGTGCACAACGGGCACCATGCTGTCAGGACTCTCTGGTACATCTGGACTGGCAGAGAGGGTCCTGAAGAGAGCTTCGACACCAAGATACAAGTGCTGCAGCTCTAGCAAAGGGTGAGAGCCTGGGTCTTAAGCATGTGCTCATCCCCAAGGGCCCGGTACTAAAGGCTGATCCCTGGCCCACGGCACTACTGGGAGGCAGCAGAGACTTGAGAGGTGGGGCCTCATGGGAGGTCAGATCCTCAAAGGGACCAGAGGGAACTGTGGGCCCTGTCCCCTCTGCCTCCTCTGCACCCCCTGGCCATCAAGGCGGTGGTTTGGCACCACCAGGCCCTCCCATCCCACCAGAGTCCTAGAAGAAACGCCTCTCCCCAAACCACCGGCTGAAACTGCCAAAACTATGAGCCCAATAATCCTTTCCTCTTCATAAGCACATTGTTTTGCATATTTATCACAGTGCTCGAGGGCTGACACACGAGGGATCCCAGGAGCTGCACAAGGCACCATGGGAAGGACCAGCTACAGGACACGTGGCCCATGGGGGAGGCTGGCTCTGGAGAAAGTGAAATCCAGTGTGGAAGCCAGCATGGATGGCAGACAGCCAGGGTGTCCAGGGTGTGCACAGAGCTCAAGACACACTGACCCACCTGCCTCCATGTGTGGGGGCTGCCCACAACCCGCCTGTGGGGGATCCATGGCCCAGTGGAGCTGCCGGCAGAAGTCCTGGCGGTCATCCACGTGGATGTAGTCATAAATGTTCTGGTGCATTACGTCTGTCTGCAATACCGAAATAGTTGTTATAGCCTTACCCTGAATTTGCATACTCGTTCCAGCAATTATAAAGCACAGCATTTCCACATCCGTCAAAAGCAAGTCATGCCTGTGGAGAATCCCATAGGACAGGCCTCGGGGTCAACACCACCCCGTGAAGACTTGTCTCCCCGGACCTCACCAGCCAGCCCCACACCAGATCCCTCCCTGTGCCCCCAAACTGGGTGCCCACCCAGGCTGAATGAGCGGCTCAGAAACTGGACGTTCGGGCACAGACACTTGGCCAAGACATCCACCTTGCTAAATCACCTCCAGCTGTGGCTCCTGCATGTCCCCACTGAATGTCTTGTGTTCCCTGTGACTTCCTGTTGTCTGGAACCAGGCTCAACCTGCCCCAGTCTGAGATGCTTTAGGGACCTGCCAGCTTATAGGCCTCTCTCTGGTCCTCTGTCCTCCTACCTCCTCAGGGAAGACAGGCCCCGAGGTGATACTGATCCCCACAGGCACAGCGCCCTTGTTGGGAGACTAGTCTGGTAGCTGGAGCCTAGACCATGGCTGTGAAAACTGACTTTGGGGGCCTCAGCTCTCCTGTTGCTGTAAAATGTTCTCAGAGGGTATGGGTAGTTCAGGATGGCCCACACAGGTCTCCTCTGCCCCCCACCTTCTCTAATGAGGAACGAGGCTCCTTCCTGCACTCAGAACCTGGACAAACACCTACCAGGGACAGCTGGAGCACTGTAGGACTGGACTCCTTCAGAACACGTCCACCGAGGGTTTAAACACTTCTGAACTAGATCCTTACATGAGCTCAAAGATTCTTCCTGGCTGGAGGAAAAGTCCCTTACCAATCACAACCTCAAAAAAAGCTTCCCTTAGGGCCGGGGATTTAGCTCAGTGGTTTCACTGCCTACTGTGCAAGCGCAAGGACCCGAGTTCGATCCCCGGTACCAAAAAAACCCAACAAAACAAAACAAAACAAAAGCTTCCCTTTTAAGAATGTAATGCATAGAGGGCCAAGGGTTTAGCTCAGTGGTGCCGCTGCCTGCCTCCCAAGTGCAAGGTCCCGAGTTCAATCCCTGGTACCAAAAACAAACAAAAAAGAATGTAATGCATATACTTGCTCAGAGTGGGTGAGATCTACCATCTTTTCCCGTATGCTCATTATTCCTGGATGAGCCCCATGGGGTCCCAGAGCATTAAACAAGATGTACCTCAGGGAGGAGGACAAGGTTTACAGCCACAGAGAAGACTTGGACTTCACTGCCTGGCACCCTCAGCTAAGGTGAAGTTCCTGCATCGCTGTATCTAGATGTGCGCCCGAAGCTTCATGGACTCATAGGTGGGGGCTTTGGGAGCTGGCTGGATCTAGAGTGTGTTTAAGTGTGATTAAGAGGGCCCCATCCTGGGTGTGGGCTGCACCAATCAATATGCTTACAGCCTGGACAGAATATAAAGGCTGCTTCTGCTGTTTCGTTGCTGCTGCTTCTGCTGCTGTTTGCTACTTTGCTGCCTTCTGCCTGCCATGAGCTGTTTCCCCTCTGTGATGCCCCTCTGCCTTGCCATCCTGCCTTGGAGCCAGCCAACTATGGACTGAAACCTCTACAAACTGAGCCAAAATAAACCTTTCCTCCTTTAACTTTGGATTTTGGGTATTTTGTCTCAGCAATGAGAAAAGTAACTAAGACAGTTTCCTTAAAAAGAAGAGTCAAGAGGGAGCCAGGAGAAGAGGCAGAGAGGGGCTGGGTAGCTGCCATCCTCAGTCAGCGTTGCCCAGGTCAGGGCTCTGGAGCAGCCGTGGGGCCAAGGGACAGAGGCTCCTGTGGCAGAAGTGGACACACCTCAGCTCACCTGGCTTCTTAATGAACTTCTGTGACTGAAGTAGGACACCGAAGCTGTGCCCTGAATACGACATGCAGCTTGGGATCAGGATGCAACCACCAATCAGGACACAAGATGTGGCACCAAATGGCAAGCCATGCTCCCACTGCAGACTGGTCTGCCAGTGGGACACTGTGCTCTTTGGTGTCTGTCCCACCCAACGTCTCAGCCATGAGACTGGCCCATGTGTAACTGCAATGTCCCATTCCCATGTGGTGGTATTTTGCTGCCGCCACAGTACTGCGGTGGTGCTCATCATCCAGCTGGTGGACGTGGTTGTCTCCCACGGGGCACTCTGCAGCTGCCACGACTGGACATAACTGCGTGGCTGCTGGGGTAGGGGAAGGGTCTGCATCAGTGGTTCATCTCCAGGCTGGTGCAGATGCTGGCCCTGTTGGGGCAGCATCACATTGCTCCCCGTGCATACCAACACTTGGCATTTCAGCCTCTCAGTGGGTGTGCAGTGGCATCTCATTGTGGCTTTAATTTGCATGTCAGAAGAATGAGGTCTATCCGTGCATTTATTGGTCTTGGGATGTGTATGCGTGTGTGCGTGTGCACCGTGTGCTTGCTGCTGGATTACCATCCTCATGGATCACACCGAGCTGCCCACTGATGTGTTCCTATCTGCACTCTGCTGAGGACATCTCCCACTGCCTAGCCACCTACCCACCTTCCTCAGGGTCTGCACAGTCCCACTCATGGGGTTTGGTCTTGCCTAAGACATCTTTCCTCACAGATGTTGGAACTCACTTTGCCATCTTCTAGAAAGTTCTTTTATCTGCCTGGTGGTTACTCTTCGTATGGTGTGAGGTAGGAGACAAGATTCCTTTTTTCCCACTTCGATTCAGTGTTCCAGCATCATTTGTGAAACGAGCATCCTTCCCCTCTCCCTGCAGCAGTGGGTTAGCCGGCAGTCCGGCCCAGTGGCTCTGGATGTCTGAATGCATGGTCCATCCAGCCTTGAGCCCCCAGTCTCGGGAAGCTGTGCATCTGGCAGCAGCACAGGGTCCCAGCGGTCACCACCGGCTTCCCCTTCCTTCTTTTTCTGGATGGTCTTGGATCTTCTCAGCCTCTGCACTTCCATGGAAATTTTAGAATTAGTATGTCCATGTCCACCAGAAAGTTGCTCAGTTTTTGTTATAATTTCATCAACTCTATAATTTGATTTGGAAAAAAACTTTATAATTATACTGAGGCTCCCAATTCATGAATATAGTATATCTCTCGGTGTGTCTAGTTTGGCCTTCATTTCTTTAAAAATAATGCTTTTTTGTGCCCGTGGAAGTACTATACGTCATTTGGTAGATTTGTTCTTTGGGATTTAGGGGTTTTAATCCTGTCTGGGGAGCTCATTTCCCTCTGTGTTTCGGTTTAGTGCCATGGGGTGAGCCCTGGGTGGCACCACTGTGATGCTGGAGTGAGGCTGGAGGCCGGCACTGTCACTTGTGCGACGACTGTCTCTGCAGTGCCTGTGGGGGACCTGAAGCTCGGCAGAGGCTTGGCAGGGTCGTGATCTGAGGGTGCACAGGGCCTCATTCTTTTTTTCTTTTTCTTTGGAGGGTCTCATCCTTGTCCCCACACCCTCGCTAGTTACGAAAGGGACACGGATTCACCTAGAGGTACGGGTCTGGCAGAGGGCAGGGCAAAACCAGAAAGCCTATTTTTAAGGCAGATTTGAACTGTGGAAGCCTGAGGTTGAGGAAACAAAGCTCTGTGTTTCAGAGATGAGGGTGGCCTATCTGATGGCCCTGCATCCTCCTTCATCTCCTGGTTCCACAAAGGGATGTCAAAAGGAATAAGCAGGTAGGAGGATGGGAATGTGAAGGGGACTTGCAGGGGCAGGACAGCTCCTCGGATGGCAAAACCCAAACTGCTTTCATCGAGTGAATGCAGTCTTCATTTCAGCTGTGAACCACCATCTGTACGGGTCCCAGAATGAAAGCATTCCTGGTTTAACCAGTGGAACATTGCGGCACTCATCATTTTTACCTCTGGGCAAAGTGTGCACCATCTGTACTCGTGGCTGCAGGGTCGCACCTGCTCAGATCATGAGCCAGGGCATCTCACTGGTTCACTCAGGGACAGCTGCCATGGGTGACTGGGAAGGCACAAGCAGCTTCCTGAGTAGATGTTGGGGTGGCTAAAACACCCCTGGTTGCCCCAGGTGTGCCAATGCAAAGACATGGACAGCATGCTCAGGCTACAAGGGGAAGGAACTGGCTCCTGGCTTTCTGCAAAGAGTCAGACAGGAGAAGCTCACAAGAACACAGAGCTACTATAACATTTTCATGAAATGTCGCAGGAACTCAAGGGAAGCCTTGATTTAATGGCATTTGAAAACAAATTCTTTATACTAAAAGCAAAACTGTTTTTCACTTCTAATGCTTGAGGTGAAATAACAAAGCTTCAAGGAAACAAAAGAGCCAGTGAGCAAGTTCTGCCCCACAACCAGAGCCCCTACCCACAGCACCTGCCTCTGTCCCCAGATTCCACAGCAAGGCCACCAGTTCCGGCTAAAGGAAGCAGCTCTGCCTGTGTAAGATCCGGAGCACTCAGCTGACACAGATGGCAACTGAGTAACTCTAAGCATGCAGAATGAAGCCCCTGTACGTGCAGCCACAGAGTCTGCATACAGCACTGTCCACACTGGGAGCCCACTCGTGTCACTGTGTCATGTCTCCATCTGTCCACGTCCCCAAGCTCTGCACTATCATGGGAACCAGGACCCCACATCAAGAGGGGGAATCAAGCCTCAGTAAATACCCAATTTCTGCTCTTTCCTGCTCTCCATGGTGTAAGTGAAGTCCACGGTTCCCATGCAGGAAGTGGGAATGCCTCAGCATGGCCGACTCTGGGATAGGTGTCATCTCAGGGGTGAGGAACACAGTGCTACCACCCAAGGTTCCCCCCAAGATGGACACACCACTAACAGCAGACCTGAGGTGCCAGGCCGTCAAGAGTGAGGCGGGGATACCTTTCCCAGGCACCAAGAGCGCTTCCTTGCCATGAAGCCCTAACAGCAGCTGGGGAGGCAGACAGTACTCTGCATACCATGTGGACATAGGAAACCAAGCACAGTGCAGTGCAGTGATTGCATAGATGGCCACACCCAGCCTGAGGCCTTCTGCATCCTCAACAGAGCAGCTGCTAGAGCCCTTCGCTTGGGTCAACGGCCAGTGTTCATGCTGCCTGCACGTGGCCGTCCCGTCCAGTCCTCCACGCCTGTCATAGCTGATCCAGGTCTGGTGCTGAGCTGTGTCTAGAGGACTGGGTGAGAGGGTGCCGGGGTGCAGGTGAGGGTTACATATGACACCATACATGGCCTCCCAAGACAGAGGACAGGACAGTTGTGCGTCTGGGTAAGGTCAAGGTCCTGAAGTCCCTGGGGTTTGCAGGGACTGGACATTAAACTTAGAGGCAGATGTAAGGCATTGCACAGCTAGTTTAGTTCTGGAAAACTATTCAAACTTGTAGTTTTCTTGGACATTAGATAAAACACTACGCTGGCCTCAAGCAGAATTCTAACAACATGTCAGAGACCTACACCCTTAGATCTTGGCTTCCACTGCCTTTGGCACTGCAGCCCTTGGCTTTCTGCTTGAACACAAGGTTTCCGTTTTAATCCCTCTATGCATTGACTTGCTGACCCACACTTCCCTGGTACGCGTCTATCCCAGCTCCACGAGCATGTGCCCTCTGCTGGCAGCAGCTGGGGCAGCAGGGCAGGGTCCTGCTCCAGAGGTTCAGCAGGCCAGGACCCTCTAGGGCCCGCTGTGCCATGGATGGGGGGGTACCCTCGGGGCTGCTTCCCTGCTGCTCTCTTGACCTCCGCCAAGAGCGAATCCCAGACAGCCTGGAAGGCAGCTCAGCAACCTCCACTACCCAGTCTCATGGCCTCACCTGCACCCAGAAGGGTCTGACACTCAGCCTTAGGATCTCCAGGAGGGGCACCTTGAGTGCCTGCTGCTCCTCCAAGTGCTGCTGTGCCCTTTGTGGCTCTCTTTACCCTTACTGATAAATCTGTGTCCCTAGTCACAAGTTCTTTATATTAGACTGTGAGATGACTGCACTTTAAACCAATCCTGACTAATATCCAATCTTCTTTATTTTCCAAAGTTCTATTTGTTCTTTTTCATTATATGCTGTTCTTTCTTTATACTACCTTGTATTCTTTCTAACACATTTATTTCCCTTCAGAGTGTGCTGTTGTTCTGAGCTCTTCTAGGAGGTGTCAAACAGGTTATTCTGTCTTCTGGCTTCTGCTTGCTGTCCATGTGTGATCTCTGGATTGCAAGATCAGCTTCAGAGGAGGTGGTTGGTGATGGTGGCCCAGGTGCAGCCCAAGGCCCGGGTTCTGAGTTCCTCTGTCCAGACCAGGAAGCCCTCTCTACCTCATGGTGCAGGCTTGGATTCTAAATTCTACCTTTCTATTTCCTACCAGAGACTTCTTTTTCCTTCCAGAAACCAAGCAGAAAAAAGTTCCCTTGCTCCTTTCTGGGCCTTGGTTGAAAGTCTTCTTGTACCTTTCTGGGCAGGGTCATCTTTCCAACATCCTGGTGTTTGAGGGGCCTCAATATCAGCTCTCAGCCCTAAAGCCCCAACTATCCGAGCTGGGTTGGCCTGGCAGTATCCCACACAAATTACCTGCACATCAGCGAGGGCGCTTCTGGAACAAACTGTGTCCTGAATGTGCCAAGTATCTGCAGTTGAAGACAGTGCTGCAACAGCTCCCTGAGTGGGAAACCAAGGACAGAGCCAGCCTGCTAGGAGTGGCATGCAACATCATCATGGCTCCCACAAAGACCAGGAGGTGGGCTACCATAGACAGAGCAAGCTTAGTGACATGGAAAGCTTCATTTTTAGATATTTCTTAAATCTTCAAGACAAGGAACATTTGCAAAGATAACAGATCTAGCATTTAACAGACTAATAGCCCAATTTTGCCTCGTTTACCTGGTGGAAGCCCAAATAGTCCACAATCGTGGCCGATGCGTAAAAAATCATCCCTTCTGCACTCACAACCAGAGCGAAGCCATTGAGAGACTAGAAGAAACAAGAAAACTGAAAATTGTCTTGCCCATAAGGGAAAAGAAAATGCAAAGTTTCTGTGTAAATTATCTACCACTTTTTCTGCTTCAATGTCCACATTCATGCAATGCACCCTTCTGACTTTTTATTACCTTTTGGTAATAAGTCTCCACTAATAGGTAGCCAGAAGTTGGCCACGGCTCGTAAAGCTAGACTTGGCTCTCTTTTCTTTGTTTTATTTTTTATAGGATTATTTTATAATATTCACCCCAAAAGTCAAATGGAGAGGAGTGCAAGAAATTGACTTTCTTTTCTTTAATTGTATGCTTAATGGCACAGAACATCATCACAATGACATACGGAAGCAATGGAACACAGAGGAGGACGGGAGCTTCCATTCCACTCTCTGTCCCTTCACACCACGTCCTCCGTTTGCACACTATCCTGGAACACTTTTTGAATTTTCTAGAACTTTTTATCAAGAAAAATGTTGAACTTTATCAAGCGCTTTTTTTATATCTACTGAAATAATAGCCTAGTTTTTCCTTGGTGTCTCACTGGTAGGTTTTCCACATTGATGAACCCTTCTTGCAGACCCACAGTGACTGTGATTTTTATGCTCTTGGAGTGGGCCAGTCTTCACTAGGAGTCCTCATTTCTGAGCTAACACTGACCATAGTGTCAAGTAACAATCCTCTGAAGCTGGCTCCTCCCTCTTCTCTCACCTTCCTGTTCTGTTATCTAGGATGAGGATGACATGTTGCTTCTAAGGGTTCATTTCACCTTGAATATCATCTGGTTTGGGCACAATTGGGGAAGATGGTGGGTGGAAAAGGGAGTAGATTTTAATGTTAGTCAATTTATTTAATGATTGTTTGTATATCCAAGGTTTTTTTCTTACATCAACTATTTTCTAGAAATACATCCATTTCATCTAGATTTAAAATGTATTGGAGTACATTCACAATATTTTTATGATTATTAAATCTCAGTTATATCCATGATTCTTGTAGGACTGTTCCAGGCAGGTGGCTGTATCATCCTTGACATACAGCCTCCCTTTATCTAAAACTCAAACTCTCCCATCCTGAGTGGCTTCCCAGAATCACTACCAGTGAAGATGCACAGCGGAGACAGCAGGACCCCCCAGCCACGTGGGCAATCCTCCATCCTCTCACCCACCCATCACTGATCTCTCATCTATGAACTGTCTCTGCCTATCTCCTGCATATCCTGTCATCTCTCCATCCACCCCCTACCCATGCACCCCTGAGTCACTACCATCGTGATAAGAAGAGCACCTCACTCAATTTCGAACCACTCAAGACTGCACTGGGCAGTACAGAAGCTGCAGTGAGAGGGTCGGCTGCCTGCACAGCAGTGTGCAAACTTCACTGTGAACCCCCGAAGCAGGGGCATTCAGAGACCGTGACTTCCATGAGCACGTGCAATCGACAGTACATCACAGCAGTCATTTCTGTAATTCTTGAACAAACTGGATACTCCCCTCTTCTTAAAAATCTCCACCAATTTGCTTGTTTTACACATTTGCAATATGTAATAAATACATTCATCTTGGGAACTGGTACATATACATATTGCACCGTGGTCATTTTTACTGCCCTTCCCCACCCTCTCATCTCCCTCCTGCCCCAATTTACCAATTTTTAAGTGATAAATTATTTTACCATTATAGTTTTCATTTGATTACTAATGAGACTGAAAAACATTTCATACATTCATTGGTAACTCGAATTTCTCCTTTGGTTAACTGCAGATAACATGTGCTAATTTATCTACTGAGAATTGTACATATTGATCTGTCAGAGGTTGAAGACCTGTGGCCAGCCCAGGGTCAGCACTCTACCAAAGCCCACTTCCTTACTCACTTTGAAAAGCAGAACAAGAACCAGCGAAGCTACACAAAATGGAGCCCTCGTCACCATGTGAACACAAAAAGCACAACAATCTTAGAATCTTGCATGAGCATGATGACAACACCAAATTCCAACAACCGTAAAAACTGACAAGAAGAGAAAGTAGATGGTTCTCAAGGAACTAAAGAAAGAGGAGCCAACTGAATCTAGTGTTAGTAGAGGAACAAATCAGAGTGAAAATAATCAATGAAAATGGGTTAGAGCAAATAATAGAGATCATCAACAAAGTCAAAATTTGGTTCTTTATAATTTTTATTAAAAAGTGATAAACCAGTGGACATGGCGGCACTCTGAGAGGCTGAGGCAGGAGCATTCCAAGTTTCAGCACAGCCTGGTAATTTAGTGACTCAGCAGGACCCTCCCTCAAAAAAATAAAAAAGGACTGGGTATGTAGCTCAGTGTGAAGGCCCTGGGTTCAATCCCTGGTACTACAAAAAAGGTGACAACCTCTAAAGAAAAATACAAATTACTGACCCTGGGAATTTACAGATCCTATGAATATTAAAGGTATAATAAGAAAATATTAAGAATGATATTCAGTAACTAAACAGTTTAAATAAAATGGAAAAATGCTTTGAAGTGCGTAAAAAAGGATAAGCTAGAAAATCTAAATCTGTAACATCTACATTTTTGTGGTACTGAGGTCCAACTCAGGGCCTTCACCGCACTAGGCAAGTGCTCTACTTCTGAGCTGCCCTCCCTGCCCTGTCTAACATCTGCTCGACAAACTGGATTTCTAATCAGAACTTCCCACACGGGGAACTTCCGGCCCATGTCAACAAACATGAAACAGCTAGAGTAAGTCTCCCCACCTGCAGTGAGACCAGCCCGTGGGAAGCTACGGAACAGTGCAGAGGCCATGAGTCCACGGGCACCCCACACTCCAGGGCTGAGCTGCTAGTGCTGGTGCACTCCCCAAACTAATCTGAAGGTACAACCGGACCCAAGCACAAGCACAAAACGACCTGTTTTTCTTGTTGTAGAAACTCACGGGAAACACAGAGGACTTGGCCGGGCTGAAGAAGGGTTAGAAGAGCAGAGCGGTGGAACCTGCTGACTGCGCCTGTCCACAGAGCCATGGCCATCAGGACAGCGGCTGTGGGCCACCCAAGCTCAAGGTCAACTCATTCGGGAAGGAGCGCCAGACAAATGTGGCTGGGACAGCTGATCGTCTGTGTGGAAAATGGGCTCTCCTGTCTCATCACACATGCCCCCAAGGCGGGACACACGACAAACCCAGACATCAGCCCAGAACCACACAGCTGCTAAGATGACACTAGAAACCATTTTCATGAACATGGGGAAGGCAGATTTGAACAAGATAGAGAACACTAACCCTAGGGCCGGGGGTTTAGCTCAGTGGTACCGCGACCTGCCTCACAAGCACAAGGTCCTGAGTTTGATCCCTGGTACCAGAAAAAAAAAATGGAGATAAGCCACAGACTGGGAAAAAACAATCATAGCACACTGACAAAGAACACAATCTGTTATATATAAAGAATGTTGACAAACAATAAAAACGTGAACAATAAAATGATGAACAACTCAATTTTTTTTAATTGGCAGAACATTTAAACATATATTTTACAAAAAGAGAAAGAGTAATGCCCCAAATACACATAAAAATACATGAGCATCACTAGTTGTCTTTGTCACTTTCCTCATTACTGGGGCACAATGCCCAATACCCTCAATTTAGAGGGGAGAGGTTTATTTGGCTCATGTTGTAGAATTCTCAGACCTTACACAGCTGCCCAACTCCAGGCAGAAGTGTCACGATGCAAGAGGCTGGGCAGGGGAAAGCGGCTCACCTCACAGCTGCCAGGAAGCAGAGAGAGAAGGCGGGGCGGGAGATCCACCTTCCAGGTCACAGCCCCAGTGACTCTCCCCTTCTGACCAGGCCCCATTTTCTAACATCACATTCAGCTGTAGCATCCCATAAACCAATCATCCTTCAAAAGCCCTGCTTATGAGCACACAAGGCTTTAGGAGGACATCTAGAAATAAACCCTAATGGTTGTCATCAGGGAATGCAAACTAAAACTACATGAAGATGCCACTTCTCACATGCCAAGATGGTCTCAACTGCAGCCTGACAGCACAGGAAGCACAACTGGTGGGACTAAAACACCACAGTCACAGAGGAAGCTGCCTGCAGGCCCTTGTACAAGTGAACTTACAACCACCCTGTGGCCTGGAAATTGGGTAGATTTTATGCATAGTATTTTCTTTTTGGCCTATTAGCAGTCTGCCACATGGATATGCTATAATCCTTGTTTTAAAATGTTTGTTTACTTCCTTTTGTGGGGAGGCTTTTGGAGGAGACAGAACACTTCTAGACATTAGTAACAAAGTAAAAGTAGAAAAATGTGATTATATCAAACTAAGACATTTCTACACAGCAAAGGAAACAACAGAGTGAAGAAACAAAAGTACGGAATGAGAGAAAATATTTGCAAACTAAATCTGATAAGGAATTAACATCCAGAATATACAAGGAATTCAAAGCAATAGAAAAAATAATAATCTGATTAAAAATATGTAAATGATCTGAAGAGACAATTCTAGAGGAACATATACAAATAGCCAAAATGTATATGAAGAAATGCTCAACATTGCTAATCATCAGGGAAAAGCAAATTAGAATCATAATGAGGTATCGACTCACCCCGGTAAGAATGGCTACCATCAAATGAAAAACTAGTCATTTATAGCTAAATGGATGCATATCGAGGCCATACTCCTAAGTGAAATAAATAGGACACCCATGTGTAAATACCGAATAGTTTCTCTAGTGTGAGAAACTGATAGTGTAAACAAGAGTAAAAATGATTAAAATGAATAATTGATAATTTGAAATAGGAAAAAAGGTCCAAAGACGAAGGAGTGAAGGGAGGGGAAGGGGAAAGGAAAAGAGGGAAAGGAAAAACTATGCGAAAAGAAAAAAAAAAAGGAAATGAAATCTATGCAAATAGGGAAGGGCAGAGGGGGTGAAGGGCGCACAGGTAATGGGGAAAAAATAAGAACCAAGATGCATCATGTACAGGTACAAGCACCCAGTGATAAATGTAAACAAATTGTATACCTAAAATGTACCAATAAAATTAATTAAAAAAAAAAAGAATGGCTACCATCAAAGAGACTAAAAATTACCAGGCACAGTGGCACATGCCTGCAATCCCAGCAATCAGTAGGCTGAGGCAGGAGGATCAGGAGTTCAAGGCAGCCTTGGCTCATAACGAGACCCTGTTTCAAAAGAAAAACATAAGCCAAACAAAACAAAACCTAAAGGTAACAAGTTCTAGTGAGGATGTGGAGAAAAGGGCACCTTTGGACACTGTTAGTAGAAATGTAAATTAGCACAGGCATCATAGAAGATTCCTTAAAAAATTAAACCTAGATCTACCCTATGATCCAGCAACTCCACACCTGGAAACAAACTCAGTGTGCTAAGAGATACCTGCACTCCTACTGCAGCACAGTTCATAACAGGTAAAAAATGGAAACAACCAGAAGGACCAGCAACAGATTGAATAGATACGGAAGATGTGGTTCTTAGGCACAATGGATAAAAAGAATGAAATTCTGTCATCTGCAGCAACGTGGGCAGAGCTACAGGGCATCGTGTTGAACGTCAAATGCGGCACGTTCTAACTCATGTGGCAGCAAAAAAAAAAAAACAACGGTCAACTTTCCAGAAGTAGAGAAGACAAGAGAAGATAAGAGAGATCATCAGAGGTGAGCGAGGGAAGGCGATGTTGGGTAATAGGTGTCAAAATACAGTTTTCTATGCTGAGGGCCCAGCTTTGTTTAACTGCCTTATAATAATCTCTAACTAACTTGGCTGTCTGCAATCGTAGGACCTACACTTCGTGTTGTCTGAGCAACTGCTGCTGGGGTGAGGAAGTGGGGAGCCCCTGGCCACCAGCACAGAAAATGGGGGCACCGTCTCCAGCTTGTGGAGACAGAACGGGCTGGCCCCCCCAAAAGTGTGTCCCAGCATCTGGATGTGATACATCCAGAGAGAGTCCGACACAGCTGTTGACCCCAGCCACCAGCAGGCTTTTAACGAGAAGGAGGCTCCACACCACACTGGCGCCCGGTGGCAGGAAGGGGCCAACGTGAGCTGTCTACACGCTGGCTCCACACTGGTCCTCCCCAAGAGGGCACCGCTGCTGTAAACTGCAGCCCAGTCTCCATGAGGCTGTGTTCTCAGAGGTACTCTTTCTCGGGGGAAAGGGGAGGAACATTTGGGATTTGTTTGTTGATGCTGAATGGGCTGGTCAGCAGAGCCGTGCAAGGAAGCCCCACAGCGCCCAGCCCACCCTTCCCAGTGGAGGAAGCCTCCGGGAGGGCACCAGGTCCTGAGCAGCCTGCAGACAGCAAGCTGGGAAACCAGTCCCTTGCGGGTTCCTGCCCACTGTGGCGGCATCTTACCCAAACACCAAAGACCTCCTCACCGATCTCCCTGGTGAGAGCAGTTTTCCTTAGGGTTCTTCTAAAAGGGCCTTTCACTTAGCACCTGAGACAAGTCTGGGCCCTGGAGCCTGGGTTTCTCTTGCTCATAGCACTGTCCCAGTCAAGACAGCATTTAAAAAATGACAGTTTGGTTTTTAACTCTTCAAAAAGTTTTTAAAGTTGTGAAAAAATACATCAAACAAGCCAGGTGTGGTGCTGCAGGCCTGTAATCCTAGCACTCGGGAGGCTGAGGCAGGAGGATCCTCACAAGTTCAAGGCCAGCCTGAGCTACATAGTGAGACCTTTTCTCAAAAAAAAAAAACCCCAAAAAAGGCCGGGGATGTAGCTCAGTGGCACCACCCCTGCCTCACAAGTGCAACGTCCTGAGTTCGAGCCCCGATACCAAAAAGAAAGTACATAAAACATCCAAATCACCACTGCAACCATTTTCCAGTGCACAGCCCCGTGGCACAGGCTCATTCACAGTGCTGTGCCGCCGTCTCCGCCATCGTGTCCAGAAGGCCTTGCTCCCCACACAGGGAGAGGAAGCGCCCTGCCCTGCCAGGCCCAGCACCAGCCCTGCTGCCCACATCCAACCTGTGCCGCTGCTTCCAACTCCCAAGCCTGAGTGAGGGTGGTCACGCGGTGGGCGTCCTGGTTCCCAGGCCTCTCTCCTGGCCTGTCTCCAAGGTGTGTGGCGAGTGTCAGTTCCACTCCTCTGTCACCCCCACTCTCCCCTAGCAGTCTCCCTCTGCTCTCTACCTCTCTTAGTTCCACCGTTCAGGTTCCACAGAGAGATCATGCAGTTCTTTCCTTCCTCTTTCTAGCTTATTTCACTTAGCATAATGTTTTCCAGTTCTACCTGTGTTGCTGAAAATGGAAGGATTTTACTCTTTTATGACTGAATAGTACACCACTGTGTACGTGTTGCACTTTTAAATAATAAAGTCATCAAACTGGGCATAGTGGCACACGCCTATAATCCCAGAACTCTGAGAGGCTGAGGCAGGAGGATCACCAGTTCAATTTAGCAACACCCTGTCTCAAAATAGAAGATTTAAAAAGAGCTGGGGCTACAGTTCAGTGCAAAGGCTCTGGGTTCAAGCCTCAGTGCCACTAAAACAAATGAAGTAAACCCTTTCATCAGTTCATGAACACTCAGGTTGTTTCCATTTCTTGCCCTGTGTGAATGATGCCACAATAACCATCGGGGGTTCGGGTGTCCCCCTGATACACTGATTTCATTTCCTTTTGCTGTGGACCCATACGGTCTATTTTTAATGTCTTTGAGGAACCTCCGCACCGTTTCCACAGTGGGCCATACCAATTTACGTTCCACCCACAGTGTGCCAGGGCCACCTTTCTCCCTATCCTCATAGCACCTGGTATCTTTGGTCTTTCTGACAATGGCATCCCCACTGGGGTGAGCTGACACCGTAGTGCAGTTCTGTCCCTGATGACCAGTGATGTGGAGGAGTGTTCACGCATCTGTGGCCACCTGTATGTCTTCTGAGAAATGTCTGTTCAGGCTTTCTGAATATTTGTTTTCTTGCTGCTGAGTTAAGTCTCTTACTTATTTTAGACACCAGTCACTCATCAAGCGTATGGTTGGCAGGCTGTTTCCGTCTTGTGCAGGAGTTTCAATTTGATGTGACCCCATTTTTCTATTTTGCTTTCCATTCATCTGTGGTGGACACCTGGGGGCTCCCTCGCTCTGCCTTGGGGGTGAGAAGGGGTGTGACCCAGTGCTGCTTCAGGAGGGGGCACCTGAGGAGAGGGGGACTGGCACTCTGAATGCTGCTCCTCCCTGTAACCCAGGGACAGGAGTCAGAAGCTCATGATGCGGTTTGGATGTCACTCTCCTGACCTTGGAGCTGGTAAGCTTTTAAAAACTAAAGATGGCACAGTGGCACCCTGTACCTGTCTTCCACAGCCATGCTCACATCTTCCTCAAGGGCTCCATCTGCCCTGGAACCTAGGGTCCTGCCCCAACTGCCTTCAGTCCCGGGGGAAACGTGCAGGAATCTGACAGCTCCTGGATCCAGGACCACACTCAGCAGGACGTGGGCACAGCAGGGTGGTGAGGCCTGGGCTGGCACCAGCGGTGGCCCAGGCTTCTGGGGCCATGGCCAGGAGAGCTGGCTGATGCTACCCACTGCCACGGGTGTCGGGGTCACAGTCAGGCAGCCTGCAAAGCCCATCCTGGCACCCAGCCTACAGGGCTCAGAGGTGGGATAGTGTCTCCAAGGACGCCCCCAACTTGGCCAGGAGCTGGTGCTGCGCCCCAGAATGGGGAGACCCAGACCCCAGGGCCCTGCAGGCCGGCACTGCCTGTGCTGGTGGGCACAGGCAGACAGGGTAATGGTGAGGTGCACCAAGGGCAGTCAGAAAACAAGACATCTCTGCTGCTGACAGGCGTTCGGCCTGGCCGTCCCAGCAGTGGCCATTCGCTACCCCAGTTATGCAGTGGGGTGGTGGCACAGGTAAAGTACGACAGGAGGGAGGGCTGCTGTGTGGACCCGGGTGGTGGGATGGCGCACACCTTGCTTCTCTCCCAGGGCCCTTCCCGAGGCGTCTGCACTGCAGAGCGACATCGCCACCCCAGGCCGTGCCCACCAGGCCAGAAGGCCTCCCCTCAGCGGCCGCCACATACTGAGGATGTCCTACTAATAATAGTTCAAAGGCATTTCCAAGGGTTGAGTATATAAATGTCTTCTTAAAAAAGATTTTATGAGATTAGTCACAAGCAAAAACAATCTTAATTTTAACTCACAAGGCAGAATTTTTTTTAAAGACCATAAAGTACTGTTTGTGGAATCATATGGATTCAATATCAGATTGACTTTCTAGTCCAGAATCGTCACGCCAAATACTTTTACACATGTGGGACCATCTTTCAAATATGCATCGTGAACGTTTGTTTGTTCTCTCTCTCTCTTTTTAATCCCACAATTTTCTTTTAACATGGTACATGGAAAATGAGATCACTTTTCCAAATGGAAACAAGGATTTGGCTCTAAGGTTAGGCTTAAGTTTTTTTTAAAGGAGAAAAATAAATCCTGTCTACACTCAATTCCTGAAACGCATGGCACTCTGCACCTGCTGCTTAGGGGGGCTCAGAGGTTCCAGAGGCCAGCATCCTCTCAGCTCTGCTGCTTAGGACGGGGAGCTGCAGAGGTGAGGGTCTCCAGGGCTGGGGATCTCAGGGACAGGCGTCCCCAGGGCGGACCCCTCTCTGCCCTGCCCCAGGAATGCCCTGCCCCTAGCCCTCTGCAGCAAGGGAGGCAAGTGCTTTACAAAGCTGGACTTCCTTTGGCAAACTCTTTGAATATCCTGATTTCTTCCAGTCCCATGGCAGAAAAATAGCCAGCAAGTACTTCAAAGATTATTTTTGTCAAGGTCACAGCAGAGGGAAAAAAAGAGGGAAGAAGGAACAATTCTCAGCAGCCCTCTCTCAGTCCCCCTTGGCACAGGGAAGTGGGGAGCGAGTGGCTCCCCTGAGAGCAGTTGCCATGGCAACCATGCAGCAACAGGCCACTGTCACGCGAGCACGGCACCAGGCAGGCGGCAGGGCAGCTGGCCTGGCCTCCTGGAGCCAGATCACTCGCAGGCCGCTGCTTGGGGCTTGCGTGCGTGCAAGCAGTGCTCTTGGGGGAGCGGAATGACTGGCTGTTTATAGATCCCACAAACAGTAAACACAGCCTCCACTCTGCCACAAGCAGTCACAGCACTTGAAAGCAGCTCCTGAGGGCCATAGGCAGATGGGGCGGCAAAGGCCCCTCAGCTGTACAGTGCCTCAGTGACAAGCAGGGTGGGACACATGTGGAGCCCCCAGGCCACACCCTCACTCTGCCTCCCCTCCCCACAGGTGGAAACACTGGCCAGACTCCTGCTCCCTCTTCCAGGTGAGCACACAGCTGACTCAGTCATCTGGGACGCAGAGCTGGGTCCCTGGGGGGCCACAGGACCCTCCCACAGCCTTAAAGCTCAGGCAGAACATGCTCCCTTAGGACAGCGGCCCTGGGCACATCCAGCTGAGTGGAACCAGCATCAGCACCCACCATTATCAAACACAACAAGGCACTGTGCTGAAGTATGACTTCCAACCGAAGTGCTAAACTGCTCTCTAGAGAGCCATGCTTTAAAATTGTGAAAACCGGTTGTGCCCTGAATGCAGACACGGCTCAGGGTAAGGATGCACTGCAGGAAGCCAGCTATGGCGCCAGACCATTCTGACCCTGACACTCGGGGTTCCTCCAGGGTATATAGGACAGGCAGCCTCAGCTTCATTCCCTCAACCCCATTACTCTGAAGGCCAGAGACAGAGGAGGTTGTACGAAGTGTCCCCTCTCCACCCATGGCTCCTGTGAGCCCCACAGAGCCCGAGGGTGCCAGGCCTGCAGGAACCCATACAGACAGAAGGACCAGCCCTAAGCTGGGACATCCTGCTTCTATCTGCAGGGTTCCTCTGACCCTGATGACTGCTCTACCTTTCTGGTCCTCCTTTCTGGCCCTGGAGCTCTGGCTGTTGGCTTTGTGTCCTCCTCAGTTTGCCTCCTGACCTGTGCAGCAAGCAGCATGTGGAAGCACCCAGTACACACCATCCCTCACACAGGACATGACCAGGTGTCAGTCCAACTTCCCATCCTGAAATCCTAATGGGAAGTAGATTTCTAGGTCTTTCTTTAGAAGAACCACAGCCTGAAGGTGAAGAAGGTCTCCCACCACTACACCTCAAGTGTGAGAGGCATTTGGCTCGTGGAAACCTCTCAGGAATCTGTGCTGGGCTCAGTGTAGCTCGGTGGCCATCTCACGTGGCTGTGCTGGGCAGGGCCAGGCAGGATGGTTGGCAGCCTGCGCTCGTTCAGCCCTCCAAGCTGTGCATGCTCCTTTCTGGGAACTGGAGAAAGTCCCCTCATCAGGCGGGGGTGGTGACTCAGCAAATGTTCCTGTTTGCAAGGGGCCCAGCCCAGAGGACCTCTGCTACCTCCACGTGAGGGTTTGGCTGCTCCGTTAAGCACAGAACCACGACCTTGGCCTCCAGTGCCAGCCACATGGGGAATTCCTAGCTCACCCCCAGAAAGCCTGAGGGCCTTGGGGTGGCTGCGACTTCCCGGGGTAGGGTGTGGCGAGTGGGGACTGCAGCCTGGGATGGGACTTTGGGGGAGCAGTCAGGGAGCTATGGAGGAAATGTCAGTGCCCTGCTCCTGCCCCTCCCAGGTGCCCTGGCACTGTCCCTCAGGGGTGGGACCTGGGCCACATGGGGACAGGACCCCGGGCAGGATCTGGAGGTACAGGAAACAACCAGACCCCATTCAGTGGAACAGAATGGAAGATGCAGAAACAACTCCAAATGCGCCCAGCCACCTTATCTTTAACGAAGGGGCCAAACACCTTCACTAGAAGGCAGCTTCTTTAATAAATGGTGCTGGAAAAACTGGCTTTCTACATGCTAAAGGTTAAACCTAGACCCATATCTCTCACCATCCACCACACTAAAATAGAAATGGATCAAAGATCTAAATATTAAAACAGAAACACTTAATCTACTGGAAGAAAGGATAGGTAGAACTCTTGAAGACATGAACAAAACCCTGATCTCACAGGAAATATGACAAAGAATCAACAACCAGGATTTCATCATATTAAAAATCTTTGGCGCAGCAAAAGAAACCACCAACAGAATGAAGAGACAACTCACAGAATGGGAAAAAAAAATTTACCAGCTATTCCTCAAAGGACCAGTATCTAGAATATACAAAGAACTCAAAAAAAATCTGACCTCCCAAATCTGAAAACTCAATCCAAAAATGGGCATCTGAAATGAATAAATACTTCTCAGATGAAGAAGTACAAATGGCAAATTAATAAATGAAAAAAATGTTCAACATCACTGGTTATTTGAGAAATGCAAATTAAAACAACACTGAGATTCCATCTCACTCCAGAGAGAATGGCTGCTATCAAGAAATCAACCAGTAACAAATGCTGACAAAGCTGTGGGGGAAAAGGAACCCTTCTCCACTGTTGGTGGGAGTGTAAAACTGGTACAACTACTGTGGAAGTCAGTATGGAGATTCCTCAAAAAACTAAAACTAGAGGCTCCATTTGACCCAGCTATCCCCCTTCTAGGTATCTTCCCAAAAAGCATCACACAACAGCGATATATGCACACCCTTGTTAATAGCAGCACAATTTATAATAGCTAAATTTTGGAAAGAGCCCAAATTCCCATCAACAGATGAATGAATAAAGAAGCTATGTATTGGGCCTGGGATTTAGCTCAGTGGTTCTGTCGCCTGCCTTGCAAGTGCAAGGCCCTGAATTCGATCCCGGCACCAAGAAGAAGATACATATTTATATACAATTGAGTACTACTCTGCCATAAAGAAGGATAAACTTGAGATATTTCTAGGTAAATGGATGCGCCTTGAGATCGTACTTTTCAGTGAAATAAATCAGATACACATGTTTAAATATTGCACTGTTTCTCTGGTGTGAGAAACTAAAAGGTAAAAAAGGACCAAGATGGATGATTGATATTGGAAAGCTAGAAGACAGTGTTCGAATGAGAAGGGGATAAGGGGAGGTCAAGACGGATGGGAGGAAGAGAAAAGGAAAAAAAGAAAATAGAAGGGAAAATGGAAACAAAGCTTTTGTAAATAAGGAGGGGAGGGGAAAGTAAGAACCAAGATACAGTAAGTACAGATACAAATTCCCTGTGGTGAATGTGATCATTACGTGTATCAAAAGTGTACCAATAAAATTAACTTTTAAAATCAAGGGGAAAAACACTTGATGATGTATGGGAATTGACTGAGTGCTTTCCAATTTAGCTATACTTGTTTTCTTTCCCAACAGCAGTGAAATAGGATTTGTTGTTGTTCCCCTATTCTAACACGAGGATTTTCTAATTTTTAATTTTTGCTAATCTGATGGGGATATCTAATGATAACTGGCATTTCATTATTTCCTAGTATGTATTGGATACATTTCTTTTTACCTTTATTACAAATACATCACTTACTGATTTTTTTTAAAAACTGGGTTTCCATTTCTTTTCATGTTGATTAAGGGAGCTTTGGAGTGATTCAGATATTGGTCCCTTATCAACTTTAAATATTGCAAGCATTTTTTTTCATCAAACTAATTTGTCATCAACTCTAAGTCTCATAGAGTCAAATTCTTCCTGGAGTGGTATATGTGTTTAGAGTTTTAACAGACCCCTCCTCACAGGTCACAGATATCATTTTTCTATTAACTGTATAGTTTTACCTTTCCTATTTATATCTTTAATTTTTCGGAAATTCACCATTTAATATAGGATGTTGTATGGATAGCTGTTATGTGTCAGGAGCCATTCTACATAATTTTGAGGAAAACTCATTTCACAATTAAATTATGATTATAACTGTCTGAGGCCTCAATAGTCCCATGATGCTGTGATGCTCAAGGGCAAGATCACATAAGCTGAAGACATCCTGGTTGTTTGAGAACAGAGTAGTAATACAAAAAGAGAACGGTTTTCACCTGGGGATGGATAAATTTCTTACCACCTTAACTCATCCCACCTACTGTTGTAAGAACGTGTTGCTCCTAACAACTTAAACTCCTCATGGAGCTAAGATCTTCATCAGCGTAAGATTCTCATCAGAGCTGGGGATTTAGCTCAGTGGTGCCGCCACCTGCCTCACAGGTGGAAACTCCCGAGTTTGATCCGGTACCCAAAAAAAAAGTTTAAAACCCTCATCAGCCTAGGATTACCTCTGCCCTCTGAGTCATCTGATACTCCCCATGAATCCAATAAATAGTGGCAAGCTCGTCGTCTTTGGCTTTGTCTGCTCTGAGGCACTGACCTCCCAGCCCCCATATACTTTGAAACTACACAAGTCTCTATTGTCTTTTTCTCTTTAGCCCTAGCCATTCCCCATTCTGGGCAGTTGGAGGATTGAACGACCTCTGATAGTTATTCAACTTTATTTTCATTACTTGGTAAACTGGTTTTCCCAACATAATCTCCCAGAAAAATCTTTGCATTTCATTTGTTATTATTTATCAAGTTCCCATGTATACACTGGGCACTATTTTTAATCTGTCAATTCTGTTCCATTGATTTGTCCTATAACATCACCACACGAGATTGATAATTGTGATTTAAATATATGTCTTCATATCTAGTAAGGTGAACATTCCTTCTTTGCTTTTTATTCTTTCAAATTTTATTCAGCTCTTTGTAGACATATTACTAGTCATTTACAGAAAATATATTTACTAAATTTTTAAAAAATAATATTATATAGTTTGTATTGGAGGGGTGAATGTACTTTTATTGAAAAAAATAAAATATATGCATTGATTTCTGCTATCTTAAAAAGATCCAGAGGTGAGGGAAGCTGGTGCTGACGAGCTGCTACCTGTAGGGACCACCCTGCACAGGGACGCATCCAGTTAGGGGACCACCCTGGCACAGGGCTCCTTCCCATGGGCCTCTCTCCAGAGGTAACCCTCACTGCAGAGGCCAGGGCAGCCTTGCGTCCCCGGGCACAGGCCACAGGCCACTGTTGAGCTCCTGCTGCTGGTGCCCACTGGACAGGAGCTTCAGAGATCCCACATGTAGGAATGTTGGACCAGACCATTGAGCAGAGCCAGCATGGCTCTCGATAAATATACCTAAGGAAGAAACTAGCAAAGCAAAACCAGACCAAAATGCTCTGGGCAAATCACATGGGATATCAAGTATGACAGTGTGGCCGTGTACCCCCACCACTACGTGCCCTGACAGTGCCTGCAAGGCAGTGGGCAGGGATGACAAGGCAGGGATGCTTACTGTCCAAAAGAAGCAGCCTTAGATAGGATGAAAAAAGGTGCACCCAGCACAAAGCCAAGGTAAGCCAAGTGGCAATTCTAGTATCTGACAAGATGAACTAACGGGACAAATGAATTAAGGTTAAAAGTCACATGGCACCCAAAGCCTAGCAAAGATGACCATCTCCCCACCCCTGGCCCAGTTCCTGCCCCTCACACCCACAGCCCATCCTCCTCACAGGGTCCGGGCAGACGTCCACCTCTCAGGTTACCCAGCCTCACCTCTTCACCTTCCTGGTGGGGATGAAGCTTATGGGAGGCCATCCAGACCTTAGCCAGGTGAGCCAGTAATGGGGCAGTCAGTGCACAGAAAGCCACCTCCACAGGCACAGTGCTAACTAAGGGCAGACAGGGTTGTTTAGGGCAGAGAAGGGCTCCAAGAATGCTCTGCTTGGCTCTGCCAGGAAGCACACACCAGCACAACGGTAACCCTGGAGGTCAGGGCGGAGGTGTGCATGTGTGGGCTACCTACTGAGGGAGCATGTGATGGTGAGTAGAGGTGACACCAGACTGCGTGAGGGAGATGCTGTGTATGGGAGCTCTGAGTAGGACACCCTCTTCCAGCTTTGCCAGCTTCCCACATGGCCCTGAGTCCTGCCAGCTGTACCCCCTGCGACCATTTACGGTTCTTTCACTCCCAGGTTATGGTATCTCGGCGATCCCTCCAGACCTTTCAATCAGAAACTCCTCCCTCAGCTCTACACCATTCTGGAACTTTCTAAATATTTCCAGAACTTTCTGGTACTCTGCAGACAGGCGTCTCTGGGGCTGGAAATCCCTGGCTTTCTTCTATTTTCACTTCTTTTTCCTTTACTCCCAGAAAGGCTCCTGTGATTTGAACACCCAGTGCCTCCCCTGGGTTTTAGGGTCTTGCTTTCCAGCTTGTGAATGTGGGCCTATCTCAGCTTATGTTCCCCTCCTCAGTCCAGCCCTTCTCATCTGACTGGCACACCTCCAGTGTCTCCGTGGGTCCTGACAACAGATAGTTTTGTCTTTTTGTTTCCTTCATTCTGTACTCCTTGCATCCTATGAGTTGGCTTTCTCCTGGGTATGGGTTTTGTTTCTTTTGCGCTGGCCTCTTTCCAAAGGGTCCAGTGCCATGTGGTCCTCACTCCACTTGGTGATCAGGCACTGGCCCTGGGTAGAGACTGTGCTGATGGGGAAGCCTCTATGTGGTATCTTTTGTTCCTCCCTGGTGATGAGATTCCCCAAGCGACCTGCAGGACGTGGGTTGGTGCCTTGGAGCAGGTGATGGCCAGTCTAGACCTGTGTCCAGGGCTCTGTCCACTGTCTCAACAGGCCAGGGTCCTGCCCAGCTGCTCAGACCCTCATGCTCCCCAGAATGGCAGAGCCTGCATGGCTAACAACTTCCTGCCTCTTCTGTCCCAGTGCTGGGACTCATTCTGGTCTCTCTAGCCTGTGGGATTCTTGTAGTGACAGATTTGATGTTGATCTCTTCTATTCGCTTTGATTTGTTTGGGGGTTTTTGATATAGGGTCTTGCTATATAGTTCAGGGTGGCCTTGAACTCAGGGAAATCCTCCTGTCTCAGCCTTCTGAGTGTTGGGATTACAGGCACACACCATTGTGCCTGGCTTCTTCCATTCCCTTTGAGAATGTGACTTGTGTCCAGCACCTGTGCCTGACTGCCCCAGTGCTCAGGGACGCCCACTGCTGTTTCTATTTTGTGTGTGGTGGCTGGGTATGAAATCACAAAGACACCACGGACACCATCTGAACCCACAACATTCTCCTATCAATGCACACCTTCAGCTTGATCTGCCAGTGACTCCTGCTCCCGAAAGCTGGCCCTGTGTCCTCAGTCCCTTGGGTTCCCTGCCTTGGCCCCTGGCTCCTTGGGCAGCTGGCTCCTGCCCTGGGTCCTGAGGAGCACAATCTGCCAGACCCAGTGCTGCCTGCTGCACATGTGATCCGTGGGTGGGCGTCCTACCTGGCCCACCCAGGGGGACTTCAATTGTGAACAGCACAGCCAATCTCTCCTAGTTCAGGTCACAGTTACTGGGTCCCTTCTCTCCCATGGTGTCTGACTGTGCTCAGTGTGGCACAACTGAGGAAACCCTGCACCCTGGTCCTGGGTAAGGATTTGTGTCTGTGCTCTGGCCCGGCCATAGCACCCTTCTGCCCCTTTCTGTTTCAGCCTCCTCTGTGACTGTGGCCCTCCAGTTGGATGCAAACTGTTGTCAGCTCAGCCTCCCCTAGAGGCCTTGAGGATTGAAACCAAAGTCCCAAAACCCTGTGGTCATCCAGCATTGGTGCTCACCCTGGCTGATGGTGACCCGGCTGACACCAGCCCCTCATACTGCTGGCCCCTGAGTATGCTCAGTTTCCGGCCACCCAGGACAGAGCCACTTCTGCTCAGGCTTCACTGGGCCAGTCCCAGCCTGACCTGTGGCAGGTGTAAGGAGCCCCGGCAGCCAGCACCACAGCCTCCTGGGACCCTGCAGAGATGACCATACATGTGCTGACATCGGAAAGCATGAACTTCTGCCAGCACCACCACCTTCTCCCTATGGCCACGGTATTAGAGGAACCCCTTCCCCAACCTTACTGTGTGTACAGCTGCATGTGAGCCCCTACTACCTTCACTCACCCCTCTGCACATGTGCAAGAGAGGGAGGGCTGAACATCAGATGTGACAGACACTGTGCAGGAACCTGTGTGGCACTGAGGAGCCTGGAGCTGACACACAAAGGGCCTGACAGCACTTGCTGCTACACCAAACAAAACCAAAAGTCATCAAGGCCCACAAAGATTGCCGTGATCTAGAGTCTCACAGCATATGGGAAAAATGTCCAGGATATGATCTGACCAAGTTTCCTGTTGCTGCTATAACAAATCACTACAAAGTGAGTGGCCTAAAACAACACAAATATATTTTCTTATAATTCTGCAAGCTAGAATCACAGAGGTTGAAATGCAGGTACATTCATGAGTTTTCATCTCTATGACGACACCAGTGGAGCTGACCTGCAAAGTGAAAGTGCTGGGCTGAGGGCCCCCGGTGTGGCCGCTGGTGAGGCAGGTGTGTGTGGAGGAAAAGCAACACTGCCAGACAGGAAGTCAGAGGGAGATGAGGTCCTGCAGTCCCCTTACAGGGCACAGCCCATGACCTCAGCTCCCTGGGGGCAGAGACCTCAAGCACAAAGGGCCCATAAGGGATATGAATGAGCAATTAAATCACATTCAAACCACAGAAGGGGCTAATACCAAGGTTCTAACAGGCTGTGTCCCTGCTGGAGCCTGGAGGGGAGAACTGCTTTCTTGCCTGTTCAGCTTCTAGAGGTTGCCATATCCCTTGGCTCCTGCCTTCTTCCATATTCAAAGTCACCAGGATAATCTCTCTCTGGTGCTCAGGCAGGAAAGGCTTTCCACTTTCAAGGACTCTTAGAGTCACACTGAGCCTGCTCAGATAGCCCAGGACAGTTCCCCCATCACATTGGCACAGTTTCTTTTACCATGTAAAGTAATGTATTCACAGGCTCTGGGAATTTGTATGTGGACAACTTTGGGAACATTATTCTGCCTACTATACAATCTAAAACTATTGAATATAATAAGAACCAGAAGATGGAACTTAAGGGAAAGACCAATGTACAAATGCTAACTATTAAATGATGAAATGACATATTTCTCAGATGAGGTTCTAAAACAGCAAAGATCACCACACTGTAAAAGGTAAAGGTAAACACTCTTGAAATTAAAAAAAAAAAAAAATGATAAAAAGCTAACTGATAAAAAGACTCTTTAAAAAGAATCAAATGGAAATGTTAGATCTGAGAAGATATATGAAATAAACATTTCATTGGATGAGCTCAATAGTAGAACAGAAGTGATAGAGAAAAGAATCAATAAAGTTAATGACAAGTCAACTGGAGAGAGATAATACTGAGAAAATCTAATAAAGCTTCAGGAACTGTCGGACAATATAAAAAGGCTTAACATTTCTTTCAGTTGAGTTCCTGCACTAGAACACAAAGATGATACTATAAACAAATTATGAAGCTAAATGGCTGAAAATTTCTCAAATTTGGTGAAAAAAAATGTATAGGTTCAAGAAGATCAGCAAACAGGCAATATCTAATACCCAAGCCCAGATACATCATAATTAAGCATCAAAATTAAACCAAAGAGAGGGCTGGGGATGTAGCTCAGTGGTTCCACTGCCTGACTTGCAGGCGCAAGGTCCCAAATTCGATCCCCAGTACCAAAAAAAAAAAAAAGAAAAGACAAATTAAACCAAAGAGAAGGAATAATTGTAAATGTAACTAGCAGAACGGCGCCTCACCTACAGGACTAAGAATGTGAATGGCCATGGATTTCGTATCAGAAACTGTGGAGACCAAAAGAGAGTGGGCAACATCTTCAGGGTGCTGAGAGAAAAAAGAGCTGTGTGCCCAGAATTCTGTACTGAGCAAAACACAAAAAGAAAAAATTAGGCAAATAAAAAGATCTTGGGGGCTGGGGATTTAGCGCAGTGGTTCTGCCGCCTGCCTCACAAGCGGAAGGTCCTGAGTTCAATCCCCAGTACCAGGGGGGAGAAAAAAAAAGTATGACTATTAAGAGCAAAAATGATGCATCTGGAGGGTTTCATGTATGTGAGTGTAGTGTATAGCACAGGCATAAGGAAGGGAGCAAAATGATTAACACGCTTTAAGGCTTCTTTGCTTCACTTGCAGTAGGAAAACTTTAACTTTGAATGGTAAAAGTGGAATTTATATGTTATAATCCTTAGAGCAACTATTAAAAAATTCAAACATTTACCCAAAAGATAAACTAAAATGGAATGCTAGTAAAGACTCCCATAATTAAAAAGAGGGCATAAAAGATGGATTAGGGAAACAAAGCAAGTTAAGAAATGATAAATTAAGTCCAATAACATCAGTAGTTACCCTAATAATGTGTCCTGAACACACCTATTCAAAGATGTAGATGGTCAGACTGGATTGAAAGGGAGGCCCAACTTTATACTGCAAATGAGAAATGCCCTTTAAACATAATGATAAGTGGATTAAAAGTAAACAGACAAGGAAACATTAATCATAGGAAAACTACCATGGATATATTAGTACAGACTAAGATTAAGAACAAGGAGGGCCAGGGATTTAGCTCAGTGGTTCCAGTGCCTGCCTCGCAAGCTCAAGCTTCCAAGTTCGATCCCTGGTACCAAAAAAAAAGAACAAGGAAAATTATCTTCGTAAAGAGGCAATTCATGAGTCAATTCATGAAGAAAACATAATAACAGCCTAGTTGAGTATGCCTCCTCTCACAGAATCCCAAAATACACAAAGCAAAAACTGAAAGAACTGAAAGAAAAAATATAAAAATCCACAGTTATACCTGACAATGTCAACACTCCTCTCTCAGGTTGATATTGGACCAAAAAAAACTAACAATGATATAAAAGACTTGAGCAGTGTCGGTGACTTGCTGTGACTGGTGTCTACGGAACACCTCTCTCAATGATAGCCAACAACCTTTTCCAGGGCATCAGAAACATTCAACAAGAGAGACTAAGTTCAAGGTCATAAAATCACCCTCTTAAATTTGAAAGAATAGAAATCATGAAAAACTATGTTCTCTGACCATAATGAAATTAAACTAGAATTCAATAACACAAAATACCTGGAAAATTTCCAAATATTTGTAAATTAAACATCATACTTTTTTTTTTTGGTACCAGGGATTGAACTCAGGACCTTGCTTTTGCAAGGCAGGCACGGTGCCACTGAGCTAAATCCTCAGCCCCTACAACACACTTTTAAGTAACTCATAAGTTGAAGAGAAAGTCCCAAGGAAAATTAGAAAATACAGAGTCTGCCAAAAAGATGTACACACACTTCCACAGTCTGCTGTACTAATAAATATCTAGAAGCTCATGGCCACCACCTTGAAAGCCTCTGGTAATTGGAGAGGCCAACAAAGGTAGCTTGTATTAATCTCATGATGCCTCAGTAAATTTAGTATTAAAATAATTATTCAAGTTTTTCTTTTCCTAATGTATTCCTATATTTTGCAAACCCTGTATTTTGAACTAAATGAAAATAAAATACAACATATTAAAATTTGTGCAATGCAGTTAAAGGCTTAGAGAGAAATTTATAGTGTTAAATACTTATAAAGTAAAAATACTTTGAAATCAACTATTTAAGCCTCATCTTAGGAAGCTAGAGGAAAATCAAATAATTAAGTTCACAGCATAGTGCGAAGAAATTACAAATGTAAGAGTGGAAATTAATTTAATAAAAACTGAATAGATAAAAATTAAGCAATAAACAAAAGTGTGACAAATTCAACAATCTAAATTTCTACCTTTAAAAAAAAACTAGAGGGCTCAGGATTTATCTCAGTTGTTCCGCCGCTTGCCTTGCAAACCCAAGGACTCGCGTTTGATCCCCAGTACCAAGAAAAAAAAAACCTAGAAAAGGGACAGGAAATTAAATTCAAACTGAGCAAAAAGAAGGAAATAATAAAGATAAAAACAGATATTAGTAAAACTAGAAACGAAAACCATGAAAACACTCAATGAAACCAATAGTTGCTTCTTAGAAAAAAATCAATAAAATCGACAGAATTCAAAACCAACTAACCAGGAAAAACTGAGAGAAAGCAGGAACTACAGACAAAGATCGACACAGAACATCATGACCACCTGTGCTCCTACATATTTAACAATGCAGATGAAACTGATCCATTCCTCAAAAGACATAACTTGTAAAAGTAACACAAAAATAACTACAAAAATTCTACACTTACTAAAGTACTTGAATTCATAGTTTTAAAAACTTTAAAAAAAAAGACCCAGACTAGCCAAACCTATTTCAAGAGGAAATAATGCCAATTCCATACAGTCTTGTCCAGAGGACAGAGAAGGGGAATCCCTCAACCAATTTAGTGAAGCCAGCAGTTACCATGATACCAAGAGTAGATAGATATTATAACAAAATTACAAAACGTATTTCTCATGAACATAGACATAAACATTCCCATAAATACTAGCAAATTAAATGCAGCAACGTGTAAATGAGACCTATGTTGATAATGCAAGATCGGTTAACAATTGAAAGTCAATGTGATAAGGAAATAATGCACAACAGGGCAGACCTTTGTCTGCTGTCATGCCCCCACTCCAACATTTTTGCCATAAGATGTTCTGTTCAAGCAATGTAACTGTTTGAGCTGCACAATATTCCTCCAGACTTCCAAGAATGTTCTGTTAACTCCACTCCTCTGCTTTTACAAGCATGCTCACCCGGTACATGGGCTTGCCTTCTACCCCGAAGATCTCTATATAAGGCTGCTTCCATTTCTGTTCGAAGCTCAGACTTCTGAGTATGAACTCCTCTGAGCCTGTCAGTGTAATAAAGGATTCCTTCACCTCTCCAAGTGCCATCCTCGGTTTCTTTGCCTCTAGAGACTTTTGAATAGCTATCACACAGAGCTGTAACACGTGGCTGTAATATGAGCTATAACACTTCACTGTAACAAGTGTAATTTGCGATATATTATCAGTCTAAAGAAAGAAAAACCATAATCAGTTCAACACATACAGTAAAAGCATCTTATAAAATATTCATACAGGGGCCAGGAAACTAGCTCAGTGACACCGTGCCTGCCTCACAAGCACAAGGTCCTGAGTTCAATCCCTGGTAACAAAAAAAAAACTCATACAAACTCTCAGAAAACAAGGAACAGAGGAAAATTTGATAAATCATCTACAAAAAACCAAGCCAAAAACCTAAGCTGGTATCACATTTAACATTAAAAGACTGAAGTCTTTCCTGGAAGATCAGGACCAAACCAAAGATGTCCTCTTCACCAATCCTAGGTGGCCCTGGAAGTCCTGGAAATGCAATAGGTAGGACGAAGAAAGCAGGTAGATTTTTTAAAAGCAGATAAAAAACTGTTTCTAATCTCAGATGACATGGAAATCAATGTAAAAAAAACCTCATAGATTCTCAAAAAGCTTTGAGAACTACTAATGAGTTTAGCAATGTCACAAGATTTGTTTGGTTTTGGGGGTTTTTTTTTGGTACCGGGGATCGAACTCAGGATCTTGTACTTGCAAGGCGGGTGGCAGAACCACTGAGCTAAATCCCCAGCCCTATGTCACAAGATTAATGGTAAACCTAGAAAAACAATGAAACATTGAAAATTTTTAAGGTTTAAATTATAGAAACAACAAAAACAAAATATTTAGGTACAAATCTAACATAAACATGCACAACCTATGTGTTGAAATCTAAGAAACAATGGTGAAATTAAAGACCTAAATACAAGGAGAGATCACCATGCTGAGGCAGTAATGTTGGGGGTGGATCCCCCAAATCACTTAACTGGTTTAACAATCCCAGGAAAACCTCCTTGGGAGTTTCTGTAAGCTAATTCTAAAATCTTTGTGGAAAGACAAAGGAACTAGAGTAGCCAGGACAATTATGTAAAAGAACAAAATTAGAAGGTTCAATCTATCTGATGCGAAGACTAACTGTACTTACTCAAGTTTGACAGTTTGTACTAGTGAAAGGGCCAACACGAAGAATACAGAGAATATAAAAGGTTCAACTGTGAAACTGTGTAAGAACACATACAAGAAGAATCTTTGTAAAAAGAGGTTAGGTGAAGAGCTCCCAGGCAGGATATCAAAATTATGACCTACAACAAAAAGAAATGAATAAAGTTGACTTCATCAAAATTAAACACTTCCATTCTCCCCATCACCCAGTCAAGAGGATGAAAAGATAAGCCACAGGCTGGGAGAAAACTTTTACAAACCACACATATGACAGAAGCTATGTGTCAGAACACATAAAGAACTTTCTAGGGCCGGGGATGTAGCTCAGTGGTTCCGCCGCCTGCCTCGCAAGCACAAGGTCCTGAGTTTGATCCCCGGTACGAAAAAAAAAAAAAGAACTTTCCAAACTGAACAGTAAAATGGCAAACAGCCTGATGTTCTATGCTGAGAAAATATTCAGTTTAGCAAAGATAACATATGGATGGCAAATACACAGAAGAACAGACACTCAACATACTTGGTCATGGAGAAACAGACTGTCCCCAAGTGACTTCAGTACACACCTACCGGCAGTGCAACGGCTTTGGAAAAGATAAAACCAAGTACAATGCCATGGGGACTGCTGTCACTGCTGTGGGGGTGTGGCAGGCTTGCTGGGTCAGCTTTGAGAACAGCTGGGTTGCTCCTTACACAGCTAAAAGCCTGCTACAGAAAGCAGCAATCGCCCTGGGTAAATGCCCCAGAGAAACAAACATCTGTGTTCACAGAAAAACCTGCATGTGAGTGCTCCCTGCAGCTCTGTCCAGAAATCCCAGAACTGGAGACCCCCAAAGGTCCCTCTGAGATGAGTGGAACACGGTTTGTCCACATCACAGAAGCTTCCCTTTTAGGGGCATGGATGGGCCTCAAAGGCACTAAGCACAGTGGCAGAGCTGCACATGGCCCGGTGCCATTCGTGGGTGTGTTTCCAGACCCTTCTCTGCCCTCCCAACCTCCCATCTGTCACTCTCCTGCCACCAGCCAGCACCAGGTGTGCACTAAGGCACAATGAGCCGGATGACCTAGCACAGAATGCCTGGCCCCACGGCCTTGATTTGATCTCGAGGGCTCTGATTTTCAGTCTTAATGTTACAGTAACAGACCCTTGCCTTCAGGCTCCATGACATCTACACAACCTCTGAGTTTCTCATGAACTTACGATGCCAGCCATGGACCTCTCCGTCAAGTTTATCCTACAGATCCTGAAGACTGGAAGCAAAAGCCGTATTTGGTTGTTTGAGTTGCCTGAATTATTTTGCTCTTTGGGGATATTTTTTGTTTGTTTGTTTTTTGTTTTTGGTACCGGGGATCGAACTCAGGACCTTGCGCTTTCCAGGCAGGCACCGGAACCACTGAGTTACATCCCCGGCCCACTTTGGGGATATTCTTAAACTTCAGAAAGAATATGTATCTCTGAAGTTTGAGAATTTCTGCCCTGAACTATGAGTAGGCCCCACCACCACTACCACCCACAACCTTCCTGGTCCCAGTAAAAGCAAACCTCTAGAAACTTCTGCAGGCCACAGAGCCATGAACCCATGTGTTGGATCTGGAACTTGTGTCTTCACGTCTATGGGAACCATGCAACTAGCTGAGGTACTCAAATGAGGGAGTGGGTTCCAGGGGACCCCAAGCCTGGGGCCTCTTCTAAAGACTTCCTCAGAAAGTCCCACTGGCAAGAAGTTACAGAACGCTGCAGGCAGCAGGAGATGGAAATATAGCTGACCTACCCCCCACTTGCAGGTCCTGGCTTTCCAGGCCCCAGGGAGCTGTTAGGGTAGAACGGAAAGGCTTAGCCAAAGCTCAGCTGGGACCAGCATGGTACCTCTCCAGGTCTGGGGCCCACAGCAGGGCGTTCAGGAAGAGAACAGGCACACTCTTAGCAGGCACACCCAGGGCTTCAGAAAATGCACTGGTAAGCAGGAATATCAGGAGAACCTGGAGGGCATGGGGTCTACATGGGGTCCTGGAGGCTGGAGAGTGAAGGATGGAGATGCAGAGGGTGGGGGTGAGGCGGGTGCAGTTAAGAGTTGCAGAGGGTGGAGCAGAAGAGGCTGGATTTGTAGCCAGGGCTCAATGGAAGATAAATGGCTTGATGTTTCTTCCGGGTTTCTCTCACTGGGGCAGTAAAAGCAGAGGACGCAGAATGCAGACTGACCCTCAGACCTGGCTAACTCATGGGCAGCCTCATCCACTTGGTCCTCGTACCAGGATCCTGACCACTGCCCGCTGTCCCCAACCAAAGCCTTGGGACCCTCCTGGTGCATTGGTGAGTGTCCTGGAGCCCTGGCTTCTAGTGAACTGGAGGCTGGGGAAGGGCCCCTCAGGGAGCCACACTCACCTCCAGCAGAAGCTGCCCCTCCTGCACGGGGGCCCCTCCTTGTGGGCTGTCTCCAGGTGAGAGGGTGCGAGTCTCCTGCACGGCTGTCAAGAGAAACAGACAGGTGAGCCACAGGCACCAGGCAGCTCTCCAGTCACAGTTCCTCACACGTGCCCAGCTCCACCCACAGGCACTGCTGTGCCTGCAGCCACGGTGCTGTCCTGCACAATGGTCCTGTGGGTCCACAGAGTGGGCAGGAGGAGCCAGGCCCAGGTCCCAGGTCAGCAAGGGCAGCAGGGGGAGTGACCAGAATGCAGAGGTGGTCTGACCCCAAGGAAGCCGCCCTCAGTACCCCATCTCCTCCAGCATGGCCAAGTCTCCCTCCTCGACCAGGTTCCCAGGGTCTACAGCACCCTGTGAGGCCCGAGCACTGGGACCTAACATGCCACTACTGTCAGCATCTAAATGTGAGCTCTCCGTAGTCCCCTCCTGGGCTGGAGGTGCTCGAGGGTACCCAGTCCCTGAAGGACAGAGAGATTCCTGGTGTCAGTTCCCAACCCACACGGCCAATCACTCTGCAATGAAGAGCTCAAGGTCAGATGGAGGTCTGTTCCCATCCCAACTGCCAAGTGGTGACTTCTGGACCCAACCTGGGCATCTAACTCCACAGTGAGCATCCAAATTGGCACGTGGACTGTGGGGCCATCCACTCGAGACAGGGGATAGGCGGGTCCCAGCAAGGACCTGGCTTAGGTGCCCCAGGTGGCTCAGATGGCCCCTCGTGGCTTTGCCTCCAAGGAAGGCTGGGCTGGCAAAGTCTCCCTTGTTTCTTAGGCTCTGGACAAAAGTTGAAGGTGGAAGATACTTGCACCCTCAGTCCAACATCCCCATCCACTCAGGCCTGGCCTGACGCATCCCTGGCCTCTTGTTTTGACCCTGGGATGTGATATGACCCAGCACTGAATGTGGCACTTGGCCATCAGTATTTTCTTTGGATAATGAGCCAGTCATGAACTTTCCACTCAAGAGGACCTGTCTTGAGGTAGCTGGTTTCACCGATTTGGCTCCTCACAAGCATCAGGTATGTCACAGATCTCTGCTTCCAAGGCAGCATCCTGTGACCCCTCACTGCCCCACAGAGGCGGACCCTGACCAAGATGTGTCACAAACAGAACCCCCACTGCCCAGAGAAATTCACTCAGTGGGGACCAGAGTGCTTTAGAAAGCTGCTCAGCTTTTATGGCCTACCGCCTTGTGGAGAGGAGGAGGCTGCTGGTCAGATTATGAAGAAGTAAAAGCAGAGCTTGAGGGGCAATTCTGTGGTTCAGTCACTCAGGCTAGGGGGGCGTCCCCAGCTCCAGCTGGGCAGCACTCTGGACAGCTGCAGCCTGCACCCTCCCATGCCCCCGTCAATTTGTCCAGGTGAGCTAACCATGATGTCTATCCTCCTCAGGCCACCCTGGCGTCCCCAGAGCCTGTCAGAAATGCAGGGCTCAAGCTGGGGCCCTCTGCATATTCTGGGTCCAGATGGGTTTCACCTCTTCCCTTCGGACTTGGGCTGCCCAGGCACACAGGACCCCTGGAGTCTCCCAAGCTGCTGCCTGCACCACCACAGTACAGGGCTCAGATGAGGACAGGGGCCCTACGGGAGGTGGTGACCATCCAGGGATGCCCATGAGGTCTTCCCTGTCCCCCAGGACCCTTTACCCCGGCACCCCGGTCTCCTGGTGAGACTGGGTTTCGGTGGCTGGGCCATCCTGAAGACAGGCCCAGTCCTGGGGTCCCCAGAGCTGCCCAGGCAGGGACCCCAGCTTCCAATGGCCCTGTGTATCCCCACTCGCGCTGGGTACAGACAGCTCCAGGTGGAGAACGGGACTGATAGCCCTGGCTTGGGCTGCGCTGCCCTGGGAAGTGGGTGGGTGGTGGCTCCGCAGGATGTCGCGTTCCCAGGCCCGGCTGGAGAGGACAGCGCCCCTGGCCCGCACCCGCGCACGAAGCCAGACGGATCCCCCTGGGTTCGCCTCGCGCGGCCCTAACGGAGGGTCCTCCCCCAACCCCCGCCCTGCATCGCGTGCTGCTCGCTTCCTCCTGCGGCCTCGGCGGTCACGCGAGGCGCCGGATCGCGTGCGAGCCGAGCCGCGGGGCGGGGCCGGGAGCGGGAAGATCGCCTCGGCCTCTCGCACCCAAAGCCCTGGCTTGCAGCGAGCACAGGTCCTTTCTGGGACGGCGCAGGGCAGAGGCCGCGGTCCCCGCGTCCTGGGGTCCACTGCAGGACAGGGAGCGGGCGGGGGGAAGGGGCGGAGTTCCCGCTCCAGCCCGGCCCGCCTCGCCCCGCCCCTCCGGCCACGCCCCTCGCCCTGGAGCCTCGCCCGGAAGCTCGCGCTGTGCCAGATGCCTTGATTTCCCCCAAGAGCCCAGCGCGCCTACAGTCCCAGCACTCCAGGAGCTTAGGCAGGAGGATGCGACGAGCCCAGCCTGGGCACCTCGGTGACTTAGCGAACCCTTTCTCAGAATTAGAAGATTTTTTGTTTTGCCGGGGATGTAGCTCAGTGGTTCCGCCACCTGCCTCGCAAGCATAAGGTCCTGAGTTCGATCCCCGGTACAAAAAAAAGGTTTTTTTGCTTTGTTTTCCAGTACTGGGGATCGAACTCAGGACCTTGTGCTTGCCAGGCAGGCGCGGTGCTACTGAGCTTCATCCCCAGGCTTTAAAAAATGCTGGAGGTGTAGCTCAGTGCAAAGGCCCTGGGTTCAGTCTCTGGTAAGACGCACACACACACCTGCCATGGGGCAGCTGAGACTGCCACACTGTCAGCAACACTGGGGTGCTGCCTGCTGCTGGGTTCCCACTACCCTACCTCCTTGCTAAGAGGCCTCCTTTCCTCACAGCTAGGGGACACTGCGAGGTATCACCTTGGGTGAGACCACGTCCCCTGGGGCCATCTGCCACCAGCAGCCTCAGAGGACTCATGGCCTCAGTCTGGCCATGTTCATGGCCTCAGTCTGGCCAAGCAGGAAGACTGGGTCCTGTCTGCTTGCTGGACCCTGCTGTGATACCCAGCAAGTGGTAGCCTCTGCTCCCAGCTCCAGCAAAGTCAAGCCCTCTCCTGGCAGTGGGGTGGCACCTGAGCACTGGGTAACCAGCCCCGGGGCCACCCTTCTCCTGAACCTGCTGTAGTCAAGGGTGAGGCTGGACCAGCCAGCTGGAGCAGAGATGTTCCAGGATTGCAGCTAAAGTTCCCTGAGTGTTTGCAAAGCTAAGTAAAGTTTATTTTAGATCTTCAAAAAGATAGAGAGGGGCCCCCAGGCAGAGCTGAAGGAGCTGAACAGAGGACTGGCAGAATCAGGGAGGGAGACAGACTGGCTGGAGGAGGACAGGAGAGATGCCTCCTCACCCAGGCCTCCTCCTGGACAGTGGTCTCCAATCTGACTTGGGGAGCTGGGGGGTTGGGCTGCTGGGAATCTCAGACAGGCTGCAAGCTGCAGGCTGCAGGAGCTCTCGGCCTCTGTGACTGCATAAATCAACCACATAACTCCCCTGACCTGTCTGTTTCTCTGGAGAACCTGGATGGGTACCCCCAGGAGAGTCCAGCTCGGATGAACCCTAATATGTCAGTGTCCACAGAGAACCTGGGCTCCTCACCATGATCGGAATGTGCCCTGCCAAGCCTGCCGCTGCCTGTCATGCCTTCATACTTCCTGCCTGGGACCTCACCCACTGGGAGACTCAGGGACCCAGGAGGCAGCAGGGTGACCACCTGTTACTGTGGGTATCTGAGCTGCGTTCTGGAGTTCAGCTGTAAACATGATGGCAAGTGACCATGAGAGTATGTATACACATGTGTGTGTGCATGGGTGTGTGGGGGGTGTGTGTGAACACTGTGAGAGATGATGTGAATGTGGTGTTTGAGGGCCTGTGAATGGTGTATGTGCTAGTGTGTGCGAACTGTGTATATGTGTGTGTGTGGGTGTATAAAATGTGTCCGAGGGTGTGTATGTTAACAATATGTGTCAGGGCACTCTGCAAACAATATATATGATGCCATGTGTGTGAACAGTGAGAGCATTCGTGTGAGCAGTATGTGTAAGGGTGTATGTGTGAACAGCATGCATGAGTGTGTGCATGAACAGTGATGGTATGCACAGGAACAGTACGTTGAAAGCACTGTGAATGGCGTGTGAGGATGTGTGTGTGAACAGTGTGTCAGGGCAGTGTGAATATGTGAGGGCATAAGCGTAAATAGTGTGTGAGGGCGTGTATGTGAATGGTGTTGTGAGAACGTGTCTGCAAGCTGTCAGGGCACGTGTGTAAGCAGTATAGGAGAGCACATGTATGAATGGGGTGAGAGCAGGCGGGGACAGTACTGCGAGGACATGTGTGAACCACATGTGTCAGGGTGTGTGTGAGGGTACCGTATGAACACTGTCCGTGTGTGTGTGCGCAGCATGCACTGGGGCATGTGAGTGCAGGGAGTTGGGCTGTAAGGCAGGTGGGCAGGACGGGCAGGGCTGTGGCCCACAGTGCTGTCACACTGGGGGACACGTGTGTGCGTGGTGCTCACAGGAGGGGAGGGCAGGACTGGTGCAGGTGTGAAGCCTCCAGAGTCCTGAGGTCAGCTGGGCAGAGGAGGCTGCAGTGCCATTCAAAGCCTCAAATTCCCCGAGGCTAGAAAAACACCAGGCATATAAAACACACTCGATCCACCCAGAGGCAACATCCAGCAATCTGGAGCAGTCCAAGATGTGCACTGCATCATGTCATTGCATCTTCTGTAGAAGGAATTTTCAGATTTCTCACAGTGTACCAGTCAGCTGTGGAGATTTCACACTTCCGCACAGTTCAAAAAGAACCGCAGAAAAGCATTTCCTCTGAGCTAGCAAGGACCGCAGAACCAGCAGTCGGCAGTGCCCACATGTCTCCCTGAGGTCACACAACCGCGGGGCCTGTGGTGGCCTCAGTCACACACTCTTCCTGCAGAGGAAATGCACCCTTGCCTTCAAAACCCATGTCCTCATGCAAGATGCAACCAAAAATAGCTCTCTGGGGGGAAAAAAAGAGCATTATTTGTACACAATGTGGATCCATGTTCACTCCATGATGTAAAACATCTGGAATGAGCAAGCTAGGCATTCTTGGTAGGTTTCCACAAGTACTACTAGGAGAAAGCACACCAGTGTCAGTGAGGGCTCAAGAAATGCTAAAACAAAACCCCAAAGGTGCTTTAAAAATTAAATATTGAAAAATCAAACGCTTATTCAATTACTAAGTGCACACCCACAAATATGAAGATAGGCACACATGAGCCCTCCGGGCCACCGTGAGTGGGTCCTGCTGAGGCTGCAGGACCTGGCGCTGCAGCTGACGCTTGTTCTTCCTGCCCAAGGGCGCTGAGCCTCACTGCGTCCACAGGTCCAGGCTTCCACGTCCAAGAGGACAGCCAGCGAAGGGTCAGAGACAGTGTGGCCTCAATCTGTACGTAATGGACTTACACTTACACAGCTGTGAATCTGTATACCACTCCGGCGCCAGTTGGCCTCCTTGCCCTCAGCCTTCTTACACAGACCAATCATGATCACTGCAGGTCACTGGTTTCCAGCAGAGACTTGGAATAGTCTTAAGCAACAGACACAGACTGGTAGAGTAAAAAGTCCTCATGCCCTCATGCTGGCAGGGCACTGGGACCTCATAAGATCGTGATCACTTGTATACCAGGCAGGCGCTCCCACTGATGACCGCCAGTCCGTCTCGGGGATATGACAGTGAAGGAGATGCACAGGTCCCAGCCACTCACACCAAGAGTCAGGAGACAGCATGGGCAGAGATTCTGTCAGGGTCGGGTAGGTGTGACAAAAGCATGAGGGGCGGCCTTCTGCTAAGGACCTGGAGAAGGAGATCCCAAGATGACTGGGCAGAGGTTCCCAGCACTCACCTCCACCCTAAGAAAGAACCAGACCACACATGAACAGCTGCATTTTGAGGAGAGCGGCTGAGAGAATGTAGGAACTCAGTCGGGGAGAGGTAGGATCCCTGAGGACAGGGTAACCTGGATGGAGGCAACGAGAATGGCTCAGCAACTGGGACCCTGGCTCCCTGGGCAGGGAAAGGATGAACAGTGGAATCCTGGTGGACACCAGCAGCCCCAGCTGCAGAGGGGCTATGTACCTGGAGCCCAGGCAGGGAGCACAGTGGTCGAGCTTCAGCAAAGGAACCAGAAATCTCCCTGACCGTGTGCCCTGATGTAGCAACAACAGAGCAGCATCTTGAGTACAGAGCCCCCATCGGGTCCCATGGCCAACCGTGGGCCCCCAACATCCCCCATACTATACAGAGGCTCTGACTATGCCAGCAGAGCAACTGTGGCCCAGCCCAGGTAGTGTCCTGCACAAAGGGACTGGGACAGCCTCAGGTTGCCTCAAGACCTAAGGAGGCACGCCCCTTGTCCTGGCCCAGGACTCCCTCCCCACACCTGCTGCTGCCTGCTCCACGGGTAGATACCTGCCAGACCCCAGCCACCACTGGGTCCTGAGGACACGTCCACCACAGTTCATGCCCTGGCACTGGCCCTGTAGCCACTAGAAAGCCCTTTCAGCACCACCCAGGTGTGGCCTGGGTATACCACTCCCTGATCCACAACCTGAAAGCCACCACAGCCACTGCTGGAGCCCCATACAATAGCGGTGCTCATCCAAGAGGGGCTGAAGATATGTCCCCCATAACACTGCCCCCAGCAGATACACTGGCCTGGCCATGATTGGCAGGCGTTTGCCCCTGGGTACTGAGGTCACACATACTTAGCAGCCCACATCTGCTGCCAAGTCTACATCTATGAACTCTACAAACAGCTGCAATCTGAGCCATGAGCCATCTGGAGATGCCACTGACTTTGACTAAAGCTGAAGAATTCACAGAGGTTAACCCTAGCCAGCCAACATCCTGCAACTCATCTACAGAAAAGTCATTCCCTACAGCTACTCTACAAATTAGAAGAGGTGCTCTGACACTATCTATGCAGACAAAGGTGCAGGAACACAAGTATGACAAAGCCTAGAAGCGTGGTACTCCCAAAGGACCAGCTAACCCTGGGACTCAGAGCAGCTGTGGGTTGCCTTCATCTCAGACTCCCAGTATTGGCATCTCACAGTGACTGGGTGAGGAACAACCACAGGAGACATCCAGGGTGAGGGAGCTGTGGTCAGGCTGCCAAGAGATACCCAGAGTGTTGCAGGCTGAATGACTCAGGCCCCAACCCTACGACCAGAGACCAGGATCAGCCTGAATTTGTGTGGATTGAAAATTACCAGTACTGGCACCCTGCCCATAGCATACTGCAGGCTTGGTGGGATTATTCAGCACAGATCTGGGCTCTTACTACCTCCTTTGTCTAGCAGCAAGAGCAGAGTCACACCCTGAATTGGACACTACCACAAAACTGTAGACCCCAGAAGAAAACCACAGGCTTAAAATCACAGAGAAAATTTTTTTCTTCTTTGCTTTTGGTTTTCTTTTTTTTTTTTTCTTGACTGTTTGTTTTTGTTTTTTCATGAGTGTGAACACTGTCTTTAGGGAGCTGTTTATTTGTTTTGTTCTTGTTTTTGTTTTTTCCTTCTTTCTTTCCTTCCTGTCTTCTTTACCAGTTGCCTGAGGCTCAGGTAATCTGCTTTTGTCCCTCAGCCTTGCTTCTAATCTCTTTCTCTTCTTTTATTTTTCTATTTTCCCTCCTTATCCCTTTTAAATTTTCTCCCCTTAGGATAAGATAGCTGTGTTGAGTGGAAATTTACTATATATAATTTTCTGATTTGTCTTAGATCTTGTTATATAGCTATAAATCTTGCTTTGCTTTTTGTTTTGGTGGTTTTTTTGATTGTTTGTTTTTGTTTTAGTTTTTTGTACTGGAGATGAACTCAGGACCTTGTGCCTATGAGGCAGGGGCGGTGCCACTGAGCTAAATCCCTGACCCACATAAATCTTGTACCTATGGTTAAAGTTGGCAAATTAACAGTTTGTCATTTGCTAGTTTGAACTTGATGCTAATATTATTACTGATTGTACTACTTTAATGGATCTTCCTTGTATGCCAATACCTAGACTGGGAGTCATAACCAACACTGTAGTCCATGGAGCCGGGGATTTAGCTCAGTGGTTCTGGCGCCTGCCTTGTAAGCGCAAGGTCCCGAGTTTGATCCCCAGTACCAAAAACAAAAACAAAAAATAAAACAAAAAAAACACAAAACACACACACACACACACACACACACACACAAAGCTGTTGGAGAAAAGAAACAAATCACTTATAAAGGAAATCACATCAGAATTACAGCAGACTTCTAAACACAACCCTTAAGTCAAGAAGACCTTGGAGTAAAGTAAAGCCCTAAAAGAAAACAACCTCCAACCCAAACTGATGCACCCCACAAAACTATCTTTCAAAATTGATGGAGAAATAAGGTACTTCCATAATAAAGAACACCTGAAGAAACTTATCACCAAATTAGCATTCCAAAATGTTCTGAAGGGTAATCTAGAAAAAAACAATGAAGACAGTTCCAAGAAGCCCAATAGAATGAATCTACCAGGCAAGGCAAGCAATTAAATAGAAGGCAAAGAAAGAAATCAACAACAGGACAATAATATGACAAGGATAAGTCAATACCTATCAGTTACAACCATCAACGTGAATGGTCTCAACTCACCAGTCAAAAGAAACAGATAGGCAGAATGGATCTAGAAACAAGATTCAACAATATGCTGCATACAAGAAACACATTTAACTCAAAAAGAAATTCAGACTGAATGCTAAAGGATGGCAAACAACACTTCATGCAACAGGAACCCAGTAAAAAGCAGGGGTAGTTATTCTATTTGCAGACAAAGTGGATTTCAATCCAAGACTGATCAGAGGAGACAAAGGTTATTATATACTTATTAAGGGAACAATACAAGTGGAAGAGATAACAATCATAAATATATATCCACCAAATACTGGTGCACCCAATATATAAAAACAAATACTAATGATATGTAAATTCAGATAAGCCCTAATTGTAGTGGAGATCTCAATACCCCACTATCACAAATAGACAGATTAACTGTACAAAAAAATCAACAAAGAAATATCAGAGATGAACCAAACCTTTGAATAAATGGACTTAGTAGATATCTACAGTGTTCTACCTCACAACAACAAAATACACGTTCTTCTCAGCTGCGCATGGGACTTTCTCCAAAATAGACCACATACTAGCTCATAGAACATGCTTAAGTAAATGAAAAAGAATTTAAATTATCCCATGCATATTATCAGATTATAGTGCAATAAAATTGGAACTCAATGGCAAAAGAAACCACAAAAACTACATAATCACATGGAAATTCAATAATACCTTCCTGAACAACCAATGGGTCACAGATGAAATTAAAGAAGAAATTAGGCAGTTTCTACAATTAAACAATAATGCCAATATGACATACTGGAAGTTATGGGATGCAATGAAAGCAGTCCTCTGAGAGAAATTTATAGTGGTGAATTCCCACATCAGAAAAACAGAGCAAGGTCAAATAAATAACCTAATGTTGAGCCTTAAGATTCTAGAAAAAGAACAGCAAGGTTGGGCCAAGGATTTAACTTAGTTGCACCTTGCCTGCCTCTCAAGCACAAGGTCCTGAGTTCAATCCCAGGTACAAAAAAAAAAAAAAAAAAGAGCAAGCTCAAACCACAGCACATACACGGGAGGAAATTATAAAAATCAGAGCAGAAATTAATGCAATTGAGACTAAGACGACAATACAAAGAATTAATGAATCGAACAGTTGGTTATTTGAAAAATTAAATAAAAAATTTTAAAACCCTTAGCCAACCTTACAGGGAAAAAAAGGAAAGAAATGACCCAAATCCATGCAATTAGGAATGAAAAGGGCAAAATCACAACAGATCCTGCAGAAATACAGAAGATTACCAATACCTACTTTGAGAATCTGTACTCTAACAAGATGGAAAACTTAGAAGAAATGGACAGATTCCTAGATACATGAGCTATCAAAGCTGAATCAAGAAGATATAAAGAGGGCTGGGGGTTTAGCTCAGTGGTGCCACCTGCCTTGCAAGCGCAAGGTCCCAAATTCCATCCCAGGTACCAAAAGAAAAAAAAAAAAAGAAGAAGATATAAACATTCTAAATAACCCAGTATCAGTCAATGAAATTGAAGAAGCATATTTTTTTTTAAAAAAACTACAAACAAAGAAAAGCTCAGGTCCTAACAAGTTAACTGCTGAATTCTACAGAACTTTAGAGAAGATCTAATGCCACTACTCTTCAAACTCTTTAATAAAACTGAAAAGAAGCAATATTCTCAAAGTCATTCCTGGAAGCAAGCATTACCCTGATACCAAAACCAGAGACATATCCATCCAAAAAAGAGAACTACAGGCCAATCTGATTCATAAGCATAGATGCAAAAATCCTCAATAAGATCCTGGCAAACAGAAGTAGCCACTCATCAAGATGATTATACACCATAACCAAGTAAGATTCACCCCAGGGATGCAGGGATGGTTCAACATATGCAAATTGGTAACTGTAATACACCTCATTTACAGAACCAAGGACAAAAAATACATGATCATCTCAAAAGATACATGCAAAAAAAGCATTCGACAAAGTCCAACACCCACTCATGATAAAAAAAAAACCTACAGAAAATTGGAATAGAGTCTATCTCAATCTAATAAAAACCATCTGTGACAAACCAAAGGCCAACATCATACTAAATGGTCAAAAACTGAAAACTTTCACTCTAAATCAGGAACAAGACAAGGATGTCCACTGTCACCACTCCTGTTCAATTCATAGTTTTGTAAACATTAGCCAGAGCAATTGGACAAGAGAAAGAAATAAAAGGCCTAGAAAAGGAAGAAGTTAAATTATCATTAATTGTTGATGACATGATACTCTGCATAGAAGACTCCAAAAACTCCAACAAAAGACTCCTAGAATTAATAACCAGATGCAGCAGTGTAGCAGAATACAAAGTCAACACTCAAAAATCAATTGAATTCCTGTATATGAATAATAAACTCACTGAGGGAGAAATTACATAATACCTTTTACAATAGGATCAAGAAAAATGAAATACTTAGGAATCAATGTAACAAAAGAAGTGAAAGACCTATACACTGAAAACTACAGTACTCTGGAAAAGGAGATCAAAGAGGATATCAGAAAATTGAAAGATATCCCCTGTTCTTCAATATGCAGAGCCAATATAGTGAAAAATGGCACTAGTCTCAAAACTGTTATACAGATATAATGCAATCTCAAACAAAATACTAATAGCATACCTCACAGAACTACAAAAAACAATTTTTTTTTTTTTGGTACAGGGGATCGAACTTGGGACCTTGCGCTTGTGAGGCAGGCACCGGAACCACTGAGCTAAATCCCTAGCCCCAAAAAACAATTTTAAAATCCATATGGAAGCAGAAGAGATCTAGAATAGCAAAAGCAATTCTAGGCATAAAGGCAAGGCAAGGAGCATCATAATCCCTAATCTGAAGTTATACTACAAAGCCACCATGATAAAAACAACATGGTACTGGGGGGAAAAAAAACAGACCTGAGGAATAATGGAACCAAATAGAAGATGCAGAAACAACTCGAAGTACATTCAGCCACCTTACCTTTGACAAAGGGGCCAAACACCTGCACTGGAAGAAAGACAGCCTCTTTAATAAATGGTGCTGGAAAAACTGGCTTTCCACGTGCCAAAGGTTAAACCTAGACCCATATCTCTCACCATGCGCCACACTAAAATAGAAGTGGATCAAAGATCTAAATATTAAAACAGGAACACTTAATCTACTGGAAGAAAGAATAGGTAGAACTCTTGTATACATGTGTGTAAGCAAAGATTTTATGAACAAAATCCTGTTTGCAAAGGAAATATTACAAAGAATCAACAATTAGAATTATATCAAATTAAAAAGCTTCTGTACAGCAAAAGAAACCACCAACAGAGTGAAGAGACAACCCACGGAATGGGAAAAAGAATTTACCAGCTACTCCTCAGACAAAGGACGAACGTCTAGAATGTATAAAGAACACAAAAAACTCAGAGCCCCCAAATTTAAAGATCCAATCCAAAAATGGGCATCTGATATTAACAGACATTTCTCAGATGAAGAAATACAAACAGCAAATAAATATTTTTTAAAATGCTCAACAGTGCTTGCTTCAGCAGCACATATACTAAAAAAAAAAATGCTCAACATCACTAGTCATTTGAGAAATGCAAATTAAAACAACACTGAGATTCCATCTCACTCCAGAAAGAACAGCTATCATCAAGAAATCAACCAATAACAAATGCTGACAAGGCTGTGGGGAGAAAGGAACCCTTCTCCACTGTTGGTAGAAGTGTAAAACCGGTACAACCACTGTGGAAATCAGTATGGAGATTCCTCAAAAAACTAAAACTAGAGGTGCCATTTGACCCAGCTATCCTCCTTCTAAGTATCTTCCTGAAAGAGTTAAAAACATCACACCACAGTGATATATGCACACCCATGTTTATAGCACCACAATTTATAATAGCTAATCTTTTAAAATTTATAATTTTATTTTATTGTATTTTATTTTGGGCGGTACCGGGGATCAAACTCAGGTCCTTGTGCTTACAAAGCAGGTGGTAGAACCACTGAGCTAAATCCCCGGCCCTTAAAATTTATAATTTTAAACAGCCCATATGCCCATCAATGGATGAATGGGTAAAGAAAGTGTGGTATTTATATACAATGGAGCACTACTCTGCCATAAAGAAAGATAAACTTTAATCATTTGTAGGAAAATGGATCCATCTTGAGACCATAATCTTAAGTGAAATAAACTGGACACTCAAGTTTCAGTATAGCATTGTTTCTGTTGTGTGAGAAACCCAAAGGATGAATAAGGAGCAAAATGGAGGACAGATATGGGAAGTAGGAAGAAAATGTTCAAATGGGAAGGGGAACCAGGGAGGCACAAGGGTGAAGGGAAGGAAGGGAAAAGGAAAAAAAAGAGAATGGAAGGGGGAAAAATGGAAACAAAGCTTTTGTAAATGAAGAGAGAAAGAAGGGTTGGAGGGGAAGGGAATGGGAAAAAGGAAGAATTAAGATATATTATATACAGTACAAATTTTTCATGATGAATGTGATAAATATGTATGACAAATATGTACTAATAAAAAATAAAGTTAAAAAAATCTTATACACTGTGATCAAGTGGATTTATTGTGGGGGTTTAAGGATTGTTCAACATACGCAAATTAATAAGCAAAATACATCACATCAGCAGAATGAAGGGCAAAAACCACACAATCATCTCAAAAGAAAAACATTTATAAAAGTCAACATTCTTTCATAATAAAATCCTCAACAAACTCGGTATAGATGGGGCACCTCAACATAGCAAAGGCTGGATATGACAAATCCACAGCCAACATCATGCTAAATGGGGAAAGTTCAAACTGTTCCCTCCAGGATCTGGAATAGGACAAGGGTATTCATTTCTACCACTCCTATTCACCACAGTATCAGAAGTCTTAGTCAGGACAGGTAGGTGAGAGGGAGGGAAACAAAGATCATCCAAATTGGAAGAGAAAATCAAATTATTCCTGTTTGCAGGTGACATGTAGGAAACCCTAAGGAAACCACCAAAAATATATTGGATTTAAGCCACATGTGGTGGCATACACCTGTAATCCCTGCACTTAGGATGCTTAGGCAGGAGGATCACCATAAGTTTGAGGCCAGCCTGGGCTACATAGGGAATTCAAAGCCAGTCTGGACTACACAGTGACAACCTGTCTCAGAAATAAATAAATATAATTTTTTTTTTTTGGTACTGGGGATCGAACTCAGGTCCTTGCACTTGCACAGCAGGCAGCGAAACCACTGAGATAAATCCCCGGCCCAATAAATATAATTTTAAAAAAGGTATTGGAACTTGTGGAATTATGAACAATTTCAGTAGTTACAGGATACAAACTCAACACACAAAAAGCAATAGCATTTTTTATATGTCAGTAATGAAGTGGCTGGGAAAGAAATCAATAAACCAATCGCATTCACAATATTTACAAAGTACAATACATAGGAGTACATTGAACTAAGGGAATAAGAGATCCCTATAACAAAAGTTATCAAACACTGATTACAGAAATTATGAAGGACACAAAAAATGGGAAGACTTCCCATGCTCATGAATCGGAAGAATATTGTTAAAATAGTCATGCTACTCAAAGCAATCTATAGATTCTGTCCAATCCCCATCAAAATCCCAATGCCATTCCTCACAGAACTAGAATAGATAATCACAAAATCCCCATGGAACCACACAATAGACAAAACCACACTAAGGAAAAAGAACAAAGTTGGAGGCATCCCAACACTTGACTTCAAAACATACAGTAAGGCTGGCATAATCAAAACAGTATGATACTGGCATAAAAATAGACATATAGACCAACTGAACAAAACAGAAAATTCAAAATTATCCCATGCATTTACAGCCAACCGATTTTCAACAAAGGCACCAAGAATATGCATTTGAGAAAGGACATTCTCCTCAGTAACTGGAGCTGGGAAACTGGATACACACATGCAGAAGAATGAAACTTAACCCCACCTCTCACCATAGCCAAAAATCAACTCAAATGGATCAAGGACCAAATGTCAGCACCCCGACCTATGAAACTACCAGAAGTAAACATAAGGGAAACACTTTAAGACATTGGCATAGGAAAAAAAAGTTTTTTGGATAAGACCTCAAAAGCATAAGCAACAAAAACAAAACTAGAGAAATGAAATTATATCAAACCAAAGTTCCTGCACAGCAAAGGAAGGAAACAATCAACAGAGTGAAGAAACAACTCACCAAATTGGAAAAATATTTGTCATATTACTCATCTGACAAGAAAGTAATACCTAGAATAAACAAGGAACTCAAACAACAGCAAAGAAACAAAAAATATATAATTTAAAATGGGCAAATGATCTGAATAGACGTTTCTCAAAAGAAGATACATACATGGCCAACAAGTATATTAAAAAAAATGTTCTGCATCACAAACGATCAGGGGAAGGCAAACCAAACTCACAATGAGATATTATCTCACTCCGGTTAGAATAACTGTTATCAAAAAAGACACTATTAATGCTGCCAAGGAAGTGGAGAAAGAGGATCTCATGCACTGTCAGTGGGATGTAAATTAATATAGCCATCATGGAAGGCATATGGAAGTGCCTCAAAAACTAAAAACAGGAATACTATGTGATCTAGCTATCCACTCCTGGGTGTGCACCCAGAAGAAATGAAATCATTGTATCAAAGAGACACATCTGCTCTCCCATTCACTGTAGCACTATTCACAACAGCCAGGACATGGAACTGACTGACATGCCTATCAGCAAATGAATAGATGAAGAAAATGTGGTACTTAAGCACAAGGGAATACTATTTATCCACAGAAGGGTGAAATCCTGTCACTGTCAGCAATGTGGATAGAACCAGGGTGACATTATGTTAAAGTGAAACAAGCTGGGAATTGAAAGTCAAATACATGTTCTTCATTTGTGTAGGCTAAAAATGTGGCTCACACGTAGGGAGTAGGGGCTGGGGACATAGCTCAGTGCCACTGTGCCTGCCTGGAAAACCCAAGATCCAGAGTTCGATCCCCAGTATAAAAAAAAAGAAGAAGAAGTAGGGAGTAGACTAGAGGTCACTAGAGAAGAGAAAAGGAGGGCGGTGGACAGGGGACCGAGTAAGGGAGCAGTTCTGACATTCTATGCCGCAGCACATGAGCACAGCTACATTTCAAAGTAACAGATGAAGGTGCTGAAGGCTGGCCGCACACAGCAATGATGTGCAGAGGAGAATGCTAGTGACTCTGATCTGACCACTGCACGTCGTACACATGTATCACACTGCACTAGTGTAACTCATCAATAAGCACAAATGTATGTCAATTATAAAATAAAAACTAAAAAATATTTTCTAAGTAAAAAGAACTGAAGACAGTGAGGAATACAGAGGGGAAATCATGGATGTGCTGTTACAAGTGTGCCACGTCCCCTCTTCATATGCATGGAGCATGGCTTCCTGCCCATGCCACGTCCAAGCCCTGCCGATCCTGGTCCCACGGCCACCACTGCCCACTCCTGCCTCTGACCACCCACCCTGCTCAGGCCTGTGTCCACGAGATGGGCTGGTGAGGACATGTTGCCAGTTCTCCTCTTCACAAAAGTTCTCAGTGCAAGTGCTCCTCGCAGACACACGGGTACCTGCCCTGGTCTCGGGACCTGGCCTCTCTGGGGACTCTGACCCCGGCCTTCTTCTTCCCCACCTCCCTGTTCCCAGGGCACTTGCTCTTCCACTGCCCCTTGGCCTGGAGCAGCCAGGTCCCCACTGCACCTGCACCCGGGCTCTGACTTCAAAGCTCACAGCCTGCTTCCGCAAAGCTTCCAGTTTTAGTTTCCTTGCTGCTTCCATTTATGTTTCGTTTTGAGTCAACGTCGGATTTATAGCAGTTGTAGGAACACACCCCAGAGAACTTTCCCAGAGGCTCCCCCGCAGTTTACCCACTGTCCTAACAGCACCCAGCTGGGCGCCGGGGCCGGACTCTGCTGCAGGGCCTTTGCACCGCACCACCCTGCCCTGCCACTGACCAGCCCTCCACCAGCCGTCCCTGGCACGGTGCCATCCAGACTCTGAAGACGACAGGCCCCCTGCTCTCCAGACAGCCCTCTCCGGGTGTGGGCATGTCCTCATGGTCATGTGGCGGTCACACAGGGATGCGGGACTCCACTCACATGACGCGCTGCATGGGTCTCCGTCAACTTACGCACTCTTGGCAGGGACAAATGTAACCACCAAGGACAGTGAATGCTGGTATCTCTCCCCACAAGTGTCTCCCTCTTGGATGAATGGACAGTTTGTTCAAGATTATAAACATCCATTTCTTATCCCACTGTCAGCACTAACTTTAGCAGCTGTTGATGTTTTGGCCTGAATTATCAATGCAATGATCCCTGGCTGAATGGTGATTTTACAGCTCACCTCTTCTGCAGAGCCATCTATTAGCCTCTATTAGCAAGCAGTTCATTGCTTGTTTGTTTTTGCCAGAACTGGGAATCTAACTGGGGACCTTGTGCTTGCCAGGCAGGCACAGCACCACTGAGCTAAATCCCAGGCCCTAGCAAGCAGTCCATTGTGAGAAGAACTTTCTCTTATTAACTCACTCTACCTATATCAGTGTGGACTGGCAGAATCCTATGCTGTTCAATAGGTTCTCACCCACTACTGCTGTGACCCTGTTAATGCTGGAGCTGCCCAGACTCAGCTGGTGGGCCCCTTCTCTGTGTCTTCATGTCAGACAACAGGCCTGTATTTCTCCATCACTTGCCCTCTGGCAGAGGAGTCCCAAGCTTGTCTTGCTCTTTCCTGTTACAGCTGGGGAGTGGGGGGCAAATCCTCTTAGGGGCAAATAGTATTAGGAACCAAGATCCAAATCTTGGGTGCACTCACTGCTGCAGGGCTGCATGGCCCCAGGCTCCTTTGCAGACAGGGCTTGTGTGTGTGAAGCATACACACTTTACATACATGTTCATGTCCATCTATACAGACTGGAAACCTCACCTTCACACCAATACCTCACTCAGTTCCAGGTCAGCACCACACATTCAGAAAAGAGTGGAATCAGTTTTTCTTTTACATTTTGTAGACACTGCATTTAAAACCACTGATTCAATTTCTTCAATGGTCACACGACTATTCCTGTTTTCTGTTTCTTCCAGTCTTTTTTTTTTTTTTTTTTTTTTTTGAGACAAGGTCTTGCTGTTCAGGCCGGCCTTGAACTCACTATGCAATCCAGGCTGGCCTTGAACTCTCAGGCGATTCTTCTGCCTCAGCCTCCCAAGGGCTGGGATTATAAGCATGTGCCTCCATGCCCAGGGCGAGTCAGTTTCAATAGGCTGTGTTTCCTAGGAATTGTTCATTTGCTTTCAAACTTCAAGTTTTTTAGCATTAATTTGTTCCTAAGAGCCCCAATTATCTTTTAAGTCTCTGAGGCATCTGTGTGTTCCCTTCACATTCGTAATGCTGTTTATTCTTTTTTCCTTGATCAATCTCAACAGAATTTATAAAGTTGATCATTTAAAGAATTCTACTGAATATTTTCCTATTTTATTTATAGCTTCTTTTTACAATATTTTCCTTTGTTCTCTTTTTTGTTTATTTTGCTCTTCTTTATCAAACAATTTAACTAGATGTTTAGCTCATTAATTTTCAGCCTTTATATATATCTCTATGTCTCTCTATATAGAGATATATATAAACATAGTTATTTATTCCTATTGCTTTGGCTATATCCTGCATATTTGGACTTACACATATTTCTAAATTCCATCATGTATCTCTTCTTTAAGAATCATTCACAAGTATGTTAATTATTTCCAAATAAAAGTTTTTGCCAGGCATGATGGTGCACACCTGTGATCCCAGCACTCGCAAGGCTGAGGCAGGAGGGTCACTGCTAGTTGGAGGACAGCCTGGGCTACACAGCGAGACAAAGGCCAGTCTGACTAGGCCCTGTCTCAAAAACAAAACTGAGTTTTCAAGTTATCTTTTTATTACTGATTTTCAGGTTATATGCATGTGAGTTCCCTCCATATGTTCCTTTTGATTTTGTCTGTGGAAATGTTTGAGACTTGTTTCATTGGCCAACAGGTTTTCAATATATTTACAAGTTCCCTACACACTTGAAAATATGTGGATGCTGTAGTTCTGGGGTATAGTGCTTTATATATGTCCATTAGATTAACCTTATTTTTTTGCATTATTGTTCAAATCTTCTATAATTTTTCATTCTATTTTTTCTATTAAATAATGAGTTATTTAAAATCTTTCTCTTTGATGATGAGTTTGTGTATTCCTTTCTATAATTCTGTCAACAGCTGCTTTATAGATTTCAAGGTTATCAGAAGCACTGTTCTATCTGCTTGCTGAACGGAACCATTTAACCACTTAGCAGTTCGTCCCGAGCCTCACTCACGCAGGTGTCATTGCCCACAGTCGATTCTTGTTTACGTGAGATACATCCATAGGTCAGTTTACTTGTTTTATGTCGACTATACTTTGCATATTTTTTTATTTACAATGTTGTATTCGCCTTTGATGTTTGTTTCTAGTAAAATCTAAGACTAAGTTCTGGTTACCTTCTTTTACCAATTGTGTTTATTTGTGAAAAATAATCCATAATTTTCTGCTACAATCTATAAAAACTTTTTTATATAAAAACTCTTATTGTAAGTACATTAGATATAATTATTTTTTTGGTACCGGGGATTGAACTCGGGTCCTTGGGCTTGCGAGGCAGGCGGCAGAACCACCAAGCTAAATCCCCGGGCCCCTAGATATAATCTTTATACTTCTCAAGAACTCAGTGATTTTCTTTTACAATACAAAACAGACATGTTTGGGACACTGAGACTGAACAGGAAGGAAGTGCCAAAAGATCAGCAAAAGGAAAAACTGAAAAAAGGACAAACGTCAGCATATCGGAGAGGAAAAGTCTGTGTTATTAAATGGAAAGACAAAAAAAGATGTCTCCTAATTGTCAACTATTCATAGTACAGAAATGACAGAACTTCAAAGAGGAAACAAAACTAAAAAAATTCCAATAACGATCAATGATTATAATAATTCTATGGTTGGTGTTGACAGAGTTGACCAACATGTAACAAGCTATTTTGTAATAAAAAAGTGAGGAAAACAATATTATTTAAAATATGTATGTGCCTTCTGGACCAAACAATATGGAACCCATTTGTTATTTATTCAAAACCAGGGGGTTCAAGAAGTCATTTACAATTTAGATTGGGTCTAACAGACCAAACAACTGAAAAATACAAGACAGCCAAATGCCAATCAGGGCCAAGGATTTAGCTCAGTGCTTCCAGCGCCTGCCTCGCAAGTACAAGGGCCCGAGTTCAATCCCCGGTATCAAAAAAAACCGCCAACCAAGGCATCCACCATTGATGTCTTCACCATTATGTTGAGTGGGTAGACATCTTAGTGAAATTATACCACCCACCCACAGGAAAAAAAGAAAGCCCAGCACAACAGTGTAAAGTGTGTTGTTCAAAGAAAGACAATAATGTAAAAAGAATTCAGAAAGACACTAGATGGTACTGCCCAGATTATAATATTCCATTGACCAGAAAAATTATTGAATAAATTTGATAAAACTGTCACTTTTATATTTCCTGTTATATTACCAGTTGGACTGGTGAGTGGTTAATAATTATGTAGTGAATCAATCTGTCTCTCTCCCTCGCCACCTCCAGTGATACTCTTTACCTCAAAACCAATTTCTGCCATTAGCATAGGTCATCAGGTTTCTTTCAGGCGGGAGTTCAGAAACACATCTTCCCCACCTCTCCTCCACTCTGCCTGCACCGAGGGTGAGGGCGTGGGGTTCTCTGTGAGGAGCTATGAGGTTCCACCCTAACTCTGTCCTGCACTTGAGGTGCTCAGTGCATCTGCATCTGTATTTACTCTAATTACTGGCATAGCTGCACTTCCCTGCTTTCTCTGTCTCTTCCCTCTCCGGTTCTCCCCTATTTTCTTGTCTTTTTCATTGGATTGATTACATTTTCTCATTCCTTTTTCTTTCCATTAGTTTGAAAGTTAAACCCCTTATCTGTCTTGAAGTTAGATAAACATCCTCCAAAGATAACATCAGAACCTTAAAGTTCTCTAACCCAATGACCCTCTTCCAATCTGTACACTTTTGTGGCTGTGCGTCCTCCGGGTGTTGTTTTATACAGTTAAGGCTCAGGTTGCTGGTCCAACAGTCACTGCTTCTTGGTCCTCATCCATTCTTCCATTTCAAACCCTTCACCTGGAATTCCCTGCCTTCTGTGTGAAGGACACCTGTCAACGATTTCTTTTAATAAGGTTATCTCTGGGTTCTCACTTTCCTTAGCTTTAGGGCTCTGGGTATTACTCAATTTTCTGCCAGCTCATTAATATATATATATATATTTTGTGTGTGTGCGTGTGTGCCGGGGATCGAACTCGGAACCTTGTGCTTGCGAGGCAGGCGCCGGAAACGTTAATATATTTTTTAAGGTTTCCAATCTCTTGTCTGTTTGGCTGTTAGCAGCAGAAGGGAGCCTGGTCATCTATGCAGCTGGGAGAAACTGAGCTTAGTAGCAGATATTCCCTGACCAGTCTCTAAATGCCAGGAGGGCAGAGCCCCAGCCGCAGTGGCGGCTGTTTTCCACCTGTGTCCCAAGGGCACCAATATGGAACTTCCACTTCTGAAATAAGATTAGGCAGAGGCGGTGCTGGGTAGGAACTTCAAGGTGACCACAGGGAACTGAGCCCTGAGTCTACCCTATGCCACCACGCCACAGAGGGGTGTGTTTCTTCCTTCCTGCATGTCTGCTGAGGGGGCTTGGTGCAGACCCCGTGAGGGCCTGCTGTGCCTCCTGGGGTGCCACTGAAGACTTCTATCTCTTACACTGAGAAATCCAAGGGCAAAAAGTTCCTGGAGGTTGGGGCCAGGGCACCACTACAGGAGGAAACACCTGGCAATCCGTACTTCGAAGGTGCACATTCGCTGTGGACTGGTCGGTGGGGCATGTTGCCTGGGGAATTTACACTTGCCCATCGCCTGTGCTGACCAGGGCATGGTGGTCTCCCAGGACACCCAAGAGTGCCAAGGTCCCCTACTGCTATGTGCCAGGTCCCAGCCAGCTACCAAGCTCCCATCCTTCCTTCTCCCTCCTTGGGGGTCAGGAGCAGTGGGAAGATGCAGCAAATCTGGCCCAGCTCCATCTGTGTGGCCCCAGGTGAAGCTACTGGAGATAGCTTTCAAGTTTCAACTGTGTCACAAGACTCGCTAATGACCAAGCAGGCCTGCTGGGGCCACCTGACAGGGGATGTTGAGCCATGAAGAAGGGACCAGATCCTCTGAAGGCAAAGGAGAACAGCAAAAAGGTCTGTGAGGCAGTAGGGGAGAAGCCAGTTCTGGCCAGGCTCCTTCCTGCAGCCTGTGCGGACCTAAGCACTGTGAAGGAGGGAGAGAACAAGACCTCTTCTTCTTGGGCAGCTTTATCTTTTGGAAACAATTAAAAAAGGTAGGAAAGAAATTAGCTTATAAAATAATCAAGAGTGATCTCTCCATGTAATCACAGTGGTACTCATGGAAACCATCCATCCCCAAAGCACTAAAAGGCTCAACTCCTTCACATGTGAACTCTGAAGTCTGAAGCCAAATTCTCATCCAAACACCACCTAAATCAGACCTGGGTGAGACTTGAGGCAGGATTCCTCTCCAGCAAGTAGCCTATGAAACCACACAAGTTACGTGCTTCTATCACTCATGGTGGACAGGCATGGAATGGACACTTCCCTTCCAAAAGGGAGAAATCAGAGGGAAGAAAGGGGTGATGGGTCCAAGCAAGTCCAAGAACCACAGGGCACACATCATGGGGTCTGGGATCCTGGAGGAATACCCAGGTCTCATCACTCAGCCCTCAGGCAGGCTGGATGGGCAGCCTGGCCAGTGGCTCTCCTGGTAGGGAGCCTCTGAAACCCGGAGGAAGCAGTCTCACCCCAGCCTGGGGTCTCTGCACCAGATCAAGGCCACACTGTCCCTTCCTGAAAGCTCACAGGTGGGGATGCCGGAAAGGCCCCATGGCCTTCCCTGTGCCCATTGGTCCAGGCTGGCCATGCCTGCAGCACCGCAGGCCTCTTCCAGATTAGACTTGGAGTTCACACCCACAGTTTCCTCAGCACTCAGCTGTCCAGCTGTGCCCTTTCTGAATTTTTGCAAAATGATCAGGCTGACAGTTTTCCAAATCTTCAGGAGGATGGCAAGTTTGAGTCCAGCAAGATCCTGTGTTAAAAATATTTCTAGAGGGCCGGGAATTTAGTTCAGTGGTTCCGTTGCTTGCCTTGCAAGCGCAAGGACCTGAGTTCAATCCCTGGTACCAAAAAAAAAAAAATATTTCTAGAGCCAGGTGTGGTGGCACATGCCTAAAATCCCAGCACTTGGGAAGCTGAGGCAAGAGGATTGCCATGAGTTTGAGACCAGCCTGGCTACACAGTGAGTTCAAAGCCAGCCTGAACTACATAATGAGACTCTGTCTCAAAAAAAACAAAAAAATTAAAAATTGGGAAAAAAATAAACCAGCATAAAATTTTTAAAAAATATATTTCTAAAAGGACTTGGGTGTAGTTCAGTGGTAGAGTTAGCTAGCACATGTGAGCCTCTGGATTCAATCCCTAGTACTGCAAAAAAAAAAAAAAAAAATCTCCTTAGCTAAATATCCAGTTTCAGCCCTTGCAAGTCCCACTTTCCTGAGACTTGAGAGCCAGAGAAGCAAGCTGTTGGCACTCCACAGCGAGGCCCTTTCCTCAGTGAGTGCCATGCTCCTTGTCCCACTGACCCTCAGCACAGCCACTGTGACCGCTCCTTTCTGCTGAGATTCCACTTCAGGTGACCAGCGAGCCTCACGATGGAGCTTTCTCTGCAGCAGCCTCTCGTTCCCAGGCCTTGCCAGGACCACCCCAGCAATGGCATGCTGCCCTCAGACCCGACCGCCTGGCTTTCCCCAGCACCTCCCCTGCCCCTCCAAAGCTGTGCTCACACTTCCAGGCACGTTTCAGAACGCACCTTGATTTTCAGTACCAACACGCTGGCCCGCTCAGGCTGCGTGGAGCACAGTACCACAAACTGGGCGGCTTGCACACCTGCAGGCTGGAGGGCAGGTCTGGGTGCCAGCTGACATGCGCAGTGAGGGCTCTTGCTGGCTGGGGATGTCCACCTGCTTGTGTTGTTTTCACGTGGCCTTTCTTGGGTCCTAGAGAGCTCTTTGCTATGTCCTTTCACAAGGGCGTAACCCCATCAGGCCCAGCCTCATTTCTGCAGGCTTACTTAGACCAATTACAGAAGTCCCATCTCCACCGACCACACCGACATTAGGGCTTCAACACGTGACACAAACTCTCAATCCATAACAAGAATCATCAAGAGAAGAGTAACTCTTAGGGAAAGCTGAAAATCAGTGCACTTTCACTTAACCACTGCACACTTCAAGCCTGTTTAAAGTCCTGAGTGGTTTCCAGGGATGTCTGGTTCTTTCACACTAATGACTGTGGCATCCTGCATTCAAGATCCCACCACACAGCTTGTGATGTCAGGGGCTTCTGCTCTGACCCCAAACAGGAGGGCATGAGGCTAATGCCCCTGCTCAGCCTGGTGAGTGGCTCTGGGCAGTGGCTCCTGGAGGGCCAGGCGTGGGGGACAGGAGCCATACACTGAGCCCAGAGCAGAGGAGGTGGGAGAGCTGGTCTCTCCGAAAAGCCCTCCAGGCCTTCCAGAGGGCTGAGTTGAGCCTGCTCCTCCTTCCCTTCCAACTGTATTCCAGACATCCTCTCTCCCCGCACTATCACCACAAGTACATGTCTGCTTGCCAGATAGCCCGAGTCATCAGGTGGACATGGTCCACACGCCAGGCCTGGGGGGGCCTGGGCCCTGGACCCTCAGTGCCCAAGGTGTCCACTCCCAGAGGCATCCCTGGACCTTGTCCTGCTGGCTGCAGTGCCCCCTGGGAAGCCAGAACTTCCAAACAAGTGACCCCCACGTGCTTCTGCCGAAGCTGATCAGGAAGGGGGGCGAGCTTTGCAGCCCCTCAAGGTCAGGCTCAGTGCTGAGCCTGGACGGGCTCCAGCTCCGCTCTCTACAACCCCATGAGATGTGACAGCCCCTACACTGCCTCTCCCGCTTTCCTCTTCACCCTGAATTTCCCCTTTTGTGAAGAACAGATTCTACAAGGGTGGAAAATCCCGGCCTGCCAGCTACCCACAGAACATGGTAGAAGCAGGGGTTGTATAACTGAAAACTGCCGGCCCCTGCTCTACAGAAACCAAGAAAATAAAGCAGCATCACCCACTGCCTTTTAACTTTCAAGAAGCCAGCCCCAAACATTGCAGCAGATTTCCAGGCCACTATCCCCTCTGAGGCAGAAACTTTCCAGTTCATGTTCTTCCCAAAGGTGACTTTCTACAGGCGTTTTAATGAAATTGACTCATCTGTTTCTGAGTCAACAAACATAGACTAAGATCCAATTTTCATGGCTTGGCTATTTATTTTCTAACTACACAGTGGAAGTAAATTCAGGAAGGCTTGAAGGAGATCTCAGAGTTTAGAATGCTTGGGAAGATGTGCAGTGAAGAAATCAAGAGGGATGTTATTGGGGCTGGGGTGTGGCTCTGTGGCAGGTGCTGCCAACATGCACAAGGCCTTGGTTCCACCCCAGTACCCACCCAATGCACACACACACACAGTACTATTTCACCTGGCTGTGAAATGAATGCTCTCATGAAGCCCGTGGACCCAAGGGTTTGCTTTCTCTCAGCACCTGCAGAACCCTCGAAGGTACAGTGACCCAGGCAGACAGCCTGGGCACCTGCCTGCATCAGTAGAAGTATAACAGTTCACATCCCTGACCCTGCAGCCAATGGCAAGAAGGGAAAGTCAGTGTGACAACCAGACACCCGGGTGGACCCCTGGAGAGCCATCAGAACTGGCTGGAACAACAGAACTGGAGCTTTCCAGAGGCACTGCAGTCTGGTTGAACACAGGTAGACTTGTCTGGAGAGGAAATGCCCCCAACCTTTCCCATGTCTGGCTGATGAGGGACACAGGGGATGTAGAGAGGCAGGGGATGTAGGGAGGTGTCCCTGGGCAGATGGCTAAGTCACCTTCACTTCTGGAGCCAGACACCAAGGCTGTCCCCTCCAGCCACGGGGTTTGTTAGTGTCCCTCGAGGCCAGGAGTCTACTCGATCGACTGCAGGGCTCACCTATCCCACGGGTGCTCCCACAGGAAAGAACCCAGAGACCTCCACCCTCCCCAGCGTCTACACAGGGAGGGTTTGAGAGACCGCCTCACTGCCCTGCCCCGGCCCCTGGACAGACACGGGTGCACACCTTCTGTACCCCGCTCCCTAGGGCCAAGGATGGAGCTCAGCGGTTCCGCCACCTGCCTTGCAAGCACAAGGACCTGAGTTTGATCCCCAGTACCAAAAAAAACAGACCCTACTCCCTGGGGGGGACATACATAGACACACTTCTTTGGTCCCACCCTGGCCCCTGGAGAGTCGAGGACCTACCCTGGAGAGTGGAACCCCTCAGGCCTGACACTGCCAGCGCACCCAGAGCACAAGCTAAGCAGCATCACTCAGAGCCAGTCCACTACCAGTGTGCAAATCCAAGCTCCCAGGCATCCAAAACTGTGACCCTAAGAAGCCCAGGACAGGCAGGACCTGCCCATGGCCTGCAGACACTGGTAAGCAGGGTACAAGTAAAAGTCTGATTGCAGGCCAGTGAGGGACACTGTGTATGCAGGAAGGCAGAGCAGGGCCAGAGCCCCTTGAGGGGTACCTGCCCACCTTCATTCTCGCCAGAACAAGAGCACCAGTGTGCAGGAAAGGACACAAACCTGTCACCCTAGCATCGGCTCAGGAAGGGAACAGAGCAGCCTTGGCCTTGGTACAGGACACAGGATATCAAGCAAGTCTGGCGGGCAGGGAGCAGGAAGAGCATGGGGTGGGAGGGGAAAACAGCGGCCACATGTGAACACTTAGGGTCCCGGCCAGTGGTCCTTCTCCTCACAAAGCAGCCCCCATCTTGGGGCGCTGGCCATAAGAGCCCTGGGAGACAGGCAGGGGCAAAGCCCTGGTGCTGGCACTCGGCAAACCCAGGATCCTCGCCAAGCGAGTAGAAGTCCCTGATCTGAGTCATGGGTGCCACCCAGGGACCCCTTGGTGAGCAACAGGGCAGGTGGGGGAGGACATGGGCCACATCACTTCTCAATCACAGCAGGACACTGCAGGCCCTGCTGGTCTCAGAAGGACACAGGTGGGCACCGGTGAGCCCCACCTTGGAAGAAGCTCTTCACCCGGAGGTAACTGACGCTGAGGCGCAGGACGGACAGCTTGTCCAGCTTGGAGATGATGTCAGGAGGGAAGGGCAGCAGGCTGGCCAGGTGGTCCAGCTCCGCGTTGAGGCGGTCCCGGTGCCGCTTGGAGGGATTCGACGTCTCGGCCCCCACGGCAGGCCTCCTGTGGGGAGGAGATTGTCAGATGGCTGCCACCAGGAGCAGAAGCCCTACAGCCACTGTCCCAAGACAAAAGCACTGAGAACTAAAACTCACCCAGCCCTGAAGATGTGCCTCCAGAAACTGGGTATCACATCATGTCAGCAAACATAACTCAGCATGTGGAGGAAACACACAGGAAGTAGACAACAGGCTCCGTAAGAACAGAGGCTCCAGTGAGCCATGCCTAAGGGCATGGCTTTCTGTGTGTGACCCTGCCTTGTGCCTTGGCCTCTCTGTACCACAGTTCCCTGGGGTCAGAGGACACCTGGCCAGGGTTATCTAGGCAACTGAACCTGCATTCATTCAGCCTCCTTCAGGGTTCCCTTGGAACCTAACCAAAACCCAACACCATCCAGGAAAATAACAATTCCCTCATGGGTGGTGTGCACCCCACTGACAGATCTCCACCTGCTGTTGCATGGCTCTGGGACTTGTAACACCCAGGACTTGAGTCAGGGCTCAAGGGGTTGGGGAACCTGGCTCTCAGCACAGGAGGCTAGATGGGCTGAGGGTCACATCCTAGGGTCACCATAGTGGTCCAAGCTGGGTGCTCGGCCCTGTGTGACCCACAGCACATCTGTGCCATGGGCAGATGGGGCTTCTGCAACTCTATGCCACCCAGGGGAGCCTGGCTCTCCACCCCTCAGCCACCTATCACCACCACCAAAGTAGGGTGGCCCAGCACCTGATGTGTGCTTCACGGTAATGGCCCCTTCACCCAGCCCTGTCACTTCACCCGACCCTGTCACCTCACAGTGGCAGGTCCTTCATCTGACCTTACCTCATAGTGATGGTCCTTACATCTGAGCCTGTTACCTCATAGATATTTTCCCTTTTCTCTGACCCTGTCACCTCACAGTGACAGTTCCTTCACCTAACCCTTTCAATTGCTACACAGAAACAACTTCAACTGACCCTCCTTCTAGACATCACCTGGAAGCCAGACTGGGATCCAGTCTCTGGAATGGTTGGGAGCATGGAAGAGGTTTGTTATTGGCAGAATCAGAAATGGAGCGGCCCTGGGCCAGGGATTTAGCCCAGTGGTTCTGTCGCCTGCCTCGCAAGCGCAAGGACCTGAGTTCGATCCCCGGTACCAAAAAAAAAAAAAAGAGAAATGGAGCTGCCCAGCTTACCAGACTGATCCTTTTGGGGGGTCCTAGTGAATTTCAGGTGTGAGCAGCTGTTATGTCTTTATCTCGTTCACCCAAACCCTCATGTGCTCATAGGTAGGGCCTCTTCCTGGTGGCTGGATCTAAGGTGTGTGAATGTGGATTAAGGGTGTGATGCTAGAATTAAGGGTATGTGGATTAGTCCATTAATTGGTTTAACATAGTTCTGAGTGACATCACCCAAAAGGTGGGTAGCCTGGATGAAATATAAAGGAACAGAAAGAAGTTGCTGCTGCTGCTTTCTGCCTTCTGCCTGCCCTACCACACCATGAACCATTTCTCCTCTGCAATGCCTGTCTGCCTTGCCATACTGCCTTGGAGCCAGCTAACTACAGACTGAAACCTCTACAAACTATGAGCTGAAATACACTTTTCATCCTTTAACTTTGAGTGTCTGGTATTTTGTCTCAGCAATCAAAAAAGTAACAGACAGGGGCTCTCTCTGTTTTCCAGGAATTGGATGTCTTTGTCCAGAATGTCCTTATTTTCTAGTCTATTTGTGCCTTTCAGTAGCCAACATCATGCAGATTATATCCTAAAGAACCTATTCTATCAGAAACCCCATAGCACAAATCCCTCTGTTCTTATCATTGATTATCCTAGGTCACAAACCAAATAGGAGTGTCTGGCAGAACCAGACTCAGAATCTATTCCTTTTGATTTATTAAACAGATTAATTCACACAAAATTAACCACCTAAAAGTGAGCCATTCCTGACATTTAGGACGGTCACAAAGTTGTGCAACCATCCCCTTTATCTAGCTCCAGAGACCTTTACCTCCCCCAAGAGAAACCCTTGCCCACTAGGATTCTCCTGAGTGTCCTTCCTCCTGACCCCAGCAGCTGCCAATCTGCTTTCTGCCCATTTGGATTTGTCCATTATGGATATTTCCACAAATGAAGTAGATGGATTGAAACAATATTGAAGTTTTGTGCCCAGCTTCTTTCATGTAACAGAATGCTTCCAAGGATCACACATGTCGTGGTGTGTCATTTCTTTGTTCCTTTTTATGGCTGAATCATATTCCAGTGTGTGGATGGGCTACATGTTAGATATGCATTCACTAGTCGGTAAACATTTCGGTTTTCCACTTTTTGGTTGTGAACAAAGTTGCTCTGACCTTGTGGTGGTTCAGTTTAACTGTCAACTTGATTGGTTTGGGAGCTGCCTACAGGCTTAGTAAACCACATGTTTGGGTGTGTCTGTGTGGGTGTGTTTGGTCCCTAGCCCTTTCTTGTCTGGCACTGTTCCCCTGCTTTGTTTCCTGGTAGCTGTGAACTAAGTAAGCATCTTAGCTCTGCCATATCCTTCTCCCATGATGTTCCTGCCTTGGAGCAGCCAACCATGGACTGGATCCTCTGAAGCCATGAGCCAGATAAACCTCTCCTCCCTGAAGTTCTGGGTGCTCAGTATTTTGTTCAGCAATAGAAATGCTGACTGTTGCAAACGTTCAGATAGAAGGTTTTGTTTGAACACAGTTCTTTGAATTGTCTCAGGTTTACACACAGGGATAGAACTGGATATGATTAGAACATGACAAGGACACAAAGGAGACAAAGCAAGGACACAATAAGGACATGGCAGGGGCATGGAAACCATGGAGATGATGAAGACACAGAGGACACAATGGGAATACATAGGGGCATGCTGGTGACCCAGAAGGGACACGAGGACACAGAGGACACAAGGGAGACGTGCAGGGACATGGCAGTGACATGGACGTTGTGATGGAAACCCTGTGAGGACACAGGGTATACAGTAAGGACATGATGCTTTACCGCTTCTGGATAGGTTTCCTCCTCTTCCTGCCCGCGTATGTGCATTCCCCCAGTGGAATCATTGTCTTCAGCCCTGAAAAGAGCCCATTGAGGCAGTCACACGATGACACCCTACGTGATACCCCAGGGCCCACCACAATGCCCCAAAGCCACCAATAGCAGGAAGGTCAGCCAGACCCACTTCACCCAGGTCCATGGTGCCCTGACCCCACACAAGCGGCCATCAGGGCATGCTGGGGAACCCACTGGGGACTGAGACACTACTTGTGACCCACACACGCCTACCCACACTCAGTGCAGAATGGTCGTGTCGGTGCCAGGAGCCCAGCACACAGCTGAGGCCCAGGTGGCAGCTGCCCGCAGTGTGGAGGCACTGGAGAGACTGCAGCCTCTTGAGCTCTGTGCTTCTGCTGGTCTCCACCTCCCCATCCTTTCCCACCGCATGCTCACAGCTAAGGCTTCTGAGCCCAGGTGCAGTCTCTGTCCAGCTCTACCTGCCGGGCTCCCACTTTGGCCACCTACTCAGGCCGTCTGGACCGAACTGACCATGCCCAACAGTGTTGGACACAGTGCAGGGACAGATCCTGAAGCAGCCCAGGACCTGGGCAGTTTGCCTGGCACCAGAGGGGCCATCTCCTCCTGTTACAGACCCTTGGCCTTTCTAACCATGAGGACCTCTGGGCCCTCACAGTCCCCTCAGACCTCTGTGACCTCGGAGGAGGCAGAGGAGCCCTTGCCTGTCCTCACAGCACGTGCAGTCTGCAAGAGGAGGCCAATCCATAGTCTCCACCCAGGGATGCTGCTGTGGCAGAGCACAGAAGGGTAGGATGGACCCACCCTGCATATGAAGACACGGAGAGGCAGTGAATGGACAGAAAGACCCACCATGCAGGCTCTAGTTTCAGACAGACCCTTCTCAGCAGGGGTGGAGGTACCGTGCAGTGATAAAGTGGCCCCCTATCCAATGAGACACGGTAACCCTGAATGTGCACATGCCCAGCAACAAAGCTTCAAAAAACATGAAACAAAAACTAATCAAACTGGGAGTATGATTCATTGGAAACGCCGACACCCCTCTCAGTGATCAACAGAAAAGACAGCAGAATCTCAGCCAGGGTACAGGACGCCCAAGATCTGTAGCCCTAACAATGGTGCTGCACAGAATGGCCGCCCAGGTCACTCTCTGCACATGGACGTTCATCTGGAACTCCAGCAATCATTAGGAAATCTTTAAAAATGGAAATTGTACAAAATATCTTTCTGAAATAACGAAATTAAACTAAAAAGATATCTGGAAAATTCCCAAATATTTGGAAAACAATTCACTTCTAAATAACCATGGGTCAAAAAGAAAGTACCAGGGCCAGGGATTTAGCTCAGTGGCACCGCCCCTGTCTGACAAGCACAAGGTCCTGAGTTCGATCCCCAGTACCAAAAAAAGAAAGTACCAAGAAATTTTAAAAATGTTTTGAACTGAAAGAAAATGAAAATACAAGCACATAAAACTTTTCAGGATGCAGCTAAACAGCACTTTGATGGAAATTCATACTATTAAATGCCTATCTGAAAAAATAAAATACCTCAAACAAATAATATAAACCCCCATCTTAAGTAACTAGAAGAGAAAAAAAGTCAAAACAAGAGAAGGATGGAAATAAGAAAGAGAAGTTGTAACATTTTAAACATAAAGAAAAATCAATGAAACCGAGTTGAAAAGTTAATAAAATCAAAAAACTCTATTCAGACCGATCAAGAAATAGAGAAGACACAAATTGCTGGTATTAGGAATGAGCAAGGACGTACTACCTGATCCCACAGGCAGTAAAACAAGCATGAGCAGATCTGACCTGAGTCATGTTCCCCAGGTCATATGTGGAAGCCCCAAGGCTCCCGGGGCCTGCCCGGGAGGCCAGGCCTGTGGGGAGGTCACTGGGCAGGCTCTGGTCTCAGTGCCCTCAGAGAGGAGTGGAAGACACCAAACCCTTTCTCTCCTGGCCGTGTCAGTTCTTGGCGAGAACAGGGCCATCTGCCAGCCAGGGAGATGCCTCCTCTCCAGAAACAATCGGCTAGCACCCTGGTCTTCACCTTCTGGCCTCCAGAACCCTGTGGTATTTTACTCTGGCAGCCCTAGCAGACTCAGACAAATACTCTCTCCATAAATTCAACAATTTAGGGGAAATGGAGAAATTCTTCAAAAGCACAAACTACCAAAACTCACTCAAGAAAAAAATAGGGAACCTGGAGAGTCCTACGTTCCAGAAGAAAACCTCAGGCCTGATGCATCACCGTGTAGATCACCAGTTTAAAGAAGTAAAGCCAACTCTGCCATCTCTGGCAGAAAACCAGACCAAACATTTCTTATGTTTTATTTTATTTTTGATTAGTGCATGTTTGCAGTACATAGTGTTTCCATCCTTTGGTGGAGCTGGTGCACGAGCATCGCACATCTTGGTTCTTCTTTCACCCCCTCCCTTCCCTTCTACTCCCTTCCCTCTATCCCTTGATCCTCTTCCCATTTGAGAAAGGTCTCTGTCCCTGCTTCCTCTTGTCTAGCTTTCATTTTGCTCTTTATTCACATTTTGGGTATCTCATATAAGAGAAACCATGCAATATTGAAACTTGTGTGTCTGATTTATTTCACTTAACATTATGGTCTCGAGGTGCATCCGTTTTCCTACAAATGGCTCAAGTTTATCTTTCTTTATGGAAAAGTAGTACTCTATTGTGTATAAATACCACATCTTCCTTATTCATTCATCTGTTGATGGATGGATACGCAGGCCATTTCCAAGATTTAGCTATTAGGAATTCAGCTGCTGTAAACATGGTTGTGCATGCATCACTGTGGTATGATGTCTTTAACTCTTTTTGGAAGACACCTAGAAGGTGAATAGCTGAGTCAAATGAAATTTCTAGATTTAGTTTGTTGAGGCACCTCCGCACTGATTTCTAGTGGCTGTACTAGTTTACATTTTCACCAACAATGTAGAAGGGTTCCTTTTCCCTGCAACTTCTCCAGGGCTTGTTATTATTTGATTTTTTTTTTTTTTTTTTTTTTTTTTTGCAGTACCAGGGATCAAACTCAGGACCTTGCACTTACAAGGCAGGCGCAGTGCCACTGAGCTAAATCTCTGGCCCCTTATTATTTGATTTTTTGATGACAGCCATTTTTTCTGGGGTAAAATGGAATCCAAGCGTTGCTTTAGTTGGCATTTCTCTAATGGCCAGTGATGTTGAGCATTTCTTCATGTATTTTTTGTTTTGTTTTGTTTTGTTTTTGTTTTTGCGGTACCGGGTATTGAACTCAGGGCCTTGCGGTTGCAAGGCAGGTGCGGTACCACTGAGCTGTTTATGTATTTATTGGCCATTTGTCCTTCTTCTGGGAAGTATCTATTCATTTTCTTGCCCATTTTTGGATTGGGTCTTTTATTTTGGAGGGGTCTAATTTTTTCTTTGAGTTCTTTATATATTCTAGGTATTAGTCCTCATCTGAGAAATAGCTGGCCAAAATTTTTTCCTATTCTGTAGGTTGTCTTTTCACTCTGTTGGTTGTTTCTTTTGCTGTGTAAAGCTTTTTGATTTGATATAATTCCATTTGTTGATTCTTGATACTTTAACCTGTGCAATTGGGGTTCTTTTCAGAAAATCTTTCCAAACCAAACATTTAACTCATGTAAGAGTTCAGCACTGCCCTGATAGCAAAGCAAATGCAGTGGTTCCTCAGTTCACGAACTTGATTCTTTCCACAATTCTGGTCATAAACCAAGTTGGACAAGAACAGAATCAAATTCAATGGTTCAGTTCAATGCTAAGTTCATGGGGAAATTTGATTCGGTTCTCATCCAGTTTGACTTGCAATCAGAATCGAGGAGAGAACTGAGTGCATGAACCAAGGTACCACTGTATGTTATAAGAAAAGAAAATTACAGATCAACATCCCTCATGGAACATAGACACAAAAATTCTCAATTAATAATTAGCACTATACAAAGCAGATAATACATCACAACCCATGAGGATTTATCCAGGGAACTCAGGGCTGCTTCAGCACCCAAGAACTAATCACTGTGGCTCACTATACTAATAAACCAAAGGAATAAAATATATATGATGATCTCAATACATGCAAAAAATCTTTTGACAAATCCAAACCCATTATAATCTTAAAAGCTCTCATTGAACCTGGAACAGAAGGGAATTTAATTAACTTGACAAAGGGCATCTACAAAAGCCTACAGCTGACTCCCTGCTCAACGGTGAAATACTGACTGCTTCCCCTGAGCTCACAAATGAGGGAAAAATGTCCTACATCTCCACTCCCACCACACACCACATCCAGGTCATGAGGTACATGGTCACAGCCAGGCAATAAGGCAATACTAAGGCAATAAGGTGAGGAAAAAAGGTCATAAAATGAGAAAGGAAGAAACCAAATTCAGTCTGTTTATGGACAACATGATGTGGTTGTAGAAAATTCTAAAAACTTTACTAAAAAAACAAACTCCTATAACTAATTGTTGAGTTGGGAAAGGTCACAGGGTAAAAGGACAATATACCAAAAAAAAAGTCTATTACTAGCAATAATCTACTAGCACTCAGAGTTCTATTTATTTATTTATTTATTTATTTATTTATTTATTTATTTATTTTGGTACCGGCGATTGAACTTAGGTCCTTGTGCTTGCGCAGCAGGTGGCGAAACCACTGAGCTAAATCCCCGGCCAGCACTCAGAGTTTTAAAAAATCATTTAAAATAGAACCCAAATAAAATAAAATACTTAGGTATTTCCACAGTCCTAATGTGTGGGCTCCCAAGAACAAGAGGAAAAGGCGGGTAGCAGAAAAACTTAGATAATAGGAGACATGGGGATGGATCTCTTGTGCATGGGAAGGGGTCTTAGAGACCGAGGGCGAGGGGTGAAGGGGAAAGGAAGGGGAAATAAGTGGAATAAAGATGTGCCATATAGAGGAACCTAATAACCTCAGTGAGTGTAAACATCCTATGCTATAAGCATGTGCAAGGGTTAATAATAACAACAACAAAAATATAATAATAATAACAACAAGCAAGAGCCAGGGATTTAGCTCAGTGGTGCCACGCCTACCTGGCAAGTGAAAGGTCCTGATTTCAACTCCTGATCAAACAATATCAACAAGAATGAAAATGGGGAAAGAAGAACTGAAGGCAGAAGGTGGGTGGGGGGAAGGAAACGGAAGGGGCCTAAAAAAAGAAACAAGTTGTATTATGTACACATACTCCCTCCCCAAGATGTATGCTGCATGTACTGCAAACATGTACTAATCAAAAGGTAATCAGGAAAACAATCTGTAGAAGTGTTTCCAAATGTAATGAAAAATATAAAACTATGCATCCAAGAGGCTGAAAGAACCCCGCACCAGGACCCTGTGGAGACTGCCCCAGGGCACATCATAGCCAGTAATAAATGGGAAAAACCCAAAAGCCAGGGAATTGAGTACAGAGGGAAAGAAACAAGCATGGCAGCAAACTTCTAAAGAGGCAGCAAGTAACATCTGCAAAGTCCTGAAAGAAAAGGACTGACACATAGAATTCCACACCCTGGGAAAACAGCTTCCAAAAATGCAGGCACAATGAAAAGTTTCAGGCCTACAGAAGCTGAAGGAGTCCGTCACCAGCTGACTCACACCACAGGGACGAAGACTGCCAGGTGCAGACCTGGGTCCAGAGAACGGGTAGTGCACAGGGTACGGGCATCACATGGGTAGATATGCAATATTTTCTTTATTATTCAACTTCTTTACCTGGGGTTTCTGACATGTGTGACCACCAAGGCCTAACAAGGTGGCAGGCCTGCCCCTCCTGCTCGGCAGTGTTTCCAGCCTCACAGGAGTCCCTGCCAGGCTCCCGGACACCTTTTCCTGCTGCTCTGGCAAAGGGGAAGGGCCCTGTGAGCGGTTCTTAGAGTGCACTGGCACCATGCTTGCTAGCAGAGGGCACCGAGGCACTCTGCAGAGGAACAGGGCCTCTTCTTGTTCCCACGAGGCACTCTCAGCCCAGGGTCCCCTTAAGAGTTAATTTTTCCTAATATTACAGCTTCCTAGTTCAAATTTAATACTGTTAAAATATGAAAAGCTGATTAAAGTCTATGAGTTTTAGAAATACTAAAACATAGCTGCATGTGGTGCACACACCTGTAATCCTAGTACTCTGGGAGGCTGAGGAAGGAAAATAGCAAATTCAAGCCCAGCATGATCAACTTAGGGACTTAGCAAGACCCTGTCTCAAAATGAAACATCAATAGGGATGGGGATGCAACTCGGTGTAAAGCCCAGGTTCAATCTCCTGTACCAACAAAAACAAACATGAAAAAGACATGCTACAGATTTGCTCCTCTGTGATCTGGGAAGGGCAGCGGTGTCCAGGCGGCTGAGGACAGCAGTGCGGGGCACAAATGCAGTGGGTCCACCAGTATCGACATTAACAATCTGCACTGGATGATGAATAATTGGACTCACTATACAGTTCTCTCCACTTACGTAAGATTTGAAGTTTTCCTTCATACAAAGTATTTTTTAAAAATAAAAAGTGTTTTTTACGAATCATTAAAAAGAGAGAAAACATGGCATAAGAATAGTCAGATGATGGTCAGTTGATTTTCAACCAGCGCTCCACAGCCATTCAACAGTCTTTCAACAAACAGCACTGAGACAACTGCATGTCCGCAGAGAAGGAAGCTAGACCTGTACCTCCCTCCAAATGAAAAAATAACTCAGCCAGGAGTGGTGGCACACACCTGTAATCCCGGCGCTCAGGAGGCTGAGGCAGAAGGGTCTCCGTGAGTTCAAGGCCAGCCTGGACTGCATAGTGAGACCCTGTTTCGAAAAACAAAAACAAACAAAAATAACTCCGCACTGACAAAAGACCTGACCTTAAGAGCTAAGGCTATAGCACTCTCAGAAACATTAGGGTAGATCTTCAGGGCCTTAGATTTGACATGGATCTTACATCTGACACCAAAAGCACAAGTAACAAAAGAAAAACATGGTGGACAGGGCCGGGGATTTAGCTCAGTGGTTTTGCCGCCTGTGGCACAAGCGCAAGGACCTGAGTTCGATCCCCGGTACCAAAAAAAAAAAAAAAGAAAAGAAAAAGAAAAACATGGATAAAGGGACTGCATCAAAATTAAAGAGTTTTCTCCAAAGGACACCATAAGAAAGTGAAAGAAAACCCACACAACAGGAGAAAACATTTGCAATTCACATATCTGATAAGGGTCTAATATCCAGAATATGCAGAGAACTACGACTCAGTAACAGAGAGACAAACAACCAGCTAAAACATGGGCAGAGGACTTGGGCAGATATTTTCCCAAAGCTCATGATGAAGGGGGAGGCCATGACAAGATAGGCATCCAAAGTCACGAGGAAATGCAAGTCAGAGCCACAGACACACCAACCCCGGCCACTTAACACCAGGATAGCTATCGTTTAAAAAAGCAACATAACAAATGTAGGTTTGGATGTGAAAAAATTGGAACTCTGAGATTTTCCGGGAGAGGTAAAATAGTACAGCTACTGTGGAAAACAGTTTAGTGACTCCTCCAATGTTAAACTCAGATTACCACATAACCCAGGACTTCTCCTAGGTACAAATCCAAAAACACGGACAGCACAAATTCAGTCTTCCACACAAATGTTCACCGTCATTCACAACAGTCAAAAATATAAAACTACCCAGGAGTCCATAATGAATAAACAAAATGTGGTCTATTGCACAAAGGAATATTACTCAGCCATAAAAAGGAAAGGGGCACTGACACATGCTACAACACAGGACAACCCTGGAGACTTTACACCCCATGACAGAAGCCAGACACAAAAGGTCACATACAGGCCCTACTATCCAGAATTCATAGTGACAGAAAGGTCAGTTGGTGCCAAGGAGTGGAAGATGTGAAGGGCAGTGCTGCTGACTGCCAATGAGGGTGTTTTGGAACTAGAGAGAGGTGCTGACTGCACACCTCTCCCAATGTCTGCCCACTTTTTTTTTTGGTACCGGGGATCGAACTCGGGTCCTTACGCTTGCAAGGCAGGCAGTGGAACCACTGAGCTAAATCCCCAGCCACTGTCTGCTCACTTTTAAATGATTAATTTTATGTGGATTGTACCTCAGTGAAAAGACATATAACATACATATTCACAGACAAATGTAAATACAATTTCTGCAGTGTTGGCTGGTTGGGAGAGGCAAGAGGTAAATTGCTGCCTGGTGGGTGTCCTTCGGAGAAGGGACTGGGAAAGGGCTGGAAGCCTTGTCCAGAGAGCCTTTAAGCCTAAGAGAAGGCCCCCAGAAGAGGGAGACGGGGGCCTGGATGGACAGTGGGTGGGTGGGGTCACCATGGGGGAGGGGTGTGGATGTGGGTGCTGTTCCTGGGGGCCTTACCCCAGGTCCTGGCCCATGCCTGGGCAGTGCACGTCTCTGAGAAACCATGTTGGGCACGTGGCTGCTGGAAGCCAGCACGCAAGGCCACCCCATGGGGCCCACGAGGCCTTCTGGCTCAGACAGGAAGCACCCGAGCCGTGCCCAGGCCTGGCCTGGCTGGTTAACAGGCCAGGGACGCTCCCAGCACGGACAGGGGCCCACACAGCACACACAGCAGCTCCCTCCAGGCCAAAGGGCACCCGGACAAGGCCAACCCACACAGCCCAAGGACACCAGCCCAGGCTCAGCACAGATGCAGTCTTGGGGCACGGACAAGAGATGGAGGGGCTGTCCTGTTCGACTCGCCCACACTCCAAACCCTCCTGTGACACCCTCCGAAACCTGCACACGGCCACTCACTGGTGATCACTGCGCCCTGGGTGACTCGCCAAAGCCATGTCTCCAATCTGCTGCTCAGTGTGGGGGAACGCTTTTGACCCCCTTTTCTACACAAAGCACCAGAGCTGATGGACCTGAGCTCTTCTGCTGAGGGGGTGAAGAACGACCCGCTGGGCCCCCACAGCCATGGGTCTTGAGCATGAGGGTCAACCTGCATCAGGGGTCTACTTGGCCACATGAGCCAGACGCCAACAGACGCCCCTCCAACACAGGACATGGAATGCCCAGCCTCAGGCGCTTCCCTGCCTCAAAGGCCATGGGGACACTTTCAAAATGAGGGACCCTACCCTGGGCTCTCAGTGGCCTGAGCCAAGGTCCCTCCTGCAGGCAGAGGCTGGGCTGGGGCCCTGGGTGCCAACCCCCTAATCCCCCCGGTGTAAGCCCTGAGCAGCTCAGGGCCTTCCTGCATTCTCCTCAACCAACGGTAAACTGACTGCATGGCTCCAGGAAACCTGAATTTATTTTTTTGTGGTACCAGGGATTGAACTCACAACCTTGCGCTTCTGAGAGGCAGGCTCAATGTCACTGAGCTAAATCCCCGGCCCTAGGAAACCTGAATTTTTAAAAGAGGCAAAAGCAATGCTTGTTCATTTTAGAAGATCCAGATAAGTGGAAAACAAATAAGAACCACTGCCCAGGCAGCAGATCCCCCCACTGCCAGCGGTGGGGGTTGCCCCACCCCATCTTCTCTCTACACCCGCATTTCCAGCGACCCTGCACCACGCGGAGTTCCTGCATGGCACCGGATGGAAATGACACCAGTGCCTGAGGTGGAGACAAGCTGCTGACCTCAGTGTCCACAGCAGCGAGACCGTGGCAATGGCCAGGCCACAGGAATGCTGTCCAGTTGAACGAGAGGCACGGCCACCCGGCTGCCCACCTGCCGTGGACTGGAGAGCCAGCACATCACAGGGTCCCTGCCAAGCCGTTCACTGTCCCCACTCTCCCCGGGTCAGACTCAGAAGCCTCTGCAGGCCAGGCACAAGCCCCTCAGGGTGGGCACGGGCGGAGGTGGACCAGTGTCTCCATCTGGAGTCTCCTGCTGAGGGTCATCAACCAGACCACAAGCCGGAACTTTGAGGCCAGAGCCTGCCCCATGATGGCGCTCAGAGTGGCCACAGCTGGACAGGCCGCCGGACCAGACCCTGGAACCAACCCAGACACAGGACTTTCAGGAGGGACGCAGGGGCCGAACTGGGCTTGGAGTCACAGCCAGAGCCCCCTCCCCAACAGGGTTGGAAACGGGGCCCCGGTCCTGGTCCGCACCACTGAGTCCCGCCAAAGTGTCCACGACCCGAGAGCTTCGCCACTCAAGACTTTGGGGGGAGGTGGTTTTGGTGCCACTGACCGGGCAAAGTCCTGGAACTGTGGACTCCCCCCAGGTGTGACCCCACAAGGGCGCTTTGCTGAGCCAAGAGCAGAGGGCACGGAGGCCCCATCTGCACCTGGGCAGAGCGCGGGAGTCTACACCGCGGGACGGGGAAACCGAGGACCCCGGGCAGTGAAAGTGGACTGGCTTCCTCGAAGGTCCCGCGTTAGGTGAGAGCCCCGTCTGACCCCAGGGTGCCTGCCCCGTCCAGCGGGCGTCCATGTCCGGCTGGCCGCCGTGTGGGGCCCGAGGCCACTTACCCGAGGCCGGCGCCGCGGGGGAGCCGCACGCCGGGAGCTGTGGCCGCGCGGCAGTGGGCGCCGCATCCCGGGGACGGGGCGGGGCGGAGGAGGCACCACCCCGGCCCGCGCCCCGCCCCGAGAGCCCGGCAGCGGCGGCGGCGGCGGCAGGGGGCGCGCACGGCTCGGTCCCGTGGCCCTGGGTCTCCGCGCGCGGGGTGGGGTCCCCCGTGCTCGCCGTCGGAAGCCCAGGCCTCGCCCTCCTCTGTCCCCGGCGCCTGGCGTCCGCCCGCAGCGTGGGCCCCTCGCACCCGGAGCCACGCTGCGCACTCGTGTGGGCAGCGGAAGGAATCGCCTGTCCACTCCCGCGCTCCGTGGCGGCATTTTGGGAATCACAAGGACTGAACATTTTGCAGAGTGTAAACTGATCGTTTTTGATACTCTGACTCTGAACTTCCTAGGAACGCAATATGCGCCAGGCACGGGTCTTCCAGGGCACGCTCCCTTCGGGGCCGCCCCAGGGAGCGCGGCCTGGCGCCTGATCCCAGGTCCTTCCCTGGGTCCCAGCCTCGCCCAAGCCTCCCTCGGGCTCCCACGGGTTCCTCCAGCCCTCGGGCCCTCCTTCCCGTGCCCTGCCAGCCGCCCGGATTTTGACAGTCCCTTAGCTACGGGAGGCTCCGGCCAGGACACCTCCTAAAGTCCCTGCCTAGGTCTCAAAGCCCCGAGGGCCTGAGGCCTGCGCCTTCTCCCTTGGCCCGCCCGCCCGCCCGTCCCGGATGCTCCCTAGCGTCTCGGTGCCCCCCCCCCCCCCCCCCCGGCTCAGAGCGAGATCCTGTTTCCGAGTCCTCTGCCGCCCCCCCCCCGCCCCCCCGCTCTTTGGAGAAACACAAGTGCGCACCTCCTCAGTGCTCACAGGTGCTGTTCTGTTCTCAGAGGCCACCCTGTTTCGGGGACCTTCCCAGCGCTCTCTTCGATACTTGTTGGTCCTACAGGTGAAGCCAGGGGCTGCTCTGTCCCTTCCTCTTTCCAGTGCGTGTGCCTGAGGAAGGCCGGCAGACCAAACGGGTTCATGTCAGTGTTTGACAGGAAACAACGTGCAGCTGTGGTGCTGTATTTTTGAAATCTTTAGTTGCATCTTGATCCAATCTTTGTGAGGCAAACCATGCAGAGAAAAAAAATTGGTTGGATATTTCTGAGGTTACTGGTAGAGTTTAATTTCTTTTTCACTTTTCAAAACGCTGATGGCTCCTGTACAGTTTTACATGGAGCATGGGTATTCCTGTGGTCTGCTGGAAAGAGTAGCAAACCAGGGGCGGGACGTGGTGGAGGTGGTCTTAGGGGTCTGCAGGGCGCTCATGCCCCGGGTGTGCATCCGCGGAGAATTTGCAGACGCTCCGGAACCACCCCAGCAATCTGGAAGGACCAGCCCTTGTGCATAGCATCCACTCTGGGCTGTGGTGTTCTCTGCCACGATCTGTCTCCCTCCAGAGGACAGAGAAGGTGCTGGGCGTTTTGTCCAGGCTTCTGGGAAGCTCCCAGCAATTGGCAGCGGAGATGCTGTCCCACTTGCCCAGTCCCAGCAGCAGAAACCTCCTCCCTGCCAGCCACAGGGCAGCTACAGACCACGCGGTGCTGGGGGAGGCTCAAGGACTGCCAGGCGAAGTGCAGTCAGGCCAGGAGGCAAGCACAGCTACAGAGCCCTGCAGCCAGACGCCCCTAGGAGCTGCAGAGAACTCAGGAGGGAGCTGGCGCCACCTGGTAGCTTCTCTCTAGGGAAGTCCTAGTGCAGCTGGCAGGGCTACAGTGGCATTAAACCCACTCTGAGAAGGAGGAGCCAGGAAGTGGACCAGTGGCTTCCCTGGCCAGGGATAGAGTCACTAAAATGCAGCTCAGGGGCCTCCTGAACCCAAGACCTTGACAGCAGGGACCATGCAGAAGCCAGGAAGGGCTCCTCCTTGGCCTTGTTTGTTTCTCCCTCCTACCTCAGAGGCATCTCAGTACCACCCTGTCAAGAATGAGAAACAGGCCTCATCAATCTCCTTACCCGAGAAACGGAGGGATCAAAAGGGAGAGAGAAGCTGAGGTGCCTATGGGGGAGGGCAGAGCCCAAAGCTCCAGCTGAGAGCACCAAGGCTCCTGTAGACCCCAACCCAGGTGGGACCCAGCCAAGCAGTTGCTCCTGGGGACCCCACTGTGGTGCCTCCCCTAAGGACCCCTCCCTTGTGGGCTGTGGCCCCAGGGGTCTGGTGCCCCACACAACCCTGGTGTGAAGGGCTGACCCAGCCCAAGCAGGCCCACATCTCACCCATCCACAGTACCAGAGGGGAGCCTTTTGCTGGAGGCAGGGTCGTGGACATGGAGCACTGCAGAATTGTCAGACATCATCCCAATTCCAGCATGCATGACCCCACCCCAACCCAATCTGAGCCTCCAGCTGCCCCTCTGAGAATACCAGGGCATCTTCACTCCCTACAGCATCAAAGTCCCTTCTAGCCCAGGCCCCTGCCTGCCCTGCAGAACTTGGAACACCTGTATCTCCTTCAGCCCAAACCCAGAGCAGCAAGTCAGGTATAGGAGGCAGGGAAGCCAGAGGTGGAGGAGGGTGAAGGAAGTGTGTGTAGGGGTGTTACTGACTTATTTCCTTTCCTGTGCACCCCCGACTGAGTGATGACTCATTTGCTAGGTCTCCCCACAACCTCTCACAGCTCATTCAGCACCTCTCAGTGACTCAGGGTCCAGGCTCCAGAGTCAGATTGTGTCTCCCACTGTTTTGTTTCCTGAAGGGTCTTCCTTTCTGGCTGAGGGGGCACACCCTCGAGAGACTTCCTAAGTAAAGGAACAGCAGGAAAATCTCTGAGAAGTCCAGTGGCTGGACCTGGGTGGAAGTGCTTTCCTGAGGTTGGCTTCCCCATGGATATCGGCAACAACTGTGGTCCTGGTCCTGGTCTGCTGTGATGTCCACTGCTCTCAGAGGTGCGGGGATATCCTCTGACCTTGGGCTGTTTTTTGTTTTTAGAGGGTTTTTTTGGACAAGAACCAAAATGTCAATTTTAATAGAAGGCAGAAAGAAATGGTGTTTTCATGCTGGCCTGTATCTTGAGATTGTGAAATGCTCCCTTCTTCAGCATGTGTGTTGTGACTGCAAGGATTTCTGCTCCGTTTGCTTGATCTCGTGGGCTAGTGTGACTCAGTGCGTCCGTCATCTGTGCACTGCCCTAGGTGCTCTGTGTGCCTTCCCAGCTGCCCTGCGTTCCGGAAAGTCTTTCCCTTGTTTTGAAAATGTCTTCCTTATAATTTTTTGTAACCTTTTTCCTTTCCAGCCACCGTTTCATCTCAACTTCTCATTCTGTTCTCTGTTAATGAATGCAGCATCTTTGTCTCGCTGAGACGCCAATCATAGATCAGAGGGGTTTTAAGATGTCCTCCTGGCTCTGAACTGCCTCTTCTACGAGGCGCTGGTCGCTACGTGGCTTGTTGGCGGGTGGGCTGCCCTCTGCTCTCAGGTGGCATCTGTGGGGCTTCTGGGATGGCTGCTTTCCAGGGAGGCTTCCTCTGGCCCCCTCCTAGGCCAGGCAGGAACTGGCCTCGCAGGACAGGAAAGTTTCCCTCTTCCCCACCCCTCCTGAGGCTACCAGGCTCCCCAGGACCTCTTGCTTTGCCTTCTGGGTTAGGGCCAGCTTGCTCAGAGGTTGAATTTGTGTTTCTCTGTGCTGTTTGAAGGTGATTTCAGGAGAAAACTGCCATTTTAAAATCTCCTCAGGGGACTCAGCTCAGTGGTCCCACCACCTGCCTCGCAAGTGCAAGGTCCCGAGTTTGATCCCTGGGACCAAAACAATCTCCTCCACTGTATTTTGTTGGCAGGTAGTTTGAACTTAGAGCAGGTGAGGTCCAGGCTGGTTGATCTGGGGCAAAACCTGGTGGGAGAGAGGACAGCTCGGGGTGCCGTTCTTGTGTCCAAGAAGCCCGTGTCCAAGTCCAGCCTAGCTGCCACTTGACGCAGACCTCATGTCTCACCTGTCTGCTTGGCAATAAAGCAGGCAAATAGACATGAGTGGAGCAGGATAGAGAACCAGAAATACTCACTCAGTGTTGGCGCCCAACTTCTCAACGAAGCTGACAAGGTCAGTCAATGTGAAAGAACAATCTGTTCAAGTGGTGCAGGGACAGCTGGATATCCATATGGGAAAGAGTAAGAGTGGACCCTCGTCTCTTACCATATACAAAAATTAAAACTGGATCAAAGACATAAATACAAGGGCTAAAACTATAAAATTCTTAGAACGAAAACAGGGAAACGTGACATTAGATTTGGCAATTCTTAGATGTAACATTAAAAGCAGACAATAAGAAAAAATACACAAAACTGACTATGTAAAAATCTGGAGCTTTGGTGCATCAAAAGACACAGTCCACAGCAACTCTTAAGTTGGGTGTGGTGGCACACACCTGTGATCCCAGTCCTCTGGGAGGCTGAGGCAGGAGAATTGCAAATTCAAGCCCAGCCTGGACACCTTGGTGACAGTGAGGTCCTGTCTCAAAAAAGGGGGGCGGGGATTAGCTCAGTGTAAAGAGTGTCCTTGGGTTCAATCCCCAGTACAGAGTGTGGGGCAGGAATGGGGGAAATCATATTGCAAATATGTCTGACAAGGGATTAATATCCACAAAACATAGAGATCCTGCAACTCAAAATCAAAAAGACTGTCAATCCAATTTAAAATGGGTGAAGAGGGGCCTGGGACTTGGCTCAGTGGTTCCACTACCTGCCTCGCAAGTGCAAGGTTCCAAGTTTGATCCCCAGTACCAAAAACAAAGGGTAAAGAGCTTGAACAGACATCTTTCCAAAGATACATAAAATAAACGGTCAATAAACACATGGAATAAATGCTCAAAGTCACCAATTATTAGGGATATGCAAGCAAAAAAAAAATTACAATGATGCCATCGCAGCAGAGTGATTACTGAGAGGGAAGGAGAAGAGAAAGGAAAACCTAATGTTCGCAGGGATGTGGACACTGGAACCCTTGGATACTGCTGGTGGGAAGGTAAGATGTACAACACTGTGGAAAACAGTTCCCCAGTTTCTTCAAAAGTTAGAAACAGAATTTACCATATGATCCAGCTGCTCCACTTCTAGGCATATAACCAAAGGCTTGAAAGCAGGGTCTTGTAGAGCTATTTGTGCATCTGCATACATAGCATATTCACAAGAGACAGAGGTGGAAAGGACCCAAGTTTGCATCAATGGAAGAATGGATAAATAAGCTGTGGCCCATCTATACAATGGAATATTATTCAGCTTTAAAAAGGAAGGAAACTCTGACATATGGAACAATATGGGAGCAACATAGACATTACATCAGTGAAATTAACCAGAAACAGGAAGACAAATGCCGTATGACTCCACTTACGTGAGGTTCCTACTGCAGTGAGATTCACAGAGATGGAAAGCAGAGGGCAGTTTCCAGAGACTGGCAGGGGATGGGATTTGATATTTAATGCAGACAGTCTCCATTGTGGAAGCTGAGAAAGTTCAGGAGATGAGTGGTGGTGGCAGCTGCACAACACTGTCGTTAATGCCAGTGGGTTGTGCACTTAAAATGGGAAATGTGAGCAATTTTATGTACACTTTATCAGACACACACATTGGTTGGAACCTTCACCTTTACCAGTTTATCTACCAGGTGTGTATTCCTGACTTTAGAGGCTCCACAGGCAGCGTTCTGGGGCCTCTGGTGTGGTATCAGATATGGATCAAATAACCACACAGGCACAGCTGCACTGAATGCTGAGGAGAGGCCCAGGAGCCTGGGTATGGGAGGAGGCTTCTCCTGCTCCTCACCCTCCAGGGCAGAGGGAGGCTCCTCAGCCCAGGGTGGAGGAGGCAGGAAGGTGGGAAGGCTCCCACATCCTGGGGAGTGTGCCCACAGCAGGGGAAGTGGGTCCTCTACCTGCCCACCACCCTCTCCCAAGGGGTGACTGTGCTCCAAGCCCTCCCCTCCCTGCACCTGCGACAGTTCTCACCAGGGTGGCAGCCAAGCAGACAGGCTTGTCAGTTCCGTGTTCCCTTGTGTAGGACCCTCTGAAGTGGCATTTGGCTAAGAACCCAGTCTCAAGGAGCCTCTCCATTTCTGCCTAAGATGAGGTGCCAACCCCCAGGAACACCAGACACAAGGCAGGAGGGTGGGAGAGGGACTGCCAGAGGGTCCCAGGTAGCCTGGCCTGGCCTTGCCCTCCTGAAGCCACCTCCTCCATGACTGTGTGTCCACACTACTGTCAGCCCTCCATTCCATCCATCCTAATGATGAAGCAAGAGCCACAAAGGACATAAGCATCCCTGAACCTTCAGCAGCCCTCAGCCTCCTCCTGGCTCCTGGAGCAGCTGGTGTGTCCACACTGCCCCCATGTGGCCGCAGCTCTGGCCAAGGGCCACCACGAAAGGCACCAGTGACCTCCTGTGCCATGCTGGGCAGCTGGGTGGGCCCTGGTTCCTTCAGGTGGGCACCTCCTCACCATGGACTCTGCACTCCTGGCAAGTGACCTGCCTGCACAGGCCCTCGACAGTGGTCACATTCCCACCCCACAGATGCAGCCCTTGGCCACTCCACAGAACCTCCCCAAGTCAGAAGCCGGACTCCTGAAAGTAGCTGAGCTCAGGTCCCAAGTCCAAGACCAGGCATTGGACCCTGATGGGTCCCGTATGGTAAGGTGTGTGCACAGGCACCCGCAGGTGTGCGGTATATGTATGTGATAGAGGTACTTCACCCCAGGCGTGTGACACACGTACCCTCAGATGTGTACCATGCATTTTTTACCCCCTGGTACCAGGGATCAAACTCAGGACCTTACACTTGCCAGGCAGGGGCCAGTAGCAGAGCTAAATCCCCGGGCCACCCTCAGGTGTGTAATACAGATAAAGGTGCTCCATCCTCACGTGTGTGCACGGGTACCCTTAGGAGTGTGGTACAGACAGATCCAAGTGGTGGCACAGAGCTATGACAGTGGTACTCCATTCTTGGATGGCTGTACATGCACTTGGGTGCGTGGTATAGGTACACACAGGTGCATGGTTCAGGTACACACAAGCACCGGTGATGGCAGGGAGAGGAGACAGCACCAGGCCTGAAGCTGGAGGAGGAAGAGCGTGTCTTCCACAGGCTCCTTGGCAGCCTAGGGCCGGCTGGGCGAGAGCCAGGGAGGGAGTGGATGTGCTGAAGACCTTAGCCCTCCCCCAGCGGAGGCATCCGTGAGCCAGAGTCATCTGCTGGTCTGGGTCATGCTCAGCATCCAGAAGGGACCCAGCAGACATGGGTGGAAATCCTCAGAGCCCCGGGGACTCCCCACAGGCCCCTTGGTTAGTGACACCGTGACATATCTCTGGCACCTCAGCACCCACCCACAGGACTCTGCCAACCACAAACACCAGAGAAGCGGCCCCGGCCAGCAGACTCCAACAGGCTCCGCAGAAACTGCTTTCTTCCCACTGGCACCCACCAGAACCCAACTGCCCTCATGCCCCTCTCCCAGAACCTAAACAAGCCCACTTCCTCCACCTGTGTCTTGGTGTGGGGCTCCCACGAGTGGCCCTCACCTCCTCCCTCTGCCTGCTTTGCCCACACCTCCGGGGCATGTGCATCTGAGCTGGTGAGTGCAGGGCTACTGTGAGAAGCTGAAGGCAGGCATGAGTCTGTACCATCACTTTATTGCTCCTGTTGTATATTCCAGGGAATACAATAATTTTTTTAAAAAGTAAGGCACATGAAAAGCCTCTGTGCAAGTTCTGTATTATTTTAAAATCCTATTGGCAAATAAAACCGTATCTATTGCAGAACTGAAGATGTCTAGAAAAGCATGGGCGCATTTTCCCTAGCAGAAACCTGAGCCATGACTGCACAGCACGATGAGCACAATGAGCGCAGCCCTACGTCTGTCACCACAGCAATGCAGCCACTGTGACAAAGTAAGACTCGTCAGCTTATTCACGTATGTACAGCTGGTCCCCACGCATCAATACACAGGCTGAGAAGAACAGCTTCTAACTGTCCATGTCCCACTTCACGACAGGTAAGGGATTTGGCATTTTCCGTCTTCGTCTACGTGGTGCTGCTGCTTGTGAGCCCTTCATTATACAATGCTGAAGACCATGGAGAGATACTGCTCGTAAGACACCTGGATCCAGCCGTCCTGATCTGTGTCGTAGCGTCTGAATATGTCTGTCAGCCTCTGGGACAAAAAAAGGCATTTATTTTTATTTTTAGGGGTTTTTTTGGACAGGGTCTCACTATGAACCCCATACACTGGCCTCGAACTCGCCGAGATCCTTCTGCCTCAGCCTCCCGAGTGCCTGGATTACAGGTCTAGGCCACTACACCTGGCTAGGACAAGGATTTCGACTTCTGTGCTTGAACAGAGGAAGGTGGTTAAGGCAGGGCACGGTGGCGCATGCCTGTAACCCCAGCACTTGGAGGCTAAGGCAGGAGGACCACCATGGTTTCAAGGGCAGCCTGAGCTACACAGTTAGTGCAAGGCCAGCCTAAGCTACAATGAGAGCCTGTCTCAAAAAACTAAAAAAAAACCAAACAAGGAAGGTAGTTAGGTACAAGACCCTTAAGAACCCGTGTCAGGGGTATGCATTTTGTTGGTTCCCAGTGGATGCTGGCGATGGGCATCTGAGCACTCCGCAGGGTGGTGGAGCCCTCCTCCCACATCAGGACCTTCCCCGTGGACTGCTCCTCCTGATGGCTCCCCTTGCTGTTACGGCACAGTACAGCTCAGGACTGGGAAGCCAGCCCCACTTGGGCTCCTGCCCTGGGACCCTTACCCAACAGGCAAGGCCCAGGCTGCACCCCTTTCCTGCTCCTCCTGCTCCTCCCCACTCACAGCCCGAGGACAGCCAGGCCAGTAGCAGACAGTAGACACCAAACACCACGACAGACATGTTTAAGTGCCACTTCCAGATAACATTCTGAAGAGTCTATGATAAGTAAAACAGGCACAAGGAATTCCACATGACACAGAAGAAAACAGCTCCAGCAGAGTTCACACACCCCACCTCCCACATGGAGCATTTCTGTCTGACAAATACTAGCACAGAAATAGTCAAAAGCCATAAAGCTACATTTTGGTCGATAGTGAACCACATACAAAAGAGGTGGCTGCTACGATCTGGACCTTAATGTTCCCCCAAGCTCATGTGTTGAAGGCCGGGGAGATACGGGAGGTGGTGGAACCTTCAGGGGGTGAGGCCAGTGGGAACAAGCAGGGCCACAGGGATACTGGGCCCTGCCACCCTTAAGTGAACAGGCCTCATCTGCCACACATTCCTGCCATGATATGTTGCCTGGTCACAGGGCCAAAGCAGCAGGTCAACCAGCCATGGACCAAAGCTTCCAAAATTATGGGCCAAAAGAAGCCTTTCCTCTTAGGCTGATTTATCTCCAACATTTTTACAGGAACAGAAAGCTGAGCAACACTGGCTACACAACTGAGCCAAGGTGCGGCAGCCTCTGGCCTCCAGATGCAGCACGCAGGCATGTCCCACCAGGTCCCCACCAAGTGACTTACCCCTAAGAATGTGCCCCTCACTTTGTGACACAGGAATGTATGAAAGAACAATAGTGGCAGGAACTCCAGCTTAAAGACTAACAAACGTGGGGGCTGGGGCTGAGTTCTCACCTGGCACACACAAGGCTGCAGGTTCCATCCCCAGCACCGCAAACCAAGACAAAGAATGAAGAGTACGTTCTTTTAGGGTTTTACTCCCTTTTTGCCCAAGATTTCTCAAAGTTTCCATGTCATTTTATAACAAATAATTTTGACAAAGCCTTTTCCTTTTTGGAAAAAAGCTAAAAAGAAAAACATTTTTAGGCTGTCAGGCCCAGTCCACAGGATGCTGCACAGCACCGGCCTGGCAGATTGGGGAGCCCCCTCGGGACTCAACTGCGGGGTCCACAGGAGAAACCTTCACTTAGGAGGAAATGTAGGGACCCGAAGTTCACTTACGGGACGCATGAACTCTAACTCTACAGCAAGTCAGGCACAGTCCATAACGCGATTTCACACTGCGCCTCTCTCTGAAGTATTCAGAGAAGCCCAACGTCAGAGAACTCGGCAGCAGGGACAGGACCGGGCTCTCCCTACTCCTGAGGTTTGAAGCGTGAATGCTACAGACCTGTCCTCCACAGTCAGTGAAGAACAGGGGCTGATGGGTCCAGATTCATTTTTATCTACTTAAGTTTATCCTGAGTGTCACTCGGGCAGGTGTCATTTCAAACAGTCGATTGTCTTTGACCGGCATACACTCATATGTCTGTTTACTTGTTTTATGTTGACTATACTTTGCATACTTTTTTATTTACAATGTTGTATTTGCCTTTGATGTTCGTTTCTAGTAAAATCTAAGAATAAGTTCTGGTTATTTTCTTTTACTAATTTGTGCTTATTTTATTTGTGAAAAATAACCTATAATTTTCTGCTATAATCTATAAAAACTCCTATCGATGTAATTTTTGGGTGGTTTTTTTGGGGGGGAAATAGGGTCTCACTTTGCAGTTCAGGCTGGCCCTAAACTCACTATGTAGCCCAGGCTGGTCTTGAATTCTTGGTGATCTTCCTGCCTCTGCCTTCTGACTGCTGCGATTACAGGGTTGTGTCACCAGGCCCAGCTTTTAGATATAATTTCTATACTTCTCCAGAACTCAGTGATTTTCTTTTACAATACAAAACAGACATGTTTGGGACACTGAGACTGAACAGGAAGGAAGTGCCAGAAGATCAGCAAAAGGAAAAACTGAAAAAAAGGACAAATGTCAGCATATCGGAGAGGAAAAGTCTGTGTTATTAAATGGAAAGACAAAAAAAGATGTCTCCTAATTGTCAACTATTCATAATACAGAAATGACAGAACTTCAAAGAGGAAACAAAACTAAAAAAATTCCAATAACGATCAATGATTATAATAATTCTATGGTTGGTGTTGACAGAAATGACCATCATCTAAAAACTATCCTGTAATCAAAAAGCAAGGAAAAATATATTACTATAAAACACTTACATACCTTCTGCACCAAACAATATGGAACCCATTTGTTTTTTGTTTTTTGGTTCCTTTTGAGGGAAAGAGGTTTATTTGGCCTACAGTTCATAGAGGCTTCAGTCCATAATCGGCTGGCTCCAAAGCAGGCTGGGTGGCAGACGGGCATCCCAGAGGAGAAACAACATGGCGCACACAAGGTAGCAAAGGTAACAGGAGGTGCAGCTCATGGAGCCCACACAGTAGCAACAGGAACAAGGGAGAGAGTTTAGCAGCATCTTTCTGCCCCTTTTACCTTATTCACACTACCCGGATTAGGGTGGTGCCAAACTAATCACTCACACTGCCTTAACCCCAGCATCACACATTCCAGCTTCGACTACCTCTGCAAAAGATCTACCTCATCCACGTGAGGCTTTGGGGACCACATCTAAACACAAACCATAACATTCTGCCCCTGGCCTCCAAAGACTCATGCATGTCCCTTTATGGAAAAAGCATTTAGTCTGTCTCTAAGAGAGTTGCTAAAGTCCCAACAGTTTCAGCATTGCTGAAAAGTCCAAGTGCAAAGTCTCCTCTGAGATTTAAGGCAAACCCTTGGCTGCAAGCCCTTGTACAAATGAAAAAAAAGTCAAACACTTCCAACATTCAATGGCACAAGATAGACGTGACCATTTCCCAAAGGTACAAATAAGAGGATACAAAGGAATGGGCCCAAAGTTAAGTCCAAAATCCAGTAGGGCAAACATTAAGTCCCACAGTTCCACTTCCAGTACCTGAGACAATCTGTGGCGAGTGGTGAACTCCAAATGGGCCCATTTGTTATTTATTCAAAACCAGGGGGTTCAAAAAGTCATTTACAATTTAGATTGGGTCTAACAGACCAAACAATTGAAAAATTCAGGACAGCAAAACACCAACCAGGATGTCCATCATTACTGTCTTCATGATTATGGGGTTTTTTTGGTACTGGGGATCTAACTCTGGTCCTTGCGCTTGCAAGGCAGGCGGTGGAACCACTGAGCTAAATCCCCGCCCTTCACGATTATGTTTAATGGGTAGACATTTTATTGAAATCATACCACTTACTCACAGAAAAAAAGGAAAGGCCAACACAACAGTGTAGTGTGTTGTTCAAAGAAAGACGATAATGCAGAAAGGATTCGGGGAGAGATTAGATACCACTGTCCAGATTATAACGTTGCATCATGTATTGAATGTTTTAAGATCTACCAAACACAAAAAAATTACTGAATAAATCTGTTAAAACTGTCACTTTTATATTTCCTGTTGTATTATAAAAATTAATGAAAAAATCGCAATTTTTGGTTATCTTGTAAAGTGGTTAAGAAAATCACGGAGGGGCCAGGGATTTAGCTCAGTGGTTTCGCCACCTGCTGCGCAAGTGCAAGGACCTGAGTTCGATCCCTGGTACCAAAAAAAAAAAGGAAAATCACGGAGCACTGTACAGTACTTAGCAGGCCAATCAGAAAATGTAGACTTTTACTGATCTATCATTTAACTGGAAAATCAATCTGAGAATATTATCTAAAACCCTTCACTACATGTAAAAATCTAATGCTGTCCACATCTCTCAAAGATTCCAAAGCCAATAAAGTGTGACTTCAGCCTGGGTACAAATTATAAAGATTTACCTTTTAAAGACAGGTTCTACTGAACCATTTGTGGGGAACACGTTTGCGTCCCATGAAAGAGTCTGCTTCGGGTGATGGAGTGGTATGCAGTTATGAAGGGCATAAATAACTGACCTGAGCTCACACTGATGAATGTGAACATTAACCTGCTCTCTCTGCTGTTCTTGAAAATTTTCATAGTAAAAAATTTAAGATACATAAGACTTATCAATCCACCATGTTTCCAAAGCTTAAACCTACAGAACCTGGACCTCTACCTAGAAACACAGCAGGGCCTGCGTGGAGCCAGGCGACTGTGCTGTGGGAGCCGCATATTACTCCTAGCTGGGACGTCCTGAGGGCCGCGTGGTCCTTTGAACGTCCTAGAGCACTGGCAGCAAACCAATGGCATGTGTGCCGCAGCGGGCACACAGACCCCTCTCTGTGGGCACGTGAGCCAAATCACTCTAGCATCGCCCCAACAGCCTAGGATCAGGTAACAGCTCACAAAGGGACATTGTGCAGATTCAGAAAGGAGCAGTGGCGCCAGGAAATGACATCACCAGGGGTGACTCATTAGCCGCAACTCCTGGGAGGTTTCACTGGGCCAATCAGTATTCAGATTTAATTGCGGTGCTGGTAATCTGAGATAGATAAGTGGGCTTTGGGTTGCAGTTTGGGCACTCAGTCTCCAAAGGGTCTGCCATTACTGTCCTAGACTGTGCTTGCACGAACCTGAGCAATCACAAAATGCAGTAACACAGATGCATGAGGCTGCTGGCATTCTGAAAACAGTGAACTTTTTTAGTAAGTAGAAGGCGTTATAAAAACAAAAAGAACAGGACAGCAAATACAAAAGCCAGTGCTGAAGTTAATGTCATCAAAAATGACATACTGCACACCAGATTCTTCCTACCACTGGCAGCGAAGGTTTAACCAGCATCACTGTAACATGTAATGCCTGGTGCAACGACGTCATGATGGCACCAACGTCACCAAGACAGGACCTTTCCAGCTGACTGTCATCTTTTGGGACACCTACTAAAATGTCATCATGTGGCTCATGACTGATTTTCAAGAGTAGAGATGACACTACTGTTTGTACTTCATTTAACAGAACTAGTTACTTCTCCAAAGATGAGACGCTTTTTAAAATTTTGTTTTGTTTTGGTACCGGGGACCAAACTTGAGGCCTTTCGCTTGCGGAACCACTGAGCTAAATCCCAGGCCCTGTTTTTGGTTTTTGTGAGATAGGGTCTCACTACGTAGTTTACGCTGGCCTTGAACTCGTTGTGATCCCCCCTGCCTCAGCCTCCCAAGTGCTGGGATTACAGGCAGGGGCCACCACATCTGGCTTGACTCTTTTTTTTTTGGTACCGGGGATCGAACTTGGGACCTTGCGCTTGTGAGGCAGGTGGCAGAACCACTGAGCTAAATCCCTGGCCCTGAGACTAACTCTTATAGCCTCTAAAACCCTACTCTACATGAGCCTGATCCACTGATAAAAAGGCCAGGTGCCCACTATGATGGCCACCCCTTCCTGCCCCACCCAGCCTCCATGGCCACAGCAAACCCACAGGACGCCACTGTCACCTGCAAGACGATGCAGCCCTGGATGAAGTCGTCAAAGGCAATCTGCCCTCGTCCTTGTCTGTCAAACTTGCGGATGAGGATGTCGTGGAACTGGTCAGAGAGCCGGTAGCCTTGGAGAGGAAAGATCAGAGTCAAGAGAGCCAGGAGGTGCCTGACTGCCCCAGCTCTCCCTCCCAAGACCCCACAGCCTAACAGCAAACGACAGCTGGGTAGGAGTAAAAGTGCAAATTTGTTCAAATGCACTCTGAAAACCAAGAGTGGCCTAAATCAGTCTGAAATCAATTTACATTTCCAGTACTATGACATGACCTACTCGGAGACCAGTACCAACCCCTGCAAGGACGAAACACCACTGTCCTGTCGTTTGCTGTGAGCCCACTGCTTGTTAGTCAACTGCACTCACTCCATGCTGTGCACACAGAAGTGGCCTCCAAGGCAGCCAGGCCTGGTGCCTGACCCCAGGGCAGCCACCTTGACACCAATGACTCACCGCTTGGGCCACTCATTACCAAAGAATGCTTTGAAAACTAAAGTATCACAGAAGGCTCCAGTTAAACAGATCCTGAGCCGAGCAAAGAGATTAACCCATGGGGACCCCCACACAGTCAGTGCATCTGATGGCACTGAGGGGATAGGCAGCTCAGAATCACCACTGGGTCCTTAGGCATATGACTCCATTTCAATTTGCTGAGCACGTTTAGGAAAGGTCTCCAACAGGGAGGTGGCTTTGAAGACTTGTGGACCTACCCTGTGTGTCCAGACATTCCTGAAGACACACTGAAGGAGGCTGCACCTGGCCTGCTGTCCCTCAGGAGCCACCTACTACCTGTGTGAATGTGGTGTCCTTACTGACTCAGGAGACAAGATCCAGGTGCCAACAGGCTTTTACTGGTTTTCAGTCTTTCGGGCCTCTTTGCAAGGACATGCACACTTACTGCCTGAGTGAATCGTACAGTTAATTACCTGTAAAAACACTTAAGCATTTTACTGATAAAGACTCAAATATGCCAACATGCTCATAGCACCTTGCAGAGCAGCCAGTGAGCTGACTGCTCAGTTCAGGGGCCCCTAAACAAGAGAAGGCGGGCAGTACCTGACCCTTCCCTGTAGGCTGAGCAGAACATAGGACTCCCATTGAAGTTCGAAGCAGCAGCAGGTGGGAATGGCTGCCACACCTCCCAACACCAGGCACGTGGCTCGCAGGTCAGGCAGCAACCCTGACTGAGCCGAGCTCAATGAAGACAGAGCCTGGGACATGGTCACAGGGTGCTGCCTGTGCAGGTGTGGAACAGACACAGACAGCCAGTGCGGTCTCCTGCCAGAACAGGGCAGGGGCAGAGGACATGGGAAAAGACAGAGGATCCAGTCTGACAGATATGGAAGCAACTCCCCTCCTCCTTTATCTATCTAACTTCCAATTTTCCCGTCATAGGAAAGAAAGAACGAAGGTCGGGGTAGTAAAGCGAATGACAAACAAGCAAGCCATTAAAGACGCATGCTCATTTGAGAGGCCAAAACCTGGGACAGGTTCTTTCAAAACGTTCTTGCAGGGAAAGGCCACCTAAGAGTACACCCTCAGCACCACAGGTGCTCTGCATGCAGGCCAGCCAGTGAACCCCCCAGGCCCAGGCCGCCCAGGCCACCCAGGGCTGGTGTGCTGACTGCAGGTGGCACCAACCTCCCTGGAGGTGGAGGTGAGGCTTTCCCACCTTCTGTCTCAGACCAACGCTCTGATTTAGAAATACAGCTGCTGAGCCAGGCAGCACCTCGCCCTCCACAGAAACCATCTATTCCTCCTCCCCTGGAGCTGCACTACCCACCAAGATGAGCCATCGGGCCCAGCCCTCGGACAGCGGCCAGCCCACGGGTCCATGAGGTGAGTCTCAGACCCCTGCGCCTGTGCATGAACAGGGTGAGGGGATGGGGACACCCCTTGCCCTTCCCTGCTGCTGCGAAGTATGCTCTGCCAGAGCCCCCCGAGGTGATGACAGCCTGAGTGCAGAGGAACACATTCTCCTATGTCCACTTCCAGGAACCACACAGCACTCACTGATGCTGAAGAGTCCTCTCCCCTCAAACCAACAGGCGGGATGATACCACCAGAAAACTGCCCTGCAGACACTCCAGGCCCAGGCCGCATGGCTGGCGGGCTGAGGGGTCAACAGGAGGCCAAGCCTCTGGCCCACGCCCACCACCACCACCACCACCACCACCAGCAGCAGCCTCAGGAGCAGCACAGCTGGAAGTCACAGCACTGCCTAAGAAAAGCCAGACTGAAATGAGTGACTGAAAAGGATCCACATTGCACCAAACTGCGCCTCCAGCCAGCCTATGGCATGACAGGGGAGGGGCCTGCACCTAAGCTTTGCTTGAGCCTAAATCAGAACACTCGGGAAACTGCTGTCAACCTTGTAAGGTGAGTGCACAGCACAATCTCATGAACAGGTGTACATCCAGAACTCTCGTGGCTGCCATCGCAGCTCCTGCACTTCTCCCCACCTCTCTAGTGCATACCTTGCAGCTGTCTGCTCTCTGTCCTTTCTCACCTGTGAGTTTGTCCATACAGCTGGTTAGAGGCACTGAGTCTCCCCCGGAAGTTGTGTTCAGACCTCACTAGTTTTGGGCCAGGATTTGGACAGGATGACTCCGAACTGGAATTCCAGGACACTACAGTTACAGAATGAGGGCATGGGGCAGCACAGGCCTTGGACCTGTTCCAAAATATGCAGCCGAAAAGGGGACACAAATGCAGCAGAGAGACAGGCAACGGCTGAAGTGGTTTCACTGTGCTTCCACAATGTTTTCACCATTAGAAAAGGAAACTGCAAGGCCAGGGGTTTAGCTCAGTGGTTCCGCCACCTGCCTCAAAAGTGCAAGGTCCCGAGTTCGATCCCCGGTACCAAAAAAAAAAAAAGGCAACTGCAGAAGCTGCCAGAAAGGCTGGGTGAAGAAGGGAAAAGTCAGGGGGAGCAGGGGCTTTGGGGGTAAGGGCTGCTGTCTCCTGACCACACTGCTGTGGGTGAACCAACAAATTTCTGGGGGAAGTACTTGTGCCCACCTGAGTCTGAGGACCTGGCCATAGGTGTTAACACAGTTTGAGTGTGTGGAGGGATCATCAGACCTCGGCAGGCACCATGAGTCACACAGTGCTACCAGGACTGGCCTGAGATATCCACGGCAGGTCCCTTGGCCACTACTGAGTGCCCGTAGTTACCACACAATACACCTGTTTTCAAGAGTCAAAAAAGAAAAGGGATATTTGCTTCTAAAGCCAACTCACTAACAGTTACCACCAAAAGCTTTCCCAAGTAATATCCAAGTAGAAAGATTACATTCCTTTCCATGGAAGATAAAAAGAGACAACCCTGGGAAATCGGGGACCACAACAGGAAGAAACTGAGTAGAAACACTATGAAAGTTCTGCATAGTGCTATTCCTTCAGAAAAGGTTCTGGAAGAGGCTGGCACTGCCCTGCTGGCTTCTGACCAGCTACACTTCCCACCCCAGCCACATGCATGAAGACTTCTGGGATGTTCCTGATCTGCTCAGGATGCAGAGGGCCTGGGAGGCCAACACTGTCTTCTCCCCCAGTTCCCAGGACCTTGAAAAGAGCTCCAAGGCCTCTGGCCTAGAGCAGGCTGAGCTCCATGACACTCACATGCCAGGCTCATCCCCAGGTCCAAGTGGCTCTTGCCCCACTAGGTAGCACTGAGCCCTCCTTGTTCCCTGCTCAGTCCTGTCCAGGACCAGGGGGCCTCTATGGACCCTGGGCCACTCTCCATGCAGGCCATTCTCATCACTATCCCCAGAGACAGAGGGCAGCTGGGGCCCCTACCAGGACCACCCCCCTTAAGACATCAAAGTCATCTGCATCCCAAGTTCCAATTTGGAGTTATCCTGTCTAAATCCTGGCTCAAAACTAGTGAGGTCTGAACACAACTTCCAGGGGAGACTCTGCCTCTAACCCGCCATATGGACAAACTCATAGGCGAGAAGGGAGAGAGAGCAGACAGCCACAAGGTACGCGCTAGAGAGGCGGGGAGAAGTGCAGGAGCTGCGATGGCAGCCACAGTAAGTGATATACTTTACGGTCATAGGACTCAAACAAGCCATATATGTTAGATCATGACCAATTTTCTAAAAGGCATTTATAAGCAATTTTTAAAGTAAAACACAGGTTTTGGTAATACAGCCAGATGAACAAAGCACCGAGTGAAATTATCCCAAACAGACCAAAATCTCAGTGCAACTATAACAAGGCCTGGGCTGGTTCCAAACATTCTGGGGTTTACTTTGTAAATAAAAACACCAACATCAGGAGAGGTGGCTCAAGCCTGTACTCCCAGCTACCTAGGAGACTAAGGGAAGAAGACAGCAGGTTCGAGGCCAGTCAGAAAGATCGTGTCTCAAAATAAAGAACAAAAAGGGCTGGGGGTAGAGTTAGTTCAGTGCTACAGTGCTTGCCTAACATGGATGAGGCCCTGAGTTCAATTCCTGTACTCCCCCTACCACCCAAATCTCAGCTTTCTCTCAGACCCAAGACCAGTTCTGACAGCCTTGGCTGCGCTCTGGACACGGACCACGAACACCTGTGAGAACCACAGCACACCGCCCCACACCTGAGCCTGACGGCAGTGTCCATACATACACACACGCCAAGCTCAAAGCGGGATGCACTTGAGAATGGGCTTGTGCGCGTCCTCCAACTCCGGAAGAGTACAATTTGGATGGACTGAGAGCTATACCTGGTAACTTACAGGATTGTTTCTTAGTCATTTTATTATGGTTTCCATGTATTTTGGTGTACTGTGCAACAGAAGCTGCTCCACACCATTTTTTATTTATCTACTTTAAGTTATTTTAAAAGCCACATTCTCAATTTTGTTCGTGACACCAACACACTTCACAAAAGTGGACAGATGATTTGCACAGCCCTTATCTCATTTTGATGAAAAGCTGCATAAAAGATTCCATGTCAAACATAGGCCTGTACGACATAAATAGGAAATGTGAACCTGTACAATGCAAACAGAAATTCATATGGCTGGGTTAAGTCAGTAAGTTTAACAAAGTAAAAACCCGCACGGGCCCCTGGGTTCCAAAATGAAACAGACCACACAATCGAGACAAGTGAATTACCAAAACCTGAGAGTGCTTGCTTGAGCTCGTTCTTGTCAATCATCCCCGAGTTGTCCCTGTCGTAGGTGCGGAAGACGTTCTGCCAGTCTGTGATGTACTTCCACACGCCCGTGAACTCGCTGAAGTTCACACCAGCTTTGTTCTCCCGGTCAAACATAGCTGTGACAAAGTGGACCACAGCGACAGTCAGGTCCCGACTCTAAACAGGCCCAACCACAGTGCGTGCTCAGGCGCCAGCTTCCCCCCAGACACCAGCACAGCACCAACCTGCTGCTCTGAGCCCCGGCTAAGAAATCCTCATTTGCTGAGTATGTCTGGATCCCTAAAATCCCTGTCCCTTCCATCAGGGGTCATGAGGGATGGATATCCAGTCCAGCTCTAAATAACAATAGGCAGAGTGGACACTCAGAGCTGTGCAGTGGGCTACAGTGGCATCATGGTAAAAAAGCAATGCTTTGTACCGAGGTAGGTTCTGGAAAGCAGGCCCGCTGGGGGTGTTTCAGAAGGAACCTGGGGTACAGAGGTCGAGCATCTCCCCCACTCTCTTGGCTCCTAATCCTGGGCCAAAGCTGACTCTTCTGCACCCCCAAGATCTACATCTCCTGAGAAAAGCTCAGAACAGTCCTCATGGGGCAATGGAAGCCTACATATTTTAATTTTAAAAAGAGACCCCACACTATTGTCCTGTTAGCTTTAGATTTTTAAATAATAAGACCTGACTTCAGCTGGGTATGGTGGTATACACCTACAACTCTGGGAGACTGAGCAGAAAGATCGCTAGTTTGGGTCCAGCCTGGACAACTTAGCAATTTTGTGAGACCCTGTCTCAACATAAAAAATGAAATGGGGTATGGGAGGATAACTCATTGTGACATCCTTGGGTTCAATCCCCAGGACTAAAATGGGATGAAATGAAATAAGACAAAACAAAAAAAAAAAAAAAAAAAAGGAAGAAAGAAGACAAAACAAATTAGTGTAAAGTTCTAAATACACAAGAACATATAATTATATATTAACTATGCACATATTAGTGTATTTGCAAAATGGCTGTTAAAAAATAACAACTCAGTCTGAATACTGCTGAGGAGAAATGATAAACCATTCAGCCTCCTCAGGCACTGAGGCTGACTGGAGGCTGCAGTACAGTTCAGCAACATTCACATGAGGAAAGACAGTATGAAACAGTGTCACTGTTCCTCCACACCATGCAGAGTCAGGTTTGTCCCCAACACTGGTTGCCACATCCCTACCCGCGATACAGGCTGCATGGAGGATGGATGAGGGACTGCTGTGGCTGGCTCAGTCGCAGCCCAGCTCTGGCAGGGATGTGCACAGGTGCTCCTGCCCTGTCCGCATCGTCCCCAGGGCTGCAGGCCCAGGCCCCATCAGCACACTCAGCAGCTCTATCAACATACCTTTGCCCGCATCAGCTCCATGCAGTGCCTGCAACTCTCCCCAATGTACTACAGAGCTTAAAGGCATATGGGCAACCAGCCCCCATAGTCTAAAATTTGTGCACAGAACAGGAGACAGGGTGGGGAACAGCAGGCTTCCTTGGACACCTCAGACATAGGCCTTGGCCCTGCACAGTGGGGAACTGAACCCAAGATCCCCTATTAAAAAGAACTTGGAAGGAGCTACATCTATGGAAGGGCAGGCTATAGAAAACACACCCTGAAGCGAAGCAAACCTTCCAGAAATTAAAGAACAGCAAATTTTCTTCTGAGATCACGTGGCTGCAGACCCACCTTCTTTGGAAGTGGATCTCCGACTCTCACTAGGGCTTCCTGTGCAGCGGGGAGGGACCCACACCAAGAGCCCACACCCTAGCCAGCAGCAAGCACACAAGTCCTTCCTGGGGGTGCAAGCCACTCAGACCCTGGTTTGCTACATGGAGTTCATGTACAAAGAAAAATTACAAAAATGTCAAGGAAAGTAACCACATGTGAAGCTCAGCAGGAATAAATCAGACATAGACCATCCTCTCAAGGGTTCAGGGTCATGAGGAACACAGAGACAGTACTGTTAAGTTCGTATGTGTAGTTCTTCATAGAACACTTCAATCAAAATTTTAAAAATATCATATATAACACCTGGAGAAGTAAAAGATGAAGTCACAAAAAATAAACAAGCAATAAGAGACTACCAAAAACAACCCAATAAGGCTTGAAACTTGAAAGTGAAAGAGAGATTAAGTTGTAAATTAAAATTAAAGAATCAGTAGAACATAGTGGCGCACACCTGTAATCCCAGCACTGGGGAGGCTAAGGCAGGTGGATCATGGTAAGTTTGAGTGCAGTCTGGGCTACAAAGTGAGTTCAAGGCCAGCCTTGACTGTATAATGACACCCTATCTCAAAAACAAAAACAAAGTAACAAAAAAGAAACCCCACAAAGCAATGCACAGAGAAAAGCTGGGCGGAGGTAGGGAGGATAGGATGCCAGGGCCCACCATCAAGTTGCAGCCAAAGCGGAAGCAAGCGCATCCAAGTAGCACCCAGAGAAACAGTCAACATCACCTGTCTGCAGGGATACTTACAAATAATTGACCTGACAGTCACTGGGTTAAATGGGGTCCATGTGCCTGAAAACAAATGACACACAGCAGCAATTAAACAGAAGATCATTCCACAGAATCCTGTAAGTGCCGACCCATAAGGCAAGCCTGCAAGAGTCATCGTAACCAAGATACATCATGCAAAGGTACAAGATCCCAATGATGAATGTAACTGTATTGTAGACCTAAAACGTACCAATAAACTAAATGGGGGAAAAAAAAAAGAGTCATCGGCTGCTCCAGAGCAGAGGTTCTCACAGGGCCTCAGCCCAGGCATCGAGGACCTTCTGGCTGCCATGACTCCAGAGGACCCCATGCACAGCATCATCCACTGCACCCTGCAGGAGCTCTCCATGTTCTGCTGTCACCACCCAAGACTAGATGTCAGCTCTCTCTGGAGCTCCAGCTGGGCAAGTTTCTGGGTACAGCAGACATGACAGGCTGTATTGAGGGGTCCGGCAAGCCACTCTCAGGCTGGACAACTCTCTAAGACAAGACTCAGGGCCACAGTTTTACACAGAAGAGACACGTGGCCAAGAGATGAGCGGGTGGAAAAGCAGGCACAAGCTTCCAGAGACTGGGGAGGCCACGCTTTCATCTTCCACAGCGCTATGTGGGCCACCTTCAGGGCAGCTGCCCTGAGTCTGAGAGTCCAGGGTCTTCCAGAGTGTCACCAAGCCCCAATGCCCAGAGGGAAGCAGGTGCCCGCCACAAACTACATCCTTGGTATAGACCATCCAGGCACAATGGCACAACTTGGCTCAAGGCCTTTTGTCTCAGAACATTTTAGAATTCGGTCCCCAGGGCTCGACAAGAGCTAGGCATCAGTAGGCTTTTCCTGGAGACGAGAGGGCTTGGACAACCCAGCCTGAGAAGCTAACCCGGGGACCAAAGCTATATGTAGGACCCCAAACTTTCTGATTCATCACAGGGCTATAAATATTGTCACCCATAATGGGCCCATGTGCAAGGACAGTTATTTGACTGGATGATTTTTCTACACAGAATTCCGGTTTATATGATCTGATTTCTCTCAGTTCCCTTTTTTTATTGCACGCGGGGCAGGGGGGGGTGTTTGTTTTGAGAGAGGGTCTTGCCATGTAGCCCAGGGTGGCCTTGAATTCATTTTGTAGCCCAGGCTGGCCTTAAAACTCACAGCAGTCCTACCTTAGCTTCCCGAGTGCTGGGATTACAGGTGTGCACCACCGTGCCCAGGATCTCTCAGTTCTTTTATCAGATAGTTTTGTTTTTGTTTTTTTTTTGGTACGGGGATCAACTCTCGTCCTTGCACTTTAGATAGTTTTAATTAGAACTCTATCTGATAAAACTACCTTCAAAAGAAAATAAGATTAAAATAAAAAAGAAGTACAGCTAAAAAAAATGCCTCTTTGAATTATACGAATGTTAAGGCAAACCTACTTTGAATGCACAAAAAAGAGGCTTGAGAAAAATTAATTTTCCTAATCCCAAGAAATAGTGTAGAACTACAAAAAAAGGGGGAGGGGACTAAGTTCAAGACGGTGACAAATTATTTCAAAAAGAGGACCAGAGGGCCGGGGATTGAGCTCAGTGGTTCTGCCACCTGCCTCGAAAGCGGAAGGACCCGAGTTCGATCCCTGGTACCAAAAAAAAAACACCAAAAAAAAAAAAAAACCTCAAAAAAAGGACCAGAGAACTGGGCATGGTGGTGCAAGCCTGTAACCCCAGCACTTGGCAGGATGAGGCAGAAGGTTTGCCACAAGTTCAAGGACAGCCTGAGCAACACAGTAAGAGCCTGAGTCAAAAATAAATAAATAAGTAGGGCTGGGGATTTAGCTCAGTGGTTTTGCCGCCTCTGCGCAAGCGCAAGTACCCAAGTTCAATCCCCGGTACCAATCAATCAATCGGGTGAGAGAGCACCCAGTCATGTGGTCCTCCTCTCTACTGATCACAGCAGCTCTCCTGTGGACACAACTGGAAAAGGATCCCACAGGACTCACAGACCCTCTCAGTATGGTGTCAACCAGGTGGCAACAGAGCTCCCAGAAGCTCAGACCAAGCTGAAGTAAAAATCTATGCAATTCTGTGACTTCACTTTCCTACCAGTAATATGTTAATTAGATTTCCTGAAACGGCTTAATGACTTAGTTCCAATATCAAAACAGAAGACCAATCCTGGGAGAATAACTAGAAGTCAAAATGGTTTCAACCACAGGCACTGAGAACAGACATTGGCCCACCCAGTGACAAGCATCCTGTGCCTATGAACATTCATCATGAAGCTTACAATCTAGGAGCCAGAGAGAGCTGTGGTTTGAAAGCTGTCCCCTCCAAAACTCGAGGTGACATGAGTGCCACTGGTAGGCATGAGGAGTGCACCCCTAAGAAAGGGATGGTGCCTTTCTCTTTGGACTGCGTGAGTCATGGCAGGAGGGGCTCCTTCCTCTCTCGGTCTCACCCTTCCACCTTCCACCGTGGCTGGCAAAAGCCTTACCACGCTCTTGGGTTCCCAACCTCCAGAGCCCAGAGCTAAGTGCATTGCTCCTTATAAATCATCTGGTCTGGAGAATTGTTACAGCAGCAGGAAAAGACAGAAAGCATCAGAGAAAAGGAAAAGTAGTGCAAAACCACTGTCCACTGAGGCAAGGCAGGGGGAACACAAGGCTCCTGGCAGCCAAAGGGTCAGTGAGGCAGTTGGTGGACACCAGCAGGTAAATACAGCGAAGGCCCAAATGCGAGGAAAAGAAGCTACACAGCACATGGTGTGACGTGCACCAATAACACACCTCTGGGTTCAGACCTGGGCTCCACAATGACAGCCCCACAGGTGAGGAGGAGGCTAGGAGATGCAACACCTGCATCACAGGCGAGGGGGCAAAGCTCGTGGTGCATCACCTGCCGATAATCTGCCTTACTCCAGAAAGAACATAAAGAAACTTTAAAAATATATATGTGAGAGGCCAGGGATTTAGCTCAGTGGTTCCGCCGCCTGCCTTGCAAGCACAAGGACCCGAGTTTGATCCCCAGAACAAAAAAAAAAAAAAAAAAATATATATATATATATATATCTCCATGGTACACAAAATAAATAAAATTTAATTACGTTACGTTGGCTACAGGCAAAAAGTAGGAGGGTAAGAAGGAAGGAAAGAAATAAATCCAAGGCAAGCCAGAAAATTTCTCTCTTTAAGAATCCTAAACTCTTGCTACCAGCAAACCACAAATTTGCTATTAAATTTTTTAGCAGTTAATTTGAGGAAAATGCACTCAGAAGATATGGAGTTTGCAAGACACAAAGAGAGCAGCACCACAGGTGTGGGGGACACAAAGCGTGCCGTGCCTCCAGGGAGAAGCTAGATGCCACCCTTGGCATTAACAGTGACCACGTGGGGCCAGCTCTCTCACCCTCAACACGAGCAGAGGGTTGCCTCCCCCACCAGGGGATGAAGATCATGTGGCAACTGTTAAAATTCTCTTTTAAGCAGCTCCTGGTAGTGGCAGCTGAGATCAAGGTTACGTTTTGACAGGTACTTATTAAGGGCTGACACCTGCTGGTGAAAATACAGGAGGCCTAACTCCACAGATTAGAATAGGTGTTGCAGCAGGCTGTGGTGGCACATGACTAATCCCAGCACTCAGGAGGGAGAGGCAGGAGGATCACTGCAGTTTGAGACCAGGCTGGGATACATAATGAGTTCAAGGCCAGTCTGAACTATACAGTGAGACCCTGACTCAACGCCCCCCCCCCCAAAACCAGGTGTTGTTTCCCCCTCCCTCCCACTCCTGGTGGGATAAGGTCTATTAAAGGGCTCAGTATCACGCTCACGTTTTAAGTGGACTCCACCAACTTCACTACCACCAGGTGTGGGAAACCATCCAAGACCTGAGCTGGTTCCACGGCCAACAACAGCAGGAGTAATACTACTCATCATCGTAGCTAACCTCCCAAGCACTTGCTGTGCCCTGCATCCTGGGAAGTGCGTTGCCTGCATTTCAATTTACTTTGGGTGGCTACGCAGACATTAAGACCCAGCAGGTCAAGTGTTGCCCCAAGATCACACTGCTCAAACAGGGAGACCCAGGACACAAATTCAGAAGCCCCAGATCCCCAGTGCAGTCCTCCAGGGTGGATAAGCTGTCATGCAAATAAGGCTCAGTATTTGACCACCACCACCAAAGTTTTTCACACAAAACCTAAACTTGGGCAGTACTCTCAAACATCCAAGCAAATCGACAAAAAGGAGGTTGTTTACAAGCTCCTAAACTTTTAACCACTCATGGGGAACTACTGGAAACAAGTATCTCTGAAGCCTAACTCAGGAGTGCTCTGCGCCGCCTTATTCCCACACATTTAAAGCATGTCCTGAAGACATCATTCATTCTGGTCACTTGGGAAATTTCAGGCCAAGATTTGCCAAATTGTGGCCTGCTGCTGCAGGTGCTCTTGAAGTCTTTTTAGTAACCTTCCCTTGTCCTTCCCCTGGATGTAACAAGCACTGGAGATAAAAAGGTAAATAGTAACCAAAGAGGAGAGAAATCAAGAAGGCACCATAGAGGGAATGGAGTCTCTTAATTGCCTGCAAACAATCTAAATAAACAGGTGAAATCGCACCCCAGTACTTGTGACTTACACAGGTTAATACTGGGAAATGATGTCAGTAGCATCTACTGTCCTATAAAGCAAATGCGTTATTCTGAAAACACAGACTTTCAGCTTAACACACATCACCAGAAATGGGTCCTGAATGCCTAGCATGTGCCAACAATGAGGGGCTCTCCTTTAAGCCTGGCCCCAACACTGTGAGGCCATGTTCAACAGCCCAGTGTTGCCTGCTCCCTTAACCAGTCACCTATAACATGACAGTGCTTCCCACTAATAGATGAGCCTTTCAACATTTTCATCCGATCTTAAAACTGGACCATTTTCCAGCTTCAATGGCACACCTTTGGAAAAACAACCTATGAATATAATAAGAAAAGACGGCTGCATTTGAGGGATTATAAAGGGTATTTAAAAGAAAAATGTCTCTAAAAGTATCACCAAAGATTAATCATGATGAAACCATCAAGAACCTGAGTCCATGGAGAGCACCCAGCGCACTCCCACACAAGGCCTGCACTCCTGCAGGCCTACTCTTTCCCACACTGACAAGAACACCTCCCGGAGATCTGGCTGGGATAGCCTCGGATATCCCAGATTCTCAATTTGGCCCTAGAGTTTCAGCAGTTCCCAAACGACCACATTTCCACTCAAGCACTGCAGAGGCTGTCTCTAACCCCTTCAACAATTACCTCCGTGTTCCCTGACAACTCTTCAGTGCCTTCAACAATCATCTCCAGAGGAGTTGTTAAGATTCAGTTACCAAAAAATTCAAGGACCTTCAAGACACCTAAAGAATTTCTGCTGCACAGAGCTAAACTTCCTAACCCTTCCCTAAAACCTACACCTAGCTCCCATTTCTCAGGCAGCACTTCCCAATCCTCACACACATCTGTTGTTTTGGAGTTCAGTGGGGCAGCATTAGTGACAATAATCAAGAAGCTACCAACAAACGCCTCCATCTCCTTCATGTATCAGTAATAGTAAGTTAGTCATAATCCTCAGTACTTGGAAATAAATTCCAGAAAAGAAATTGCTTCCATGAGTAATTAGGCTTTAACTCACCATTGGACAATGCTTGCTGAAGCTCGTTGTCTGATATCACCCCACTCCTGTCTTTATCAACACTACAAAAGCAAGAAGACCAGATAAGCTGGTGACGAAAACTGTAGGAAAAGCAAAATATGGCAAAAAACCAAACGCTTACTTCTTCTGTCAACCCTACAATAGTCTGTAACGTTTCTCTGGCAGGTCTTTACTATGCTAACGAAGACCCCTAAGGGACGGAATCATCTTTGCTATTCCTTATCTCAAACCTTCCGTTGGTTACTCCCTTGGCTTTCAGCAATTCAAACCTACTCCAGGTTCTAGTATTACAAACAGGAACAGATTTTCTGGGATAATCAAGTCATTTTATGTCCATTCCGTCTGTAGGATGACTTGGGGCTGAAGACTGCCAAAGCGGTCACCTGCCTCGAGGTTCTTCCTACCCTTGTGATCTGCTGCCTTTTTCACAGCGCGGAATCTGGCCTGTTCCTGTCCTGAAACGAGTACTCGTGACCCTTGGGGTCAGCTGGAACCCGCCCCTCAACCCTGAGCGTCTGGACACAGCGGCCGCGACTCGGGAGGGGTCGGGGCGCGTGATGCGGAGGGCTGCGGAGGGCAAAGGAGGGGGGCTAGAAGACAAGGGGCGGAGCCGGGACCTGGGAGGACACGGGAGAAGGAGGCCTGGGGTGTCAGAAGAGGGAGCCTGGGCACACGGGGGCGGGGGTTGGGACTGGGAGGACGCTGGAGGACAGCTCGAGGGAGGGCGAAGGGGCCTACGGGCTAGGGTCCCAGGGGCGCCGGCCTCACCGCTGGAAGACGTTCCACAGGAAGCTCTGGTCCGGCAGCGCAGCGCCCGCAGCAGGGCCGGGGCCGGGGCCCGGGCGGTATGAGTAGGCGGCCATCGGCAGAAAACCGGCGACGAGGCCAATTGGGGTGGGGCTGCTCCGCTTCCGCCTTTGCAGAGGCCAGGCATCCACGCCCTTTCCGGGAACACCGGAAGTGCATGCATGTCCTCAGGTCACTGGCCGGCGCGGCCAATCCGCTCCCCGCTCGGTTGCTGGGCAACGCCGGGGCGTCCGCTTTGGAGGTGGCGACGTCTCCAAGAGGCCTGATGCTCTGCCACCCAATCTGTCCTGCCCGGGCTTGTCCGCTGCGGTTTCCTGTTCCCTCCCTGCCCCAGCCTGTCCTTTCCTGGTGCCTTGTTCTGCCCTGGAACAGAACCGTGGAAGCGCCATGAGGAGAGAGGCGGTGCGGGGTGGATTGGCCTTCCAGAAGAAGCCCGTGCCGGAATGGGCAGCGTTTGAACTGGACTGAAGATATCCTGGTCCGTGTGAAAAGAAGTGTTGACGCGATTATGGTGGACACCAACAGCCCAAAGTACAGGGAGGGGAAGGAGCGAGGCATTTCTTGTACTCCAGTTTTTTCAGTTCGTTTCCACACGATGAGCCATTATCTTTCTAAATGTGGGTGGGCCATCACTTTTTCCTATAAAGCAAGTCCAAACTTTCTATAGATTAAAATTCCACAGATTTCCACTACCAAAACACAGCAGTAGCCCCTGCTCCAGACGGTAGCACTCCTCTCTCCAGAGCCTGCATTCTATTTGAGTGTGTACTTTTAAAATTCTGCTTGATATCTTTGTGCTTCTTACTGACTTTTCCTGAAAATTCCTTTTCTGTGCTGAAAGTCAGCAAACCTGCAACCTGTCCCATGGGTGCAGTGAGTCAAGATTCCCCGAATGTGCTTTGGGGACCTCTTGAACTCTGTCCGTGACAAAGCCAACCTTCTGTCTTCCCTGTGTGCTGTGTGCCAGGTCAGGGTGCTAAAATTATTTATATTATTTCATGGAATTATTCCAGGTTTTCTGTTCTTAATTCATCGAGGATGGTCTTCCTTCTCTGAAGTGGTAAACTATCCTCGTGAATTTTTACTTCACTTGCAAATGTTTTTAAATTTTTTTTTTCACTTGCAAATGTTGAACGGTCCCAGCCAAAGTCATGGATTTTAATCACTGTCACCTGAGACTTTCTTCCCTCTGGACACTGATCCATTATTCAGCATGTGGGCACAGCTATAGATCTGATCAGTTCCCAACTTTGTTGACTCTGTCCTATTTTACTTTCTCTTGTTCCCAAGGGATTTACTTCAGACTTTTTTTTCCCCCAAATTCTTCTAATAAATTAACCTACCTTGTGGCTTTGGCATTCACTTTAAGTATTATTCTACAAATTTCAACAGTGTGAATTTTTTAACACAATCTAGTGAAATGCGTCTTCTAATTTCCGCCTAAAGTATAATAAACCTTACTAGAAACTTCCACTGATCTTTATAGTTTCTGAATTCCATCTTTAGCTGGGCAAGGTAGTGCACACATGTAATCCAGCACTTGGGAGTCTGAGGGAAGAGGATTGTGAGTTCAAGGCCAACCTGGACTATCTAGCACGGGCTCCTTTTCTGTTCCTTATAACTATGCACATACTGTTGTAACTACAAGTTTGTGACCCAGTCTGTAAGTTTATCAGTATATGGGAAGAAACCTCCATAAAGTCCACTGTGGTGTTTAAACTTTACTTTGTTTAGTGTTCATCACTATCCACACTCTACTTTTAGAAAACTCAGAGATGTTAGAAGGATCAAGCCAGATCCTCCAGTGCTTTTTGTGCTTATCTCAGCAGCAAGGCTGATTCTTAAATGGAAGGTTAACTACTATGACGTTAAGAATTAAAGAAAAAAAAAACATAGCCCATGGATACCCATATAAATGCACATGGGTGGTCCAGAGGACAGATACTGTCTTGACACCTTCACAGGCAGTGCAGCTTCTCACCTTTCCTTTACACCAATCTGAGATGAGTCACAGCCCTGTTCTGTGGCCTACCACAAGTCTTCCAAAGGCCCCTTGTCACTTAGAGGTGGGAGGCTGCCATGGATGTGTATGAGGGGTCACTATGTTAGGGAGATTAACATAGTGGGACATAAGAGCCCAGTCATCTCACAGTGCCACGATCTATCTCCTTGCCTGTCTCAGATTGAGTTTCCTCCTGACCCGGCCTGTTCTAGGATTTCCAGGAGTTGAGAAATTAACTGAAAGCTAACACTTTCCTCCCTACAATAATGTTAATAGCATCATGTGTCCAAATATTGGGCCAATCTTTCATTTGGCCTAATTTCTCTGAGCCAATTTGAAAATACCTTAGGATCCTTAAAATTTTCCTAAATGCTGACTTTTTCTGGATGCTATGGTTCCTGTCTTAGTTGCTTTTCTCTTGTTGCTGAGGCAAAATACCTGATACCAAGTTAAAGAGGAAACAGTTTATTTAGCACACAGTTTGTAGAGGTTTCAGTCCATAATTGGCAGGCTCCAAGGCAGGGTGGCACATGGGAGAGGAACAACAACAGTTCGTGGTGGCATAAGATGATAAGTAGCAAAGCAACAAGGGATGACGACAGCTCTTTCTGCCCCTTGTATTTTATTCAGACTACTTAGGGTAGCACTCATACCTTTAAACCTAGTGCCCTCAGGCCTAGTATTGCACCACGATTCAATCACACATTCTAGATTCAACCACCTCTGAAAAGGCACCACTTACGACTGCATGAGGCTTTGAGGGGACATCTACACACAAGTCATAACACTAACACTTCCCATATTGCATTTTCTTGTTCATCTGGGCTTTGGCACATAACAAACCAACAAATACTTGTTAAATGAATGGATGACCAGATGGGTCACGTGCCCACCCTATTCTGTGTACGTGTAGGTACAGTTACACATATGGGGTTTTGTTTTTTTTGGTTTTTTTGCAATGCTGGGGATCCAACCTAGGGACTCATGCAGGCTAAGCAATGTTCTACCATTGACCTACGTCCCTATTCCTTTTTCAGATTTTTATTTTGGGATATGCACTCATTAAGTTGTCTAAGCTGGCCTTAAAGTTGTGAGCCTTTTCCTTTTCCACCTGCAACCCCCACCCGTGCGCCACACCGGTTGCACACCCCTCGCTCTGAGCTCCCGGCTCCTACTAAGCTAGGTGCCGGTTCTCCCTTCAGTCATCATTATGATTATCTATTGGGACCTCATCAGCCACCATGAGATGTTCTCTGACATTTACAAGATCTGGGAGATCAAGGGTGGGCTGTGCCTGTAGGTGGAGGGCAAGATGGTCAGTAGAACAGAGGGCAACGCTGATGACTCGCTCATTGGTGGAAACGCCTCTGCTGAAGGCCCAGTAGTCACTGGTGTTAATATTATCATGAACCATCACTTGCAGGAAACCAGCTTCACAAAAGAGCCCTACAAGAAGTACATTAAAGACTATATAAAATCAATCGAAGGCAAACTTGAAGAACAAAGACCAGAAAGAGTAAAACCTTTTATGACAGGAGCTGCAGAACAAATCAAGCACATCCTTGCTAATTTCAAAAACGATCAGTTCTTTATTGGTGCAAACATGAATCCAGATGGTATGGTTGCTCTCCTGGACTCCAGTGAGGATGGTGTGACCCCATTTATGATTTTAAGGATGCTTTAGAAATGGAAAGATGTTAATGGATTTGGCAGTTACCTTGGATCTATCACTTGTCATAACTGGCTGCTGCTTGTCATCTACACAGCACCGGGATTCTAGACAAATGGGACTGATGTCATCTTGAATGCTTCCTTTATTTTGACTGTGATTTATTTGAAGTAGAGGCATTGTTTTTTAGGGAAAGAACCAAAATATGTTACGTAGGTTGTCTAAAAATAAAGTGTATTTAAACTAGAAAAAGAATTGTGATCCTCCTGCCTGTGCCTCGCAAGTAGCTGGGATAGCTGGTGTGTACTGCCACACATAGCAGAACCAGTGATTCCTTGGGGAGCCCTGGTTTCTTAGTAGGGAATACCACAATCCGGGTGCATGGTACATCCACTGCTCCTGGGGCAGAGGTAGGAAATGTGTATTGTTGGAAAGAACAAGGATGAATTTACTTACATTCCCATTTCATATTTTGAATTGCAGGGTTTTTAGTTAACCTTTGATCTTATTCTTGTCTTTCTCAGAAAAATCTGAGTTTAAATATTAAGATAATTGGTTATTAGCTTTAACTTACCTACACATAAGACTAATAACAAGCTGGGTATGGTGGCACAGTCCTATAATCCCAGCACTTGGGAAGCTGAGGTAGGAGGATTGCCAGCCTGGGCTACATAGTGAGTTCAGGGCCAGCCTGAAATACAAAGCAAGACCCTGTCTCAAAAAACCAAAAACTGGGGCTGGGGATTTAGTTCAGTGGTTCTGCCGGCTGCCTTGCAAACGCAAGGTCCCAAGTTCGATCCCTGGTACCAAAAAACCAAAACCAAAACCAAACCAGAACAAAACCCCCCCAAAAAACAAAAGACTATTAATAATGACATTGCTGAATGAAATTTGGGGTTTCTTAATGACTTTTTTGTTCTTTTTTATGATGACTATTTTTCTTTGTAGTTCACTGATTTGTACAAAGTACCATGTGCTAACACCCTGGAATAACCCCTCTGCAACTGTCCCTGGATCAATATGCAGGTGGGCTGGATGCTATTGATGCCCAGGTCCACAGGCTGGCATACTTTGTGCCTAAGGGCATCCTCCAGAGCAGCTGTAGTGCAATGGGGGCAGGTGAGAAGTGCAGAAACCCATGTTCCCGGGCTGCCAAGCTCACAGTGGGAACCAGTTCCCCAGCACATCTGTCCTTCCTTCTGGGCCTCTGACTTCCTACCTCCTTTCAACTGCTGCTCCAATTCCCTTCCAAATTCTTGTCTCTGGTCAGCTTTTTTTTTAGTACTAGGGATCGAACTTGGGACCTTGGGCTTTTGAGGCAGGTGCCTGGCTAAATCGCTGGCCCTGGGTCGCTTCTATAGAGGCCAGTTTAAATCAGTTCAGTTCATTCATTTCAGATTCTAATTTTCAATTTTAGGGATTGTCTAAAAATTTATTTTGGAAATATGCAAAACATTTGTCCAAAGTATTACTTCCTAGTATATTCTGTCCCATTCCTATCCAGCCCCGGCATTGCCCATACTCCCACTTTTCTTTAAATCTTTCTGGTGTCTTCAGAGAAAAGAAACCAAAAATGCATGTGCACAGTATTAAATATACTGCTGTGCACTGTATCAAGGCCATCCTCATTCCTTCTCACAGATATGCAGCACTCCACTACTTGGATGAATACACCTTATCTCCTACCCATGGGTCTTTTGCTGTTTCCAGTATTTAAAATGCCATGGCCAATAACTACACACTCATTTAATTTCTTGAGGGGGATTCCTAGAGCTGCAGAGTCAAAGGACAAATGTATATATAATTTTGTTACATGTCATGAAATTGTCTTCCATAATAGCTGTAATGTTCTGCATTCCCACTAACCATTTACAAGAGCTTCACATCCTACATCCTCTCAGGAAATATATGGCAACAAACTTGTGGATGTTCATCAATCACATAGGTGGGAAATTTTATTGGGCTTTTTATTTTGGGGCTAGTATTTTAACTACTGCTTTGAGGTAAAATTAGTGAAGATAATGAACATATCCACTACCTACAAGTGCCCTCCTGCTCCAGGGGAACCTGCCCCCAGGCTTATGTTCATCTCATTAGGCAAAATGGATTTAGTCTGTCTCTCACACATCACAAAAGTCTTAGCTCCAGTGTTGCTGAAAAGTCCAAAGTCTCTGAGACTCAATGCAAACTCTTAGCTGTAAGCCTCTGTAAAAATCAAGATGTTAAATATTTCTAAAGTACAATGGTATAAATATTCTCATTCCAAAATGGATGAATAGATCTGCTTGCCCTCACTACATGTTGGTTAGCATTCTCTAGTGCTACAATCACACAGCACATGGTTTTTTGATGGCTTCTTTCTGGGAATAATGATTTTGAGATTCATCCATTCTGCAGAATGTACCACCAGGTCATTCCTTCAAATGGAGAGGAGCACTTTGTGAGTGCAATATAGCGTCCCTTCCCAGGTGTGATGGGTTGTTCTCTCACTGTCTCATGCAATTGACCAAAAACGCCCAGGTGGTTTTCAGTGGCTAGATTTCCACTTGCTGTTTTTATATTGTTCCTGTCTGGGAACCTAAGATACTGGGTCTATATTTACATCTAAACTTTTCTGCCTAATTGTTGAGTGCCCACTCAATTACTCAATTTTATTTTGCATTATATCCTAGCATTCCCCAAAGTCTAGCCCAGAATAAATAATTTAACTCCTAAAGAACACAATTGCTGGCCACTGAGCATGAAAAGAAAACATAGTGTGAGGAGAGAGGTCACATCCCTTCCTATGTTCAATATCCCACAGTGACCATGTCTTCACGTGCAAAATTAATGCACTGCTGCCTGGCCTGCCTTATGAAAAGCATTTCTTACCAAAACAAAGAACCACAGAACAGTCCAAGGAAGAAATTTATATTATTTTCTAATGGAAAATTTTGTAAAGAATGCATTCATTGCTTAACCTGAGTTGGACCTTTTTTTCCTCCCAGACAGGTTCTCATTATATAGTTTAGCCTGGCCTTGCAGCAAGTGCTGGGATTATAAGGCTTGAGCCATGATGCCTGGTTTGAGTTGATTTTTTTTTTTTTTTTTTTAAAGAGATTGGCCTGAACTGGGTGTGGTGGGGTCTGCCTGTAATCCCAGCACTTAGGAAGCTGAGGCGGGATTGCTGTAAGTTCAAGGGCAGTTTGGGCCACATAGTGAGCTCAAGGACACCCTGCACTACAAAGAGACCTTGTCTCAAAAAACAGAGAGAGAGAGAGAGAGAGAGGAAACAGCCTAAAAATAAAAACTTCACTTACTACATTGGTTTCATAGGTTTACCTACAAAACTGCTAAGAACAAGGAGGAAATATTAGTTTGCTTCATTTGCTATCAGACACCAAAATTCTTTTTGGTACTGGGGATCGAACTTGGGTCCTTGTGCTTGCGCAGCAGGTGGCGAAACCACTGAGCTAAATCCCTGGCCCCAAAAATTCTTAAACAAAACAAAAACACAACAAAATTTCTGGATTTTGACGTAGCAGAATATGAAGATAATGACCTTGGGATTTCAGGCCAACATATGCCAAATGGATTTGGAAATACAGGTTATGGTTTAGACCCAAACATCCCTCACAAATTCTCAAGTATCTGGAGGTGAGGCCTGGTCAGAAGAGGACTGGAAGGGTTTATCCTTGTCCCTGGGCCCTCCTTTGTTTCTCTGCTTCCTCTCTGCCATGGGGAGAGCAGCTTTCCTCCATCATGCTGCTTCTGCCTTGGAGCCAGCCAACAATGGTTGGAAACCTCTGAAAACTGAACCAAATAAACCTGTCCTTCGTAACTTAGGTGCCAGGTATTTTGTCCCAGTGACAGGAAAGTGACTAATACAGAAAATTGGTTTCCAGAAGTGGGGTTGTTAATGTAGTAGTTAGGTACAACTGTATCGTACCATGTGGTTCAGAAACCTTTGGAAATGGTTTGCAGGAGGAATTTGGTTAGTTTTGGAGATACCTGCTGAAGAAGCTTTAGAATGCTACAAGCAGCCTGATGGGTGATTTTGGTTGGAGCTCTGAAGACCAGAAGGCAGGCTCATGAGGTTTCAGTTGCAAATGAACACTACTAAAAACTGGACTAGTTTAGTTAATGTAACCGTGTGTTACATTCTGGCAAGGAATTTGTCTACATTTTGCCCATTTTGTCCTAGACGTCCTGTAAAACTGAATTTAAAGGTGGTCAACTAATTAATCTGTCAGAGGAAATGTCAAGGCAGCCCAGTGTTCATGCTATGGCGTGGATACTGATGGCAATGCTTTTAAGCTGGATGTATAATGAGAATTAGGAGCAGATAACAAAAAATATACCCAAAAGATGTGAAAAGTTTGCAGTTTTTCCAGAAAGATAGCTCCTAGAAGTAGAGGCTAAGAAAACCATGATTGTTGAAGATTAGCTTTGAAGAGAAGCCAAGTACTCTGCATAAGATAATAGGAAAGATGACTTGAGGACACCTCAGGAAATAGCCAGATACCACCCATCCAAGGTACATGAAAGGATAAACTCAGCTGGGTATGGTAGCACCCACATTTGGGATGCTAAGAAGGATCAGCATAAGTTAGAGACCAACCTGAAATACATAGTGAATTCAAGCCCATTCTGAAATACAAGAGGGCCTGTCATAATCAAAAAGGGTAAACTCCTTTGAATGACTGCTTTTTTTGAGAAGAGTCTCAGGGCATTCTGCTCATTCAGGGCTACACCTAGATAAGTGCATCCCTGAGTTCAGCCATCCTTGGCACTCAGAGGCTCAGCAGCCATGCTGTTGCCCAAGCTGGTGGCATATCTTGGTGTCACCCACGTGGTACCTATTTTTTAAGAGTTGTGGGTTCACTGACTTCCATCCAGGTTTTGGAAGGCCTGGGAGGCCACAAAAGGGGCCTTGGAGAGGGCAGTGTGTGAAGCTAAAGGTGCAGTGGAGACACCAGGAACCTGGAGATGTCACTAATGCAGAACTGAGGAAAGCTGTAGGCAATATGCAGAGCCTGCCTGAGAGAGAGGCCATGTGGGTTGAAACTAGCAATGATATAGGGGTGGGGCTACCCAAGCCCTCTGGAGCTCACATCTTATCACCTGCCGCAGGTGCTGGAGATGGTTTTAGTATTTGTCCTGCTGGGTTTCAGTCTTGCTTTGGTCTAATTCCTGGCTATTCTACTTATTCCTTTTGGAAGGCAGCTATGCTCACCCCTGTATCACCAACACAGATCTATTCATCCATTTTGGAATGGGAATATTTATACCATTGTACTTTAGAAGTATTCAACATCTTGATTTTTTTTTTTGGTACTGGGGATCGAATTCAGGACCTTGGGCTTTCAAGGCAGGAGCCAAAACCACTGAGCTAAATCCCCGGCCCTAACATCTTGATTTTTACAGAGGCTTACAGCTAACAGTTTGCCTTGAGTCACAGACACTTTGGACTTTCCAGGAACACTGGAGCTAAGACTTTTATGATGCATAAGAAACAGACTAAATGCATCTTGCCTAATGAGATGGACATAAGTCTTTTGGAAATGTTATGATTCTGACCTAAAACAAAATGTCCCTTAAAAGCTTCATGTATTTGGAGGTGAAGCCTGATCAGAAAAGGTGAGTCACTAGGGGCATGACCTGGAAGGGTGTCTTGTCCCTGGCTTCTCCCTTCACTTTCTGCTTCCTGGTTACCACAGGTTAAGCAACTTTCCCTCACAATAATCTTTCACTATGCCATTTTGGCTTTACAGCCAACCACAGACTGAACCCACTGGAAACTGTGAAACAAATAAACCTTTCTTCCTTTAAACTGTAGGTATCGGGTAGACAGTCCCAGTGATGGGAAAGTGACTAACACAGAAAAGTTTTTGTTTCTGTTTTATTTAGGACTGGTGCTCAGTATTACACTTCACAGAATAAAGCAAGGGACAAAGGCAGACCTGGCTATCCCTTGCCTGAGAATGGCAAGCTGCTGGCCATTCTGAAGCAAATTCACTGTTTAGGAGAGTAGGGAATTTACTGAAGCAGGTAAGAGAGGAATACTTGGACAAGGTATGATGCAAAATTACAGAAGCTGATTCTGCAACTGCTGGGTCTCATCAGTAGGAGCGAATGGCAGGGGGAACCGTGGAGCAGTCAGCCTCATTTAAGGTCTTGTCGATGACAGGCCTATATTCCAGGGTGACCTTGAAAAGAAGAGTCAGGGGAAATTAGAATACAGGAGTATACAAACAGCTATCTCCTGTGGTGCTTCCAAGAAAATTTATGAAGTATAGTTTCAGGAATGGGAACTTGAGGGAGTCATAACCTGGAAAGTGATCAGTATATACAACAGGGCTGGTTACATTAATCCATAAGTAAATCCATAAATTCCACATGGTAGAAAAGAGCAATTAAAGTAACATTGTACAAGATTCTTCAAAGGTGCCGGGCATGGCGGTGCACACCTGTAATCCCAGTACTTGGGAGGCTGAGGCAGGAGGATTGCCATGAGTCTGAGGCCAGCCTGGGCTACATAGTGAGTTCAAGGCCAGCCTGAACTACATAGCCAAAGTCTGTCTTAAAAAACAAAAAAAAATCTTCATGCTTTGCCACTGTCATACTTAGTTTAAACTCCTACTTGAAAGTGAATATTTAAACACAGAAGTATGTACTCATAGGAAAGTGTAAGTACACATATACATAAAACTTGGAAGAAATATTTCAAACCATAATGGGTGATCTCTGATTGATGGGCTTATAAATGTTTGTTCTGTACTTTCTGAACTTCCCAAAATGAGTATTTCTTTTACAATCACTCCCTGCTTGTTAAAGGAGGAAGTCTGACTTCCATACAATATTAGAAAATGGCCCTTGTAATAAATTCTGAATGGGGCCAAGGATTTAGCTCAGTGGTTCCGGAGCCTGGCTTACAAGCACAAGGTCCCGAGTTCGATCCCCAGTACCACCCCACCCCCAAAAAATCTGAAAACAACCGAGTTAACACACACTAGGCTTTTATATAGTGTGATGACACTGTTCACCTTGCTTTCTAAAGACCCAGATAAATGATTATAGGACCACCTCTCACAAGCCACAAAAAGTTTAAAGGTAAAAGTTATCTTGTTTCAGAATCTTAATGCCCAGAGAAATGTTAAATGGGAGATTTGAGTGTCAGTGGACAAGACAGAAGCTCACAGCTTCAGCTACTGTCTCCTGCCTGTGCCCTGTTCTGCATGCTCAGGCTAGGGATGCTAAAGCTGCATCATCTCTACTGGGCTTCTCAGCAGTGGCTCTCCGGTGATCCAGACACTGGGATGGAAGGTAAAGGTGTCTCCTGGCTCCCTGGGCTCCAGTGAGTTGCTATAGCGGTTGGCTGTGCCCCTCTGTAGTCACCATCTCCTACCTGGCCACCAGCCCTCAGACACTTGATCCCCACCCAGTACTCTTCAGCCAGCACATGCCTCAGGAGCTGACCCTGAATTTAGGCTCCCCTGAACCACCACAGGCCCTGGGATCTGTTTCCAGAAGATGCCTGCTTCATGGAGTGTCCTTTTTTGTGGTGCCTCAAATCTGTCAACAGCTGGTTTAGGTCTGGGCTGCTTCTCCCAGCTGGTCACTACCAAAGTCCTGAGTACAGAACAGCTCACATACCTTCCCAGTCTTGATGTCCACATAGGAAAGGGTGTGCTTCCTCCAGTGCTCCCCAAATGGCCTCTTCTGCTGCCCCTGGATGGGCTTGGAGTAATCAAACTCATCAATCCGCACCTGAAGTCAGAAATGCACCCACCTCTTATCATTCATTCAGGTCACTGTCAGAAAACGAAGCAAACATTAAAACCATGCACAAGAGATGAGCACAGGAGGTGGACAGCATTGGTAAATTCAGGACCTGCTGAGGACCTGTGGGTTTTTTTAGTCTGCAGTGAATCCAGTGTCCATGTCTACATTTTTTCCTACAATTCCATGGGTGAATATTGGGAGTTAGATATCATTTATACACCTAAAACTTTATCAAATAGTTTCTTTCTACCACACACCCTGGGAGATTTTTCCGTCTTTCAGTCATTCTTATTTAAATGTTTTAACTTTAATAACTGTATTCAAATTTCAAGAACTCAGAGTAGCGGAATTCTTTTTCGGCACTGGGAATCGAACTGTGGGGCAGGTGGCAGAACCGCTGAGCTAATTCCCTGGATGCAGAGTAGCGGAATTCTAGTGAGGAAACCCTGCTTGAGGGAATGGGTAAGAGCAAGAGCCTCTTCCAATAAAAACCAGAGGCCCAAATAAATACTTGGCCATTTCTGCTGAATGAAGTGGGATGAGCAGAAGAGAGGCCTTTCCCCTTTCCTAGGCACAGTTGGGCTGCCACACAGTTCCTGGGCTGTACATAACACAACCATAAGATGAGCTTCCCCAGGGTACCAGGTTCTGCCTCACACTTGAAGTTCATTCATTTCAACCCAAGAGCCAACCCTGGAGAGGCCTCCAGCCTTAGTACATACTCGGAGACATGCCTGCCATTTCTTCCTTCATCTGCCTGGTCACTACAGGATATAGCAATAAGACCTCACAGAGTAAATGGAAACCACTCCTGTTTAACCAACTTTCTTGTCACCTATGTCACCCTGCGCTGTACTGGGCCGAAGCCTTTGTCTGTCTCACAGGAAGTCTAACCCTTCAGCCAAAGCATTCCTTCTGACCTTCCAGCCACACTCGAAGCCTACTCTGAACCACTGTGTGGTCTGTATGCTCACATCAGGTACGAGGCAATGACTCACCCAGCACTTGAATTCGGTAAGTTATCATTTCCTAGCCATGGGACCGCAGCCCATTGAAAACCAGGCTTGTTTTGCTCAGATACTGTTCCAAGGCAACAAAAAAGTCCCATGGTTCCGAAGTCAGTGAGACCAAAAGTAAAAGGTACAGGGAGAAATTAAGTATAGAGTGCAGGGGCTGGGTGGCAGCCCCAGGAGTACACCAAGTGCACAAGCCTATCTCCACACACCTTGTAATCTTCCCTGGCATGGGCACCCCGTGACTCCTTCCGTGCCTCTGCTCCATAGATGGTCTGAAGTGCACAGAGCAACAGGTTCTGCAGCTCCAGGGTCTCCACCAGGTCTGTGTTCCAGACCATTCCTGGGGACACACAAGGACCCATGAGAGGTAGACAGAATCCAGTTACAGGGGACTGGCCTTACGGCCATGGGCAGAGCCATCCAGGAAGCAGACACAGAACTCAGCCAGGCAAACAGGACCGACATGAAGCCCCCTGTAGAGGGAAGGGGCTCACGCTCTTGGCTCACCTCTGTCAAACGTCTTCAGGTGCTTCAGGTCTCCATAGAGCTGGCTGATTTTCTCACAGCCTTCTTGCAGCACGCTTCCCACACGGAATACTGCAGCATGATTCTGCATTGTCTGTTAACAGGGATCAGTGGCAAACTTTTAACCCCCAGAAGCCAAGCCAGAGAACTGTTAAAACCTTTAGCCTAGTTTTCCTGCCTTTCATTTTATGTTAACACATTTATGTAAACTAAACAGATAAAACTCTCAAACTGTGTGTGTGTGTGTGTGTGTGGTTCTTTTTGGCAGTACAGGGGATTTCCTCATACATGCCAGGCAAGTGCTCTACCGCTGGGCAATATCCCTAGTTCCTCCATTTTTAAAAAACTTCAGACCTGAGCTCGCTAAATTGTCTAGGCTGGCCTTAAACTTGTGACACCCCTGTCTCAGCCTGAGTAGCTAGGATTTACAAGTATCACCATACCCAGCTTTTGAATTTTAAAATGGAACTGTGATTAAAACTTTTAAAAAAATGTTTCCATCATTCCATTCTGTACAGTACCTGACTCCTAACAGATCTGCTTACATCACCAAGAAGAACGTTTTACGTGTCTGGCAGCACTTTATGGAACATAGCTGAATCCAGGTGGACTTCCCCTGAGCCAGGATGCTCTGAATGGTGCGCAATGAACCAGGCAATTGCTAATTCCCTTCTATGAAGATACAGCAGCCCCACACAGACCCTGGAACACCTAGTGCTCTGGGTCTACGATGAATGTGACATAGGCCTGCAGCACCCCCTTGTGATACAAACTAGGATGTACTTAGAAGATGTAGTGGGCAGTGGCAGGTGCAGAAGTGGTTCAGAGGCAGAGGGAGGAGGAGCAGAGGCCCTAAGAACTTCAAAAACCCTTAAGGCCTGGCCCTTCCCAGGCATTGGGGCAATTGGTCTTCTGATTATTCTGTTAAGCTCCTCACATTCAAATGTCTTTGTAATTTATGTTTACGCCCATAACACACAGGCCAGGAAACAAACCTCAAGTTCACTCTGGTATGCTGAGAAATCATTGGGCACCCTTGACCTGAGGTCAAATCCACAGGGCCACCCCGCTGAGTGAGGTTCTCTACTCTCTACTTGCAGCGTCATGGCATGGACACTAGCTTTCTTCTGGGGTCTCCTTTGTTCCACTGCCTGAATGTCTCTTCCTCTACCGATTTCAGACTAGTGCAGCTTTAACTGGAAGACATTTGATCTAACATTCTTTAGACTGATATGTAATTGTAAAACTATAATGCAAGCCATCCCTAATGGTTTCTCAGGACAAATGAAAATAAAAACCGTGTTTCAGAATTTGGTAAATATTAATTCAACATTCTTTCATATCTTCAATTTTATAGTTTTTGCCTGTACTGTGAATAATTATCGATTTATGGGAGATTGGTACCGAAATATTAAAAGCTACTGATTTCTATACAAGAATATTTTATCCAGACATCTTACTATTTTGTTTTTCAGTTTATGTCTTGGAGTTTTTAGGTAATCATATCAATAAGACAATTTTGTTGATTCCTTTTCAATATATATTTCATTTCTTTGATTCCTTCTGTATAAGCTATAGTCAGCATAAAAACTGCTTTCTCCACAGAAGTAAACCTTCCTTGAGTAGAGGGACTCTTGGTTGCTTGTTGGGTGACTCCACTTCCAATGGTGCCTACACTCAGCAGGTTGGAGGCTATGCCTTTTGGTGAGAAGGTAATGCCTCTACTATTTCCATCTCAGAGTATCTCATGGGTTTTCTGTCTCCATACTCAGTGCAGGCTATCAACAAATGCAGTGACTACACCTGTCCCAGCTGGCTTCTCCCTTAATACCAGTACCTGCTCAGTCCTGTTGAGCATAACTCAGCCTACTTCTGGGCCTCATTGGTGCTACTGTTCTCACAAAGCCTCCTGAAGCCCAGTCCCTCCAGAAGACAGAAATATACAAACCTCTGAGCAAGGTGAGGAGTACCTTTTGTTCCCTTTGGTGTCTGTGTGCGTGTGTCACTGTGCCCCTTTCAGAAAAGGATTAAGGAAGGGGTTTCTTTTTAGAAAATACCCACATGCCAAAATTGCCACAAATAATCTTAAGTAAAGAGAACTTGCATTCATGGACCAAGAATCCCTGTTCTAGAAGAATTTGTTCCATAGTATTTTGATACATAGTATTTTTTACTGATCTAAACCTGTGTTTTCCAATGCAGAACGACATGTTGCCATTTATATTAAAACTGAAATAGTGAAAATTGAATTTCTTAGACTGACCACATTTCAAGTGCTTCTTAGCCCCCATGGTTGGTGGCTAGTATCCTGGACAGTAAAGGCAGGGGACATTCCTACACCACAGGACAGTGCTGATGGAGAAGGGAACCTCCAGCTCCCACCCATGGTCTTTCTCCCTCTTCCTGATTTCCTTTAGGTAGAACAAAGGGTCTGGTGTAAAGACATTTCCAGAGTGGTTGGAAGCTGGGTGAGGTGACAGGGTTAATTCTGTGCCAAGAGGATATAAGCTCGGACGCTGTACTGACCCTAGGAGGTGTGGCATACACCTCTCCCTGCTGTTCCTCCTTCTGGCTGTGAGGCACATGAAAGCCAGGGTTGATTTGAGGATGGACACCAGGCTCAAGTCTGCCAAAGATGCCATGACTCCAATGCCAAGTAGCCACTATTTCTGCCTGGTTTGCTGACCTCCAGCCTTCTGTGTAGAAAATAATGCATTTTTGTCTATGTGAGGTCTACTGACTACTCTTATATTTTTTTTTGTTTTGGTACCAAGGATCAAACTCGGGACTTTGTGCTTCTGAGGCAGGCGACGGAACCACTGAGCTAAATCCCCGGCCCCTCTTATATTTTTATTGGAGACAGCAAGGAACATGGGCTTCCTGCTGTTTGGCCCACATGCCCCTGTGGGCAGCTAGGCTAGCATCTGCTCTTACCTTTTGCATGTTGAGACGCAGTTCTGATGTTCTTATGCTTCCATCAGCAAATCTCAACTTGTCAAGATTAGTGACAGACTCTTCCCCGGCATTTGGTTTAACTGGAGGAACTTTATCTCCTAAATAAAAAGGGGAAGGAGGCTAGAATTTAACTTTTTAAAAACATTTTAGAAAACCAGATGGATTTAGAAAACCAGATTAATCTGATACTCAAATGTGTAACAGAGCCTTGCCAGGACTTTGGAGAGTGTGGAGTAATCTTAGCCAGCAGCAACCTGAACACCAAACTGAGAACATCTACTGACCTGTGGCTAACTTGCAAGAACAAAGACAAGATTTCTGGCACATGGTAGGTGTCCAACATGTAATCCTGGCACGAACAAAGAGAAACCATGTCTAAACTTAAAAAACAGATTTGTGGCACATGGAAACACATTTTCATTAGGAATGTATGACTAAAAAGTAGTAGCTAACAATAATGATTTATACCACCAATTAGAAAATACAATGAAAAGAAAATAGCCCCTTCTCAGTGGCATCGCAAAGTGCATTTCGAGGAACAAACAATTGTTTTATGAAACTTCTAAAGAGAAAAGTATAATTGTCCACTGAAGGCCACCAAAGGAAACTGGAATAAATGGAAGGAGAGAAAAATCTTGGTCTTGGATAGGAAAACCCATGTTATAAAAATCTTCATTCTACCTAAATTAGTTTCCGCTTAATTCTCAGCGTAAGCATTACTTTTATAAAGAGTAAAAACAATAACAATTTCCTTTAAAAAGAAAAGATCAGCCAAAACCCATCCTGTCCCTGAGAAAGGGAGCCATGACCCAATCCTTTGCTTGTGTCACCTCTTCTTTAATAGATGACTTGTGGTGGTGGGGTGAAGGGAGGGCTAGGAATGGGGAAAAAATAAGAACCAAGATGCATTATGTAAAGGTACAATTCCCAATGAGAAATGTAATTGTGTTGTATACCTACAATGTACCACTAAAAGAATTTAACAACAACAAAAAAGATGACTTGTATTTTGTTTTAGAACACTAATTTTCTCAAGAAATTATATATTCATCTATCTCTACTATTTAAAATATTTCACCGCAAATAAGTAAGCTCTACCAGGAAAGTAGCATATACTAAACTTCCCTTCAAAATAACAATTTCCTAGTTATGACTTTTTTTTTCTTTTGGTACCGGGGATCGAACTTGGGACCTTGTGCTTGCGAGGCAGACAGTGGAACCACTGAGCTAAATCCCCAGCCCTGGTCATGACTTTTTAAAGTACCAACTAACAACTGGAAAAAAAAAAAATGATCAAAAAAAGTCCCTCACTTTCTTAACTCCCACTCACCTCATCTCAACATCATCACCACACAATCGCTGGACTTCTCTATTCCCACTTCTAGAGGAAAACGAAACTACATACTTCTGTGAGAACCAAGCATATTCTTACCAACCAATCAAGAATCCTGGGCCAGAGATTTAGCTCAGTGGTGCCGTTACCTGCCTTGAAAGCACAAGGTCCGGAGTTCAATCCCCAGTACCCAAAAAAAAGACTCCTGAAGAGCCCTGGTGCTTGAAGAGAGCACATACCTGGTCTGGAAGACTCTGCAATGCTTAGGGCACAGGCCCGTCCAAAGACTACCAGGTCCAGAAGGGAGTTTGCCCCAAGCCTGTTGGCACCATGCACTGAGGCACAGGCAGCCTCCCCACAGGCATAGAGGCCAGGCACAACCTGATCCTGGCCATTAACATGCTTCAGCACCTGCAGGAAAGATTTCAGATTAGACTGTAAGGTGCTGGGGTTGACACAGGCTCCCCGTCCCCAGAATGGGCTTCTGAGCTTGAGGCAGGGATGAAGGTCATGACTGCTCTCTTAGAGGGAGCCCTTTGGTATATCCCCAGCTCCCTCTGCCTTTGAACACTCACCATGATGAGTAAGTCAAAGGACCCTGTGCCAGTATTTGTGGCTTCTCCCCCAGGTCCAGTATACCTGAGAGCCTCCCTTAAAACACCTGGCTTGGCCACTGTGCATGCAGTCTTGGCTCACACTAAGAGAGCATGGCAGGCAGAAGGCCATCAACAGCGAGGAAGACTGAAGGGTACTTCAGACCCTTCCACTCACTGCTGATCTGTGAAGGGAGAATAATAATCCTCTCAACCCTGACCAGAAGACCAAAGTGGAGGCGCCAGCTGACACCACCCTACGTACCAATCACAAAGACCACAGACTGACAAAGTTACTATAAAAATAACACAGCACCATCCAGGAAAGTAATAAAATAAACTGTTCATGATATTAGAGCTATGGTGAAATTAATACACTATTGGTAATGAACCGTTATTACCAAGTGAACGCAAACTTTGCAACCTAACTGAAGCTCTTCCTGCCCTCTAGAAATAGCAACTTATAGTAACTGTAAACTACCAAGTAACACTGTATGTTTTCATCTTTGCCTGTGAGGTCTAAGAGTACCAAAGAGGCGGTCCTGGTGTCTTCACCTGCCCCCTGTAGTTGGTGGGAATCCCACCCATGTTGTAATGCACGGTGGGGAGGACAGGGATTGGCTCCTTGGTGACATCCACGCCAGCAAAGATCATGGCTGTCTCTGAGATGCCAGGCAAGCGGGTGGCCAGCTGCTCAGGGGGCAGATGGTGTAGCTGCAGGTAGACATGATCTTTCTCAGGGCCACAGCCTCTGGGAAAACAAAATATTTTAACATAAGGCAAAGAACAGCAACGAGAGCAAATGTTCATTATGGAAACATATGAATCCAACATTTTTTGTTATAGAAGAAAAATTTACCATTATGGTTTCTCTTTCATCAAGTATTCTTTTTTTTTGGTACCGGGGATCGAACTTGGGTCCTTGCGCTTGTGAGGCAGGTGGCGGAACCACTGAGCTAAATCCCCGGCACATCAAGTATTCTTTAAGCATCCACCGTGTGCCATGAACTCTGCATTCATTGAACTCACACTCCAGTCTTGACCAAAATTTGCTATATTTTCCTTGGTAAATGCATTCAAAGTCCTCTGTGTCAAGTACTCCAAAAAGCCATTTTTATATAAAAACATAAAACCTACACAGGCTATACCAGCAGGCACAGAACATGTGTCACTGCACTGAAGAACAGGGTCAGAGATGAGTGTGGTAGTGTATAACTATAATCCCAACACTGGGGAAATCGAGGCAGGAGGATTGCCGTGAGTTTGAGATCAGCTTGGGCTACATAGCAAGTTCAAAGCCAGCCTGAACTATATGGTGAGTGTCTCAAAAACCAAAAGAACTGGGTCAGGCACTGGGAGCCTGGAGTTCTTACTAAGGGACAGGTAATATCACACTCCAAAGGCTGCAAACACTTGTGGCATGAGGACTATAACACAACTTCTAAGGCTCACCCGCCAACTTCAGGCTGGTGCATCTCTTTCCTACAGAGTACCTATCACTCAGTTCTCTTACAGACCTGATATGAGAAAGATTTACACTTAACTGGCTAAAATTCCCAAAATGCAGTAGAAAGATATCACAACCTCATGGATAGCAGTGAGAGGAAAACAAGTAACTTTATATTAGTGGGTAGATGTACAAGTGCGTGCCACAAAGGTAAGGGTAGGGTGTCCAAGCTGGAAGCTGCACAGCCCAGATGTTAAAATGTAGAAGTGACCAACAGACAAAGAAGTGAAGGCGAAATGCTGAGCCCGGGTGCCATGTGTACCCACTGGAACACACTCACACATCTCGAAGTGAATCACACACACCTTCCTTCACGGATCTCCAGAGTCATGGACCGACATACAATATCTCGGGATGCCAGGTCCTTCGCGACGGGGGCATATCTCTCCATGAACCTCTCACCCTCACTGTTAATGAGAATGCCTCCTTCTCCACGGCATCCTTCTGTGATGAGACAACCAGCACCATATATGCCTGTAAAAACACCAGGTCACCAAACATCTGTTAGTGAACAATGGCTAGGTCCATGTTTCAGGCGCCTAGTTCTTTTTTCAGGACATGGGGGGCAGAGGGAACGGACCCAACGGGACGATGACAGGACAGTGGGCATTACACTTCAAAACAACACAGCAAGAGAGAAAAAAGCCAAGAAGTAGTATAAGTGTGCATAACAAGCACTGAAGAAGTTGAATGCACAAAACAGGTACAGAAGGAATGACGTGACCCAGTTAGAGTGCTGCCCAGGACTGACTGAATTCCATGTGTGCTGAATGTCTCGACTTTAATTTTTAAACATACTTTTGTACCATGAACATGGTAACTACTTTAGGCAGGGATAACCAGCCTCGATAATTCCTATCTAAGGTACTCAAATAGCAACAAGGACATATACTATTGTCATTACTTACACTGCATTTGTTATGAACAGTCCTAGCTACTGCACACACTTGCAAGGACCGAGTCAGAACCTACAGAGCAGTCTCTGGTGCTGTTTGCTTGTACCCTCCTCCATGCACATGCTTGTGCATATACCGCTATGTTCTAAAAGGGCCCTAGGTAATATCATCTCCATCTTCAGAGATAAACAAGTTAAATTAATGCTGTGTAATTCATTGGAGTCACACAGCTGGAAAGGCCAGAGCCCAAATTCAAACCTTGTCAGTACAATGTGGTCTGTACTTTTAACTATGACTGAGTCCTTGAACTTCACAAAAAATGAGTAATGCCAAGTCTCAAATTTTAACAAAAGATGCCAATAAGTAAATAAATGTGTGAAAGTTAAAACTTTCTTGAGTACATGAAAGGTATTTATATGCATTAAAAACAAGAATGTGGGGGCCGGGGATTTAGCTCAGTGGTTCCAGTGCCTGCCGCGCAAGCGCAAGTTGATACCCATTGCCAAAAAAAAAAAAAGAAAAGAAACCCTCCAAACAGCACTTTAGAGAGGAAATTCAAAGGCTCAGTGATAGTTTCTCGGACAACAATAACAATAATAACAACAAAAACAACAACAACAACAACAACAAAAAACCCCAACAGATATGTTTCATCCCTGCCAGGGATCAGAAGGGAAATACCATCAGAGAAAAGACAAAAAGGTCTGGTTCCTTGCTACCACCCGTGGGGCCTCCTCAGCTCCAGGTCAGAGCAGCAGCCCAGGGAGTGCAGGACCAGTCACCCCAGCCTGTCTTCTGCAGACTCACTTCTGGACAACATCCCCTAATTCAGAACTGCAATGGTCGCCTGTGTGTTAAAGCTTCTGACGCCACACTTGCATCAACCGTGTGACAGACCAGGAAAGCCTCACTTGCCCATGATGAGCTCCCTATCTGTCACAGTTTCATCCTAACTTCACAAACCTTAGTAAAAGGACCTGATGTTTTTTCTACAAAACAAACTCATCCTAAACTGCCTTCAATCAATCAAGGAAAAATCTTCTTGAGGACCAAAGTGTGCCAGTACCTGAAACTGTTAAGAACTATGTAGGAACCACATGCTTACAAGCCCACTGCCAGGCATGGCATCGTGTCCTACCTGTGGGGTGGAACTGCACAAACTCCAAGTCCTGGCAGGGAAGGCCAGCTCTGGTAATCATGGCTGTGCCATCACCAGTGGTGGTGTGGGCAGAGGTGCAGCTGAAGTAGGTCCGCCCATAGCCTCTGGAAATGACAAGAGTTCAGTGACTACACGCAGCAGCAAACACCAGGACTTCTTCCTCGGAAGACTGAGTCAGAACCTACAGAGCAGTCTCTGGTGCTGTTTGCTTGTACCCTCCTCCATTCACATGCTTGTGCATATACCATGTACAACTGAGAAGGCCATGCCTGTGACACTCTGGCCCTGAGATGAGGCCTAGGGAGACAGAGAAGTGAGGCTCATTTATATTTTAGTACTTTGTGCCATTTGAATAATTTCCTTGCTAAGTGTGTGTGTATATAATTTTTTTTGGAGACAGGATCTCACTCTGTAGTTCAGGCTGGCCTCGAACTCACAGTGATCCTCCTGCCTTAGCCTCTCAAGTTGTGGGATCACAGGCATGCGCCACTACATCCCGCAAGTATCTTATTTCTATAATGAAATTTTTAAAGTATTTATGGTTTTGGGCTTTTTTTCTTATTCTTTTTTCCCCCAGCTTGCTGAGATGATTGATAAAAATTGTATGTAGGGCCAGGGATTTAGCTCAGTGATGCTGGCAACTGTCATGCAAGCACAAGGTCTCAAGTTTGATCCCCAGTACCAAAACAAAACAAAACAAAACAAACAGTATGTGTGTGTCTGTAATAGTTTGTGTCTAGATGTCCCCCCAAAGCCTCATAGGGCTTTATGGAGGTGGCTGGATCCAGGGTGTATGATGCTGGGATTGGTTCATGGTGCAGTGCTAGGACTAAGGCTGCTCCACCCTGGGTGTGAGCCTGAATAGGAGAGAAGGGGCAGAAAGAAGGTTGTTGCTGGTCACTTGCTGCTTCTGCTGCCTTCTGCCTGCCACGAACTGTTTCTCCTCTGTGATATCCCTCTGCCATGCCACCCTGCCTTAGAGATAGGCAATTATAGAATGAAACTTCTACAGACTGAGCTGAAATAAACTTTTTCTCCTTTAACTCTGGGTGTTGGGCATTTCATCTCAGCAACAAGAAAAGTAACTAAAACAGTGTCCAACATGATGATCCAAGTGTATACAATGTAAAGTGACTACCACAATCCAATCAGTTAACATCTATCATCTCACATAATTATCGATTTTGTGGTGTGGACTCTGAAGCCTCTGAGTAAATTTCAGGTATATGTACATTATTACTACCATAACCAGTATGCTATGTCCATTAAGTCTCAGAACTAATTCATCTATGATTCAGATTTGGACCTCTAGCTAATCCCCCACACTCCAGCCTCTGGCAACCACCATTTTACTGTTTCTGAGATTAACATTTTTTGATTTTATACAAAATTAAGACCATGCAGTATTTATTTTTTTGTGCCTGGCTATTTCATTTAGCACAATGTCTTCCAGGTATATCCATATTGTCTCAAACGTCAAGATTTGCATTTTTCTTATGGGTAAATAATATTCCAATCCCTATATATAACATTTTATCCATCAATAAACAAGCTGATTGCTTATCTTGGTGATGACGAATAATATGATAATGAATGTGGAACATAGGCATGGAGATATCTCCAGGATGTGCTAGCTTCACTGACTCTGGATACATCCCCAGGGTTGAGACTGCTGGATCAGATGGTAGCTCTATTTATAGTTTTTTGAAGAAACTCCACACTACAATTGACATGCCCACCACCAGTCTATGAGAGTTCCCTTTTCTTGTTCTTTTGGGTCTTTTGGTACCGGCAATCAAACTCAGGACCTTGCACTTGCCAGGCAGGTGCAGCACCATTGAGCTACATCGTCAGCCTGAGAGTTCCCTTTTATGTCCACATCAACACTTGTCATCCTTTGTCTTTTTGCTATTAGCCAGTTTCACAGGTGTGAGGTATTATCTCCTTGTGGTTTTGCTTTGAATTTCCTCTCACTAGTGACGCTGAGCACCTCTTCATAAACTTGCGGGCTATGTGTGTGTCTTCTTTGGACAAATGTTTATTCAGGCCCTATGCCCATTTTTTGGTATTTTTGCCGTTTACTTATATGAATTCATTATATTTTGAACAGTAACCTCTTATTAGGTATGTGTTTTGTATTATAATCTAATTTGTTGGTTGCCTTTTCATTTTGATGATTGCTCCCTTTGCTATCTAGAAATTTCTTACTTTTAAAAATGGTAAAAATGATAGTGCATAAAGTGAAATGTAGTTATTTTTAGCATTTGCACAAACAGACTGTTTCTATTCTAGGAGTCAGTATCCAAAGTAACCATGAAAGCCAGAAAGGCGACACCAGAGCACATCCTGTGACTGGCCAGGCTGTTTCCTCACCTTGAAGCAGGAGGACAAGCCACGCGGTCCTCAGGGCCATCCTGCTGTGGCTGGTGACAGCCTCTGACATGACTGAGGGTGCACCGTGCTCCCACCACCTCCACCTCCACGAGAGGAGGTGCCAAGGCCTGGGAAGATCACCTCCTGTACAAAGTGTTAACCAGACCCATGTCTGGACCATTATTCTGTAATACCCACATTTTTATTAAAGAGACACTGAGATTCAACTTTTCTATAGAGAAATGAAATAGAATAAAAATCAGATCCATACCCAGTAGCAACAACAGTGTTCTTTGCTCTTAGGCGATGTATGGACCCATCTTCTATGCACAGTGCAATCACACCACGACATTCCCCATCTTCCATCAAGAGATCCAAGGCAAAATACTCTACAAAATAGCTGGTATCGTATCGCAGAGACTGTTAAGAAAAAAGGTCCCACATTTTAAATTGCATTTAGGGTAAGTGTTAAATCAACAAACACTTAAAATGCAAAGGATTAAACCATGTGAACACACTAAAGAACTTGAGCCTGCTGTTAACAGATGAGGTAAGTCTAAGGAGACACTGGGGTTGAAACAGTCACAAGCTGCACCTCACATTGGAGTCAGTGCCTACAATGCTGTAAAAGCACAAAAAAGCATTCTACTTTTAGCACTATATAGGAAATGTATGCAGACACATGACAACGTGTGTCAGAGTGAATACAGCAGGCTTTGAACTGCTCCCTGTTGGCAACATGTGCCTTATTGTGACACAACCTTCAGAGGTATTCCAGCTCTCCTATGCATGTAGCACTGAATGCCCTGAGAATTTGGTACCACAGTGAGGCCAGGGATCACAGAGTCATGACCCAGACCAGCTACTGGCCACAGTAACTGTGTGGCAACTTTGATAATGAAACTAAAACATTCGATTCAACTTCTCAGTCATACCAGCTACAACTGCAATAGCCACACAGGGCTAGTGCCTGCCCAGTGGGTCAATGCAGACAACCCCATTTCCATGCCCACAGAGGTCAACACTGGATAGCATTCCTGTGCTGGATGAATATAAGTGGCCCTTGGAAACGTGGGCCAGCCCCTAAATGACAATTCCATGATAGGCAGGTCCTGCCAGACTGTCAATGTACTCAGTCATTGGGAAGCCACTGGTGTCTTTTTTTTTTTGGTACCAGGGATCGAACTCAGGACCCTACACTTGCGAGGCAGGTGGCGGAACTACTGAGCTAAATCCCCAGCCCAGGCCAATGATGTCTTAACTCCTGCTGCATCCATCTGCAAATAACAAGAGTTCAGAATGTTGATGCTCTGATTATGCCAAAAATGGGTCCTGACTGCCCAATGACTGCTGTCCCTCAAGTCATCCTCCAGTTTTAAAGCTAAGTATTAAAACAAATGAGACAGTCCAGGAACTCAGTAGTAGTGGAAGAACATTAGCCTATCTGCTATTCTCACATTTGGAGTGTGATGGACCAAAGGTCCAACCTGGTATGCAACAATTACTGGGTCAATTTTCCAAAAACAGACAGAGGAAACAATATGTGCTTTTTCATAGCATGTCCAGTACTTTCATATTAACAATTAATGTCGTATAGGTAATCTTTGTTGCTTTTTAAGCAATGCCTGGGCTGACTCCCTGCTGTCCTCTGAGCCATCCCCACAGTCACCACAGGCCTTGTCTGACCAGACCATGCCCCTTCATGTCCTGGACACAGGCACCTCACCCTTCCATACAAGGTGTGCAGGAGTGAGTGGCCAGTCCGATCAGCCACACAGCAGCACCGGTGGGCCTGCCCGCCTTTCCCAAACTTGAGGCTCTGCCCACCAAATGCACGCTGGTAAATCCTCCCATCTTCGGTTCTGCTAAATGGCATGCCATAATTTTCTAGCTGTGAAACAAGAACAAACAAAAGACTATTACCTTAAAGAAGTGAAGATACTCATGGCTAATTTTCCCTAAACAACTATAACACAAATCTACAAAACCCATACTAATATACTCTATGAAAAAAATCAATACTTCAGAAAAGTTTCCTTATTAAGTAAACTGAACAATTACATGGAAAGTTTACTTTGTTAGCTCTGCTCATTGCCATTCTTACGGCTGCTTCAATTGCTTCTATTTTTTCTTTTTTATAGCAGTAGGGATCGAACTCAGCCTCCCTTCTATTTTTTTCCAGGACTTCTCTTATATTATAAACAGACTGCCTGAGAAGATCTCAGAGCTTGTGGTATATTACCTCAATCACGGAGGCAGGGGCCTGCTCTGTCATGTAATGGATGGCATCCTGGTCCCCCAGCCAGTCAGAGCCCTTCACAGTGTCATAGAAGTGCCATCTCCAGTTGTCCTCTTCCATGTTCCCCAAAGCAGCATTGATTCCTCCCTGGAAACACATGCACTTCTTATAAGCCATGACTGGAACCCCATTTGCATTTTCTAGCTCTCATCTCCCAAGAACCTGATTCAGGTCCTTGTGCAGTAGACCTCTGTGAGGCTGAGGGACAGCAGGCAGGACATGTCCCAAGCCATGACTCTTCCCACGACTAGCCTGGGTACTTAATCTCTCTCTAAAATGGAGTGCAGACCTTCCAAGGACCTTGAAGAGGTCTGAGGAAGAGGCCACAAATGCACCCAAGAAACCTATCAAGTAATTTTATGCCAACCTTTCTGATAGCATTTGTAGGTATGTGACACATACCCTGCACCCCATTTCTTTGGGTGTAGGTAGACAGCATCCCATCTTACCCTAAGGTGCCAGTGAATGTGGCACGTAGGGACAAATGAAACTCTTCTTCCCCAAATTTCGATTCTTAGTCTTTATTTATTTATTTGTTTCTGGTACCAGGGATCAAACTCAGGACCTTGCACTTGTGAGGCAGGCACAGTGGCACTGAGCTAAATTCCCAGTCCTCGATTCCTACTTTTTAAGACAATCTCTTTTTCACAATAGCACATTGATATGACTTGAGTTTGTTCCCCAAGAATTCGTGTGTTCGATACATGGTTTCCCAGTGTGATGATCCTAAGAGGTGCAGGGACCTTTGGGAGGCTGTCCCCTTGGAAGGGACAGAGGTAGTTCTCATGGGATCCTGGGTAGTTCTAGCTAGAGAGTGTCACAAAAGAGCAAGGGTGGCCCCCCCTCGCCCCGTTCTCTGGTTTCCTGTCTCACCATGTAATCTTTTTCTTTCACGAATGCACTATGATGCTCTCCACCATGTTGGGAGGAAGCCAAAGGAGCTCTTACCAGAGGCCCAAGGCATGGGGTTGCCTAATGTTAGCCTTTCAGTCTCCAGAACTTTGAGTTTCACAGATCTCTTTATATAGTAACCTTCTTTGGACATTTCATTATAGCAACAAAAAATAAACTAATACACATCTTATAATTTCCATCTCTTCTTTCCAATTGTTCAATTATAACTTTTGAGTCAAGCAGACACAAGCTGAGTCCCTTACTGAGTATCATTATGCTTCGGTGTCCTCAGTTAGGATACCTGTCAGTAGCACAGAGCCAAGAACCTTGTGGCAACAGAACAAAAGTTAACTTTCTTTCCATCCTCCAATCCCTCCAGTTATAAACCCAAGATAATCCTGATTTTAAAATGTTAAGTTTGACAGTAATAGTAAAATACAGAGCTAGCTGAAATAAAAGAAAGACGTAGTGTGTGGCATGCGCACAATCAATGCTAGCTACTATGAAAACCAGGGTGCAGACTGGTCTCTTAAGGGTTCCCAGTTCTCTCCTGAATTTCCAGACTCCCATCTAGTTTTTCTCTTCTCCTGGTTAAAACTTCTCAAGAGCTGGCACTCAAGTCGAGCTATTCTCTTTCCACTCCTCCTCACTCATGTGTTGCTTAACATTTATGAGAGTAATTAGAATGACGTGTTCATAGCTATTTTTCCTTGTAGACCATGATTACTTCAAAGGTGTATTCATTCTTTAGCTTACAGCTTTAAAATAAGTCATCTGTGCAGTGAAGTGCCTGAAGCCTGTGGTGGAGGCTGTTCCCAAGATCAGGCAGTGCTTTTCTTGACTCCTAAAGGCCACTGTATACCCTGTCTTCTCTGTGAGAAAACAGTCCAAATACCAGGACAGTCAAACATGACTTTGCATACCTAATTTTTTTTTTTTTGGTACCGGGGATCGAACCTAGGTCCTTGCACTTTCAGGGCAGGCGGTGGAACCACTGAGCTAAATCCCCAGCCCTATGACTTCGGAACGCTATCTGTATACATGGTTGGTGTTACCAACAGCAAGCCAAGAATGACAGAAAAACCATAAAACCACTGTAGTTTTTTCTAGTTTATTTGTATCTTCTCTACATTGAGAGGATCACAGACACTGTTTTTCTATCCTGCATGTCCATGTCATCACCAAAGCTCATGGCTATCCAGACCTAACAACTGCTATGGATCTTGAGTGGCCCTCAAAGGCCATGCTAAAGGCTGTCTCCAGCCCACAGTGCTATCGGGAGTGGCTGAGACCTTTAGGAGGTGAGGCCTTGCTGGAGGTTAGGGCACTGGAAGTATGCTCTTAAAAGGGAAAGGGACCTAGTCTATCTGTCTCTGTCTGTCTCTCTCTCCCCCCAACTGCCATGCTGTGAACAGGTCTCTATCACATGCTCTTATTATGATGTTCTGTGCCACCACAGGCCCAAAGCAACAGGATAAAGGACCATGGATTTAAATCTCTGAAACCATGAGCCAAAATAAACTTATCTGTTTATGTTGATTATCTCAGGTATTTTGTTACAGTGACGAAAAGGTGACTAACAGCAAAGGCCTGTCTTCGGCAAGCACATTTCAAACCAGGTAACTGCTGGGAAGGAAAGTGAACCACAGTGGGAGAGGGGCAGCAGGAGGGATGTGGTAGGATACTCCAGCCTCACAAGGTTCCCAGGGAAGAGACTCCAGGCAGTGACCCCGAAGAGTAAGCTGAATGGGCACTAACAAATGTGGCTGCTGTCGAGTGAGGCAAAGGAAGCTGCACTGCACAGGACCTTGAGGCATCAACACTTTGTCTTACCTGTGCTGCAACAGTGTGTGACCGAGTAGGAAAAAGCTTTGTAAGGCATGCGGTATTAAAGCCTGCCTCAGAAAGGCCAAATGCAGCTCGCAAACCTGCCCCTCCAGCGCCTACCACAACTGCATCAAATTCGTGATCCACTACTGGGTACTGAGTTGAAATCTGGAAAAGAAAATTCAGCTGTTAACTACACATTCAACTGTGGCAAACAATAAAGCTACAGTCACAGAAGATTAGTCCGAAGAAAATGGGTCAATAATCAAAAGGAAAGAGCAAATGCTACACAGAGGGTCTGGATCCTGCCCCAGGGCTGAACACACACACGGGCTATCAGCCTCATGTGGAAAAGGGACCAATAATCAGATTTTATGAATAGCAGAGGGTCTGCTCTAGGGCCCAGGAAACACACCATTAGCTGAAATGCTGCTTTAAGTAGAGGCATATCTTCAAATACCAACTTTCTAGCATGCTTAAAACCATTAAGACTGCCATCTGTCAATTCCGTCAACCAAAGCAAAGAAAAGCAATAACATAATCAATAAGCCTGAACTAAATGTTTTTGCTTTCCAAGTATCATTTTTCCCTTTTGTACCTCTACCCATATATGGATATGCTTAAACAAAGATAAGCTTAAAATATAGTGTAGCTAACCAGGTTTCTTATGGAAATGGTACAATGTTGCTTTTGTTTAGAAAAGCACATTATATGTAATTCACCTGGCTGCATGTCACAACCTTCCATCAAGCCACTGCTCCAAGGGCCTGACCAAGAAGGTGTCAAGTAGTATTCAGGAACTACTGTGAGCTTATGATGTAAGAACTTGTAAGCGAATCTCACTTTTTTCTTTTTTTAAATAGACGGCAGAACATGCCCACTAAAGAGGAACACCTATACTTAAGTGGCTACACAATCTTTTTTTTTGACCGGGGATCGAACTTGGGTCCTTGCGCTTGCGCAGCAGGCGGCGAAACCCTGGCCCTGGCTACACAATCTTATTCCTTTTCTTTTTTTTCTTTTTTTTTTTTTTTGAGACAGGGTCTCAGCATGTAGTTCAAGTTGGCCTTGAATTCACTATGTAGCCCAGGCTGGCCTTGAATTCAAAACAATCCTTTTGCCTCTCAGCCTCCTGAGTGCTGTGATTACAGATGTGCATCACCATGCCTGGTCACAATCTTAGAATATTCTGAGTGGAGAGTCCATCAGCCATCACAGCTAATATTCTTTCTTTTTATTTATTTGCTTTACTTGATTTAAAATCTAGAGTATAGATTAAGAGCTACAAGCAAAAAATGCCAATATCCATGTTAATATTTGTGCTACAATTTTTTTTTTTTGGAGAGAGGGTCTCACTATGTTGTTCAGGCTGGCCTGGAACTTGGGGCAGTCCTCCTGCCTCAGCCTCCTGAGTGCTGGGATTAGAGGTGTTTACCACTACCACCAAGCCCAGCCAACTAAGAATTATTGCACCAAAAATAATTTAAGCTGCAATGGATGCCCAAAAGAATTTTTCTTTAAATATGTTCAATACTCAAATACATTAAAGGAAACAGATTATAAGTCATCTAAGTCAAGAAAGCTGTTCATAATGGAGCCAAAGGACATGAACTTACTGAATTTGAAACTTTAGCAGATGCCCTCTTATTCCCGTTGACACTGAAGTGAAAGCCACAGGCCTGTGCTCGGAAGGCTGCTGGCCACTGCTGAGACAAAACGATGGTAGTGTCTTAAAGGAATGATAGAAGCAGAGGGGCACATGGCTAAAATTGTCCTTCTAAATCACAAACTGTGATCCTGTTGTTCTTATTCTCCTAAAATTCCCCGGGTTTCTCACCATGAAGAGCAGGCCCCGGTGGCAAGCACTGAGCCCCCAGGTAACAACATCCCAACTTGGCACTCCAGGAAAAGCCTTCTGGGTAAAGCTTGTTTGCCAATAGGGTACTCAGACATGAAAAAGGCATTTTTCTCTTCAGTATTTATTTATTTTCTAATAGTAAGGAGGGGGATTGAACCCAGGGCCTCCTGCATGCTGGGTAAATACTATACCACTGAGCTTCATCCCTAAACCTCTCTCTACCCTCCAATTTATTTTAAGACAGGGCCTCACTACTGCTTAGACTGGCCTGGAGATCCTCCTGCCTCAGGCTCCTGACTAACAGAGATCACAAGCGTGTGTCATCACACCTGGTCTGCAGTATCTTATTTTGCTTCACTTCATGGAGAATAACACGTCTATATCTCACTGTACTTTTGCCAATAATAAACCATTCTTACCGTCTCCATCTTAGTCCTTACACTGGAGCTCTGAATGTCTCAGGCCTAGCAGGTGTTGGAAAAGGGACTGGACAGTGATCAGGAACTCTCTATTCTGAAATGAGCTGCTGCTTTTTATGACACTTGGCAAAAGCCAACAAGCTCAGAGGAAGGACTGGTGTCATCCCCTCATTCTGCACACTGGTACCCAGGCCACATCTGGCTTCAGCAGCTCTCACTGTCAGGTCCCTGGTGCTGCTTCCTTTGGCTGGCTGACCCTGCCCTTTGCCTGGCAACCTTCACAACTTACAACATCTCCGCTTAAATGTCCTATCTCATAAACATCTACTCAAGAAAACTGGTTATTAATGAAACTGCAACCCGCTGTAAGACATTCTTTATCTGCTAAGACTGGTCTACTGTCGGGGAATATGTTCTCCACTTCGCTGGCGCATTTTAGAAGACCAAAATAAAATGGAGAGACCAAGAAACATCCTAAAGAATGCTTTTAACCACTTACCAGTCCAATTATTTAAATACATGATAAAAAATTGCATTGTTGTTAATTTTTATAAGATAAAATAACAAATATAAAAACAATAATTTTATCAAATTTATTCAATACAAGAATTGACTGGTTGAAATGACACCTGCCTAAGCCATACTCGGGACAGTCAGGACAGAAAAAGCACATTGCCGAGTGATACTCAGGGTAAACTGTCAAGTGGTTAAGCTGTAAGTACAGTTAGCAATAAGAAGAAGGGAGATGAGAGACGCCTTCCAGTATTCTGCAATTTGGAAGAGACATTATTCTGTGGGGTGAAAGAAAAATTCTGTAAGACAAGCAACTGGAGAGTACAAGGAGAATCTGACATTATAAAATGAATGTGTTCCCTGTGAGTGGCAGGGACTCCGGGCAGGGCTGGATGGCTGGACTGACTCAACAAAGGCAGAGATGGGTTCCTATCCAAGGCTATTCTACTTCTGAGCCCCAAGTTCGGCTGGCACAAACATTTTTAAAGGAGAAGAACTTTAATCGTTCCAATTACAAAGGAGTTACTTGGATCTTCAATTGATAATGTCAGTCTTCAACTGTGCAATCTCAAGTCGATTTCTTAGATTTTACTGAGAAACCAATTCAGGTTTTCTTCTTTCAGAAAATGAGTGCATTCTTTGCAGCACTTGGGCCTGAACCAAGGGCCTTGGCACTGAGCTGTATGCCCAGCCTGCTCAGCCCACCCATACTTAGACACAGGGTTTGTAAGCCACTGAGTTGCCCAGGCTGAGCCTAGACTTGCAGTTCTCCTGAGCCCTGACATGAGAGGGCCTGCGTCACCACATCCTGCTCAGAAAAGAAATCTAAAAGTCTAAACAAACAAGCAAACAAAAAACCCTGCCTTTATATTATTTTTAAATGGTTAAATCATATTTTAACAAAGGATTAAGTAGTGGGCTAGAGATACTGCTGAAGAGAGTGCTTGCCTAGGTCCATCCCAAGCACATGCGTAAAAACAACCCAAATCACTAAACACTAAGGATCTTAATACAAATGTTTCTGAAAATTCTGTGAATTCACTAACACAAAGGGGTGCCTGCTGCTGCAGCCTCCAGAGTGCTGCAATTACAGGCATGTGCCACAACTCCTGGCTTAATTTTTTTTTTTTGAGGAAGAGAAATTATCAAATTTTCTAACAGGAAAACTTGAAAGAATGAAAAATCTACAGCAAAGCTAAAAGAACACAGATTTATCTAATAGCACAAAAGTTCATATGACTGGATTAGGTAATGGGAGAAAAAAAGTGAGATGATCAGAGATACCATTATCTTCAATAAGCAAAGCGCAGTCCTCATCTGATAAAACATGCTTACAAATCATGACTAAGAAACTAACTCCTAAACACAATCTATGCAATTAGGAAAATAAGGATGTAAAAACAGCTAATATGGTAAAGGGAAGGGGAAGTAGGGTAGCTTAAGTGAACTAAAACCTCTTCTACCAAGCAGGAAGTTGATGTCTAAAATTTGAAAACCCTACAGTACAGCACATGAACAGCACAAAAATCACATGATACATCTCAAATGACACAGAAAAACGGCTGAGGCTAGGGATGTAGCTCAGTGGCGCTTCGCCTGCCTGGGAAGCACAAGGTCCTGAGTTCCATCCCCGGTACCGGAAAGAAAAAAAAAAAAATCCTCTGACAAAATCCAACACCCATTCATGATAAAAATCCAAAAGAAAATAGGTGAAGAAGGACATTACTTCCAACTGACAAAAGCCACTTATGACCAACCAATGGCCAACATCGTATTAAATGGGGAAAGGCTGAAAGCTTCCCCTTTAAAATCAGAAACAAGACAAGAATGTCCACTATCACCACTTCTGCTCAATACAGTTCTTGAAACATTAGAGCAATCAGGTAAGAATGACATGATCTTCTACACAGAAGACCCAAAAATTTCCACCAAGAATCCTAGAATTAATAACCAAATTCAGTAGCATAGCAAGATACAAAGTCAATACACAAAAAATCAATAGCATTCCTGAACACAATAAACTCACTGAGAAAGAAATTAGGAAAATAATACCATTTACAATATCATCAAGAAAAATTAAATACTTAGGAATTAACCTAACCAAGGAAGTGAAAGATCTCTACAATGAAAATTATAGTATCGTGAAGAAGAAGATTAAAAAGGACATCAGAAAATGGAAAGATATCCCGTTTCCAGATAGGCAGAACCAATACTGTCAAAATGGCCATACTTCCAAAACTGACAGACAGATTTAATACAATCTCAACAAAAACATTCCTCACAGAACTAGGGAAAACAATCCTAAAATTCATATAGAACCAGAAGAGACCTTGAATCTCAAAAGCAAGGAGTAAAACAAGAGGCATCATAATCCTCGACTTGAAGTTATACTACAAAGCTAATGTGGCGAGAGACTTGCAGTCCACAGTGTTACAGCTCTTAGTGGTTTAGTGGGACCAGGCCAAGAAGAACCGAGAACACACCCAGAGGTTGGAGACAGGTGTACAGCTTTATCATGCCCGCGGCCGATCGGGGATATTGGAGATTTCTCCACAAAGTGATCAGCGTGGAGCTGGCAGTGAACAGGGTTTATATGGATCAAGGGAAGAGGAGCGGGGATAGAGAAGCAAGACACTTAACATCAGCTCACTGGTTGAGGAGGTTACATTTAGTTTACATGATTGGATAGAAAAGTACACTGGAATTTAGCTCATTTGTGTACTGGGGGAAAGTCGGGATTACATACTCTTGAGGATACAGATTTACTGAGAACAAAAGATAATGAAGGAGGACAAGCCTGGGGAAGCCTCAGACAGGTTTTAGGTGTGGGAGGGGGTAGGGGCTGGGAGTGGCTCTTTGTCAGGTCAGCGAGCCCCAGGAAAAACTTTTTGCTCTCAGAAATCGTTTTTTTTCTGGCTCAATACAATGATAAAAACCATATAGTTTGGGGGGAAAAATACATACATGTGGATCAATGGAACAGAACAGACGACACAGAAACAACGCTGGGCCTATTCAGCTATCTGATCTTTGACCAAGGAGCCAAAAACCTACACTGGGGGGAAGGTATCCTCTGTAACAAGTGGTGGTAGGCAAACCAGCTAACCACATATAGATTCATGATGACTCATATCTCTCATCATATACTAAACTAAAATAAAAATGGATCAAGGCTCTAAATGTTAAAACAGAAACAATCTGCTGAAAGATAAAATAGCGAAAACTGTTGAAACATAGGCATAGGCAAGGACTTCCTGCATAGAACCTCAATTACACAAGAAATAATACCAAGAATCAACAAATGGGATCATATCAAATTAAAGTTTCTGCCCAGCAAAAGAACAACAGAATGAAAATATACAGAATGGAAAAATTTTTTCCCAGCTACAACTTGAACAGGGACTAATATCTAGAATATATACAGAACAACAACAAAAATCAGACCTTCCAAAATAAAAGTCCCAATCAAAATACAGTTTGGGCAACTGAAATGAACAGACACTTCTCAGAAGTACAAATGACTAACACATGAAATAATGTCCAAAACCTCTGGCAAATGGAAATTAGAGATGCAAATAAAAACAACACTGAAATTCCATCTTACTTCAGAAAGTGGCCATTATCAAGAAATATAAAACAGGGGCCAGGGATTTAGCTCAGTGGCGCTTCACCTGCCTTGCAAGGGTAAGGTCCTGAGTTTGATCCCCAGTACCAAAACCAAAAACAAAACACAAAGAAATATAATACAAATGTTGAGAGGCTGTGGGGGAAAAAGGAACCCTTCTACATTGTTGGTGGGAATGTATAGTAGGACAACAGCTGTGGAAATCAATATGGCGATTTCTCAAAAACCTAAACCTAGAAATTTCATTTCATCTGGCTATTCCCCTTTTAGGTTCTTCCTCAGAGTTAAAGACATGAGGGTGTTCTCTTACCTGACTGGTTTTAGGTCTAAGTACGGGAAAGAGAGGACCAGAGTATCTATACCTTAAGGCAATGTGCTTGGATCCTACTTGACTTGTGGCCCTGTAGGCTATCTTTTAATCTCTAACTAGGCATTCCAGGAGGTTTTGGGTGCGTGGCTCCAAAACCAGGAGGTTTTGGGTGTGTGGCTTTCTCTGCATAGGCATCTCATACATACCTCTGGCCAATGTCACCACATTAAGTGAAATAAATCAAACACATAATCTTAGTCATGGTTTTGTCAGGTAAAAGGGCCGAAGACCAAGACCAGACCAGGCCACAACAAGCCTTTATTAGGGAAATAGATCTGCCAGGCTGTCTCTGAACAAAGGAGAGACAAAAGCAATATGGCTGGGGCAGGGAGAGTCTTTTATAGAGACTGGGGTGGGGTTTGTAGGGGCTGAGGCGGGGTTGACTGAGGTAGTGACTAGGGAATGGAGGAGCCGGTGATGTCACTAGGTGGGAGGTGAGCGAGTATTAGGTTACTCTCTAGGTGGGAACAGGGGCATACTGGGAAGAAGGGTTTGTTCTTTGGTGGGAGCAACCATCTTGGCATGACATCACACAGGGGAGGGGGCAAGGCACCATAGGAAGAGGGCAGCTACTATACATAATAGCTGCTGAGGTGGTGGGAGACCTATCATTCCAGGCTTTTGTTTTATGATAGTTGGGCGAAGGTCTCTTCTTCTGGAGCTGCTTCCTGCTGACAAGGGGCGAAGATCGGGGCTAGACCTGGATCTCATGAGGCCCGTGGCAAGTGGGGACCTCCTCCTTTTGCTGTACTGGCTGGTTCCCTGCCATGATGAACTCTGTGGCTGTCTGGCTGGTGAATGCCCTCAATCGTTTCTGCAAGAAATTTTGAAAACAGCGAACCAGGCACAGTCCAAACCAGAGAATTAAACAGATACTACTGAGGGGTCCCAAGAGTAGGAACAGCCAGGCGAGCCATGAGCTCCAGGAACCAAACGTGCCCCACCATTGATTAGTACCTTGGAGGGCATATCAATCTGGCCCACTGAGTTTTAATTTTTTTCATTTGACATGTAATTTTTTATTTATTATTTACATAGGTTTTACAGAGACAGCTGGATGTTTAGGGGCTCATTTGTTGTAGAAGTAAGAGACTGTTATGGAAGAGATCATAGCTCCTGATCTAAGGGCCCATGTGTCATGTCCTTGCTCTTAGAGAATGAGTGGAAAAGTGATAAACACAATTTATATGATCTTTATAATCCTTTTTTTTTTTTTTTCTGGGAATATAAAAGGTGTATGTAACTGAGCAAATGTCTTTTGGACGCCAACCTACCGATGAGTGTAGTGTTACTATGAACCTGACTTCTTCTTTAAATTCAAGGCCAGGACAGTTTTATTCCTGTATCTCTCAGTTTTTGGAAGCCTCCTAGATATATTTAAAAATAAAGAGAACTGATAACCTCAACAAGGACATTGGACAACTTAAGGCGATCAAGTGTAACATAAAAGGCTTGATCTTTTTAGACACGGGTAGGGTAGGTATCCAGGAAATATGAGCACAATGAGAAGAGGCACCATAAACAGAGAACAAGGATGTACATTATTTCAAAAGGAATAAATCCTGTAGCTGCTTGGTATAGAACTTATCCTGACTATGGCTGACAAGCAGGTGATTTTTTCTCAATACTCTTACTTTATGGTTTGTTTTTTTTTTCTTTTTGGTCACTACACGATAGTTAGTTATCACAGAATCAGAAAAACACTTATCTAAAAGGAGAGATCTGGAGACCAGTGGTTTCTAGGATTGGTTACCTGTAAATAACTTCTTTTAATTTTTTTTGAAAAGAATCTGTACACACTTGTAGCTAATTAATGATTTTTGCTTCTATTTAGTACCCAAAGTTTTGTCTTTTTGAAATGGCTGTGTCATGAGTGAACCAAAAGATTTTAATGGGTGGGCTATGTATTAATTTTTCTGAAGTCTAGCTTTATTATTATGTCATTGTTTTGTGCCTCTTTTGGTTATTTTTTCTGCTGGGTGTTTAAGACCAAGTTAAAGTGAGACCTGTGTCAATCAATATGAACCTCTTGTTATCTATTAAGGTCAGTTACGTCTCTCCAGGCCATTACTTTGGAACCATGCATAGTGCCTCTCTGCTCCTCTGTCAGTGTCAGCCGTCTGGATGGGTCATGGCCTTGCTTGACCAAGTTGCTTTCAGTGAAAGCATTGGAGATTTTTTTCTTGGTGACCCTCCTTTGGCACACAGTACATTGTCCTCTGGTGTCCAGCAATCTCCCAGTTTAGGAGGTTGAGTGACTTACCAAAGATGTAGGACCCTGTAGAGAAGGTTCCCTCATGTCCTGGAACTTTGTTGACCTTGAGGGGCCAGGGCCAAAATATTGGCTATCCTCATAGCCCAGTTACCTTTTAGTTTTGGTCTCCAAACTTTAGTTGTTGAACACCCAGAAGAGAAGGTCAATAGCGTTAGCATTGTAACAAGAATAATGAACTTAACTATTATAGTTTTACCTGAATAACAAACATTTTGGAATTTAAAATATAGAGCACTGTTACTGTTATCAGTCATGGTTGTTTTTTAGTAGTTGAACTCCTGTAGAATATTAACAGAAAAAGAGCCACAAATAATATTTTAACATGACAATTATGATGACTTTACCTTTGTAACACATTTAAATGTCCATCTTGATATAAAATAGCCATCGTCATTTTTTAAAAACACCAAAAGTTTTTACCTAAATTATCTTTAAAAAAAATAAATAAATAATCTTTTGATAGGATACCATCTAAAGAAAATAGCCCATATATGTATCTGTTATCATAAATAGCTAGAGTGTATGAAAAGGCAAATACCTGAATCAAAAAGAGGTTATTATCATAAACAAATATTAGAAAACCTGTACAGTCAGAAAGTACAAATACATTTAGTACACTAGAAAAAATAAAACCTTGTTATTGCTGTTTTTTATAGGATATTTAGTCCTTTGAAAATGACCAGTGTAAGCACACCATAATAACATATTTAGAATTTATCCCTTTGATGACAACTGATATAAACAGTATAATAATATATTTAAATAATATTTATTCCTGTAAGTCTTTTATAAGGCTATGAAAACTATCGGGTCAGTCTGTTATAAGATGAAAACTGTTGAGGTCCCCCTAGTGAACAAAGACTGGAAAATATTTCCATGTGGCTGCTCCTTTGTTCACCAAGGGGAGCATGCCTTGAACTTAATAACCTTTATCTATAAACAAGACAGCTGTAGGATTGGACAAAAAACAAAGACATAAGACAATTTCTAAAACTAGAGTGCACTCAAATATATTTAGCCCAATGGAATTATAATCTCTTTATAATTTTAGGTTTATAATTATAAATAAGACTATTTAAAACTTTTTGTAAGTCAATTAACAGAGATCTCTTGTAGAATTAAAATCAGAAGCAATGAAACCTCTATTTCTGTAAACCTTTTATAACAAACTTGAAACCAACAAGTAAACATATATATTTCCTTTATAAATCACTTTCGCACACCTTCTTGATGTACTTAGGCCTTTTGGTCTTGTCCTGCTAATAAGACAAACATATAAAATCCTTTTATATCAAAAATATATCTTTTACTAATAGCTTTTTAAATATTTTGTCTCCGACTCACTATAAACATTTTATACTTTTGTCCATCATTATCTCATCCCTAGTGGTCTTTGTTAAGTAAATAAAGTTCTAATTCCTGTTTAATGGTTAGACACAGGTGGTTTTTGTCACTGATTATAGCCCTAAACACGTGACAGTTAAGGCACATATATCACAAGTTTGTTCAAAGATTTTCACTTCATTCTTTAGTTAGGATGTTATCTATAGTGGAGCTACAAATCAAAGAAGCTATATAACCTTCACTTCGAACAGCAGAAGCAATGGGCTAAGGCAAGTTTTTAAAGGGATACACTACCTAGTTTGTTTCCACAACTACTTTAATAGCTAATCTATTAAACTTTAAAACTTTTTCTTATCAACAGAGTTATAAAGTGGGGGAGGTATGAGTGGTGAGTGATAGGCTCAGGCTAGGAGTACTTGAGAAGAACAGGTTTGACAGAGGAAGGGTTAAGAGCATAGGTAGAAAAGGCTTGTGTGTAGGGGATATCTGACCATTTGCCATTGCGTTGACCGAAGTTGTGTAAATCACACAGTATGTTAAAATTGAAAGTGCCATTTTTGGGGCATGGAAACCCATTATCTAATTTATACTGAGGCCAAACCTGATTACAATAGAAAACAAGTCTTTTTGGCTTAAAGTCTGGTCCCAACAATCTGAGGGGTTTGAGTTGTGCCAGAAGGCAGCCTGGAGGCATTGAGGGGTGGGGTTTGGATTGTTGGGCCCCCTGATTAGAGCGGGTGAGGAGGAGGCAGCCCCTGGGGAGAAAGACAAAGGGGAGAAGCGTCCTTGTCTCCTTTAATAATCTCCGAGTGAGTCTCCCAGAGGGAGAGAACGAGAGGAGGCAGGCCGATGGGACGTCTCCCAGGGGCACGGTCCTGGGCCCAGAGGCCGCGGGGGTTTCTCTGACCAAGCGCTTGGATTTCTGAGAAGTCCCCGGAGGGAGAGAGAACGAGACAGAGAACCCGACGAGAGGGAGGCTGAACTCCCTACTCACCCAGACATTGGTGACCGGTGTGGATGTGTAGCGTCAGCAATGGCAAAGGTAGAAAGCCCCGGAGGGTCCTGGCAATGGCAGATAGGTCCGTTGGAGATGGCCAAAAGGTCAATCAACCCCACCCTGCGGGGGATCGTCCCTTAATGGACCATCTACCATCCGAGTCACGGCACCAGAAATGTCAGGTAAAAGGGCCAAAGACCAAGACCAGACCAGGCCACAACAAGCCTTTATTAGGGGAATAGATCTGCCAGGCTGTCTCTGAACAAAGGAGAGACAAAAGCAATATGGCTGGGGCAGGGAGAGTCTTTTATAGAGACTGGGGTGGGGTTTGTAGGGGCTGAGGCGGGGTTGACTGAGGTAGTGACTAGGGAATGGAGGAGCCGGTGATGTCACTAGGTGGTAGGAGGTGAGCGAGTATTAGGTTACTCTCTAGGTGGGAACAGGGGCATACTGGGAAGAAGGGTTTGTTCTTTGGTGGGAGCAACCATCTTGGCATGACATCACACAGTGGAAGGGGCAAGGCACCATAGGAAGAGGGCAGCTACTATACATAATAGCTGCTGAGGTGGTGGGAGACCTATCAGGTTTCTTTTATATGAGAAACCCATATTAAAAATAAAAGGCAAAATAAAAGATAATAGGAAGTAGGGAGACAGATCTTTTGCTAACGGGAAAGGAACCAAGAAATGGAGGGGAAAAGGGGATGAATAAAGGGAATTAAGATGTGTCATACATGTACTAACTCCCTACAAGCAATGTAATCATTATGCACTACAAGCATGTACTAATAAAAATAAAATTTGAAAAACAAAACAAAACTAAAAACCTCAAAACTGGCTAGAGAAATTGTGGTAAATACCAGGGATCAATGAAACTATTCAGATCTGTTCCCACTGCTAGGCAGAGTGATCTATTCCTTTTCATGTATAAGCTTTCTGTATTGACTTTTTTACAAATATGTATAACTATTTTCATTTAAAAAGTAATGTGTAGGGTCCGGGATTTAGCTCAGTGGTGCCACTGCCTGCCTCGTAAGTGGAAGGTCCTGAGTTCCATCCCTGGTACCCCAAAAAAAAAAAAAAGTAATACTTTTTATTTTTTAAATAGGGATGCTTAAAATATAAGTCATGTGAATATCGACCACAGGATGTGAGCTATGAACCTGGGCCCAGAGGAGCACCACCAAGTTTCAGAGGGTAACTCAGGGAATTCTCATTAACCTCATGAAGAAAGTGAAGGTCAGGGGAAAAATTTGGGGAGACTCCAAACTAAGATTAAAAGCCTAGTTATGTATAAAAATTGTCAGTTTTTCAATTGAACCTGAGAAAATGATGCCCAGAATGAAGAAGTAAATGCCACTGGTGCTATGACGATCCTAAAGGTTCCTATTTTAATTTTACTGTGGATTAAAGCACTTTACAGTTTTTGAATTGGGGATTTAGCTCAGTGGCACTGCGTCTGCCTTGTAACCACAAAATCGAGCGGGGGGGGGGAAAGAACAGCATGGAAAACTGTTAAGTTAGGAACTTGAAAGCGGTTAATACAGAATCATCACAGCAGCACTTTGGCAGCACATATACTAGAATCATCACAGGATTGACTAAAACGAGATTTAAAGCTATTTTCTGCAGACTTTATCAAAATTATCATCAGCATTTACTTTCCAAAGACATTTCTCAGCTATCAAAAACTATTTTGTCTGCTAATCTGATTCTCTTGTTCCTTTGAACTCTAGTTTTTCAGGAAAAATAGTCAATATTAAATGCCAATAAATATACTGCTCGAGAACAGAATTTCTATAGGAAAAACTATTGTCCTTCTATCCTCGTAAACTATCTTATCCTCATAAACTATCTTCATATTGGTCTTAAAAATCAATGTGGAGGGCTGGGGATTTAGCTCAGTGGTTTCGCCGCTTGCTGCGCAAGCTCAAGGACCCGAGTTCGATCTCTGGTACAAAAAAAAAAAAAAATCAATTTGGAGGCCAGGGATTTAGCTCAGTGGTTCCACTGCCTGCCTCACAACCGCAAGGTCCAGAGTTCAATCCCCCATACCCCGTACCAAAAACAAAACAAAACAAACAAACAATTTGGAAGACTCACTTGTGGCTCAGTTTTGCTATCTCTATCTTGCCACTTTATTTACAGGTATATAACCAAAGGACAGTGGTGAAGATCTATGAAGATAACCCAGGTAAAATGTTGGAAGCTAACAGCTGATAAAACTAAAGGTTGAAAAAGATCACATTCCATCATGCTACTATCCCATGAGGAAAGGAAAGGGATATATGCACCTTGATCTCTTGTTGCCCATATTTATTTTCCCTTTCAGCCAGAAGCTCAGAGCTAAAATTTTGGCCATACATGATTACAGGAAATTTGTAGGTACAAATCTTGTAGGTACATATTGTCAGGTAAAAGGGCTGAAGACCAAGACCAGACCTGGCCACAACAAGCCTTTATTAGGGGAACAGATCTGCCGGGCTGTCTCTGAACAAAGGAGAGACAAAAGCAATATGGCCGGGGCAGGGAGAGTCTTTTATAGAGACTGGGGTGGGGTTTGTAGGGGCAGAGGTGGGGTTGAGTGAAGTAGTGACTAGGGAATGGAGGAGCCCATGAGGTCACTAGGTGGTAGGAGGTGAGTGAGTATTAGGTTACTCTCTAGGTGGGACCAGGGGCATGCTGGGAAGAAGGGTTTGTCCTTTGGTGGGAGCAACCATCTTGGCATGACGTCACACAGGGGAGGGGGCAAGGCACCATAGAAAGAGGGCAGCTAGGATACCTAACAGCTGCTGAGGTGGTGGGAGACCGATCACATATCTTATTTCATTTTCCCCCCACTGCCCTTCCCTCCTTTCACCCTTCTTCCTTTCCCATAACAGCTTTGTTTCCAGTTTTTCCTTTCACTGTTTTCTTTATAAAAATCCCTTTTCTCTTCTTTCCCCTCCCTTGTTCCCCTTCCCATTTGAACATGTTCTTCATACTTCCCAATATCCATCCTCCGTTTTACTCATTTTCAGTTTCTCACACAAGAGAAACAAGGATATTTAAACTTGTGTGTCTGATTTATTTCACAAGGTACATCCACTTATCTAAAAATGTTTTTACCCTTTATGGCAGAGAAGTACTCCACAGTATGCAAAAATCATATTTTCTTTATCCATTCATCTGTTGATGGGCATATGGGCTGTTTGCAAGATTTTGATATTATAAATTGTGCTGCCATAAACATGGATATGCATACATCACTGTGGTATGATGCTTTTAACTCTTTTGGGAAGATCCCCAGAAGGGGACCAAGTGGGTCAAATGGAACCTCTAGCTTCAGTTTTTTGAGGAATCTCCATACTGTTTTCCATAGTGGTTGTACTAATAATTTACACTCCCAACAATGCAGAAAAGTTTCTTTTCCCCACAGCCTCACCAGTATTTGTTATTGGTTTCTGAATGGTAGACATTCTGAAGTGAGATGGAATCTCAGTGTTGTTCTAATTTGTTTCATGAATGACCAGTGATGTTGTGACGTTGAACACTTTTTCATGTATTTATGTTATTTGTCCCTCTTCATCTGAGAAGTGTCTATTCATTTTAGATGATCATTTCTTTATTGGGTCTTTAAATTTGGGGGGGGGTCTGATATTTTTGAGTTTGTTGTATCAAGGTATTAGATGTTTGTCTGAGGAGTAGCTGGCAAAAATTTTTTCCCATTCTGTGGATTGTCTCTTCACTCTGCTGGTGGTTTCTTTTGGTGAACAAAAGCTTTATGCGATCCCAATTGTTGACTGTCATATTTCCTGTGTGATCAAGGATTTGTTCATAAAATCTTTGCCCACACCTATGTCTTCTACCTATTCCATCTTCCAGCAGATTAAGTTTCTATTTTAATATTTAGATCTTTGAAATATTTCGATTTGTTTAGTGCATAGTGAGAGATATGGGTCTAGATTTAATATTGAGCATGTGAAGTCAGTTTTCCCAGCACCATTTATAAAAAGAGGCTGTCTTTGTTCTAGCAAAGATGTTTGGCCCCTTTGTCAGAAATAAGATAGCTAACTCAATGTGCTTGGAGTTGTTTCTGCATCTTCTGCTCTGTTCCATTGATCTTTGAGTGTTTTTCTGCTAGTACCATGCTGTTTTTATCACTGTAGAGCTAGAATTTTTCTATTCCAGTCTGGCTAATAGACAACGAGTTTTGGTACTCCACCAGGCACCAGCCTGGAGTAAGGGTACACTATTCTGCTCCAATCCTGCCCATCTATTATCAAGTCCCAAGGAACAGGCCTAAATCCTGCAGTCTTAAAGAGTCCATAGGCCTTCTCTTTAAGGTTGGCTGTGTTAACTACTTTTCACATTTAACTGAACGTAATTTTAACATCTTTATTTCAAAAAAGAGAAAACTACAGTCATAATTAGGCCTGACGCAAGTCAGCACTGTTCAATGCCTTGGCTCTTATTGGGATTTTAACTTTGTAATTAAATTGTTAGGTAGGTGAGTGGGCCGGTTCACCCAAAAGAACCAAATAACGAAACGATTCAAATTTAATTTGCTTAAATAAAACTCTAAAAGACGGCTCCTAAATATGTCATTGCGGAGGGCGCATTCAGACACCATTATCAATAGCAAACGTTCAGGGAAAGTAACCCCTACCTTCACTCTCCAGGAGGCCCCACGCCCCGCTGGAACTCCCCGGCAAAACGCATCCAGTTCCCCCACTTGACAGAGTACGTGTGTCTCACGGTTTCTAAAAAGTGCACCGAGGCCGCCACATCCTAAAACAAAGGCTCCACACTTATGCCCCGCCAGTCCTGCGGCCCCTCCCTCCCGTGACCTTGGTGAGCCTGTCTCCAGGCCCAGGTCGAGCTGGCCAGTGGTGTTTCGGGGTAGCAGCGAGTCGCGACCTTCAATTCACCAGGATGCCGCGGCTCCCGATCCCAGGGTCTCCGGGGCGGGGGCAGAGCCTTCCCAACCCGTCCGAAAAGACGGGGGGTCGGGGGTCCGCGGGACGAGGCACGCGCTCTGCGGGCTCTGCCAGAGGCTGTCCAGCCCTCGCTCCGGCTCCGGCTCCCGGCCTCCGCCAGACTCCCACCCTCCCGCAGCTCAGACTCACCGCTCGGGACAGCGCCAAGCGCCGCGCGCGAAGAAACCGCGAAACGGTCCCGACCCCCGCCATGTCTGCGCCGTCCCGTCAGCGCCCTCGCCAGAACGCGCCTGCGCACCACGCTCGACCCGCGACCGACCCGGAGGCTCCGGTGTCTGCGCGCCAGGTCCCGTCCCGGGGTGGGGCGGGACAGAGGGGAGGAGTTACGCGGGTGCGCACCACGCAGCGCGCGGGGTTAGGCCGAGGATGTGGCTCCCGCACCGCGGATTTTAGGAGTACGGCTCTGCGGACCCGGAGTCTCCGCGGTCAGGCTGAGGTAGGTCGGTCTGATTGGGCTCTGCTCCGGGGAGGGGTCGAGCACCCATATCTTTTTTTTTTTTTTTTTTTGGTACCCGGGATCGAACTGAGGACCTTGCGCTTGTGGGTCAGGCGGCAGAACCACTGAGCTAAATCCCCGGCCCAAGCACCCATATTTTTAAAAGCTCCCTTGGTGGTTCCCAGGATTGCAGGCCTGAGGGACCTTTAAGGATCCAGATCGGGGTTGACGGAGGTGGAGGAGCGTCGGCCGCTGCTTCGGGAGGACCCGCCTATGGGGACGCCCGCCCGGTCGTGGTCCCAGCACCCGGCCTCGGGAGAGGGTGGGATGACCTCCGGGGTCTGAGTAGCCCCCCCAACCTTCCCCCTAGACCCTCCCTCGGGACTGGGTGGGGTGATGTCCGGTGGGAGTGACCCCCAGCCTTGCTCCCAGGCCCCTACTCTGGCGTGGGCGGAAGTGATCCCCGCCGTTCACCCGCCCCAGACTTCCGGCGTAGTTGGGCGGGATCTCTGCCCTGGGTTTAAGTTGCTGTGGGTCACTGTAGAGGAGGGGACACTGGCCGACCAGATCCAAAGCTTTCCCTGTGGCACTGGTAGCTGGGAAGCTTAAACCTTCGTAGATCATGGTTTGCAAGCCTTTTTGCTAGCTTGCTCTGATTATACCCATGTGATTTTACCTAATGATTTTATTTTTTAGTGTATTTTTGTAAGATAACTGAAATCTTTTGTGGAATATAGTAGCATGAAAAATATACCAATATCCTTAAGTAACTATGCACTTAATATTACATTTTTAAAGTCTTCCTCTTATGTAATCTTTATGAACGTAATTATGAAGTATTACAATAGACCAGTCCCATTTTAATGATGTTTATAGTTTCCAGCTTTTGCTATTAGTCAATAAAGGCATAATTTATTTGAGCACGAAGCTTTATTTTTAGGGTTATTTCTTTAGGCTATATACCTCAGAAATGGACTTCATTGGTTGGAAGAAACAATCCTAACACAGCTGGCCGGCCCTCTGTATTGGTGGTATTGGTGGGCTGTCTCAGTGAATTCAACTAACTAAAGATTAGAAGTACTTGAGGGAGGCTGGGGAAGTAGCTCGATGGCGCCGAGTCTGCCTGGCAAGCACAAGGTCCTGAGTTTGATCCCCGGTACCAGAAAAAAAAAAGAAGAAAAGAAGTATTTGGGAAAATGATGCCTGTACTTATCAAGCACAGACTTTTTCTTCTGGTTATTCCCTTAACAGCATAGCACAGCTACTTGCATAGTATTTATATTGTATCAAGTATTGAGTGATACAGAGATGATTTAAAATATTTGGGTAGGCATAATGTAATTTAAAGAGCAAAATAAAAGAGATGATAGGAAACAGGGAAGTAGACTGGATGGGAAGAGGATATGGATATGGAGAGAGGAGAGCAGGGCGGGGAGTAAAAGTAATCACGATATAAGAGATGCATGTAATTATTATCACAAACATACAGTAATGAGAAGAGTGTATGAGTGGGTTACAAATACACCACTTTATCTAAGTCTTGAGCTTGTAGGATTTATGGTGTCTGAGGGAGTCTTGGATCAACCCCCCATGGATACAGAGGGATAACTATACTTCCCAGACTTTTTGAAAGTTAAGCAGTTTTAGTACCGTGTAAATTAGATGCTAATTTGCTACTTAGGTAAATTTGGTACCTAATTTAAAAAATTCTGCGGTTACCACAAATAACTTAGTATTAAGTTCTGAGCCATATATTTGGTCGTATCTTTATATTGCCTGTTATAGTTATATATTTTTAGGTGTTTAAATATTTAAAAGCCTGTTGACTTTTTTAAAACTTGAATTCCTTGGTTTTTTTTTCTTTTAAATTCTTCTCTTGGTACATTTTAACTATACAGTACCTTTACATTTATCAGTGGGTGCTTGTACCTGCACATGATGCATCTTGGTTCTTACTTTTTCCCCATTACTTGTGTGCCCTTCACCCCCTCCACCCTTCCCTATTTACCAAGACTTTGTTTCCATTTTTTTTCTTTTCTCATAATTTTTCCTTTCCCTTCTTTGCTTTCCCCTTCCCCTCCCACACCCCTACCCCTTTGGACCTTTTCTTCCTATTTCAAATTATCAATTAATCATTTTAATCCTTATTTACACTTTCAGTTTCTCACAGAGAAACTAGTCGATATTTACACACGTGTGTCCTATTTATTTCACTTAAGAGTATGGCCTCAATGTGCATCCATTTAGCTATGAATGTCTCTAGTTTCTCTTTATGGCTGAGTAGTACTTCCTTTTATAAAAAAACTACATCTTCTTTATCCAGTTTCCAGTTGATGGGCACTTGGGGTGTTTCCAAGCTTTCACTATATGAACTGTGCCGATATCAATTCCTTGTTTCTTACGTGCATCATTACCTATTTTGTGGTGGCTACATACAAGCAAGGTGACAGCTGTCATGACTCTTCCTTTGTGGGAACACTCACCTAGCATGGGTTCTTAATGAACTAGTAGATTTGTAGTAATTTTGGCCTTCAGCTGGGTTTGGAGGGTGTAGCCTGGGCCTGGTGCAAGGACCTCTATAATCCTGTTCATGACTGCTGTTATGGCTTGTGTTTAGATGTCCCCCCAAAGCCTCATGCTTTTCCAGAGGTGGTTGAATGTGGAGTGTGTGATTGATTCATGGTGAGGCTAGGCCTGAGGGAACTAGGATTAAGGGCATGAGTGTTACCTGCCCTAAGTAGTTTGAAAAAGATAAAAATGGCAGAAAGACAGTCTTAAGGCCCCTTGTTACCTTTGTCATGTTGCTTCTCCTCTGCAATGTCTGTTTGCCATCCCTGCCTTGGAGGCAGCCAATTATGGACTGAAACTCTACAAACTATAAGCCAAGTAAACCTCCTTCCCTCTTAACTTTGGGTGTCAGGTATTTTGTCTCAGCAATGAGAGAAAAGTAAGTAATGCAGCTCTCTCATAAGGGGCATGAGAAGGCCTCAGCATTGTCCCCACCTTCCTCTCCTGCAAGGCCTCTGTCCTTCCTGCCTTCCTCATGCCTTCTGCTCAAAAAATGCTTTCCTCCCACACCTTGCCTGATAGAATACTGTTTGTGCTTTGGAAACCAGCTCTAATGAACCAAAATGTCCAGTGTGAGCTCACTTTTAGCTGTGTTAGAGTACCAAGATACATACACACACACACACACACACACACACGATTCCTTGCTTAACACAGATGCCATCTGAGAAATATGTTGATGAAGATTTTGACGTTGTGTGAACACCATAGAATGTGCTTAGACATTCCAAGTAGGTCATAGAATCTTTTTCTCCCTTTTTTTCCCCATTAAGTTTATAGGTACATTTATGTATACAATACAGTTACATTCATCATTGGGTGCTTGTACCTGTGCATGATGTATCTTGGTTCATATTTTTTCCCCATTCCCCTGCCCTCCTTCGCACCCTCCACCATTCCCTATTTACAAAGACTTTGTTTCCATTTTTTTCCTTTTCTCGTATTTTTTTCTTTTCCCTTCTTTCCTTTCCCCTACCCCTCCCACTTCCCCTACTCCTTTAGACCTTTTCTTCCTATTTCACATTATCAGTTATACATTTTTTTTTATCAGTTATACCTTTTGATCCTTATTTACACTTTTAGTTTCTCACACCAGAAAAACTATTTGGTATTTACACACATGTGTCCTGTTTATTTCACTTAAGAGTATGGCCTCAATGTGCATCCATTTAGTTATAAATGTCTCTACTTTCTTGTTCTTTACGGCTGAGTAATACTCCATTTTATTAAAAAAAAAAAACCCACATCTTCTTTATCCAGTCTCCAGTTGATGGGCATTTGGGCTGTTTCCAAGCTTTAGCTATTAAAAAATGTGTCGCTATAACATAGGTGTGCATATATCGCTGTGGTATGATTCTTTTAATTCTTTTGGGAAGACACCCAGCAGGGGAATAGCTGGGTCAAATGGGACCTCTAATCCTAGTTCTTTGAGGTATCTCCATACTGATTTCCACAGTGGTTGCACCAGTCTGCACTCCCACCAGCAATGGAGAAGGGTTCCTTTCTCTCCACACCCCCGCCAGCATTTGTTATTGGTTGATTTCTTGATAGCACCAATTCTTTCTGGGGTGAGGTAGAATCTGTGTTGTTTTCATCTGCATCTCTCCGGTGACCAGTGATGTTGAACGTTTTTTCGTATGTTTATTTGCTGCTTTTACTTCTTGGCCTGAGAAATGTCTGTTCATTTCAACTGCCCATTTTTGAATTGGGGCTTTATATTTGGGGGCTCTGATTTTTTTTTGTTTTTGGTACTGGGGATCAAACTCGGGAGGGCTCTGATTTTTTTCAGTTCTTTATTCTATATAGTAGTGCTTTGTCTGAGGGACAGCTGATAAAAATTTTTCCCACATTGTAGGTTGTCTCTTAGCTCTGTTTGTAGTTTCTCTTGCAGTGCAAAAGCTTTTTAATGAGATCCCAGTTATTGATTTTGCTAGTTCCCATGCTACTGAGGTTTTGTTCATAAAGTCCTTTCCCATGCCAATGTCTTCGAGAGTTCTACCTAACTTGTCTTTCAGCAAGTTTAGTGTTTCTGTCTTAATATTTAGATCCTTAATCCACTTCGATTTTAGTTTAGTACATTTCTCCCCTTTTTTTGCAATAGTGGGGATTAAATTCAGAGCCTTCTCACTGAGCTACACTGCAGCCCTTTAAAATTTTTTGAGACAAGGCCTTGCTAAGTTGCCCAGGCTTGGCTTGCCGTTATACCTTCCCTGCCTGTAGGCCATAGGACTTTTTTTTTTTGAGATAACCTTAGGGCCGGGGATTTAGCTCGGTGGCACCGAGCCTACCTCACAAACTCAAGGTCCTGAGTTTAATCCCTGGTACCAAAACAAAAACCTAAAAACCCATAAATTTATTTAAAGAATAATAAAGCTTTTATAAAATTGAATGCAGTGCTTCAAAAGAAATGACTGTGAAAGAAATTTCTCTAATCCTTAAATGCACTTCTGTTTGTGTTTTTTTTTACTTTTTATTTCACTGGTGCATTTTAAATACACATAATGATAACATCCATCGTAGGGAATCTGTACCTGTATATGATGTATCTTGCTCCTTCTTTTCCCCCATTCCCCTCCCTTCCTTTCAAACCGCCCATTATCTACAAAAGCTTTTCTTCCATTTTCTTCCTTCCATTCTTTTTTGTGCCTCTTCTCCCCCCACCCTTGTTTCCCTTCTCATTTGAGCATTTTCTTCCCATTTCCCAGCATTTATTATACATTTTGGTCCTTATTTACACTTTTGGTTTCTCATACTAGAGAAACCCTGTGATATTTACATTTGTATCTGCTTTATCTCACTTATGAGTATGGTCTTCCATTTAGAAGAGTAAGAGCATCGATTTAGTTAGACATGTCTCAGGCTTATCCATTATGGCAGAGTATAAAAAAAAAGCACATCTTCTTTATCCATTCATTAGTTGATGGGCCTTTGGGCTGTTCCCAAGCTTTAGCTACTACAAACCGTGCTGCTAGAAACATGGGTGCGCATATGCCGCTGTGGTATGACTCTTTTAATTCTTTGGGGAAGATCCCCAGCAGGGGAATAGAGGTCAAATGGCACCTCTAGTTTTAGTTGAGGAATCTCCCCACTGATTTCCACAGTGGTTGCGCCAGTCTACACTCCCTCAACAGTGGAGAAGGATTCCGTTTTTTCCCACAGCCCCACCAGCATTTGTTATTGGTTGATTTCTTGATAAAAGCCATTCTTTTTGGAGTTAGATGGAATCTAAGTTTTTTTGTTTGTTTGTTTTTGTTTTGTAGGGCGTGGGGGATCGAACTCAGTACCTTGTGTTTGCTCAGTACCTTGTGTTTGCAAGTCAGGCATGGCACTGCTGTGCTGAATCCCTGGCCCTCTAATTATTGTTTTAATTTGCACCCTTCGATGGGCTGGGGATTTAGCTCAGTGGTTTTGTCACCTGCTGTGCAAGGGCAAGGACCCAAGTTCGATCCCTGGTACCCCCCCCCAAAAAAATTGCACCCTTTAAATGACCAGTGATGTTGAACATTTTTTTCATATATTTATTTGCTGTTTATACTTCTTCATCAGTGAAATCTCTATTTATCTCAGATGTCCATGTTTTGGATTGGGTCTTTAAATTGGGGGGGGGTCTGATTTTTTTTTAGTTCTTTATATATACTAAATATTAGTCCTTTGTCTAAGGAACAGCTGGCAAAAGTTTTTTCCCACTCTGTGGTTTGTCTTTTCACTCTGTTGGTTTCTTTTGCTGTTCAAAAGCTTTTTAGTAAGATGAGATCCCAGTTGTTGACTCTTTGTCGTATTTCCTGTGCAATTGGGATTTTGTTCATAACGTCTTTGCCTACATCAGTGTCTTTAAGAGTTGTACCTATTCTGTCTTCTAGCGGATTTAGTGTTTCTGTTTTAGTATTTAGATCTTTGATCCATTGTGTTTTTAGTTTAGTGGATGGTAAGAGATAAGGGTCTAGTTTTAATCTTGGACACATGGAAAACCAGTTTGTCCACCACCATTTATTGAAGAAGCTATCTTTCTTCCATTGTCAAAGATAAGGTGGCTGAGCATGTTTGGAGTTGTTTCTGTATCTTCTCACGTGCTCCATTGATCCTCAGGTTTGGTTTTTTTTGCCAGTACCATGCTGGTTTTTGGGGGTTTTTTGGTACTGGGGATCGAACATGGGTCCTTGCACTTCCATGCTGCTTTTATCACAGCAGCTTTGTAGTATGATTCCAAGTCAGGGACTGTGATGCTCCCAGCCTTGCCTTTGGTGCCCAGAATTGCTTTTTTGATTCTAGGTCTCTTCTGGTTCCAAATGAATTTTGGGATTGTTTTCTCTAATTCTGTGAGGTATGCTATTGGTGTTTTGATTGGGATTGCATTAAATCTGTATAACAGTTTTGGAAGTATGGGCATTTTCACTATATTAGTTCTTCCTACCCAAGAACAAGGAATGTCTTTCCATTTTCTGACATCCTCTTCAATCTCCTTTTTCAGAGTACTGTAGTTTTTAATAAAGGTCTTTTACTTCCTTTATTAGATTGATTCATAGATATTTCACCGGGGGTTTTTTTTGATACCAGGGCTAGAAATTGGGACCTTGCGCTTCCGAGGAAGGTGCCGGAACCACTGAGCTAAATCCCCGGCCCAGGTATTTCACTTTTTTGGATGCTATTGTGAAAGATATGATTTCCTTAATTTCTCTGTGAGTTTGTTGGCCATAGGATCTTATGGAACTATTGGCCTATATGTGGTCCATCTTCGACCAAAATGATGTTATGGGTCACATATATGTGTGTCTGCTGTGGGGAGGGCATGCACAAAGGAGAGAGCATTTGGGTTTTTTCTTCTTGGGTGGTGATGGTGTTGTTGTTGTTTGAGACAGGGTCTCGCTGTGTAGTCCAAGCTGGCCTCAAACTTGCAGCAATCTTTCTCCCTCAGCCTCCCAAGAGCTGGGATTACAAGCATGGGCCACTATGCCCGGCACTTTCTTGGTTTTTTTGAGACAGGGTCTCATCTGAAATTCAGGTTGGGCTTGAACTCACTGTGTAGCCAGGCTGGCCTCGAGCACACAGTGATCCTCCTGTCTCAACCTCCTGAGTGCTGGGAAGAATGAGCATTTGATTTATTCTAAGCTAAGAAGGTGGTATGAGAATTCAAATAGTAATCTCATCCAGAAACACCTCTCAGACCCAACTATAATGATGTTCAACCAAGTGTCTAAGCATGTCATGGTTCAGTCAAGTTGACACATACAGTTCACCACAGGGCTAGGGATGTACCTCATACGTGCAGCACCTGCCTAGCAAGTGTGAGGCCCTGAGTTCATTTCCTGGTACCAAAAAAGAAAAATACTCAACCACCACAGCAGCCATATTTTTAAACGTACTTATACTAGAGAACTTAACGCATTCTACCTGTGGATCACTTATTTGAGTCATACCCTGCCCCCATTGGTGAGTTGTTCTTTTCTTGAAACCCCATATGACTAATTATTGTGCAGCCCATAGGTAGAACTGAAAAAAAACTTTTTTAATAAAAAGAAATGACTTCAGTGGCCAAAGTAGATGATGTAATCATGATGGCTCTATTTTATTTTCTTTATACAGTTAATATGTTTTTGCTTTTTTTCAAGGTGTATCTCCATGAATAACTTAAATGATCCACCAAATTGGAACATCCGCCCTGATTCCAGAGCCGATGGTGGTGATGGAAGCAAGTGGAATTATGCCCTGTTGGTGCCAATGCTGGGGTTGGCAGCTTTTCGTAAGTCATGGCTTTCTGACATTTGTATTTTCTGGGCTAAAGGTGTGAAGCCCTGCTCAGGACTGCAAGGGACTGGCACCTGAAGACTGTGGCTTTCAAACTGGACAGGTATAGCCCAGTTTTATCCCATACAGTGACTTTCCTCAGCCTCAATTTACCTGGCCCTGGAAATGACTAATCACACTTAGCTCAGCACATTGTGATGATTAAGACAAAAGTATTTGGAAGCATTTTGTGTGGAATGGGTTTTTTTTTGGTACTGGGGATCGAACTCAGGACCTTGAGGTTTTCCATTTTTCATGTTCATCGTTGCTTTTATAGCTGCTCGTAATGACTTTAAGTTTTTGCCTTCTCTTGGACATTCAAAATGTTTTCTGTCCCTGAGAAAGGTTGAGGATGTGATCAGAGATAAAATTTAATATTTGCATTTTTATAAGGAGTCTCCAAAAATGTGTTACTGTATGTCTGCGAAGATGCCTTGCAACCAGGTGTTAACTCACCTTGGCATGGTCTAGAGGTAAAAGCAGATTGATAAATTCTGTACTTGAGCAACACTTAATGGATTAATGAGAGGCTAGTTTTTTCCTGATCATTTGAACTTCATAACTTTTGACACGATAGAGACTAATATAATTGTGCCCACTGAAGGCAGTCCCTGGCAACACTGTTGCTCTGAAAAGCTGCCCTAGGACAGTGTCTGGTATTTCCTCTGGCAGGCTGCACCCTCTTACTCACTGCTTCTATGTCCTGTCTTTCCTTTCCCACCTCTCTGTGCTCCTTCCCCTTTTGCATTCCCTCACCTCCTCTTTTGTCCCTTCTCCTGGAAAGCACAGTCTTAGAGCTAAACGGTACTCATAGAGAACATTTAATCCAGCTCAGGTTTTTCTGATGGAATGTTTCGCTTTGAGACCATTGTAGACCACACACAGTTGTGACAAGTAGTCCAGAAAGCTCATCTACACTTTACCTAGATCTTCCTGAGTGACATCTCGAGAGCCATGTAGTGTAGGGCTACAACCAGGTACTGACTTCAGCACAGGATGTCGCCCTTTATAGCCATGCTTCCCTCTGTGCCCTGTGCTCCAGAATGTCATGTAGTAGAATCATGCTGTGTAACCCTTGGGGCTGGCGTTTTCACTCAGCATGAACCCAAGACCCGTGTAGACTGTTGCTGTCTCCGTAACTCATTGACCATTCTTAACTGCCGAGCAGTGCATTTAATCTTTTGCCCGTAAGACATCTGGATCATTTCTAGTTTTTGGCTACTATGAATAAATTACTACCAATGTTCTTTATAGGTTTTTGTGTGAACTTAGGTTTTCATTTCTCTTGGGTAAGTGGCCACAAACGCAGTTGCTAGGTTTTATGGGGTGGTATGATTAGTTTTTAAGTTTTCAAGCTTAAACTGTTTCCCAAGTGGCTGTGTGATGCATTGTATGTTCCCACCAGGAATGTACGAATGGTCAGTTTCCCAGCATCCTTGCCAGGATTTGGTTTTGTGACGTGTTTCTTTGCCTGCCATTGTCATAGGTGTGAGCTGGTACTGTATCTTGATTTTGGTTTTATTTTGCTTTGCCCTGATGGCTAATGATGTTGAGCATCATTTTACATGCTTAGCAGCCAACAGGATATATCCTGTTCTATCAAGTATCTGTTTGTGTTTTGGGCCATTTTCCAATTGGAGTGTTTGTTTTTAAATCTTGAGTTTTGAGAGTTTTTAATGCATCCTTGATTCTAGTCTTTAGTTGGATATCTGGGTTTGCAAGCATCTTCTCCTTGTCTAGCTTGTCTTTTCATTCTCTTAACTGTCTTGTAGGGCAAAAGTTTTAGTTTTCATGAAGCATTTTTTACTATTTTTCTTTTTCTAGATTATACTTTTTATGCCAAGTCTAGGAACTCTTTGCCTAACCGTAATTCTGAAGATTTTCTTCTTGTTTGAACTGCAACCTCCAGACTCTGTTGGGTAGTCTTTGAGTCTTGTAGGGAAAGCACCCAGTCTTTTACCATTAGGTACTGTGTTAGCTGTAGGTTTTGTGGATACCCTTCACCAAATCAAGGATGTCCCCTTCTTTTCCTATTTTTTGGGATTGGGTGTTGAATATTTGCTGCTGCTGTTGTTGTTGTTGTTTGTTTGTTAGTTTTGATAGAGGGTCTCACTATGCAGTTCAGGCTAGGCTTGAACTCACTATATAGCCCAGGCTGACCTCAAACTCATGATGACCTTCCTGCCTCAGCCTCCTGAGTGCTGGGATTACAGGCATGTGCCACCATACCTGGCTTTGGGTATTAAATTTTTAGAAATTTAAAATTTTTTTAAATTGAAAAAGGCTTCCGACAAAATCCAAACCCCTTCATGATAAGAACCCTGAAGAAAGTAGGTGTAGAAGGACCATGCCTGGATTTGATAAAAGCTTTTTATGACAAACCAACAGCCAACATCGTATTAAATGGGGAAAAACTAAAAGCACTCCCTCTAAAATCAGAAACAAAATAAGGATGCCCACTATCACAACTTCTGTTTAACATAGGACTTGAAACATTACCCAGAGCAGTAAGGTAAGAGAAAGAAATTAAAAAAGGACATAGACAGGAAAGGAAGAACTCAAATGATCATTATTTGTGGATGACATGATATTCTACATAGAAGACCCAAGAAACTCTGCCAAAAAATTCTTATCACAATATCATTAAGAAAAATGAACTATCTAGGAATTAACATAACCAAGGAAGTAGAAGACCTCCACAAAGAAAACTATATTACTCTGAAAAAGGAAATTGAAGAGGACATCATAAAATGGGAAGATGTCCCCTGCTCCTGGGTAGGCAGAACCAATATTGTCAAAATGACCATACTCCCAAAACTGGTATACAGATTCATTATAGTCCCAATCAAAATACCAACCTCATGCTTTATAGATCAAGAGAAAACAATCCTGCAATTAATTTGGAACCAGAAGAGACCCTGAATAGCAAGAGTAATTTGGGGCAACAAGAACAAAGCAGGTAGCCTTACATTACCTGACTTCAAGCTATAGTACAAAGCAGTGGTGATTAAAACGGCATGACACTGGATAAAAAACAGATACATGGATCAGTGGAACCGATTAGAGGCAACGGAAACATCTCCAGACACGTTCAGCTATTTGATCCTTGACAAAGGGGCCAGAAGCATATGTTGGAGGAAGGATAGCCTACTCAATAAGTGGTGCTGGGGAAACTGGATAACTGTTTGCAGAAGATTGAAGCTGGACCCATATCTCTCACCATGTACTAAATTAAAATCAAAATGGATCAAAGATTTAAACTTTTGTTTTTGAGACAGGGTCTCACTATGTAGTTCAGGCTGGCTTTGAACTTGCTGCATTCCTCCTGAATCAGAAAGATCTAAACATTAAAACAGAAACATTGAACCTACTGGAAGATAAAATAGGCAGAACATTTGAAGTCATAGGTGTAGGAAAGAATTTTCTAAAAGGAACCACAATTGCACAAAAAATAACAATAAGAAAAATGGGATTACCTCAAATTAAAATTCTGTACAACAAAAGAATCAGTAGAGTGAAGAGACAACCTATAGAATGGGAAAAAATTAGAATATGTAAAGAACTCAAAAAAATTAGACCACTTAAAAGACCCTGTCAACAAATGGGCACATGAAATGGATACTTCACAGAGGAAGAAGTACAAATGGCCCACAAATATATGAAAAAAATGTTCTGCCTCTCTGCCCGTTAGAAAAATGCAAATTAAGACAATACTAAGACTCCATCTTATACCAGAAAGAATGGCAATCATCATGAAATTAAAAAAATAACAAATGGTAGGAGGCTGTGATGAAGAAGGTACTTTCCTACATTGTTGGTGGGAATATAAACTAGTACAACTATTGTGGAAATCAGTGTAGAAATTTTTCTTTTTTTTTTTGGTACCAGGGATCGAACTCGGGTCCTTGTGCTTATGCAGCAGGCGGCGAAAAGTGTAGAAATTTTTCAAGAACTAAAATTACAAATTGGATATGACCCAGGAGGCCAGCCTGGACTACGTAGTGAGACCTTGTCTCAAAAATAAGGAGACAAAGGATTTCTTGCAAATGGGAGGGGTCCAAGAGACCAAGGGCGAGGAATGAGGGGGAGTGGAATGGGAAATATAGTGATATCTCGCTTTGCAATCTCAATTCTTTTCATGATTCTGGTTGCAAACCAAACTGGACACGAACCAAATCAAATTTCCCCATAAGGTTAACATTGCATCTAACCATTGAATTTGATTTAGTTCTTATCTGACTTGGCTTGTGACCAGAATCATGGAAAGAGTCAAGTATGTGAAGTGTAAGTAGAATAAATATATACTATGTACACGAACTTAATAATCTCAATGAGTGTAAATATATGCCATAAACATGTGCTGGGATTAATAATAAGTCTGGGAGGAGGGAGGGAAATGGAAGGGGATTACAAAAAGAGACAAGTTTTATTAGGTACAGTTTAGCCAAGATGATTGTAAACTGCATATACTGCAAACATGTACTAATAAAAAAGTTTAAAACTCCATCAAAAAACTTATTTTTAGATCAATTGCTATGGTTGTATAATTTTCCTTCAATATTGAACCTATTTTCTCTGGAACTATTCCCCACTTAGGCATGCTGTATATATTGTATAATTATTTTTGTTAACATTAAGGAATTTTTTTTTTTTTGGGGGGTACCGGGGATTGAACTCAGTTCCTTGTGCTTATGCAGCAGGAGGCGAAACCACTGAGCTAAATCCCTGGCCCAACATTAAGGAATTTTTGTGTTTGTATTCACAAGGGACATATTGAATATGGCCATCTTTTAGGTATGCTTATTCTGTCATTTTTTTCATTTTCAGGTATTGTATTTTTCATTTCTAAAATTTTCATTTGGTTGTTCTATTTCTTTGCTTAGATTTTTTATTGTGATGACTTTTCTTTTTTTTTTTTGGTACCCGGGATCGGACTCAGGTCCTTGCTCTTGCACAGCAGGCGGCGGAACCACTGAGCTAAAATCCCCGGCCCCTATGATGACTTTTCAATTCTGTCATATAATACACTTTTCATCTTAGTTTTGGCATCTCTTGATTATCTTTTTTCATTCAGCTTCAGATCTTCCTGGTCCTTGGTATGAGGAGTGATTTTTGTTTGAAACTTGGGCATTTGATTATTGTTATGAGACTGGTTTTTATGTAAACCTGTTTTCGCTGGCTGGCTTTGCCATGCTCAAAGGAGGAGGGTGATGCTGCCTCCTTACTGCAAGATTTGGGTAGAAGTGCAGGCCACTGGCCCTGTGGGCTCCCCAGGTCCCCTGGCTCCTACCGGGCTTCCTTTCAGCCCCACCTGAGGTGGATGGTTGGACACCTTGGCCCATGTCCAGTTCTGCCTTTGCCCCTGCCCACTCCAGGTGGAGGTGGGGCTGCAGGTTTTTCAGGTAATTAAACTGGAGTAGAGTGGTTATTGTCTGTAAATGTTTTCTGTCCCACCAGGCCCTGTCCTAATTCTTTAGGCAGGGAGAAGCAACTTGTGTTGAGAATTCTGTTTATATTTTTAAGCAAAACATTTATCGGTACATTTAAGATATATATAATGATAGCATATATCATAGGGAGTTTGTTCTTGTACATGATATATCTTGCTTCTTTTTTTCCCATCCCCCCACAGACTTCTGTTTAAATATGTAGCCACTGACATTTCACTCCTGGAGTCTTGGAGTCCTGGAGTCCTGAGGCAGCGTTTCCCAGAGGGTTCACTTCATGATGCTCACTAGTCTGGCTCCTCCTCCCCTTTCAGTCTGACTTTCATTTTATGTGTGACATCCAGGGTTCTTCCTTGTATTTACCAAGAGAAACCGGGACACTCTGCTCCACAGTCCCAGAAGCGTGAACCTTTAAATCCTATTTCTGTTGCTCCTTTGTTCATTTGGTTGGTTTGTTTATTTGCTGCTCTAAAGTTTCTGTCAGTTGAGATGCAGAATGAGGTTTTTGTGAGTTGTAGTTTATTCTCCATTCTCCTTGCAGAGTTCCTTGATGACTGTCCTCTCCTATGTGGCTTCCTGCCCTTATCCCACTTCTTTCAGAGACCAACCCAAAACTTTCCAGTCCTCAGAGATGCACGGTGATCTCCATCACCCTGTCTCAGGTGTCCCATGTGGAGCACATTGCTCTGTGAGATCCCACCAGGCCCAGCAGGGAGCAGCTCCCCCTTGTGCTCAGCCCCACTCCCACAGCACCTCCAGGGTGGTGTCTGCTCAGATTGCCCTGTTCTGTAGGAAAAAATTCATTGGTGAACTCCCTGGCTCAGGATGCATTCAGTGATCCTCATCAGACTTGTTGGGTCCAAAGTTTGTCTCTGACTCTCCAGCATGTCCGGCAGGCCAGTGTGAGGCCGGCAGCTCTCCCAGGCTTCCCTCCTCGCAACTCAGCTCTGCAGACTTGGGTCCCATCCACCCGTCCTCTGGTTACTGGAAGCTGGATTAGCCCATTCTCCTACACACCTGGTGCAGACCTCTCAGTGCTTACCAAGTTACATTGTAAAGCTACTTTCTGGTTTGCTCCCCTGCCCTGAGACATTAGATTGTCTGTCCACACAGGACTAGCAGCTGGCTTTGGTTGGGGAGGATGAGTTTGCTTTTGTGCCTATAGAATTGAGGCGGCTCCAGCATATCCACATAAAAGTGGCTTTCATAAATTCTGCTAAGTGCTCTTGCCAAGGTGATCATTGATGTCATGGACCTGGAACAGAGTGTCATATGGCAAGGACACCGGCTTCAGGGAGCATGCAAAAGTGGGAGAAAAACCGTGCAAGTTGTTGGAAACTCTGGTGGTTATAGAGTGGCCTGTGGACTGTAGAGAATCAAAAGTTGGAGCAGGAAAAGATACATAGCATTTGTGAGAGAACCTGGGGCTGCTGCTCTTGGTGGCTTTGGGGCCTTGAGCTTTGAGAATTGGCAGAATGCTCCTATTTTCCATAGGCCTCAAGTCCATGCTGCTTTTAGGAGGGACAGGCTAAAGACATCATTTTGAAAAGGTAGGATTTAGCATATAGTTCCCCAGCATTCTTTAAATTATTGGCAGTAGCGTCCATTCAGAGATGATGGGCATCCTGTACCAGGAGGAGATCACTGCACTGCCTTGTCTCACTGTCCACATCTTAGGCTCCTGGTGTGAGTGGGGAGGGGAAAGAGTTGGTGACCCTGGCCACCTGTCCCACTGTCAGGCTGTGTGAGCCATCAGGCCCTTGGGTCTTTGATTTCTCTATGTGGCACAGAATGGAAGCCAGCTGCTCCTGGGTGTGAGGCAGAGCTGAGTGATACCCCCTGTCCCAGACCAAGTGAGCTCCAGTTTTAGGAGAGGAATCAGACCACGTCTTGAGGCTGAACTTCCTCAATTTGGTTTTATAGAACATAAGCAAACATCTTGGGCGTAAGCACTAGTGATCACTGGGCAAAGCTAGGCACATCTTCTAGCCCAAACTGATTTTTTTAAACCTTGCCAGTGATCCATGGGGCCTGAAGGCCAGTAAACTAGTAGATTGTCATTGCTGTAGAAATTAGGTAGCTGAACAGGGGTACTGTATGTGTACCCATGGACACCCAGCCCAGGCCTGATTCTAGGATAAGAACTAATTTCCTACAAAACATCGACTTCTTGCTACCTCTGTGGTCTTAGGCTTTTGTTGAAACTATTCTTATTGCATTATGTTTTCTTTGAGTAAAGATCAGAGAAGACTCTTCATCATGTATCTTTTTCTCTCTATTTATGTCAGGTTGGATTTGGTCCAGGGAGTCCCAGAAAGAAATAGAAAAAGAGAGACAAGCCTATTATCAGAGGACAGCTGCTTTCCAGCAGGATCTTGAAGCCAAGTACCATGCCGTGATCTCAGAAAATCGACGTGCTGTTGCTCAGCTGTCTTTGGAACTTGAAAAGGAGCAAAATAGAACAACTAGTTATCGAGAAGCCCTCATCTCTCAAGGGCGCAAGTTGGTGGAAGAAAAGAAGCGTCTGGAACGGGAACGGGCTCAGGTAATGAAAGAGAAAAGCCAGCTGCAGCCCCTGAGAAGTGTGTATCTGAGCTGCCTGGAAGAGCAGGGGGACTGGGAGCAGAGAGCCCGGCTGATGCTGAAGGAGACTGGAGAGGCCCTTGCTGAAAGGCAGAGCATCTACTGCAGCCTGGTCCTCCCCCGACGTGCCAGACTGGAGCTTGAGAAGAACTTGCTGGTGCGCGCGTCCATCGACCCTGTGGCTGCTGACTTAGAGATGGCAGCTGGCTTGACTGACATATTTAAGCATGATACATATTGTAGTGGTGTCTGGAACACCAACAAACGCCAAAATGGGAGACTCATGTGGCTCTATCTCAAGTATTGGGAGCTAGCTGTTGAATTGAAAAAGTTTAAGAGAGTAGAGAAGGTTATCCTACAGAAGTAAGAGAAAATGAAATAAAGCTCAAGACCAGACGACAGTAGTTTATTCTGGCATTCTGTGTTCTGCGCTCTCTGATGTTTTATGTTTCCTGCCACCTCTTTTGTAGCCACATGGCAGCCACTGCCAGCAGTGACTCCACTCCTGCCACTCTGAACACCACAGCATGGCCTCAGCTGATGAAGGGGTTCCTCTAGGTGCTCTGCAGCTGCAAAGGACTCACTTCTCTGAAGCATTTTTCCGAGCTGCTAATATTTAGCAGAATAACATAAGCTCATGTTTTAGCTCTGTGGTAAAAATTGTTTTTAAAAGGTCAAATACAGGGGCCGGGGATTTAGCTCAGTGGTTCCACCACCTGCCCCGCAAGTGCAAGGACCAGGGTTTGATCCCTGGTACCAAACAAACAAACAAAAAAAGGTCAAATACAATATTGATTCTCAGTAAAAGCAATTTTCCTTCAGTTTTCATCTCTCCCTAAATATATTGTTCTTTTGAGTTACTTTTCTCCTCCAGATTCTCTTTAGAAGTCATCAAGTAATATGTCAGATTGCCTTGCAGGTGACAGTAGGAAGTAATTATATCCTCAAGGTTTTGCACTGAGTGGAAGATCTCTCTCACTCAGATGGTATTTAGTATGTGTTTGGAATTCAGCTTGTGCCTGTATTCAGTAAGCAGATATTATTTGTTAGTATGATACACAATCAAAAATACATGCCATTTAAAACTAATAATGCCACTTTTAAGTTGTGTGATTCTTTACTCTGAACAAACTGTTTTCATGTATATTATCTCAGTTTTTACCACAACCAACCTGCAAGGTAGATAGGCACTTATAACACCATTTCGTACATTGCTAACATGAACTGAGGCTTTTTGCATATCACTTGTGCAGTCCTTTCCTACGAGCAAGTACTATCATTATCTGGGTTGGGGGGTCCCCAGGACCAGCCCAGGGTCCATGGCCTGCATGGAGTGTCCCAGGGCTCAGCACATGGGTGTCCTCACAGCCATGAACTGTGACTACAAGAGAAGAAGTCAGCAGAGGGGGAAGGCGTGTGGCATGAGCCTGTAGGGGACTAGGGTTGAGCTTCCAAGGATCCCTCTGAGCATGTACGTGGAACACACTCCATTCCTCCAGGGCCGAGCTGTGACCGTGTGTTACAGATCCCTGGTGCACTCACTGGAGACTCCACCGGGGTTGTGATGGGGGGTGTTCTCACCCCTCTGGCTGAGACAGACTGCCTCCAGACCAACAGATGGGCAGGGCTGGCAGGCCTGTGGTGGGGGCTGGGTTAGGCCCAGAGCCAGTCTTCCTAGGTAATGGTGCCGGGCACCCTTCCAGAATCCAAGTTCCCAGGTTCCAACCTTGCAAGCGGGCCTTTGAGAGGATGGGGTCTTGGTGCTGCCATGTGAGCTCTTTCACACATCCTCGCTTCTCAGAGGGGATCTGGGACTCAGGTACTGGAATGGAAACCTGGCCTGGTCACACCAGGTAGTGGTGTTAGAGCGGTACAGGCATGTTGACTCCGGAACTACTGGGACCTTCCTCGTGGGTATTTGACAGTGGCCGACCAGGGACGGGCCCATAGAACACAGTGGCAGGAATTCTGTTCCTCAGTTGACTCGCTGGGCGGCGATGCCTTTATCCCTCTTGTTTAAGCTCTTAGATATGATTATATATATTGTATGTGTGTATTGCAGACTGGCAGGTACAGCGTTGGTTTCATGACAAAATAATTGCAGGGCAACACGCAGCAACAATGTTGTGATGTTGTGAGGGGGAAGCTTGCGCAGAGGACTTACGTGTTCTTTAAAAGAGAAGTTGTGTCTGACTGAAATGTGAAACTGTTGGATTATTTTTAAAACCTGATTGCTTAATAGTTACTGAGATCATTTCTAAAGTAAAGGGGAGGAAAGGTTCCCACCCAGAAGCAAGTCTTTAGAGTATGACACCCGAGCTCTGAGCAGGGGCCGCAGAGTGTATGCCACTCAGGCAGCTCCCTTCTCTGGGCAGCTCCACACTGATGGCAACCTCATTGCTGGGCTTGCTCCGCCTACTCTACCTGTCGGGTGAGCTGAGCTTTAAAGTTGGTCTCAGAGTAGTGGCACGCTCCTGTATTCCCAGCACTCAGGGAGGCTGAGGCAAGAGGATCATGACTGGAGTCCAGCCTGGGCAGCTTAGTGACTTAGTGGGTCCGTGTCTCAGAAATAAAGAAGACTAGCTCAGTGTGAGGGCCTTGGGTTCAATCCCCAGCATCCCCACACACAGTGCCCCTCCCTATTTTAGGTCTGACAAGATAGTCACTATTTTTCACTATGTATCTCTGGTCACAAGCAGTAGAGATCTGGGTAACTTGGACACACATGAAGGAGATTGATTTTAAGGCCATCTCCTGGGACCTCAGTGCAGCAGTGGGAAAAAGCAGGTCGGATCTCTGAGAGGAGCTCAAGATGGCCCTGAGCCTCCCTGGGAGGAGCTCTCCTGCCGCTGCATTTTGGTTCCAGCCTCTCAGGCCACTTGCAGCTGAGCAGGCATACTGACTGTCCTGCAGAAAGTGGGGACCCCTGGGGTATTTGAATGGAGTGGAACAGTGAGAATCAAGGGCTTCAGAGTGTGGCTTTGTTAACTTCACAGGAAACCTTGAAAGCAAAAGGCTTTGGTAAGCCAGCCATGACACAAGCCCTGTTAGGGAAGCCAGGGCCCCAGTGGCGCCAAAGGAAAGCTCCGTTCTGCAGGTGAAAGTCTTGCTGTCAGACTGACAGAACAGCAGAGTATGGCAGCTTCCAGGGCAAGTTGGCCTGACACTTGGACTGGATGTTTGGTGAGTAGCCCGAGAAACAGAATCCCAGGGTCCTGAGAGCCCTTCACGTCAGCTCAGGTGTTCCTGTTGGGGGCCCTGGAGAGCCAGCCCCTGGGAGAGGCGCTCTTGAGCTCCCAAGAGGCTGGCTACTTGCAGGAACTGGAAAACAGTGCTGGTCAGCCAGAAGGCACCATGTTGGAATGCTTAGCTCCAGATTGATGCTCTGGCGGGGCACCTGCAATGGCCTCTGAATGGGCTGGAATTCCTGGCAGCAAAGGCTTGATCGGGGTCACTGTTGGGCCTACTGGTGAGGCTCTGGTCCTAGCGTAGCTCCAGTGGCTGCTCCTTGGGCAAGGCTAGCCTTGCTGGGAGCTGCTGTGGACAGGGATTGGGACTGGCAGAGGCAGGTAGGTGGATGGCTATGACAGGCTTCAAGACAATGGCCAGGGCCGGGGATTTAGCTCAGTGGCTCCGCCGCCTGCCTTGCAAGCGCAAGGTCCTGAGTTCGATCCCCGGTACCAAAAATAATAATTAATAATAATAATAATAAAAAGACAATGGCAAGCACAGCATCTTCACTGGGCAAGCTAGACATAGGGGCTGGTTGGTAACAAGGTTTTAAGGTTAGGAAGATGAAAGCTAAGTAGAACGTTGATTAACTTGTAACGGGGCGAAGGGAGAACAAGCACACTGGTGATGAGCAGAGCAAAGCCCCTTCGGGTCTGTGAGTATCTATGTTGTCTCCCTCAAACTGGTGTCCCGACCTGTGGATCTAGTCATTAAGATGGGAAGGGCCAGGCAAGAGCCCCTGAACTGCCCGCTCCTGCAGAATAAGCGGGAAGACTTAGGAATACGAAGGAGTGGCCCCCATGGTGTCCCCAGTGCTGGCCCCCTGGATCCCCTGGCATCTCTGATACTGGTCTCCATAATGTCCTTGTTCATTTCACCCATCTGGCCCTGGGAAGACCAGCTGGGTCAAGGCAGGTGACAGCCCAGGGTAGATGATGCCCCCAGAGCAGCATCAGTAGTCAACCTGGCTACAGCTACCAATGTGCGTTGCATTTTCTGGGTTTCCAACAGTGTGCCCATGGGTCAGAGGCCCTGATTTCTGCTGCAGAGATCTGCTTTTCACAAATACAGTAGGATGACACAGGGCCCTGGTGGATGGGCACCAGATTTGTGGCCATGGATGCCACCTGGCCTTGGGCAGAGTCCTAAAGTGGGGCAGGTGACCTAAGTTCATCAGATTGAAACCGCACATTCGGGCAGGGCCAGAGGAGTAGGTTTATCTCACATACAAAGCCCTGGGCTGCTTCAAGATGACTCTGAGCCAAATGTGCCCACAGTCCCTTGGCTTGGGAAGAGTGGGCTCCTGCCCCAGAAGGGCTCTGGGCCAGTGTGGAGGGGGCACCGTCCAAAGCACCTGCTACCAGCGCCTTCACCTGTCCCAGTAGACTTCCATATGCCTGCCCCTGCCCAGATTATAGGTCAGGTCTAGCTCAGCCTCACTGGTGGGAGCGAGGACTTCCAGTACTGCCAAGCCTGGAGATGTGATGGGTTATGATGCCACTTAGAGGCTGAGCTAGTTTAAAACAGTGGGAGCTACTCTGCTTTTGACAGTCAGAATTAGATTGCTTAAACGTTTTGCATGGTACTTGCTCTCTTTCCAAGAACTTGCTACCATGTTAAACTCCGGGACTGAAACAGGATTCTTATAAAATTTATGCAGTGGGGTGAGCAGAAAACAGTTAAGGTGGTTGCAGGGAAAGCAGAGATAGAGGCTCATTTCCTGCCTGGAGACAGGTCTGCCCACTCCATGGCTGGTCACTGCTGGGACCTGGGACAGGCAGAGCGTGATGCTTTCTGCTGGGCCCACACCCAGGCTGCCGCACTGAGCTAGTTTGAGAATGGCCTGGAGTGTACCTGGTGGTGGGGCTATGGAGAGGGACTACATGGCAAGCCACATTTCAGATCCTCAGGTCTGGCTCCAAGCTCTTACCTGTCTTGAGAAAATGTTTTATGTTCAGACTCTTAGGCCCTTAAGAAAATATTCTGAACTGCAGTACAAGAAATGCCACGTCTGAGTAAACCACACTTCTGTTTTATTAGCGTTTAACCATCCTAATGCTCAGTTCTTTGACCAAGCAGGTTGTGATGGAAACCAAGTCCAAGTGCGTCTTTCTCTGATGCTGATTGGCGCCTCCTTGAAAGTCGCCAAGTGTCAGCCTGCAGTCTCCCCAGGAGCCGGAGCCCAGGTCTGGTGCTCGGAGAGAGGGCTGCTGGGCAGAGATGGGACAAGAGTCAGCACTCACTCAGTCGGATGCCAGCGAGGGGAGGAAGCCACCCTACTGCAGCCCAGGCCTTGTCTTGTGAGCATTAGTGCAGCAGGCAGGACAGGAGCTGCTGTGCGTGGTACCCGCTGCTGGGCACAGGGGCTGTCCAGCTCACTTTTCATTTTTACTTTTCATGTTTAGTCTTTCTCAGTTAGCTTTCATGGGCTGCTTCTTATTTTATACATAGTCTGCAATAATTTCTCTCATGTCCTCATCCTCACTGGAGTGTAGCAGGTGGACTCTGTCCCCACTGCCATCTGGCCTAGCGCTTGGCCGAGCACTTCACCTTTGCTACTGTGGTGGCCTTTCCTTGGATCCTTGGCTCCAGGATCCTACTGTAGTGACACCCAGGACACCTGCTGTCACATCTAGAAGGCAGGCCTTCCTCTCCTACAGTACCCAACAGGCACACCTACAGTTTTCACTAAGAAGTGTTTTTGGGAGTGAAGTTGCCAGTGACAGATGCATGGCCCAGGCCTCCTATCTGGGACAGATCCCAGGTGCTCCACAGGCTGAAATGCAAGACCCATTCTGGACATGATTTGAGGGCTTATTCAATTTGTTTTAGTACTCTAGAAAAGTTTTCTAAAGCGTTTTTGAAAGCTTGCAGCAAGAAAGCACCAAGCTCATTGCTAGTTTCCTGAATGTCCGGGTCAAAGCTTCCAAAGAGTGGTGTGGAAGCCTGGATGTCCTCCCGGCCTGCCTGCAGCAGCACCAAGCGCAGCTCCTCAGCAATCACACTGTACTTCTGCTGGTCAAATTTGGATATGGCCAGCTCATCCTGGGGGTAGGCCATGCCCTCAGGGTAGCAGTCCTTTGGCACTGGGAACTCAATGCGCTGCAGCTTGGGGAGCTCACAGAGTGCAGCAAAGAGGCTTCTGAGGGCACGGGCAGACAGGGGATTCCCCAGGAACTTGAACTCCTGGAGCTGGCTGCAGGGGCTCAGCCCCAGGGTCATCATGCCCACGTGACTGTCTGAGATGCTGCAGTCCTCCAGCGTCAGTACCCTCAGTGTCTGGGCTGCCTGGCGTAGCAGCCTGAAGAAGGTTGAGGGGTGAGAGTGGACCAGGTTGTGTCCACTGAGGTCCAGCACCTCCAGGTGGGTGGCATGGGCACAATCTGCCAAGAAGGCCATGTCTGCATGGTTCAGGGCACAATTGGCCAGGTCCAGCACTCGCAGTGGGGTCCTGAGGGGGCTGGGGGAAAGGCAGAAAATAGTACAGGTGAGAGGAAGGTCCTAGGTGAGCTGGAGGCCATGGTGGATGAGAACAATCATTGCTTTTATCTCTTAGGGGGGCCGCAAACCATAGCCCATAGTGCACATTCAACCACTGTGGGATTTAATATAGTCTGAGCTGAGAATGACTTTGATATCTTTAAATAGTTAAAAAAAAATCAAAAGAACAATTTGCAACACATGAAAGTTACATAAAATACAAATGTCCATAAATGGTTTTCTTGAAGCACAGCCTGGCTCAGAATTATCTGGGCTGCTGTGCCTGCCACACGGCCACGGGTCCACTTTGTCATAGCACCCAGAATGGCAGATTTGCCAACAAACCCTGCAGGTTCCCTGTGGAAGTGCAGCATGTGGTCATGTCAGGAATGTCTGCTCAAAAGGCTTACTGTTGGGGCAGTGAAAAAATTAGTGAGAAAGCAAATGCCATCTTGCTCTAATAATGATGAAACTCAGTCTTGGAGCTGGGAAGGGGACCCTAGAGACCTGACATGGGCTCCACATCCCTGAATCACTAATTTTGACTTAGTTGGCTTGGCAGCCATTATCAGCAAATGGGCAGCCGGGGAAGGACTGTGGAAGGGCTCGTAAGGATGCACATTCTTGGGCCACCACCCTCGAGGGCCCTGGGCCTGTCCTTGCTCAGTGAGGCAAGATGTCCCCAGGGCTCCCTCTGCTGAGGCTGCCACCCACTGCCTACCCATACCCGGGTCTCCATCCAGCCTGCCTGGCCTGCCTGTAACAGGACAGCACTTCTACACGGAGGCCACTGGACTATGTCCCTCCTATGGCAGAGCTGCGGAAATGGAGACCCATGGCCTCCACCACTTGAGGATCCCATATGCCAAGGAGCCCAGGCCCACAAGGGATTGGCACATCCACCTTCCAGACCTTCAGAGGAGGCTGCAGCTGCTGCTGATAGCTGACTACAACCTGGAGCCAAAGTCTTCCTGCTGAGCTGTGCTCCCACTCCTGTCTGGTCAGGTTTGCTGTTTTAGAATCTGGAACAATAGGAACCACAGGATGCACCATAGTCCCTCTGCCTTGCTAACTTGCTAGTGAGTGAGCTCTCTTTTGCTCACTGGAAACAGTCCTCCATCATCCTTCCTAGTGGTCATAACTGCTGCTCTACCTGCTTTAGCAGCCCCAGGAAGCTGGTGGCCTTGTGAGGAAGCCACTCCTGTACTCGGTCCCTAGTTCCTCCCCTGCAGGGCCTGACTCACCCAAGCAGCGTCCGGATCTTCCCTGTCAGCGAGGAGAAGGCCACACTGAGCTCAGTGAGCTGGGTCATGCGGCTCAGCTCCCAGGCGATGGCGGCAAGGAGGGGGTCCTGGCCCTCAGGGGCTGGGGTGTAGTCAGGGGGAGCATCAAAGGCCTTGGTGGGTAGAGTGAGTGAGGCCAGCCGGGGAAAGCCTACCTGGGCCAGCAGCTGTAGCACGTGACCAGCGTGCAGCCGCACATTGTGCACCACCTCTAGCTTGCGCAGTGCAGCTGGCCCCACCAGGCCCAGCACAAGCAGGAGCTGCCCAGGGCTCAGGCTGTCTGCTCGGAATGAGCGGCATCGCACTTGAAGAGGGGCAGGGCCTCCTGGCTGCAGAGCCTGCACCACTGCCTGGAAGTTTCCGTCAGTTACAAAGAGGTCGGCCAGGACCTCAATGGGGTGCCCGGCCACACAGGGCTGTGCCTGCAGCTCACAGCAGGTAGTGGCCAGCAGCTGGGTGCGGCCCCACCTCCCCAGGACCCTCCCACAGGGACACCGCTGCTCTTGCACATCCCGGATGCCTGTGAGGTCTGCCAGCTGCAGCCGGCAGCTCCTACCCCGCAGCACGTGGTCACCCAGGCCCTGAATGCAGGCCTCCAGGCAGGTCCTGCAGGCCCGGTCACGCAGGTCCTCCGGGTCATCAGTGCTGGGCCCCAGCAGCACGGCCAGCCGGAATTCCTCCAGGGGCCAGGACCCTAGCACAGCTCGGGTCACTTCCGCCTGCTCCAGCAGGTAGCTGGCCTTGAACAGGAGTGGGTAGAGGTCGTAGGCCATACTGTCCAGGCTGTCCTGGGCCAGCAGGGGGTGGGAAACTAGGGCTTCTGCGGCAATGAAGCGGAGCGACCTCATTGTGCCCTGAGCTGAGGCAGTATGCTCTCCCCTCCAGCCGGCCGTGAGACTTGTGCCCTTTATGCCTATTTTTAGCTGCTGCTGCTGGGAGCAGCTTGGCTTTGGGGAGAAAGTGATGAGCTGCCCTTGCAGTCATCTGACTGATATTTTGGTCCTGGGGACGCTGCTTGGCCCTGACCTCAGGGCTGTCTGTCTGGTGTGGTAGCCAGCTGTCAAAAGCAGAGCTGCTGGGCTCCAGTGCTCTGAGGAGGGCTGGGTAAGGGGCCTGAGCTCAGGGTGTTTGTGCACGTGGCTGGAGGCCTGGCCACTGTCTATGTTGATCATCTGGCCTGACTCATCCCAGTCCCAGGGAAAGAGGGTGGCCCTGGCCAGAGCTGTACTAGGGCTAATGGGAGTCACTTTCCACAGTAGCCTTTAGGGCCTGGACTTCTCCCTTTTCCTTATACTGGGCAATCAGGAACATGGGACCAGGATTGAAGGAGGCAGCTCGGATAACTGTCCTGGTTTTTAAAAAAGGCTACACCGGCCCCATGAGGCTACCCCCTTCCTGTAGGAGACATCCCTGCCCAGTACTAGCGGGCTATGAGTGGCACATGCTTTTGCCTTCCCTAACTCGGCTATATTGTTTTATATCAAGCGTCAGACTAAAGCCCTGCATGACTCAAACGGGCATGTCAGCTAGCAGAGTCGGGCAGGTATTGCTCCTTTGCTAATGGCTGTCATTGAGGCCTAAGTCCTGGTCTGTGAAGTGGCAGGGGCCTGCTGAGTTACTTGCAGCTGAGGCCAGCATGACCCCAATTAAAATCCTTCCCCCTGAATTATCGCTTCTCACTGACCTTGTGGGTCATTTGCTAATTGTTCCTGGTCCCAGTGCAGGTTTCTTCTATTCTAGGAAGATAAGCAGTGCTGACTCCTTGATAGGTCTGCCTGGCCCCTCCTGCCAGGTGTTTGGCAGTAATTCACTAGATGCCTTCAGAGCTCCCTAGCTCCCTACTGTTTCTCGGAATTTTATTCAATCGATGTTGGATGTGCTGGGGGGCTTTTGTCTTTTCTGCCATTAGCAGCACTGACCAGGACCCAAGACTCAGCTTCACTGTAAGTCTTGTTTCACCTATTCTTTAACCTTCGCCGGTGCTGTAGTGGCTCACAGGAGGCTGGGACCTACTGCAGGGGTCTCCGGTGATGTTCACTTCCCCTGACCCTTTACATCTTCCCTTTGCCTCTGTCTTTCTTGAAGCTTGGCAGATTGTGGCTTCCTGTGCTGTAGGAGGGAAAGACCAGTTTCTCCATTGTCAGGAGCAATGCTACATAATTTTAGGGAAAAACCATTTGATTAGGCCTAGTTCTTCTGCCTATAGGCCAGCTATGGCATTGCAAAACATAATTCCATTTTGGCCTCCGGTCACAACTGAGACCTCAATGATTCTGTGAGGCTGTGATGCTCCAGGGCAAGATTACACCTGCAGGAGACACCCTGAGAGGAACCAAATCTTCATCTGCATAGTTCCTCATTGTTCTTGGATCCCCGCCCCCCAGTCTTTTGTTACACCTTGTTTATCCCAATGTGAGGTACTGAACTCTCTGCATTTCCCTTGTTACATTTTTTCTCCCCAGTTACTGGGTCTTTGTCTTTGCCGCCCAGAGGAGCACTGATCAGACCCAAAGCTCAGCTTCTTCTCAGTCTCATTTTTCTGCCTTTCCTGTAATTCGGTGTGTACTGCTGTGGCTCGCAGGAGACTAGGACTCACTGCCGAGGTTCTGGTGATGTCCCCTTTCCCTGTTCCCTACACTCCATAGGCTGGAAAGGCAGGCAGAGGACAGTGACTGTAGGTAGATAGTGTACCTGAGGGCTGTGAGCTCTCCATCCTGGCACTGTGGGTGTTGAATGACTGAATCTGTTGCCTCAGTGTCACCATCTTTTGGGCCAGGTAACACACTTGGCTGAAAGTCCAGAAGGCGCAAGCTGTATGGGAGGACAGGGCAGAGGAAGGGAGGGAGGGAGAGGAGGCAGGAGCTTGCAGTAGGGCGTGAGGGGGTGTGCTGCCTGTGGGAGCCCCCAGCCCACGCCTGAGCCCCCTCCTTTCCTGTCCCAGGGTGGCCATTGACAAGAGGGAAGGAATTCTTTTCCTGTGGTGAGGCCCTGGCACTGGCAGGCAGTGGGACTTCACCCTGATGTCACCTAAAAGCATGACCACTCTGGGCCAGCTGTGTGGACTGGGCAGATGCTAGGATCACCCTCCCTCAAGACATGCAGATGATGTCCCCGGACACAAGGCCTGTTTCCAGGGCCAAATAAGACATCAGGAGGATCGGGGAGAAGAAAATCCCTATTTAAAAATAAATCCCCATTTATGTTTTAAAAGTCTTGAACAAGTCAGAACTGAGCAAAGGGAACAACCGACAGCTGACAGCCACTGGTAGGCAATCACATCACTGGCTCAGGGAAGCAGCTCCAGAGTCCTGCTCATGTTGGGGGCTCAGGCCTGTGCAGTCCCTCTGTATTTTTCCTTCTTTGGGCCAGAGGTGGTCCTCTTGGGCCCTGAGGCCAACAGCTCGATGGAACCCAGCTACAGGGTACAGGGGTGATCTGTGCCCCAAGACTCCCTCAGACCTGACTTAAGTACTGCTCTCCTGACAGCACCTGACTTGTTACAAAGAAAGTGAACCTGAGATTTCAGTTATACTCAGAGTAGACCTGCATGGGAGATGCACCCTAGGGGGCCACCCTCCTCCTGGGCACACTGGTCTGGAAGCTCATGTGGCCTCCAGGAGGGCTTACCTGGCTCCAAGGTGCCCTGACCCTCAGGGCTCCCACCAGGGCAGCATAGGGAGTGTGGAGGAGGACAGACATCAGGCTGAACCAGGCAGAGGATATCCTGGGACCATGTCCAGGCCTGGCGACTTCCTCCATGCTTACTGATCACCTCTGCCTGGAGGAACTGTGCCTTGTCCACACTGGCCAGAACCATTGAAGGGACATGTCTGCTATGTCCCACAGGCCTCTCTGGCCCCTCTCCCCATAAGGCCACAGCTGCCTACCTAGCATGTCGTGATTCCCTGCCCAACCTCTTGGACCCTGAACTTGCATGACCAGGCTCAGGACAGGGAAGCAGGGGCCAGAGTGCTGCTGTAAGCTGCATCCTGGCCTGAAGAGGTCAAAGGCTCTTCCTGTAGCCCCAGAGCCAGGGCAGTTTGTGAAGGGCTTCCCATACAGAAAGGTGTTTGGGCTCGAAACACACCATTTTGTTGTCCACTGGAGCTGGGGACATGGTGTATCTGCCTGTGTCTGTGTCTTTCTCAGCATGTCCTTGTGTCCTGTCTGATGTGTACAATGGAAGGTTTTTTTTTTTTTTTTTTGCAATGGAAGTTTTTAGGTGATTTGTGGAAGGGCTCCCGACTCCACAGACACATGGCAAGTTTGAGCTGCTGGCAACATTTTCTTCTGAGTCTCCATGGTAGGTCAAGCAAAGGGTGCGCCTGTCCCTGCAGGAGGTTCTAGGTCTGCATCCTGGGGGAGGTCAGAGCCTTCCATCCTGAAGACCTGTGCACTGGCAGCTTGGCCTTGGTCTGGGAGGCACAAATAACGGTGCTGGACAGTGGTTCGGGGAGCTGTGTCCTTGTGGACAAAGCCCTGGCTGGTCTCTCATGGGCATTGGCACCCAGGGCTGCACATATCACCATGGCTGGCCTAAGTCAGGTGGCAGATGACACTGAGGGCCAGGGAATGTGGCCCAGGTTGGGAGCAAGTGTGCATGGGCTCCTGGTGCCCCCGGAGCTGCTCCTGACAGGCTTCCCTGGCTGACCTTCCAGCGAGCCTCCTGGGAAGATGACTCCCCAGGGCCCAGGCCAAACCTCCCTATTGACCCACCAGAAACAACTACACAGTTCTCTCGCAACACGTTTGTCACAGGGGCTGCTGTCAGGCAGGTGGAGGTGAGGATGCTGGGACTGACTTGGCTGGAAGGTGGATGTCCAGGGGCCCTGTCGTTGCCCTGGAAGCATCTGGAACGAGGTGACAGCAAACCAATCAGGCAGGGATTCAGAGAACATGGAAGAGACCATTAAGCAGACCATTTTCCCTGTCAGCTGCAGCCTTGTGTTGGGCCTGAGAGGTAGGGTTGGTTCTGCCAAGAGACATGACTGCTTGGTGCAGTGCTGCTGGTGATCACGAGAAACCTGGGGACCCGGACCATGGAAAGAGCTGCTCCTCCAGACTTGGCGTCAGCACACCTCCAAAACAGCCTCCCACCAGGTGCTCATGTCATCCTGAGAGGAAAGAGGACTCTTTATGGGGTGGCAGTGGCAGTGGGCTCCTCCCCACTTCACCCTCCCAAGTTGTCTTGCTGCTGCCTTCATGGTGATGCTGGGTGCAACCCCAGCTGGGTCTCAGGTCTCTTGGGCTCCCTCGGTCCTCAGTTGGGATGGGGCAGGGACAGGCTGTCCTCCTGCCCTCTGGGGGTAGAGCTACCCACATTGCCCAGAGGGAGACCCAGGGAAGGCTGGGCCTGTCTGGTGCTATGGACATCCTAGGAAGAGCCAGAGCTCCAGGTGCGGTCCTCCTTCTTCTTCCTAAGGCCTAGCTTAGAAACCTCCTCATTGCAAAAACAACAACAACAAAAAACCTCCTCAGCTGATCACCTCCCATTGTCCACCCAGGACTGTTGGGGTCTAGCCAGAAGGCTGGTGTTCAGGTTAGCCCGGAGTGTGAGGTACTGGCTGGACCAGCCCATCAGCCATAACAGCCTTTGGAGGTGAGGCTGGGGAGGAGGTGAGACTCCCTGATGCTCGGAAGCCCGTCCTGAGGACTGGCCGCCGCAACCTGATTTAGGGAATTGCTTTTGGTTAGCTGGCCTCAGTGGGGCAGGAAGAAGCTGCTGGCAGCACAGTATGACATGTGCCTGTGCAAGCAGAGCCCCTCGCACACCACCACGCAGGACCAGAAACCATCCACCTGGGCCGAGCATCGCTCCTAGGCACCTGACTGCACAATGTCAGGGCCATGACTCTTACAGCTGCTCTTCAGCCCTGACCCCACAGCCCTGAATGATGACACAGTTCAGCAGGACTCATGTTTCTCAGGAAGCTATGGCCCACAGCCCAGGCACAGCACCCATAGCTCTCTAGTTCTGGGAAGAAGTTCTAGAGGTGGAAGGTGTGGAGCTTCTCCAAGTTCCTGAAGATGATGCCACACGATCCTTGTGGGTCCTAGAAGGTCCCCTCTGCATCTCTGGGAAGAAGTTGTCGATGACATATGCCAAGGACCTGATGCCCTTCTTCTCTGTGGAGATCACCTCCACCATCAGATGGCTGCAGAGAAAGAGCTGGGTGGCATTGGGACCCCTATAGTCCCAGGCTTTATTCCATGTCACAAGATACTTTATTAAAACAAAAATAAGCTGGGCATGGTGGTGCATGCCTGTAATCCCAGAACTCTGGGAAACTGAGGCAGAAGGACCACAAGCTCATGCCTAGCCTGGGCAGTTTGGTGACTGAATGCAACCCTCTCTCAAAATAAAAATAAACAATAAAAAAAGGGCCAGGGATGTAGCTCAGTAAAGGCCCTGAGTTCAATACCCATTACTGCAATTAAAAAAAAAAAAAAAGAAAGGCTGAGAATTCAGAGGAATAAGCACACACATGCACAATAAACAGAAATCTTCCCAATTTTTCTGTCTCCAGCAATGACTTTCAAGTGAATCCCATACTGTCCCTTATCCATTGCTTGGAGTTACTCCCCTTTGATGTACAGTAGCATTGTGAGAAATGTCATTTATCATATGAAGCATTTCTTTTTTTTTTTTGTCCCAGGGATGGAACTTGGGTCCTTGTGCTTGTGGAGGAGGTGGTGGAACCACTGAGCTAAATCCCTGGCACATGAAGCATTTCTATGTCATTGATCATGGCCTTTGGAAACTTAAAGGGGCTGCTTCAGGCTCCTTGGTCTGGATGGGCCACTCTAGTGTGCCACTCCACCTGCACACTTCCTGTGGCAAGGCCTCTACAGAGAAGGCTGTGGTGGAAATGTATGTGAGGAAGTGGATTTTGATCCTATTTACTGCCAACCTAGCCATTATTTCCAAAGAATTAGCTAAGTTATAACTTCAACCCAAGAGGTCAAGCTAGAACTGGCAGCTGGAGGGGATCTGAGGCTGAGAGAACAACTGATCATGGCCCAGGACAGCCAGAGGTGGACTGCACAGGGGGCGGCCCTGGAAAGATGGCCATCCATGGAGCCTGGCGTCCCCCTAGACAGGGTTTTCCTGCCTCAACATGGGTTATGGGGAAGGGCTGCAGACCAGAGGTGGTGGGGCCTATATGAGACCCTGCAGTATGTCCTCCTAGTAGGTCCAGCACAGAGTGGGCTCCATCTCCACAGTGCTGGGCATAGTTCACCAGGGCTGCCAGAGAGAAGGTGAGGGTGGGCTGGATGGAGCTGAGTATGCAGTCAGCAAGGGAGTCCCTCTCCTGCAAAACAGCTATGCTGGGGTCACATAACCCACAAGGAGCTTCCCAAGTTGAGGGTTTTTTGTCTGTTTGTTTTCTTGTCAAAACACATGCTAAGGATCCAAAAACAGCTGTTTGCTGTTCATAAAGACAGGGTGCTCAGAGTGTGGCTTTTCTGGGTATGGACCCACTCGGTCAGTCTTGGCGGCCCCCAAGACAGGCTGCATCCTTACAGAGACTCCTGGTGGGGAAGCCTTTTGTCCCCTGAGGAAAACCTCCAGAAGGACCTCAATTGCCATCAGTTCCCCTGGGACCATACTACCCAGGGATGGTCACTGGGGCCCAGGAGAGGAGATGAGTTGACGTCAGGTCAGATAGGCTGCCGCCACTCACCTTGGGCTCATTTTCCTGCCCCCAAACTGCCTCCTTTCCTCCCCTCTCCAGTGCAGAGGGTACCTCTGGAGCTCACTGGGTCTGTGCTTTTTCCTGCAATGCAGCATCAATCAAGGTACTGCCTATACTCCTGTCTCATGGATGAAGGGAAGCCATCCTCCATCTCACATCTCACTCAGTCTTCCTATACAGCGCAATCCTAGTGATACCAAAGGGGATAGGCAGACTTTTTCTGCCATTATTTGTGTTTACTTGTTTTCAAATTGGAAAAACATTAAAAGCAACTAATGATGCAAAGTACACCTGTGGTCACAAATGCCAGAGTAAGTTCCCTTTGGTGAGCTGGAGAACTTTTTCCTTTTAAGGCATGGCAATTCAAACATTACAGTTTTATACGTGTGATTGTCCTTGAAGAGATAATGCTACCTGCATGGCCAGAGCACAGCAGCAGGACTCCTGCTGAGTGGCCTGCACCCACAGCTCAAGGCAGGGGGACGTTGAGCAGCCTGTGCCTCAGCCAAGTGTCTCAAACTTCAAAAACACACATCATGAAAGTGGTCCAGGGGCTGTGTCAAAGTGAGTGAATGGTTTTCTTGATAGAAATAATGACCAGGAATCATGGGTTGAGGGGGCTGGTGAAAAGCCCCCTCATCCTTCTGTCCCCAAATCCCAAAATTGCTTGGCAACCCTGTTAGTGAAACTTCTGCTGAGACTCAGAATGCCTCTCTCCCCACTGCTCCTTTGGTCCCTCCTGCAGAGGAAACACACTCTAGATGGCTCACATTTGCAGCAAAAATCAAGCATTCACATTCTACCTAGAGTTTCTCTTTCAATAAGATAAAAGCTGAGCCCTGACCAAGTCAGATTTATCCCAGGGATGCAAGGATGGTTCAACATGCGTAAATCAATAAATGTAATACACTAATACACTATATTAACAGAGCCAAGGACAAAAAGCATATGATCATCTCAATAGACGCAGAAAAAGCATTTGACAAAATCCAACACCCATTCATGATAAAAACCCTACAGAAAATTGGAATAAAAGGTCCTTATCTCAACCTGATTAAGGTTATCTATGAAAAACCAACAGCCAACATCATACTAAATGGTCAAAAACTGAAAACTTTCATTCCAAAATCAGGAACAAGACAAGGATGCCCACTATTGCAACTCTTGTTCAATATATTTCTGGAAACATTAGCCACACCAATTAGAAAAGAGAAAGAAATAAAAGGAATAAAGATAGGAAAGGAAGAAGTTAAACTCATTATTTGCTGACGATATGATACTTTACATAGAAGACCCAAAGAACTCTACCAAAAGACTTCTAGACTTAATCGACAGATTCTGTAGAGTAGCTGGATACAAGGTCAACACCCAAAAAAACAATAGCCTTCTTTTTTTTGGTACCAGGGATCCAACTCGGGACCTTGTGCTTGCAAGGCAGGCAGTGGAACCACTGAGCTAAATCCCCGGCCCCAATAGCCTTCTTATACACAAATAACAGACTCACTGAGAGAGAAGTTAGGGAAACAATTCCTTTTACAGTAGTATCCCTGAAAATGAAATACCTAGGAATCAATCTAACAAAGGAAGCAAAAGACCTCTACACTGAAAACTACGGCATTCTGAAAAAGGAGATCAAGGAGTATATAAGAAAATGGAAAGACATCCCTTGTTCCTGGGTAGAAGAACCAATGTGGCGAAAATGGCTATACTTCCAAAATTACTATATAGATTTAATGCAATGCTGACTGAAATTCCAACAATATACTTCACAGAACTAGAGAAAACAATCCAAAAATTCATTTGGAACCAGAAGAGACCTAGATAAGCAAAAGCAATTCTAGGCAACAGAGACATGGCTGGGGGTGTCACAATCCCCAACTTGAAACTATATTACAAAGCTACTGTGATAAAAACAGCATGGTACTGGCAAAGAAACAGACCTGAGGATCAATGGAATAGATTAGAAGATGCAGAAACAACTCCAGACACACTCAGCCACCTCATTTTTGACAAAGGAGCCAACCACTCTCATTGGAGGAAAGATAGCCTATTTAATAAATGATGTTGGAAAAACTGGATTTCAACATGCCAAAGATTAAAACTAGACCCATACCTATCACCATGCAGTAAACTAAGATTGAAGTGGATTAAAGATCTAAATATTAAAACAGAAACACTAAACTTGCTGGAAGATGAGTTAGGTAGACTCTCTTGAAGACATTGACATAGGAAAAGACTTTATGAACAAAACCTCAGTAGCATGGGAAGTAGCACAGAGAATCAACAACTTCGATCTCATTTTATTAAAAAGCTTCTGCACTGCAAGAGAAACCACCAACAGACCTAACAGACAACCTACAGTATGGGAGAAAATTTTTAGCAGCTGTACCTCAGACAAAGGTCTACTATATAGAATATATAAAGAATTGAAAAAAATCAGACCCCCCCCAAATTCAAAGACCCAATTCAAAAATGGGCATCTGAAATGAACAGACATTTCTCAGACAAAGAAGTAAAAGCAGCAAATAAACATATGAAAAAATGTTTAACATCACTGGTCATTCGAGAGATGCAGATGAAAACAACACTGAGATTCCACCTCACCCCACAAAGAATGGCTGCTATCAAGAAATCAGCCAATAACAAATGCTGGCGGGGCTGTGGGGAGAAAGGAACCCTGCTCCATTGTTGGTGGGAGTGCAGACTGGTGCAACCACTGTGGAAATCAGTATGGAGACACCTCAAAGAACTAGGACTGGAGGTCCCATTGGACCTAGATATTCCTCTGCTGGGTATCTTCCCAAAAGAATTAAAAGAATCATACCACAGCACAGTTTGTAATACTAAAGCTTGGAAACAGTCCAAGTGCCCATCAACTGGAAACTAGATAAAGAAGATGTGGTTTTTTGTTTTTTTTTTTAAAATAAAATGGAGTACTACTCAGCCATAAAGAACAAGAAACTAGGGCCAGGGATTTAGCTCAGTGGTTCCGGCACTGGCCTCACAAGGGCAAGGTCCCGAGCTCGAGTCCCAGTACCAAAACAAAAAAGAAGAATGAGAAACTAGAAACATTTATAGCTAAATGGATGTGTATTGAGGACATACTCAAGTGAAATAAATAGGACACACATGTGTAAATACTGACTAGTTTCTCTGATGTGAGAAACTGAAAGTATAAATAAGGATTAAAATGATTAAAATGAATAATTGATAATTTGAAATAGGAAGAAAAGGTCCAAGTGGGAAGGGGAAGTGGGAGGGGAAGGGGAAAGGAAAGAAGGGAAAGGAAAAATTATGAGAAAAGGAAAAAATGGAAACAAAGTCTTTGTAAATAGGGAAGGGTGGAGGGGGTGAAGGGGGGGCAGGGGAATGCGGAAAAAATGAGAACCAAGATACATCATGCACAGGTACAAGCACCCAATGATAAATGTAAAAGTATTGTATTCCTAAAATGTACCAATAAAAGAATTTAAGCAAAAAACAAACAAAAAAAGATAAAAGCTGAGATTTCCAGGAAGATGGCAGAACAGTAAGCAGCAATAAATCAGCCTCTCCAAGATTTGGAATCCAGACAGTAGAAAACAAAAACTTCGGGCAGAAAAGGAGGGAGATGGATCCTCGGGACCCAGAAAATTTCTGAAGGGAAAACTGGAGCCTACAGGGAAGTCAGACCACAGTACCGAAAAAGTAAGGCACAAATCTGTACTTTCTCCCCAGCTCCTGGCTTGTGAGAGAAAGGAAGATTAATCTACAGGGACACAGTGAAAGTGGGTGTCGCCAAAGGTCTTCAGGGAGAGGCACACCAGTGGAATAGAGCAGTGGATGCCACACACTACAACAGCTGGTGAGTTGTCAAAAGCAAATCTACATAATTTTGGGGAAAATCATTTCACATTTAAAATTATGATTAGGCCTAGTTTTCTTGCCTACAGGGCAGCTACAGCATGTGGAGACAATTCCATTTTCTTCTCCAGTCAGAGCTAAACCCTCAATGGTCCTGTGATACTGTGATGCTCCAGGGCAGGATTACACCAGCTGAAGACATCCTGGGGAGGAACAAAATCTCCATCGGCATAGTTCCTCATTGTTCTAGGAGTTTTGCTGCAGCTACCCACGAGTCATCTTTTACATTTGGTACTCCAGGTACTGGAGTCCTGCCCTCTGAGCCACATGTTACATTTGTTTCTGGGGGCTTGGGTCTTTGCTGCCCAGAGCAGCACTGATCAAGCCCAAAGCTCAACTTCTTCTCTAAGTCTCATTTTTCTATCTTTTCTAATTAATTAATTCATCTTGTGCTGTCATGGTTTACAGGAGACTAGGATTTACTGCAGATGTTCTAATAATGTTCCTTACAGTGAGTGACTTCAGTCTTAGCATTCTCCATGTCCCCTGGAAAGAGTGTTTGGTTGGGTGCCATTTTAGGGAGGGGCCAACTGGACCTGGGACTCCGAGCAGCCGTGGGTTGGCTTCACCTCAGGGCTCCCAGGGTTAAACCACCACAGTGACTGGGTGAGGGACAACTGCAGTAGACATCCATGGTCAGGGACCCATGTTCAGGCCGGCAAGAAAACTCAGAGTGTTGTAAGCTAAATGACTTGGGCCTCTTTCCCTCAGCCAGAGGTGAGGTTCAGACGGAATCATTGTGGATTTGAAAGTCCCAAACCGGCACAGCACCCTGATCCTATTCCCAGCTTAATGGGATTATCCAGCATGGATTTGGGATCTGACTGCCTTGTCTACCAGCAAGAGCAGAGTCGTGCCTTAAATTGGACACTGCCACAAAACTGCAGACTCTAGAAAATAACCACGGGCTTGAAATCACAGAGAAATTTCTCTTCTTTTTCTTTGTCATTGGTCTTTTTAAAAATTTTAGTTTGTTTAGTTTTTTTGCAGAATGTTTTTTTTTCGTACCAGGGATTGAATTTAGGACCTTGCACTTTTGAGGCAGGCAGTGGAACCACTGAGCTAAATTCCCAGCCCATTGTTTAGTTTTTTTAATTGCTTGTTTTTGTTTCTTTGTGAGTGTGAATATTGTTTTTAGGATTTTTTATTTTGTTCTTATTTTCATTTTCTCCTTTCCTTCCCTCCCATCTTCTTCACTAGCTTCCTGGGGCTTAGGTAATTTTCATTTTTCCTTCAGTCTTACTTCTAATCTTTTTCTTCTTTCATTCTTCTATTTTTTTCTTCTCTCTTTTAAATTTTCTCCCCTTAGGGTAAAATTGTTTTATTCAATGATTATGTACTGTATATAATTTTATGATTTGTCTTAGATTTTGTTTTTTGGTTTTTTTTGTACTGGAGATTGAACTGAGGACCTTGCACTTGCAAGGCAATGGTGCTACTGAGCTCAATCTCCTGCCCTTAGATTTTGTTAGATAACTATAAATCTTGTACCTAGGGTTAAAGATGGCAAATTATTAGTCGTCAGAGTTTGTCATTTTCCAGTCTGTATTTGAAACTGTTGTTAGTACTGATTGTACTACTTTAGCCAAAGTGACATAGTAGTTGTGATCAATTGATCTTAATTGAATGCCATAACCTAGATTGTCTGGGGTTATAAACAATACTGTAGCCTGATACCAAAGAACTTTGTGCTAGGCCAAACAGGCTGCAACCTTTCATTACTAAAAAACAGAGGAGGCAGGATCCTGGGAAAGACTCAAAGGCCAAAAGCCATCTATATCTAGAAGGCACTTCCTTAAGAGGTCTTGATATTAATAATAAATCTGCCTACTATAGGCAATGTACAGGCCTCAAAGCAGAAAAAAAAATCACCAAAAACAAAACAAAGAAGGAAAAAGAGAGAAAACATGGAAGCAAAATGCAACCCAACACCCCCAACTCACTCAAGGCAAATCCACGAGGCATTGAGGTGGAAGAAAAGAAAAGCTACACAGCCGAACTTTCTGAAATAGCAGTAGTAGAAATAACAAAACAAATGAATAACTCTCTTGATGAAACCAAAACAGAAATAATTACACAGATAGTTAGAGATGCTGACCATAATTAAGTGAAACTAGAGTAGATACAGATTAAAAAAAATAAAGGAGCTTAGGAAATACAGGGAAACCATGAATGCCCAACATATGATAGAATTGGATGGACTCCAAACACTGAGCCTTGAGCTGGAGAACAGTGTTTACCAGCACACCAGCCAGTTTTATGAGTGAAGCTATGGCTACGGATTCTCCTGTAAGACCCAGTAGATGTACTGGTGGAGTTGTGGTTCGCCCTCAGGATGTCACAGAGCAGTCCTACATGGAAAGTGTTGTGACTTTTCTGCAGGATATTGTGCCACAGGCTTACAGTGGATCACCTCTAACTGAAGAAAAGGAGAAAATTGTTTGGGTCAGATTTTAAAATGCAGATTTAAATGATACATCAAGAAATCTGGAATTTCATGAAATACATAGGACTGGGACTGAATCACCATTGTCGGTTATGATTTGCTACAGTGATGGAATGCAGGTCTGGAGCATCCCTATTAGTGGAGAAGCTCAGGAGCTCTTCTCTGTTTGACATGGCCCAATTTGAGCTGCTAGAATCTTACCTATTCCACAGTTTGGCACTCAAAAGTGTGATAACTTTGCTGAAAAAAGACCCCTACTTGGAGTTTGTAAGAGCACTGGATCTTCAAGCACAAGCCCATCTTACTGCCGTGTGGATCTATATTCACTTCATACTGGGGAGATGGTCAAGTCCATTCAGCTTAAAAGACCTATTTATGATCTTCACTGCAACAAGTGGATTCTTGTACTGTTACAGGAGAAAATTGCTGCCTTTGATAGCTGTACTTTTGCAAGAAAATTTTTTGTTACAAGTTGTTATCCTTGTCCTGGGCCAAACATGAGTGCTATTGCTCTGGGGTGCCATTGGCTTGCTTATGCAGACAATAAGCTGATTCGATGTCATCAGTCCCGTGGTGGAGCCTGTGGAGACAGCATTCAGTCCGACACTGCCACAGTCATTAGTGCTGCTAAAACATTGAAAAGTGGCCTGACAATGGTTGGGGCAGGCACGGTGCCCTCAGGTGTGCCAGGAGATGCTGTTACTGTCCATAGTAACTCCTGGCGGAGTACTCTGGTCCCAGGCATCATCACAATTATTGACACTGAAACAGTTGGATTAGGCCAGGTGATTGTGAGCAAAGACTCTGATGGTGATGGCATTGTGGCTCACTTCCCTGCCCATGAGAAACTAGTGTGCTGCATGGCTTTTAATACAAGTGGAATGCTGTTAGTCACAACAGATACCCTTGGCCATGACTTTCATGTCTGACCCAGACTTGGTCCTCATCACAAAGTGCTATCCACCATCTGTACACTCTTCACAGGGGTGAAACTGAAGCCAAAAGCTGTTTTTGATGTATTTACCGTACGCCACCTTATGTCTGTCACTCTAGGTGATAGCCTGTTGACCCCATCCTATTTATTGGATTGTCCATCCTTTCTCAACAGTCTAAAGTACTGTTTCTCTTCAATTTCCACCAAAGCAAATGACTGTAATAAAATGAAACATCTTAAATACTGTATATAGAAATCAGTGAGTTCAAAATGATACATAACAAAAAAATTGGGTAGTTTGTTATTATTGTGAATATTGATAAAGTATCTACCATTTATCCTGCCTTTCTTCTATCAAGTTAATAATAAAACCAGATGGTTAATGAGAGAACATTTTCTGTTGAATTACAACATAATAAAATAACTATTAGAAAATAATTGTTTTCAATTATGGACCTACTCAATAATCATCTGTGTTGGGTTTTAGCTGACGAATCTTAGCCTTACTCAAGTGGAACAATCATGTATTGTGTGCTCACCAACATGATGTAATAGGGCATGTACATCATCAATGAATTACTCTTGCCCAGCACTTTAAATTCAACCTATATCTAATTCAGCTTCTAAGTATAATTAGCACTCTACAGAAAATACATCAATGTGTGCCAAATTAAACAACATCATCAGAATGCAGATAGCCAGTTCTAAAATGTAGGAAGTTCTATAGTATATAAATGTGATCTAGGTGGTGGCTCACACCCATAATTCCAGCACTTGGGAGGCTGAGGCAGGAGGATTGCCACAAGTTCAAGGCCAGTCTGGGCTACATGTAAGTTCAAGACCAGCCTGAACTACATAGCAAGACCTTGTCTCAACCATCAACCCCCAAAAGTGACCTAGTTTCTTTAACAAGTAATTGTAATGGGAAAATAAAAGTTGGTTTGTAGTGGAGGAAGGGCATAGTGTAGACTTCATTTGCATCCTTTCTCACACAAACCCAGATTAAAAAGATATTTTTCATATAAATGGTTATGTATTTATTTTGTAATGGGGATTAAACCCAGGTCCCTGAGCTACATTCCCAACCCTTTTGTTTTTATTATTATTTTTATTTTGAGGCAGCTTTTTGCTACCTTTCTCAGGATGGACTTGAAGTTCATCCTCATGCCTCAGCTTCCCACAGTGCTGAGATTTTTTTTTTGCTTATTAAATGATTAAAGAATTTAAAGTCTTTATCTTTTAGTGAAACAGTATTGTAAGTGACACAAAGATAATCTGGAATTTAAAGTAAAATAACCTAGCAGTAGAGGAGGTATGATGAGGTAATGTAACAATTGACACAAGAAAAAGGAAGGATGGTCCTGTTGATTACAAGAGATATGTGAAACACATCATGTGAATGGAATTTGTGAACTTTGTACCCTAAGTTAAACAGAAAATGAAGAGACATTTTTGAGATACTTGGAAAACATGACCCAGGATCTGGGACTCACATGATACTTATTAAGTATTATTGACCTGCTGGGTGTGTAATTATATTGTAGTTTTGTTGTTTTTAAAAAATCTTTATATGTTAGGCATATAACCTAAAGTATTAACAGGTCAAATCATATGATATTTTTAATTCATGTTAAAATTTTCCATCGAAAAGTGACATAAATTCATAAGATTTGCAATGTGTTGATAATTATTGAAGATTGGTGATGTCCATATAATGTGGTACATTGTACTATTCTGTAGATGTTTTGAAATGTCTCTAAAAGAATGTAAAAATAGAACTGGATGCCATAAAACAGATTCAAACAGATATACAAGAGATTAAAAATTCTGTTGAAAGTATATACAGCAAAATCAACCATACTGAAGATAGAATATCAGATCTATAAGACAAGGTTGCAGTTGGCAACCATCAAATGAAAGACTTCTTAAAAATAGTAAGAGACCATGAAAAATCAATCCAACAGCCACTAGATGATGTAAAGAAGAATAATATAAAATTAATTGGAATAAAAAATCAAAAGATAGCAAAAAGGACACCAGAAACTTGTTCATAGAAGTAATAGCAGAAAACTAACAAGCATGGAAAAAGAATGTGACATACAGAAAATGAGGCATAAAGAACTCCTAATAGCCATGATAAGAAAAAAACTACACCAAGGTATATAATAGTCAAGATTCCAGAAATTCCACATAAAAACAGAATACTACATACTGTTGGAGAAAAGAAACAAATCACCTATAAAGTAAAGCACATCAGAATCACAGCACAAACACAAACACGAGCACAACACAAACCCCTAAGTCAAGGATAGCTTGGAGCAAAGCATTTCAAGCCCTAAAACAAAACAACCTCCAACCCAGATTAATGTACCCCACAAAACTATCTTTCAAAATTGATGGAAAAATAAGATACTTCCACGATAAAGAACACCTGAAGAAATTCATGACCACCAAACCAGCACTACAAAAAGTTCTGAAAGATATTCTAGAAAAAGACAATGAAAACAATTTCAAGAGTCCCAATATAATGAATCCACCAGGCAAGACAAGCAATTAAACAGAGGAGAAAGAAAGGGAACCAACAAAAGGAAAATATAATGACAAGGATAAGTCAATACATATCAGTGACAATAATCAATGTGCATGGTCTCAGCTCACCAATCAAAAGAAACAGATTGGCAGAAGGGACCAAGAAACAAGGTCCAACAGTACACTGCATACCAGAAACACATTTAACACAAAAAGAAATCCATGGACTGAAAGTCAAAGGATGAAAAACAATATTCCATAGGGGCTGGGGATTTAGCTCAGTGGTTCCACTGCCTGCCCTGCAAGTGCAAGGACCCGAGTTCAATCCCTGGTACCAAAAAAACACAAAAAAACAAAAAACAAAAAAACAAAACAATACTCCATGCAACAGGAACCTGGAAAAAAGCAAGGGTAGCTATTCTATTTGCAGACAAATGGATTTCAAGCCAAGATTGATCAGAAGAGACAAAGAAGTCACTACATACTTGTTAAGGGAACAATCTAAGAGGAAGAAATAACAATCATAAATATATATACATCAAATACAAGCACATACCACTATATAAAATAAATATTAATAAACATGAAATATCAAATAAGCAACATAGTTGCAGAAAAAGAGACCAAGAGGAGGTATTTGATTGAGTCATCAGATGAAAAAACAGCCTGCCCAGAGCTCTATGAATTGAAACAGTATATGAAATCACTTAGGTTTTAAGAACTGAGGGAGGTACCTTTTGGTAGGTCAGAATTTTACAGCAACTAGCAAACGAGGAATCCTGATAGGCCCAGGTTTTTTACCAATAGTCCTGAGGATACCCAGGTGAAAACTTCACTAATGAGTGTGTTTAATATCAAGTAAAGGCAGAGATCAGGAGAGTCAGGAGGCCACCCACACCTTCTTACTGGCTAATGTACATAATGAGGTGAGCTATGCCTTGGAACCTGCCCTTCTTGAGTTGAACCTTTTCTGAATCGCCTTCACAGCAGCCGCAAGACTGTGTGCTTGAGTACTAGAGGAGCCCCACTCCCCATGCAGCCTTGAGGGTGGGGATGCCGGGCTGGGAACATGCAGAGAGCATCTCTTCACACATTGGGCTGCAGAAGGATGCATGCAGAGGCTCAGGAAGGACAGGAGTCATTGCAGAACTCACAGAAGTCCAGCTACCTGGGCCTGGAGACCTGCCCCCAACTGAGGGCCAGCAGATACATCCGACCCTGCAGACACTGTGTCTGCTTGAAAGTCCCACAAGGGGACCTTACCAAGACAAAAATAGCCCTGCCATCTGTGTAGGCTTCTCACGGGCACTACAGACCCAGATGAGCAGCAGGGCTCAGCATCAGCCCTGGTCTGGAAGTGTGTTGAGTGAATCTTTCCAGAGTGATCTCCCATTCCATCCTGCCTTGTGCTGGTGAGCAGGAAAGCTGATTCAATTCCAGTAGCTCCAGTTCCAAACAACTCCAGCTGGCAGCTTGACCAGCAATATGAGAGGAGAAAGGGGCTCCGAATGCTGCTCTTCTTTGAGGGACACATGGCCCACGAACACACAGGGAGAAGTTCAGATTGGCACAGGGAGTCGATGCCTACTCTTGTCTGCATGTTCAACCACCTCAGCACAGAGACAATGAGACAATCCTTTGTTTCTTGTTAGGAATTTATAAAATTTTCTGATTGGTTGACATATCTATGACTATGTGTGTGTGTTTCTTTTAAATTTTTTTTTAAACAGGGTCTCACTATGTACTTCAGGCCGCCCTTGAACTCATGGCAATCCCCCTGCCTCAGCCTCCCAAGTGCTGGGATTACAGATGTATGCCACCATGCCTAGCTAAATTATTTTTCTTGTTATTCATTTTTATTTTTTATTGCTCTTTTTCTCCTTTCTCCCTCCTTCTAATACTTACATTTTTTATCCTCTCTTGCTCATTTTTTTGGGGCCTTCACTTTTTATTTTCTTCTGCTTTTTCTCTTTTCACTTTCGGTATACTCTTACTTTCTTTTCCCTGTTTTCTTCTTTCTTAATTGCATTTTTATCAACTTTTAAAACATGTTACTTTGTGTTATTTCTGTCCCTGCCATTCCTGTTGTTAACATTGTGGATGTTGCAGTTATACTTGGTTTTTACTTTATTACTGTGTCTGGTTTCCCACTATTTGTCACAGTTACGGTTATTCCTTTCCCCATTGCTATGTGGATTTGAGGCCTGAGCAGGTCACTTCAGGTATTTAGAGTAGGTGCTCTGACACTGAGGTACACGCCCACCCCAGCTAAGAGACAGGATACTTTGCTTCACTCACAACCCAGCCCTTCTTGAACTTCACCAAATATTTTAATTCAAAGAATAGGTATTGAAACCCAGACAATGACTGTAGCCTTTTGACAAATACCTGAGGCTCAGCTAGTTACAACTGGGCTTGTCAAGTGCAGAGTCATGAATTACACTGACTTTGTAATCAGTGAAGCTGTGTTTGTGCCTCAGTTCAGCTCATAGTTGCTGCCCTTCTTGCTGCATGCCCTGGCTCTTTGAATCTTCTCTGGATATGAGAGCTGCCAGATAGGGGAATCCTTTATTTTCCTTGCTCATTATTTGAGCTAAGTTTCATTTATCTAAGAGTTTTTTCTTTTTAAGATTAACCATGGGATAATAAAATTTTATTTCAATGTGATTAGAAGTTGGAGATGTTTAGTGTTTATAGTCCACATCTGTAAGTAATCTACTAATGCTGGGTGTGGTGGTGCCTGTAATCCCAGATACTCAGGAGGCTGAGGCAGGAGGATCACAAGTTCAAGGCCAGGCTGGGCAATTTAGGGAGGATGGGGTGGAGATGTAGCTCAGTACAAGACCTTGGGCTTATTCCCCAGTATCCCCCCCTCACAAATCTAGTATTTTCAGTAAAATTTTCATTATAGTTTATGAAGCATATTATATTTTAAGATTTTGCCTTCAAAACAGTTAATAATTTGAACAAAAATGAAAACAAAAATTCAGTGGTTAGCATTTATAAAAATAAATTTCAGGGAAACAAAAAGTATATGTGGTGATCTAGCAAAGTTATACACAAAAGTCTCACTATTTGTTTTTAAAAATTTGGAAAAAGAATAATCTTAAAATAGCAACATGTAGTCTTGAGTTTTGAAGTCCCTCTCACTGATTTGGCACAGAAAGAAGAGCTGGCAGGAGCCAAGGATTCCCTGCTGGACATCTCTGCCAAAGACAAGATTTTGGTGGAAAAGAAGTAGAGTTCTGTGCACAAAGATGGGTGGTGCTGACCTCCCTGATGCCAGCAGGCCGAGAGTGCAGAGGGAGGCAGCCCTACTTGGAGGTCCAAGGTGGCTCTAGGGACCTGCCAAGGATAGGGACCTGTAGTCCATGGTGCTTTGTGTTCGACAGACAGCTGCCTGGAGGGATCAACACACAGTGCTGGGTCTTGTCTCTCCTCAGCACATGAGAAGCCTCCTTCCATGGACTTGGCCCTTGTTCAGGATTCAGTCCTGGGCAGGTTTGGGCATAAGCACCCTCCAGCATCATTAACCTCAGGTCTCACCTTCCTGCTAAGCTTGCCCTAGGCCTCGCTGAGACCGGAGCAGCAAGACTATGGGGTACAAGTAAGGAAGGGTCCAGATGTGTGGAGAGAGGCCAGGATGGACAGCAGCCTGGTGGGGAGAGGGCACCCCACAGTCAGCAACCAGGGTCAGGTTATGGTGAGTGGCAGGGTGTAGCATTGGTGTTGGGTGTTGGATTAGAGTTTAGGGTTTGGGCTTGGGTTTAGTCTTTATGGGTTAAGGTAAGGATAGGGTTAGTTTTATGTTAATGTTAAGGTTTGTAAGTGTTAGTGTTGGAGTTTGTGTTATGCTTGCCACATGCCACAGTGTGAGAATGTGCTTCACTGCATGCCATCCTACTGAGTTGCTTCATGGGAGGAGGAGGAGGAGGGGCTCTGACCCTGTGACTCAGTTCCACATTTTGGATGTATACCGGAGAAGCCAATCTTCTTGCTAGTAAACCAGCAGCCCAGCAGTATGAAGAGGGAACCCACATACTGCCTACAAGCCAAAAAAATCTGAGGGAGGAGAGGAGTGGATACAATAGTTCTTAGGATACAATAGTTCTGAGGGCTAGGATTCAGTGTATTGTTAGGTTTATCATCTGCAATTAGGTTAGGTTAATGCTCTGCGAGAAAATCAATGGATTTTTTTTATAGGATAATGCAACCCTTAGGGCCACTTCACTTTCACCACCTGCCCTTCCTGGGAGAAAAATTCCTTTTCTTTTTGGAAACAGTTTTCTTTTTCTGGAACTCACTTTGGGACAATTCATCATTGCCATGACCTTGACAGATGTAAGGAACACATTCATTTTTGTTTGAATGCTTGTCTTCAGTTCTTCTAGATAACTACCTAGGAATGGAAACATAAAGCAGTATAGCAAATGTATACTCAACTTTTTTTTTGGTACTGGGGATCGAACTCGGGTCCTTGCGCTTGCCCAGCAGGTGACGAAACCACTGAGCTAAATCCCCAGCCCTGCTCAACTTTTTGAGGATATGGCAAACTATTTTTTAACACAAACTGCACCATGTATAAGGGCCAGCACTTGTTACCTTAAATTATATGGATGATAGGGGCTGTACTAAGGGAATCTCACTGTGGTTGTCATTTGCATTTCCTTAATGGCTGAGATCTTAAGCATGTTTGTATTTAAATTGATTTTAATACATGTGTGAGCTATGGGTCTGGATTTAACCTTCTGCATTGGGACCACCAGTTTTCCCAGCATAATTTGTTGAAGAGGCTGCCTTTCCTCCAGGGTATTGTTTGGGCCCCTTTTGTCCAAAATCCAGTGGGTGAAAGTGCCTGAAAGCATTTCTTCATTCTGAATTCTATTGTGTTGATCAATGTATCTGTTTTGATGTTTTCATCACTGTACTTTTGTCATATAACTTTAAATCTGGGATTGTAATGCCTCCTGCTTTGCTTTTCTTGCTCAGGGGTGCTTTAGTGTCTCTAGACTCTACAAATTCCTTTTAAATTAAAGGAGTGTGATATATAGTTCTGAGAATAATACTCATGGTATATTGATTAGAATTTGCATTAAACATGATCATTTGTGAAGTGCCATCATTTTGACAATATTGTTTCTGCCTATCCAGAAACAGGGTATGTCGTTCCAGTTTAGAGTTTCTTCTTCAATCTCTCTTTTTTTCCAAACTGCCATAGTTCTTGTTGTAGGGGATTTTTACTTCATTTTTTGCCCAATTTCCAGGTTTATGTTTTTTTTAAAGCTATCATGAATGGTATTATTTATTGATTTCTGTCTAAGGGGGGTTCATGATTAGTGTACAGGAACACTATTGAATTATACCCTGAACTATCCTCATTGTTATATTTTCTTTGGTCTGGTACACATTTTTGGTTGGTTTTGATAGACACTAAGAATGACTTGTGTATTTTGAATACAAATGTGTTCTCAGATATGTGTTTTGTAGAGAAGTTATCCAGTAAGTGGCTTGTCTTTTTTATATCAAAATAGGGTTAGTCACACAGTAGAAAATTTAGTTTTATGAAGCCAACATGATTGATATATTTACTTTTGTGAAGAGGATTAGGGTTTGAGGTTTAAAGTAATTTTGAGAGTGAGGATTAGGGGTTAGGGTGAGTAAATTTGAGAATTTGAGTTATATAGTCCAGCTAGCCCTATGGTTTGGGTTAGGGCTTGAGTTTGATTTGAATAGGAGTAGGGTTATAGTTAGGGTTAATAACTGAAAAAATTACATTGAAATTTTCTTATATTTTATCAGGTAAATACTATTCCAAGTATATTGTGGTAAATTAAGGATTTAAAGGAAACAATAAAACAGTCCAACAAAGTATAGTGTATTATTTTGCTAATTTTGACAGAAACATTACAGACTTGGCTTTAAAAATTTATTTTCTTAAAGGTCTGAGGGGTAAAATCCAAGCAAAAGCTGCCTGTAAAATTTCTCCTGAGCCTTCTGTCTCTGACTTGAAGACAGCTGACTCCCAGCCTCACATGGCCTTTCAGATGTTCTCCACTGGTGTCTCTTTTGTAAGGACAAGTCAAACTGGGTTAGAACAGACACACATTCTTGTCTCCCTGTTAATGTAGTACAAAAAATTGGCTCATACCAGTGTGGTGGTGCATGTCTGTAATCCCAGCACTCATCCTTCATTTCTCAGGGAGATAAGAGAATCTGGCTAGAGGGGCCTCGGACACTCATTTCCACTCTGTGGACATCCCTGGCTAGTCTGGCCAGTGGTCCTAACACAGGAATTCTTAGAAAAATTCTCAGGAGGCACATGAGTGGCAACAGTATCTCCTCCAGTCATCCAGGGCTGATGGCCAGTACCAGTCTCTCAGAGCTCAGCCTGGAAATATTATCATCAGGGGGCTTGCAGTGCTGGAATACATTCTACTCCAGGCTGCATTGGTCCTAAGGTACATCTCTGAGTTCCCTTAGCATCCTCTGTCTAGAAGGGGCCTGGACATACTGAGGAAAGTGCAACTGGTGGTAGGCATAAGAAGGAAATATGTTCATACTGAAGGGCTTTCTTTCAAACTTCATGTCCTTTCCTGACTTCATGGGCCTTATTATTCTGTAGGAGAAAAAAGAGATCAAAGTCCCCCTCCACTCAAAAAGACCCTTTGACATTAGGTATTTTGAATGAAGTAGATCATGTTATTGGGATAGAGGATGGCACAGAGATGGGGTACAAAGTACATTGCGTGAGGAGGGAGGGCTTTCTGGAGGAGGTGGTGTGAGCATTGACCCTGCCAAGAGCTGGAAGACCAGGAGCAGAGAGGACACAACTCATGCATGGCCGCAAGCTGCCCAAGACCTTAATGCATCACAGCGCTATCCAGTTCTAGCAATGTCAGTGTTTCCATTCCTGTCTACTGTACATATGGCCAGCTGTTTGCTCTGTCCTCAGTTATTTTGGCTAAATATTTACTATAGGATTCAGTGTGAGATTGGGATGAAAAATCGTAATGATTTACTTACAAATTTTTCTGTGATTTCAGTTAGCAACTGTGTCATGTAAAATAAGGTATAAAACATTCATTAAACATTTATTTATGTCTGGGGTGTCTCTGCAGGTGATGTTCTAGTCAAGGCACAATTGTAAAAAACACCACTTACTAACTCCTTGTTGTGTACATACAATTCCAAGTATCTGGGAACATCCAGGTGATCACATTCTTGAGAATTGTCCCTGGGGATTCGACATTGTGTGACTGCATTTCCACAATTTATGTAGAGCTGGCATTTAAAATCCTCATAAGGATACTTTCTTTTTCACTCCTAACATATACAAACTATCAGATGATAGTAAATGTTCTTACATATGAAAGAATAGGATTATTTAAACTATCATGATATAAAGTTATGATTTTAATGTGATTCCAACAACAGTCAATAGATTTAATTATTTTCTGGAGGTAGAGAAGTTTATATGCTCAATGAGTTAAGCTATTTTCTGTTACTGTAATTGTGTGCCTCAGACTGGATAATTTGTAATGAATAAAGGTTTGTTCAGCCTGAGGTTCTGGAGGCCCAAGGTCAAGGGCTCCCACTTGGTGAGGGAACCACCATCTTCCTGGTGGGGCTACTCTGCAGATTCCTGAAGCAGAGGTGCATACAAACATTGGACCAAACTGGCTTTTCTAAGAGTTCCACTTTACAGATGACTCAGTAAGCCATTAATGTATGGCTTAATTACTCCATTTATGACTTAACCACCTTTAAAGACTCTCCCACTACCAAGTATTTAATATTTCATAAAGGAAATTAAATTTCAATATGAATTGTGATGCGGATGTTGAAACCATAGTAGCTTATAAAGAAAAATCAAATAGTAAATGTAGCCAGTAAAATCCTGAAATATAAAGTCAATATAGTCCAGCTAGCCTGAAAATATATTATAACCCTCCATAATGAAAAGATTATGATGGTGTTGGTGAACCAATAGTTAAACTAATGCTTAAAATTTCCTAGAGTTGGGCATGGTGGCACATGCCTATAATCCCAGCACTTGAGAGACTGAGGCAGGAGGATCTCTGTGATTTCAAGGCCAGCCTAGGGTACATAGTGACTTCAAGGACAGCCTGAATTGGATATCGAGACTATGTCCAAATATAAATGAATGCAAATGGTCTATGACATACTTTGTTGCACTGTATTTAGGCCATTAATAAAATCACAAATCTGGGCTAGGGATTTAGCTCAGTGGCACCACAACTGCCTCGCAAGCACAAGGTCCTGAGTTCAATCCCCAGTACCACAAAAAAAAAAAAAAAAAAAAAAAGACCCACAAATCCGAAGGTAATGACTGTGCTTTGGGATATTGATAGACACTAGGAAAAAGTTAAAACTGGACTTGTACTGACACTATATATAACCAGACAAAAATCAAGAACTGAGAGATCTAGAAATGAAAAATAATGTCACAAAATCTGTAGAAAAAAGAATTAAGGGAAATGTTTTCCTGTGATTTAAAATACAGAATTATAAAATACATGAAACTGACTTTTTTTTGAGACAGGGTCTTGCTATGTAGATCAGGCTATTAACTCATTTATGTAGCCCAGGTAGAATTCTAACGTGGTGAATCTACTGCCTTAGCCTCCGAAGTGCTGAGATTACAGGCACCACATCAGGCTGAAAATTAAGTTTTGCATAGCAAACTTATAAGATCAAAGTGCAAAGATATTGGGGATGGGCCAGGCTGTAGCTCAGTGGCGCCGCACCTGTCTGGCAAGCGCAAGGTTCTGAGTTCCATCCCCAGCACCAAGCAACAAACAAAAACAAAAACAAAATCCAAAGACACCGGAGAAATTTTTTATCTGCAGCACAGAAATGGCAAATGTTCTCAATGTATCCATAACACTCCTAAAAATATAGAAACCAGGGCCTAGAAAAGGACTGGCCCACTGGACCAAGGAATCTTAGACTCCCTAGCGTATCTCACTGAGGGCCAGGTGTATTCTAAACACTAGCGGAGGGCCATCATTAGACCCTGGGCAATGAATCTGCAGGGACTGGCTAAGGATCCTGTTTACTGTAGTCATGGGCCACACCAAGGATTCTGGGTAATGTAGTCCTGGGGACGGGTCATGCCAAAAGTTCTGGATATTGTAATCCCATAGGGGCACGCTGAGGATTCAGGATATTGTATTCCATTTTTGGGGGGGCTGAAAACACACCAAGGATTTTACGTACTTTAGTCCTGGGGCATGTCTCAGTATGGAATCTGGGTACATTAGTTCATGAAGAAACCTGCCAAAGATCCAGGATACCTTTTTCCTTAAGGAGGTACACTGAAGATTTTGTGTTCTGAAATCTTGTGGGCTCTGGAAGGTTCTAGGTATCATATTTCTTCAGAAGGGACACGCTGAGGCTTCTGGGTATTGCAGTACTTGTATGGGTTACACTGAGGATTCTGGGTAGCAGAGTCCTTGGGAATCATTCTGGGTACCTAGTTCTTGCAGAGCACCCAGAGGATTCTGGGTCCTGTTGTTGTTGTTGTTGTTATTGTTGTTGTTGTTGTGGGAGGGGTGGTTCTGGGTACTGCAGTCCCAGATGTGCAATTGTCTGGTATCCTGGAAGGGGTGTGTGTGTCACAGCGATACTTAGAGCTACTGCAGTACAGGCGTGTGCATGCAGAGGCGTTTGGTTACTGTGGTGGATTGACTAATGGTCAGTTTAAGTGGAATGCCCAGCTGAACTGAGTCAGTGTGGTTCTGAGCATGGAAGACCCACCTGAGGAGTGTTGCCAACGGTACAAAAGGAGAATAGAAGGGGAAGATGCATGATGTTTATTTTCCTAGAGAAGCTTGCTGTGGCTGGTTTTCCTGATAGAAACTTGGCTGTTTTTGTTGGAGAAGCAGTTGTGGTCCTCGCTGTCACTGGGGATGGCTGCTGTTCTCTTCAGGGGAGCTCTGGTCTTCACCTTGAATGTCGCTTCCTGGCTTCAGTGTGAATCCCTTAGCCTTCTGACACAGATCCTTTACCTCGCCAGCACAGACTTTCTAAAATCCATCACTGGCCTTCGGGGCTTCCCAGTGCAGATCCTTGATGTGGACTCATGAAGGACATTTCTGTGTGCTCTAGGCCTTTGGCTGGACTTTGCAGGCTCCAAGACTTGGCTGGATTCTTTAGGTTTCCAGCACATGGACAGATCTCTTGCACTCTTCTGCATTTGACTTTTGGGGTGAATATTATACAATAATCCTATAAATTATGTGTGCCCTGCATTAAATCTATTCCTTTGCAAACCACTGACTACAACAAGTACTTTGATCCTTCCGGGCGCCTTCCTGGTACCACAGTCATGGGCAAAGAGGTGTCCTAGGGAGGTTACCATGATGAACCATGATGGGTGGTGGTGACACGCTGACGTTTCTGGGTACTGTAGTTCTGTGGTTGAGGCACACAGAGTTTCTGGGAGAGAGCGTCACAGGGAGGATTATGGGTACCAGAATAGGGGATGTGCTAAGGCTTGGGCCCATGGAGGGTCATGCATAATCTGGATGATATAGTCTGCGGGGTCACACCAAGGATTCTGGGTAGTGTAGTTCTATGATTGGGGCAGGCAGTCTAATGGGTACTGTAGTCCTGGGTGTGGGCTGTAAGGCCAAGAATTCTGGGTACTGTAGTTGGGGGTGCACAGCAAGGGTTCCGGGTTGGGTTATCATGTGCAAGATTCTGTGACCTCTGGCGGGCAATGCTGTGGAGTCAGCAGCTGTTGTCAGCAACCTTCTCAGGTCAGTTGCCCTGGTGAGCTAGACTCCTGCGTACCCTCTATCCAGTGGGACAAAAGGGCTGAGAAGACCAGGCTGGTAGGGCGTTCCTGCTGGATCAGAGCTGGCCACTACTGTGACTGGCCCCAGGGTGCCCACACTTGAGAGGTTCCTTCTCCCGTGACCCACCCTGCTGCACCCAATCCGGACACACCCCGACACACCCCTCCTCCTCCAGAACCCAGGCTCCACCCCTCTCACTAAAGCTCAAGGTCACCCACAGCTGAGGTGCCCTGGCTCCGCCCCCTCCCGTAACCCACCCTGTTGGGCCCAGTCCTGGTGCTCCTGGGCTGTGCCTCTTCTCTTCCTAAACCCAGGCCCCGCCCCTCTCACTAGAGCTCAAGGACACCCATAGCTGAGGTGCCCTGGCTCCATCCCCTCCCGTAACCCGCCCTGTTGTGCCCAATCCTAGCGCTCCTGCGCTACGCCTCTTCTCTTCCTGAACCCGGGCCTGGCCCCTCCCATGACCCTGACCTGGACACCCAAGGCTGAAGACCCTGGCCACAGGCCTCCTCCTCCTGTAGCCAGGCTCCGCCCCCTCTGGTGACTTACCCTGTTGTGCCCAATCCTGGTGCTCCTGCGCTACGCCTCTTCTCTTCCTGAACCCGGGCCTGGCCCCTCCCATGACCCTGACCTGGACACCCAAGGCTGAAGACCCTGGCCACAGGCCTCCTCCTCCTGTAGCCAGGTTCCGCCCCCTCTGGTGAGTTACCCTGTTGTGCCCAATCCTGGTGCTCCTGGGCCATGCCCCTCCTCTTCATGAACCCAGGCCCGCCCCGGCTGTGGTCCAGCCACACCCCTCCCATGACCCAGCCCCAGGACGCCCACATCTGAGGCACCTGGCCACACCCCTTCTCCTGTAGCCAGGCTCTGCCCCCTCCAACGACCTTACAGGCTGCACACCCTGCTCTCTGGATCCTTCCGCCTGCTGACCAGAGCATGGCAGTCGGCCATGCTTTATGTCCAGCAGAGAGAGCTGCTTTGTCTCTGTCCTCAGCAGGTGAGGTGCCTCCTACCATGACCTCGGCCTCCTCCCCTGGGCAGTTGAGGCATGAGCACGTGCCGGCCTCGCTAACCCCAGGCCTCACCTTCCCGCCAAGCTCATGCTAGGCCTCACCTTCCGGCAAGCCCGCTCCAGCCTCACCAACCCCAGGGCTCAACTTCCCGCTAAACCCTTGCCCCAGCCTCACCAGTCCCAGGCCTCACCTTCCTGCCAAGCCTGCCCTAGGCGTCCCTCATGCTGAGCAGCGGGAGTGTGAGGTGCAGCGGGTAAGGAGGGGTCTGCATGTGTGGTTAGGGCCTGCACGGACAGGGAGGCTGGAGGGAAAGGGCAGCCCGCCACCAGGAGCCAGGGTTAGGTTAGGGTGAGCTGCAGGGTTAGCACTGGTGTTAGGTGTTGGTTAGGTTCGGGCTAGTTTTACACTAACCTCGAGTTGTAAGGAAGTATTCATGCTGGGGTTTGTATTATCGCTTGGCATATTGTTAGGTTTATCGCTTACAATTAGGTTAGCTCTGTGAGGAAATCAGCGGCATTTTTATAAGATAATGCAGTGCTTAGGCCCACTTCACCACTTACTCTGCCTGAGAGAAAACTTTTAATTCATGAATTACAGGCTCAGGCTAGGTCTTTACACACCTCTGTTTTGACAAAAAACTTAAATTAGCTATTTTGGGGATTTGTCAACTAGTTTGTCTGAATTTTCACAACTGGCATATGTCACCATCAACCAATATAATTATTTCCCCTGAAAGTCAGTAATATTTTTTTTTTGGTACTGGGGATCGAACTCGGATCCTTGTGCTTGTGCAGCAGGTGACAAAACCACTGAGCTAAATCCCTGGCCCACTCAGTAGTATTTTAACATGAAATATAACTATAGAGTTGCTAATTTTTAGGGAAATATTGTTGGCAAAATGTAGGTGGTATATCTCATCAAAATTATATCTGTAGGAATTTCTTTAGCATACTAATTTGCAAATTCTTCTATTTATAATCTCTGTTTATATAGAATACCTCAGAACCATAATTCCTTCAGTGTAAATTACTGTTAAAATGTATTTTCAGTTTTTTAATTTAGTGACACCACTTCAGTTAAATTGGTTTTATTTGTTTGTTTTGTTTTGTTTTTGAAACAGAATCTCACTCTGTAATTCAGGCTGGCCTTCAACTCACCATGTAGTCCTGGCTGGCTTTGAACTCATGGTGATCCTCCTGCCTCAGCCTCCTGAGTGCTAGGATTACAGGTGTGTGCCACCACTCTTGGTTTAAACTTGTTTATCAGTAACCACAGGATTGGTGTCTTTCAATGCCAGTCAGTGATGACTGTCACAGCAGAGTTAAATGGCTTTCTTGCTGTTCAGCTGTTAGAGGCCTAAGATTGTTACAGCATCTTTGAATGTCTCATCTTTTTTAGATTTTCAGTAAGTACAGTTTGTCAAATAACTTTTGAGGCACTGGGACATACCTGAATTAAGAATGAGCTCATCTTTTACTTGTCTTTATACTCAAAGTCAAGTATCCCATCTAAAGTGTGTACATACCCTGTCTGGAATTCCCACATGTCCCCAATTAGGTCAGAGACAAGAGAGAAGGAAACACTTTTGATTAAGATGTGGGGTTGGGAGAGTGAAAGAATTTTTTTGTAGACATTACCCTTTTGCAAATATTACAAATGGGGATTGCAAAGTAGAAAAAGTATACAGTAGTTAAAACATTTGCTCTATAAATTGTTAACCTTTAGAGATATAATGGCTGCTAAATATGCCATTTTGAAAATAAAATCTTGTTCCATAAATGCAGCCCAACTAAATATTTATGTTAGCTCACAAATCAGTGCTGTCAGGGGAATGAGTAAAGTAGAAAAACTTTCAACTTTTGATTCTAAATTATGTAGTATAATCAAACATGAGTAAAGTAGAAAAACTTTCAACTTTTGATTCTAAATTATGTAGTATAATCAAACATGGTCATACAGAATTTTTATATTTTTCTTTGTACAGAGGTTATGTATTCTGGGTATTTTTTTAAAGGAAACACTTTAAATCCCACAAATCAGCATTTTCCATCATTCATGAATGAACTAAGATTTTCTCAGTACTCTGAAATTTCTTTACGTTATATGCTTAACAGCTGAGATGCTGGATTTTTTTTTTTATGTGTGATGAAGATTTAATTTCATTTCTATCCATAGCAACCAAAATTAACTAAGTTTAACATTAAACATTTGAACATCTACTGGAATTTAGAATTGGAAAGGATGTTCATCTAGCATAGCAGACCTGCTCTGAAATACTAGCTTATTGAAATTAGATGCTTTAATATAATTATGTAAATAAAATCACTAAAATGTTATTTTGCACATCAAGCCTGGATAATTCAAGTTTCTTTTCACTACTTATTTCTGCTATGTTTTTTCAAGACAATTCTTTTTAATATAGAAATTATAACCAAGATGAACTGGCTATTAAATATGCCTTCAGAGCTAAATCTGTAGGAACATTGCACATTTCCTATCATTTTTTTCTGACTTTTTCCACAGAAGGGAGAAGAAGAAATTCCAAGGAAAAGAAGAAATATAGACAAGCAAACATGCTTATGGTCATTCAAAGCCAGATGGTTGAGCATGTTTGACTGCTGTTGGTGAGTCAAATAGAAAAAGACAGTACCATTTATCATATTATATTATACACAAAATTTTAACAAAGGCAAGGCAAATCAGACTGCTGATTTCAGCCATATGTTATATTTGATAGCAATTCATGGATGGGTACTACACAAAATCAAAATAAATGCCTTAATTCTTAAGGTAGAAAAGGCTGGATTGTTTTTGTATATATGACTGCTTCCACCTGAAATACTGTCAGAAGTACTTAAAGGGGAATTTATCTTGTACATGAAATTTTTAGAGTTGATAATGCATTAACTTATTTTATAAGCTCTTAGACTGTATTTGGCCTGTAAAATGTACAGTTTAATGTCAGCTATCTATAAATACTGTTGTTGGGTCAGGGATTTAGCTCAGTGGTTCTGGCACCTGCCTCGCCAGCACAATCTCCCAAGTTTGATCCCTAGTAACAAAAAAATACTGTTGTATAAGTTTCTTTGGTTAGAAACATTTGGACATGTAGTGCCACTTGGGTCAGGATGTTCTTCAGTACTATTTATTTAGCAAACTATCTTTGGTTTATGCAACTAGCAAAAATTTGTATGATACAATAGAATATAGTTCTCACACTTAACTTTCATATGAGGAGTTCTTCTGGAACCAAGCTTAGCAAAATTAGAGGGAAAGTTCTAAGAATACTTAAGAGAAAAAGTTAACATTTTCAGGTTAAATAGTTGAATCTAATAAAGATAACAAATAATGTCTATTATCTCAACTCTCCAAAGTTTGGGGTTAGTGTTTAACTATCATTTGAGCTTATTTATGAGGTAGCTGAATAAAAGTAGGCAGCTAAATTTTAGTTTCATGTTCCTCCTGTATAAACAGAAAATAAGCAGTTATTTTTAACTGACTTGCAGACAAATCAGGAACTGCCCTGCATAATATTTAAGGAAAATGAACATTTAAAGACTTATTTATTTCAACATTTAATTTTAACAATACAATAGAAAACACAAGAAATTACTTTGACAAATCTGTAGCCTTTTAAAATAGTTTGCTTTCAGTTTTATTAAGAACAGATCTCTATCTTAAGCTTTATTCTTTTAAACAGATTTTGACATTTTTTTGTACTACAATTTTTAAAAAATATTTTTACAAAAAACTGTCTTTAGAAACATTTTATTCAAAAGTTATACTGTTAACATATATGATCAATTTATAACAGAAACATAATTTTATATTATAAAATTATGCCAATGGATCACCAGTATTTAAAAATTGTTATTAGATCATATTTGTCCCTCAAACTGTCATATATTGATGTAACCACTGGATATCTAAAAAAGAACACACATGTATAACGTATTTGAGGTTGGAAACACCCAAAATCATTGCTTTTGAATTTAAAAGGAGTTTTAGTAGAAACAGAGATTTAAAAATAAAAACTCATTTTAAATACTTAATTTAAACAAAGACTACATAGACACTAAATTAGTAGCACTTTAGTTTTTATAGAGAAGCAAGCAAGCCATTTACTATCTCTTGAAACTATTAGCATTAGGCAGCATAAACAAACCCATTAAGATGAGGTAACATAGCTATCAACTCTATATCAAAAGAGTTTTTAAGAATTTAAAAACTGTTATTAGAATATGAAATAAATTGTGCTTACATAAATAACTTAAAATGATAAACAGGTATAATCTTCAATCACTTTGAGAGTTATTTTCTTAAGCTCATTTTCACTAGTTGACCTGTAGATTGATAAAACTCTATTTTTAGATATTTGAGCTTATGTTAATGATATGTATCAGACATATATGAACAACCTATGAAATATATGTAATATTTAAATATATTATCATTTATAAATTTTAAATAATATATGAATTTATATTTAACAAATCTTTAGTATTTTAACTTAATTATAAATAACTTAGAGCTTTTATCTGTTTAATTTTTAAAAACTACATTTACATTGTATGTAAAATATAAAATATTTGACAAACACAAGTAATAATCTTAAAGCAAACTTTTGTTGAGAAAAAAATGTAAATTTTTGCATACACTATAACAGACTAGTATTTAAATTTTTGAAGGTTTTTTGGGGGCTTTTGAACTTGAATCTTCATATTGACCTCAATGAATTATTTTTAATCACATTTTTATGTCATCAAAAGCAAACTATTTTGGGAAACAAGGATACCCATAAATGAATCTACTTGGAAGACTACAAAGGGAACTTTATTAATTGTGGGCATTGAAAATGGAATAGCTCAGAAAATCTGGAAAGATCCAAGAACTGCAGGGAGAAATATTTATTTTGTATAATCATTTTAGAGTTGAGTGAGTTAACAGCTATGTAAATGTGGACTCAGCTCTTTCAGGAAATTAGGAAGAAGTACAGCATGGCTGGACAGTGCTTACCTAGACACACATTAGTGTATAAGACAAAATTGCCTGTTTTTTTATATAGACTTAGTAAGAAGGCTTTCTAGTAGACTTTTATTAGATAATGTCTAATGAATAGAAACTTTAAAAAGTGTTTCCAGTTTTTAACTTTAATAAACCATAGGGAGGTCTGTTACCTTACTCATGCCGAGTAGAATAACTAAGTAGAAGCTGTCAGGCTCCTTAAACCATTCTTGGTTAAGAAAGCAGTCTTGAGAACATTTTGGAAGAAGCCAGTCCTGAAACTACTGTAGTCATGGCATGCAGACCACTACAAGGGTAAGAAATAGCTAGACCTGGGCCTTTACATGCTATTTATTAAAAAGCATGATTTTCATTTTGTTATCAGGGACTCAAAGGCCATTCTTGCCATAAATTTTTAACTTTTTAAACTAATGTCTAGAAAAATATGGATAGATTGTGTTATAAACCCTAACATTTTTGCCAGGAATGGTGGTGCACACCTGTAATCCCAGCACTTGGGAGGCTGAGGCAGGAGGATCGCTTTGAGTTTGAGGCCAGCCTCTGCTACATAGTGAGTTCAAGGCCAGCCTGAACTACATAGTGAGACCCTGTCTCAAAAAAAAAAGGGGGCTGGGGATTTAGGTTCTGGTGCCTGCCTCACAAGCGAAAGGCCCCAAGCTTGATTCCCAGTACCAAAAAAACAAAACAAAACACTGTAACATTTTAAACTAATGTCTATCAAAAAACAGGACCCCTGGTACAAATTTAGAAGCAGTCTTTATATTGACTATTATTATATATCATTGTTTGAGAAGCTAAATAATTTAAAATAAAAGAATACCCAGATATTGGTATATTCATATTGTCTCAATGTTGAACTGACTCTGATTTTTAAGAGTTTTTAGGATCCTAACAAACTCAAAAATTTTAATTATATTTTTATGCTCTTTAATTTGTTTTTTTGAGGTAGGGTTTCACAATGTAATTCAGGCTGGCCTTGAACTGATTATGTATCCCAAGATGTCCTCAAACTCACAGCTCCTGCCTCAGCTTCCCGAGTGCTGGCATTACAGGCTTGTGCAACCACACCCAGCAATTAGTATCTTTAACTTTTGTGCAACTGAAATTTTTCTAAAGTTAAAATTACTCAAATATAAATTTGATTAGCTAATGTAGTGAAAATTTACATTAGCAGTTGAGGACACCTTTGTTATATCTTTTAAAACTCTTCTTTTTCTTTGTTTGTTTTGAGACAGGGTCTCACTGTGTAGCCCAGGGTGGCCTTAAAATCTTCCTCTCTCATCCTCCTGCATGCTGGGATTACAGGAATGCATCACCATACTGACCTTTTAAAAACATTTTATGAAAGTCACGTGATCAAAGAGGTATTTAGGTTTATGTTTTTAAGATATTGAGTACTTTTTAAAAAAAGTAATCTGGTACCATCTCAACAATATATAAATGCAAGTATACAGGTAGGCATAACATAATATATACATTTTTGCCAATACACATAAAGCAATGACAAAGTTATAATTTATCAGCTTTTAAAAACATACATCTCCAGCCACGGGGGAGGATTCAGAGCTGGCATCATGCCACTACCGTAAAGGAGATGGCATCCGGTCCACCATACATCTGCTCCCATCTAATGGGATGCTTCCGAAATGGCTCAGAACCACTCACAGGAATACAGAGAATGGATTTGACCCACCTTACCACATCTCCTGCTGTGGGGCAGGTTTCCGGGCTGGCATCACACAGCTCCCTGATTGCAGGTGGCATCCAGGCTGTCGTACGGCCACTCCCATCTAATGGGATGGTACCAAAATGGCTCAGAACCAATCACAGGAAAAAATAGCATGGGTTCGATGCACCATAACACATCTCCTGCCACAGGGGAGGATTCCGGGCTGTAATCAGATCTCTGCCATCATCACTCTCACCTGCAGGCTCTAGTACTGAGTCCCTGGTGCCCTGGAGGGTAACAGCCACTGTGTCCAGATGTGCACATCTGCCTACAGCTCTCCCTTTCAATTGCTGCCAGGTTGGGCAGTACAGGGAACCAGAAAGGGACTGAGGTGGTGATGACTAGATCCCAGGTGGACCATAGCTGGTCAGTGTCACTGAGGACTCTGAGTCCCTGAGTGTACCTAGAGGGCATAGATTGGGTCCTTCCTGGCAGCTTCCATGCCTGGGAGTTCACACATCTGGCTGGCATCCAGGTTGGATGGAGGCAAACTTGCTCGCATCCTTAAAAAGATCTTAAATAGAAGCCTAGAATTGTACAAGTAAAGACGGATGCAAGCACCTGCTGGGTCCCCTGCAGGAGGTGTGGCGGGAGTGGACTGATCCAATAGTTCCTCCTGAGACTTCCTGCAGCCCAGCCTTGCACCCATTCATACATCCTGAGGCGGATCCCTCCATCGTGCTTCCAATTATCCAATAAGGTAGGGCTGGCCCAGGCCCCAGGGAAGCCTGGGGCTTTGCTGTATAAGGAGCACGTGTTGCTGTCTTTTCAAGTTTTAAGAAAGTTGAATCCCTGCAATTTAGATAAATCAGATAGGCACTACCAGGTTAGGGTTAAGTCTCCAAGAATGGCTTTGCGAATAATTACAGAAAACAAAACCAAGAAAAAAGCCCAGCAGTTATTAGGTCCTGAGTAATTTGCAGCCTGTTTCACCCAAGCTAATTAAAATGTAATCGGGATTGTCTGGCAATGTGTATTCTGTCAGTGGTTTTTCTTGGGAAGAGAAATCAAGCCAAGAGACCATGAGAAAAGCCTTTCATGGGAATTGGCTCGATCTAAACTGCTTCTGTAGCCGCTGCAACTGTAAAACAAATAAATCACTGCAACTGACAATGAAAAGGTGGAGGGAGGGACATCCTCGTCCTCTCTGGAGATGGGCTGGTGGGTTCTGCGTTGTGTTGCGGTGTTGTTCAAACAGCCGCGTGGCATCTTCTAGGGAGAGGGACTTTGGGGTAAGATGGTGGATTTGAGTCAGGTGTGTGGGGACAGGCGCCTGCCTGGATGTCGATGTCCTGCTACCTCGCTGCAGAGGTAAGCGTCGGGTTTCCCTTCCCCGCAGGCCCTGAAGGAGGCTGAGTGTCCTTTTCTATTTTCTCCTGACAGACACTGTTTGATTCTGAACAAAGGCTCGCAAAGTTCACCGGTGGGCCTCAGCTCTTCAGATCCCAACTGTGAGCCGTCCGTAGGTCGCTCTCTGGCACACTGGCGGGGAAGGCCACCCGGAGGGATGCGGACAGACACCCCAAACTGCACCCTCCAGAACTGATCAGCGCCGGTTCCAGCTGCTCGGTTCCCTGATTCCGGGAGCCCCTCCTTTGCTGAGCCCCCTCTACTCCACTGGGCCTCGGCCAGCTGGAGGGGCGCCCAGTGTAAAGGCAGAGGGCTCTGCTTCCAGTTCCAGCCTCACCTGGGAGCCTCCAGAATTTTCCCTGGGGCGAGAAGCTGGGCTGTTGGAAAAGGTGGGTAGCTCAGGGGAGAGGCGAGCAGCAGAGGAGGAGGACCGAAAGTGGGTGACTCCAGGGCCTCGCGCCCTCGGGGTCCGGGAGCTGCTCGGGGCGCCCACCCGCTTCAGTGCAGGTCCAAGGGCGCCAGGAGTGCTCTTCCAGGAGCCTCCTTCACCCCGAACCTTCCGCACCCTCAAGCTGGAACAACCTACTCGGGCTGGGGGAGCCCCTGGCCCCGGGGATTCTTCCCCGAAGCAGCCAAGTCCGGCCCCTGCGTCCTGAGTCCCACCTTTCCCCTGCCGCTGCCGGTCCCCTAAGCCAGTGGTTAGTAAGGGAACCCTTGGAGCTGCGAGCAGGAAGCGCACTGCGCACCCCGAGAGTGCACAAGTCGGCCCGGGGGCCCTGGCTGGGTCTTCCGGGGGTGGCCAGCGAGTCCCAGGTGCGCCGGATAGGAAAGCTACAGCTCAAAGGCGTCCGAGGCGTCCGGCGCCCCGGAGTTGGCGGAACTCCTCCTCCCTGGCGCCGAGTTGCGCGCTCTGCGGTCCCGGGAAAGTGACAAGCCCACGCGGCCACCTGGGAATCCACAAAACTGCGCTCTGCATCCCCCAGAAAGAGCGAGTGCCGCCCGTCCCGTTGGCCACCGGGGAGAAGGGATTTGGAGAAGATGCCCACGAGAGAGGCTTGGGGAGCCCGGATCGTGCAATCCACGCGGAGGGAAAGCCGGGCAGAACTTTGCGCGCGCCCAGGCTGGGAGGACCTCGCGCGCACGCCGATGCCCCAGGGCTGCAGCGGGGATCCCGGCGGGGCGGGGGAGGCGAGGGCGTGCATACCTGCAAGTGCTGCAAGAAGGCAGAGATGCGCGTGATCTGCAGGCTGAGGTACCTGGAGGCGCAGAGCGCGCCCGACAGACTCGTCCAGCCGCCGTGCGGTCGCCGCCGCCACCAAGCCGGGGCCTGGAGCCAGGCAGCCCCCCTAGGCCGCCAACCAGAGCCACAGGCACAGGGTGAGGGTCACGCGCGGCACCCCGTACTCCATGGCTCCCCGCTCCGAGCCAGGGCCGCACTGCTGGGCACCTCGCGGCCGCAGCAACTCGGCTGCAAAGTTCAATCCTCGCTCTCCGGCGCCTGCCGACCGCCCGCCCTCCCGCTCCCCGGCGGGGCCGGGGTGACAGGCGGCCGCGCCATTGGTCGCCAGCAGCGTGAGTGACGGGGGCCGGGCCCGGACGCCGAATCTGCTGCTGAGCAGGTCCAGGCTTCGCGCGGGTCCAGGGCCGTACTGACCCTTTCCTGTGCCCTGCGCCCTGCCCCGCCTTCCAGGTGAACTCAGGTGTGAGCGAGGGGAGGCGCCCTCCCGGGTAGCAGGGACCCTGGCCCTGGCTGAGGAAGGGCAGAGCACCCCTAGGGAGGCTGTCCTCTCCCCGTTCCCTACCTCCGGCAAGCCCTTCTGCTTCTGCGGCCTGGGTCACTTGCCCTGAGCCCTAGCAATGGGAAGGAGGTAAGAGAACGGAAGTGGACGGAAAATTGTCTGGATAACTGCACAATGCCTTCATGTATGACGAGGCCTGGAAAGTCGTAAAGCACTTTTGAAAGGTAAATGTTTCCAGGTTCCTAAAATTTTACTTCTTAAAATGGTTGGTTTTGAAAGGCCCTGTTGCTTATATAGAGATGGAACCTGTGTCTAAACAACTCTTAGTAATATCGGATTGTAGCTCTTGATCAATTTATTTATACCAACAACCTAAGAAATGAATAATAAGGAACTAGTTGAAAATTCCTGGAAACTACAGGATCTTTCTTTTTCTTCTTGCGATTGCTGGGATGTGTTTGGCCCAGGTGATCAATGCTTAGTTGCAAGCCTGTGGCACTATTGTGAGACAGTGGAACCTTTAAGACACAGGGCCTCCTGGGAGGAAGTTAGGCCACTGGGGATATGTTCCTGAACGGGATACTGGGAACCTAGCCCTTCCTTGTTTTGTTGCACTATGTGCTTCCCTGCATGATTTGTTATCTCATGGCAGGCCCAAAGCCACAGAGCCGATTGACCATGGGCGGAAACCTCTGAAACTGTGAGCCAAAATAAACCTTTCCTCTTTGCAAGTTGTTTATCTCAGATACTTGCTACAGTAATGGAAAGCTAACCAACAGAGCCCACAAGCTGACCCCACAGCCAGTCGTTACTTTCCACATGGTCTGATCCTGGAGTCTCTTAGTTTAAGTCTCACTATCAAGTCACCCTTCTCTAAACACAAAGCATGGAAGAATGAGGAGAAAGGGAGAAGCAAAGGAAGATGAGGGTGGAGGAATTTTCAGGCCCATGATGAGCTAACCTGAGACACTGTCTTTCTAGTAATATACTTAACAACCACAGAGAGGAAGCCCTTGAGCTTGAGAGCAGAGGTGTGTTTTACGGGCTCTGTGATGAAGAAAACTTGGTGTAGTCAATATGTAGAGATTCTCCATATTCACTCCTAATCTTGAAAATGATTGTACATCTTCTCTTCTGCATAATATTTCTACTAGAAAATACTATGTGTAATTGCTTTTCAACAGGAAATTTCTTGCCTATCTGTGCTTTGATCACTGGTCAAAATCTTATTTCACTGAGCTACTGGTTTTGGAAAAATGTTTTGAAACGAAGATAGATGACAAACCATATTAACTGCCACCCAGGGCGATTTCTCCTCTCTGCTTTAGTGTCACATTATTACCAGGAAGAAATGTCACAGAAGTATAATACATAAATTATAACACTGATTTTTTTGCCTTATCAATTGTCAAACTAATCAATGACATATAAATTTCCCAAAATGCCCAGAGGATGCTATACAACATTTTTAGCCCATTTGCTAGATGTTTTGATGAGGGTATTTGCTGAGAAATCATGTCACTTTTGTCATATGCTGAAAGGGTCAATTGGTTAGTTCTTTTTCCTTAGAGATATACTTTTTCAAGTCCTTTTTCATAAAAAGTTCTGAAAAGTCATGGTGAGCTTTTTTCATTACTAACAGAAGTGCTGGGGATTTAGCTCAGTGGTTCTGCCGCCTGCCTTACAAGCACAAGGTCCCGAGAGTTTGATCCCCAGTACCCCCCCAAAAATAAATAAAAATAAAAGTGCCTGTCACTACTAACAGAATAATTTTTAAAACATTTATGCTAAAAAGACTCAATATAAATGTTAAAAATGAATGTTGAATTATATTTGTTACTTCAGTGGTTGAAATTAGAGAAGAGAAAAAGGATGTTAAGAATTTCTTCTGTATAAATTTTTATTTGGTTTGTCCTCCTGATTCCAGCATTAACGGTCTTCACTCAAATTTCAAGCTTTGTTGTCTTTTCCATTTCCATATCATCCTCTTTTCCACTTGTCTTATACTCCTTAGATGTGAAGGTCATGTCATCATGTTCTAATATGAATTTCTCATCATCATTGCTAGCATTCCATAGCTCCTGGGTCATTCAAGCTCATTTCTAGATGATTTTAGCTCTGGAAAGAAGGTACTGAGTCATAGAGCAAAAACAGTTTTATGCAAAAAAAAAGTTCCATTGATATTCCCTCCCAAAAATCATATGCTCCAGCTGGAAATTCAGTGAAATAATTGTTCCTACTTCAGGGGTCCACATTGCTCTCTTTGACCCAAAGTCAGCACTGAATTCCCAATAATGCATGTCCACATTTTCTCACTCACACAAGTCAAACCCTGTTGTGCTTTCCCTTGTGCCATTTGTTGTCAAATGCTATTTTTAGCACACATTCACATTTTTCTTACCAAAATTTCAGATAACTTGATGCTTCAGGCAGAGCTCTCTTGTCTTGTGGCTTCTCCCACTTCTCAGTACCTCCTGTGCCTAAGGTCTGTCATTGCTCAAATGAATTAGTTTGGTTATGAAGGGAGCTGGGCTGACCTCATGAGTCACTGATAAGACAATTCTGAAGCCCATTCCAGGATGGATTCAGCTCCTTCCATGCATTTTGCTGCATAATAAACCACCCCACAAGTTAGTGGCTTATTTGGTTATTTTCATGATCTTGTAGGAATCCTGGGCTTAGAGGGATGATTCTCCTGCTTCATGTGATATTGGCTGCAGCTGCAGTTACACTGGGTCTTGAATGTTCTGGGTGATTCAATATGGCTCCTTCACTGGCTATCACTTGGTTCTGTTGACTGGGACCTCAGCTATGGTGGTCTAGTGAGGTACCTCCTATCTCCTCCAAAGGTCTTTCCATGTGGCTCTCATTGAATGCTGGCTAAGTTCCAGGGGGCCAGAAAGTCCTAGAGGCATATGCCTACAACTCTCCAAAGATCATATTCTGTAGCACATAAGACTCAGGCCAGTAACAGCAATCATTATAACTACAGTGATAGAGGTGCTTAGTATATTGTAGCCCTTGATTTGTTTGCTTTTTTTTTCTTTGCACAAAACTACCCTATGGTAGATGATTATTATTTTCAGTTTACAGAGGAGAATACTAAAGTCAGAGAAATTAATCCCTGGGCATTGAGCTGGGATTGAAAGCCAGAAATCCCAGACTCATGAACTATATCCTCAATCAGTCTGCTTTTGGCTTCTCAACATTTCTGAAACAAAATTTTTGACTTATCATTTGAATTTTCACTTCTCTTCAGAAGATGATTTAAATTTCAGGAGTAGTTAGGTATTAGAGGGTAAACACAAAGCTATGAGTAATTAGGTAATTTCTGACTTCTAATGATGGTTCATCCATCTATTGCCATTCCTTCAATGAATGAAGGTGTTTTTACTTTAGAGGATCTCAGAGATTTATGACTAAGTCATGAAAACTGCAAGGAAATAAAGTGGCCTTCATCTTCCATATGCCCAAGTTTACATTATCCAAATACTTCTAGGTAAATCAGGGCAGAAATAAAATACAAAGCCACCTAAGTCGATGCTTAATTCATTTTGATTTTCACACTTTAGTTTTGCATGTTTATACTTTATCTGCTACTTTTGTCACCAATTTGCATTACTTTGTGAAAATATACTGTGGCTAGCTTCTCACAAAACCAAAGACACTCAAGAAAAGAGAAGTAAACTCTGAAGTTACATTTCATATATGCAGCACATATATACAGCAGAATAATATCTCGCTATGAAAACAATACCATACCATCATTTGCAACAACAAGGGTGGAACTGGGGATCATTATGGTGAACAAAATAAGCCAGGCACAGAAAGACAAGTACTGAATGATCACATTCATGTGGAATCTAAAAAGGTTGATCTCATAGAATTTGAGGAGAGAATGGTGGTTACTAGAGGCCAGGGAGAGTAGTGGGTAGGGAGAGATGGGGGAGGCTAATTAAAGGGATCTAAGATATGGTTTGATGGGAGCAAGAAGCTCTGGTGTGCTACTGCACTGTAGGGTAACTGCATAAAAAGTAATTACAAAGCAAGAAAGGCTACAGACATTTTCACAATAAGGAAATGATAAATGTTTGAAGATATAGATAAATATATTTAATATATATATTTAACCAGACTTAAAATGCATATATATACAGTGACACATCACATGGTAAATCATTATGTACAATTTTCATGTTTTTATAAATCATTTTTGAAAAGCAACTTTAGTGGGGTGTTCTCTTACAAAGAAAGAGAATAGTTTTCTAAATAAAGAAGAATAGCTCCAATTTTCAATTCTTTGTGTGATGGATTATTGCTTCTCTTGTTATCTATTCAGTCAATGTCACAGAGCTGTTATGTTTGGCCTTTCAATGCAAAAAGTAGGAAGAATAGTTAATACTAAATGTTAAAAATGTAAATCTATTCCATTTAAATTTAGATGCTATGTCACATTAGCTTCCATGTATTCATTTCCACTCTGAGGATAAAAACACTTATGCACTGAACAGCAATTGCAGAAAGACCCACTAGGATAGACACTTTTATTGGGAGTTATTGACTTTGAGGTATTCGATAAGGTTTTTATATACAAATATTACTAATGATATTTAAAGCCTGTTTATCTTTAGATTGCAGATTTTCTACTCAGTAGCATGGCTGCAGTGTTACTAAGTGTTCTGTCCATGCCTCTTGCTGTGTTTTGAATTTCCATGTCACTGCTAAATGTCTTCAAAAATCTTATTTTATTTTTAAAAGGAGCTTAATAAAACTTGATCAGGCACATAGCAGAATCAATAGGAAGCTAATTGTCAGTAATGAGAGAGATTTCCTTCCTTAGAGAATGAAGAACTGAGGCATAAATTGCTTTTAATGGCTCTTTGCAACAACAATCCATACATAACCCTTTAAGAAAAAAACAGAAAGGAAACACACAACTTCCTGTGATGGGGGTGCCTGCTGCTTTCATGAAGGATGAAGGGATGGACTGTGGATGGTTTTCTAGGATGTCTACAAGGATAGAGATATCTGGAAGCTATTTTGGTTTCTGATGATGGTTTCAGAGGCCTTGACACTTTCCCTCTTAACCATTTGAGGACATCTTTGTATCCAGGGCTGTCTTTATATGATGGCAAACGGTGTGGGAAGGAAAAACTTCACACTTGGATAATGTCAGCTTTGCTTTGGAAGAGTAGTCTTTAGAAACAGTTCTGTATTCTCTGTTGTCTCATTTACTTCTTACTGGATTGATTATTTTTACAAACATTCCATAATTCTATATTTTCTGGCTTCCCAAAATGAGTGTATTTTCTTATGTCTAAAGTAGTTAACATGTATTGCTATCTAATTTGCCTCCTTCTCTGTATTTCAGAGTAACTCTCATTTATTTCACAAAGAGCTGAAATAATTGCTGAGAGGATAACACACCTTCTTGTCTTGGCTTGTTTCTCTGAGATGAGATGGATACCTGATTATAATCCTGTTAGCCACTAGGCAGGTACTTTTAGGGACCATTACCTGGGCTCAAAAAGGGAGGGCAGGATGCTGCCCTTTAAATGACAGTTAATGTACTTTCAAACTTTCTTCATTATGGCTAAGGCCCAGATTCATTCATTTCAGGTGTCCTAAATGTTGCTCTTCACAATCCTGAATTTTCCCCCCAGAAGCTTTTGCATCTGCTACTTTTTAAGCATGTGATACAGAGCCTCTAGCTGAATATGCTCAGCAATGTGCCCACACGGTGTGGAATGGTGAGTCTCTCCTGTGTGAACATAGGTAATATCCCCAATAAAAGCCCCTTGCTTTCTTTGATAGAGTAGAATATTTTCAGTCATGCCTAGCACTCTCCTTTCCTGCTGCAAGTATTTGCTTTCTTTGATAGAATAGAATATTTTCAGCCATGCCCAGCACTCTCCTTTCCTGCTGCATGTATTTCCTTTCTTTGATAGAGTAGAATATTTTCAGCCATGCCCAGCACTCTCCTTTTCTGCTGCATGTATTTGCTTTCTTTGATAGAGTAGAATGTTTTCAGCCATGCCCAGCACTCTCCTTTCCTGCTGCATGTATCAACCTCTCTAGAGTGGGTACCTGTCGGCAGCAAGAGGTCAACAACCCTCAGCAGCAGAGCCCCTTCCTGAGGCCATCTTGCCCAGCTCATACCCAGTGGTCGTCAGTCAACGCAGCAGCCCTGAACAAAGCTACACAAGGTAGAAGCAGACCTTTGCTGTAAGACCCACTCACCCGTGCCACAAGCTCTGAACTATCTTCTGTAAGTTAAGAGCAACTTACCTGAAGCTAAAGGCCTTGTGTGAGGCTGAAGGATATGATCTTGTTAAGTTGGAGCTTTAAATACAGAATTCTCTAAGGAAGGCAAATGCTTCTGGAACATCTACAAGGCACAAGATGATCTGGAAAGATGATCACATTTGGCATCTAGCCCTTTTCACTTCCTCAGAGCCTCACCAATCTTTTGCTCTGACACTGCAATTCCTGTCTTGGAAACTAGCCTCCTGTCCCTCTGAACAGTATGCTCTCTCCTCAATAAAGATTTATCTTTACTCCATCCTTGCCTTGGTAAATTCTTTTGCTGCCCATATCACTGGCCTTCTGTACACCAAGGGCGCTCTCTTTACTCCCCCCTCCGCCCCCACCCTGTACTGGGGGTCAAACCCAGGACCTTCACACCAAGCTACATCCCTTGACTTTTTAAATTTTTTAAATTTTTGAGAGAGAATGTTGCTAAGTTGCACTGGCTGGGCTTCAATTTGCAATCCTTCTGCCTCGGCCTTCCAGAATGCTGGGATTACAAGTGTGCACCACTGCTACTGGCTACTCCTCACTTTTTTTTAGGATCCCAATTGTGCTTATGGGCTTTGTATGTATCAAGAGGTGAACCTCTTACACATAACTAGTAAGGATGTGTGGTCCAATTGTGCTGGGGGCACCAAATCAGCCCGCACCCCAGCAGCAATCCACCGGACCCCCCCCCCTTTGGCCTCTTCTCTATACAGCCACCTGGTTCCACACTACAAAGATGCAGAGGACAAAGGGAAAGGAATGGAAAAAGAATTAAGATGTGTTATGTACGTGTACCAACTCCCCACGAGGAATTCAATCATTATGTACTGCAATAATGTACTAATAAAACTTAATAAAGAAAAATGAAAAATGACACGATAGCAAATTGCAGTGTGTGGTCCTGGGTGGGGTCTTGGATCAGGCAGATAAACTGCCATAAAAAAACCCCACTATTGAAGTTCTCTTACAGCCTAGTTGAACTCGTAGGACTCTATGCGTTGATGTCAAGGCATTTTTTTGCGCCTCCTTCAGTACTACTTCCTGCACATGCGCACTCTTTGGTACCTGCGCCACAATGGGCATGCGTCTTAAGAACATCCGGGCACTTCCCAACTGGCACGCACTTGGCGGCCGTTAGCAGTACCTTCCCGTGCGGCTGCGGCGCCGGACTGCGGACTGCGGCGGTGGAGTCTCAGTCCTGGGAGAGGTTTCTAAAACTGACGTATGTAAAAAATGTGATTGAGGCCCAGTCCTCCAGACCCCTCTGTACTGAACAAGCTTTGCGGGCTTTCCCTCACGTTTCCATTTGCTTGGTTTGGCTGTAGGTTGGAAGGGAGGGAAGTGGCCGGCAGTGCCTTGATGAAGCGCTCTTGAGGTCCACAGCTTTCCACAGGGATGAGGAGCTGGCTGTGCGGGGTTGGCTGAGGCTCAGAGCGGGAGGTTTTCCCCAAGACTGTGTCATGGCAGGCTTAGAAAAGCAGGTAGGGCCCCAGAGTAGACATCCAGTGCACGGGTTATCAGCATGTTTAAAAGACTCTGGAGCAAAGGAAGTTTTAAAAAAGTTGACGGAAAACATTCAATGGTCTGTTTGAAAAGACCTAGCCCTAGCCAAAGTAAAACTGACAGATCTATCCAGGACCAGGGTATAAGCAATCAATGTTTTAAATTTTGAAGGTAGGGGGCAGGGGTTAGCGCAGCAGTGCTGCACCTGCCTGGCAAGCGCAAGGTCCTGAGTTCAATTCTTGGTACCCTTTGGATATATTGTTTTAGTGTAGTGTTCGGAACTGATGTCACAAACATTATTGCACCCTTTATATCTGGTATAGATTTAGCTATTGAAAATACACCTCTAATATTTCTTCTTTATTTGTTAAGTGTGGTGCTCAATATCTTTGTGTTATTTGAGGGAGGATCAGGTTCTGTTGTGTCCCTGCCTACAGATCTCATGCACTTTCTACTAACCTCAGCAGAGGAATAAACCTTATAACACACTGCAATAACTAGATGGATCCATGGGAGACTCTCAAGCAACTAGGCAAGTATTTCCACAGGAGTATGCATGTGCTGTTGCATTGGTAGAGTAATAATACATTGGTAGAGTAATAATACATTGGAAGAGTTTGATAGTGGTAAAAAATCCTCAGTGATATGATCATATGGAGATTGTGCAGGTAGACAAGGAAAAGGAGAGCAGTAAAGGATAGGTTATCTTGGGAATCTTTTCCAGTGACCTGTCCTGACCTCCCTTACAGTGAGTCATTAGAGGCCATCCCATTGAACATCTCCACCTTCCAGGTAGGGGCATGTGTGGGCATCCATCATAGCAGGAGTCAGAGGATGTCCATAGGCATTGGTAAGTGATGGTGGGGTCCATGCATGTTGATGTGGCTTTATTTTAGGTGCAGGAGCCAAGGTAAGCGAGGAATGTGAAAGCCAATTCAGCACATATGAGTTTGTTGTCAGATGCAGGAAAATGAATGTAGAGGGATCTGAGTGTCTTGGGATTGCTTTTTCCTGGTCCAGTGACATTGTTGTGGACCAGTGTTCTAAGCACAAAGCACAGGAATCTAGAGAGTTGAACATTTGATGAGGAAGAGTGTCTGGTGATGACAGTGTTTCCCTTGGATTAGTTCTAGTATCAGGGTCAAATGAAGGCCTCTGTGGAAGTGGTGATGGACAAGAAATTTGCCAGGTTTTCTTGTATAGCAATGTATGTGAAGAACAGGATTGTTAGACTTCCCTTAAGGAAAGTATATGCAGAGAGAGAGAAAACCTTTCTGAGTCAAGATTGCTGATCGTCAGGCAATTCCTAACATGGATGTAGCCTCATTCTCAGAGGCTCATGTTTCTTAGTGAGGTCAGAAAACAGGCTCGGTGCAGCATGTTGTTGGCAGTATTGCAACCTGGTATCCTGGTAAGGGCCCCCTGCTCACCAGGTCTTGTGAAATGTTACTGTGTTCAGATATAGGACACTTTTATTTTCTGAATATACACTGGAGGAAGCTATGTTGGCAGCCTTGTCTTTTGTTTGCTGTTTGACATGTGTGACACAAAGGTAGAACAAGAGACTCTTCCCAACCAGTAAGTTCCTCATTTTCATGTAGGATTGCAGGTCACTAAAGTTGTTTCCATGCTCACTGTGGAATATGGAGAGGCAGAGATTCCTGTCAATTTCCAGATTTCTACAACTGGTCCTACTGACTTTGGAGGTTCTTCAGGTTTCTTTTGGAGAAATGAAGGTGTCTTTTACCAGGCTTTTTACACAGAGTTCCCCAAGGACCCAGGTTGTCAAGCAAGTGGGCTCCTCAAGTGTGTTGCCCTCCGCACTTCTCACATGTAGTTGTGCCAGGAGTCCTGGACTAAATTGATATTCCTGATGAGTTTTTAATGGGTTCTGATGTCATGGTGTGGCCTGCAACACAGTCCTGTGGATCACTAGAGACATCAGGTAATTGTGGGCTTAGCAGAATCTGCCAACATTGCACAGGGAGTAGATGAGGAAGATTGCTCTGGGCATTCCCACCCCTTTCTTGATCAGGTCAGATAGGATTGCAACCACGGTGATGCTATTGCCTGAGAGTGGACCCTTGGCACAGACAATGTCAAGTGGATGCCAAAATGTTGAGCCTTAAAGAGTGATCCTATGGAGGATTTTGTGCTTATTTTGGCCAATCCCAAGGAGCAGTAAGCAAAGGAGTGTTTACAGGTGTCCACTTAGAAGAAGTTTGACCTGGAGTCAGGACTCTCCCTGTTAATCATCCTAGCATCCAGGTACATTTCCATTGTCACTCTGTGGTTTTGCAGGCACTGGATTTCTCACAGGGTGTACATGACCACCTTCCTCTTCCTCAGAGTTACTGAGAACTTGGTGGTCAGAACCTCATATAAATGTCAGGTAAGCATCAGGGAGCTGGTACCTGGTTGGTGACCACGTGATCTTCAGTATTCCAGTGGATATCAAGATTATATTCATAAGGAGACTTTGTCATTTCCCTTGGTGGGCATCCACTGAAGTTCTTGCCTATTGTAGAGTTGAAGGCCTATGTCCATTTGCCCTCAGCATCTTCTTTCAGATATAGATATGACTGCAGAAGTTGAGGTTCTCATGTTTCACCCTTTAATTGGAAAGTGTGGCATTCAGTACCTTCTTGCTATCCTTAGGAAGCATCAAGTGCTGATGGATCCAAGCCAACAGGTCTGTATTTCCCACTGGTTACAGTAGAGGCATAAGTTGGATAATCAATCATTGTCATAGAGTTGGTTCCAGAGATATGCAGCATAGCAGTTTGTCAGGTATCACCCTGGGAGTGTCAGTTTTCTTTTGCCAGGCTAAGCTGTCACATGCAGGTAGAGTCCATAGACTTCAGATTTTAGGATGACATGAAGATTGGGCAGGTGGACAATGAAATGTTTTCCAGTAAAGAATGGGTTTTCTTGGACATCTCTTCCAGTGAGTGGTCTAGAACTCACAGTGAGCCTTGAAATGCCATCCTGTTGTATATCTCTAGGTTTCCAGTAAGTGCAGTTGTATGCCTCCCTCCTGCCAGGTGAAAGGAGATCTCCATGGTGTCTGGTAAGTGATGGTGGGGTGCCTTTAGATTGTTGTGGCCCTGCTTTGTGTACAGGTGACCAAGGAAGCAACAAGGGTAGAACTTAGCCAATCCAGTGCACATGATTGTGCCCTCAGTGTAGAGGTCAGGAACATATATGTTGAGGGATCTAAGGGTCTTTGATTGCTATTGCCCTGGTCCAGTGACCTTTTGGTGAGGCAGACAACTGAGCATGCAGCACAGTATTCTTAGCAGGTGAGCACTTGATGTGGATGAATGGGGATGATAGTGTTTCCCTCAGGTTGGTTCTGGAACCAGAGTCAACCGAAAGTCTTTTGTGCCAGTGGTGATAGCCAAGGAAAGGGCTGGGTGTTCTTGCAGAAAAAAATGTCAGCTGAATTATATGCTTTTCACATAGTGTTATAGGACTTCCCTCAGGTAGGTGTGCTCTGTGACAGAGAAGTTTTTTGAGATTACAGATCAAGTAAGTCCTAATATGGACATAGCCCATGTCTAGGGTCTTGATATTCCTGGTAAGGTTGAAAAGTAGCCTTGGCCAAATCTATTGTTGTCAGGTACAAATCAGGGTGTTGGGAGCTCCTTGGAATCATGAAATCTTTCATATCCTGGTGGATATCGGGAGTTGGTATATAACAAAATATTCTCATGTTTCCAGAGGGGACATGCAAGGAAGCTTTTGGATATTGTAGCACTTAGGCCAATGTCACATTTACCCTCAGAGCCTTTTTTTCTAGATACAGATTTGAGTACTGCTGGTGAACTTGTGATGTTTTCTTTTTTATTTCACAAGTGTGGTGTTCAGTGCCTCCTTGTTCTTTTGAGGGAGTGCCAGGTGCTATTAAATTCCAGCATGCAGACCTTCTGAATTTCATACTGGTTCCAATGAGGGAGTAATCAGGACATCAGGTCATTGTCATGGGATGAGTCCCTGAGATACAGGTTGGACGTTTTTGCAAATATGTCCTTGGAGGTGCCCACCTACTATTGCATGGATAGTCTGTACACACAAAGGAAGAACCTTGTAGTGTCGATGAACCCAAAGTGAAACAATAATGTGGAGATTGTGCAGGTGAACATGGAAACATCTACCAGTAGAATATAGATTTTTGTGGACATTTTTTTCAGTGAGGGAGGGGTCTGGTTTTCATTGTGAGCCATGAGATCCCATCCCATTGAACATCCCCAGGTTCTTGGGAGCTCTAAGTTTAGGCTTCCATCATCACACCAGACATGTGATTGCCATGGATTTTGGTAGGTTATGGTCAGATCTCTGTGGGTCATAGTGACCATGCTTGTGGTGCAGTTGCTCAGGGAAGTGATGACGTGGGAAATAAGCCAAACTAGGGACTGTGAGTTTGGGTATGGTGTAATTATAGGAAAATGAATATTGAGTTATATATGTGTTCTTGGGTTGCTTTTTCCCAGTCCCAAAACATTGTGTTGGACCAGACTTCTGAGCAGAAAGCATGGAATCTTGGCAGGGGACCAGCTGATGAGGATGAGTGTTTCACAAAGTTGGTGTTCCTCTCGGATTGATTCTGGTATGTGTATGGTAAAAGCCTTCTGTGCCAGTGGACATAGCCAAGGGAGGGCCAGCTGTTCTTACAGAGCAAAGTGGTTGCTGAATTGCATGGTTTTCCATGGTGTGGTTGGACTTTCCTTCAGGTAGGCACGTGTAGTGGTGAAGCAGTTTTTTGGAGTTGAGATTGCTGATGGTCAGGTAAGTACATGGATATAGCCTGGATCTTGGGCCTGATGATTTCAGTGAGTTTAAAGAGAAGCCTCTCCCTGACCTGGTGTTTCCATGTTTTGTTACCAGGTGTTCTGCAAAGGGATTTCCTAGAGATCAGGTTTTGTGAGTTGCCACCTTCAGCCATGGTTACCCTTGGTTTTTTCCTCTGTGACAGTGAAGGTAAAACAAGAATTTTCAAATGGCTATTGATAAGAATTACATTTTCATGTAGGATGTCTGGGCCCTTAGGCAGTTTCCATGCTGTTGTCCTGTATGGTATGAGGCAGGGATTCTTGTGAATATCTAGGTGTCTAGTACTCCCAGTGGTGACTCTTAGAACTTTTGTAGGTTTCTGTTCAAGGAAGCTAGATTTCTCATAACAGCTCTTGTCCCCAGAGCTCTCCAAGAAGCCAGGTAGTGAAGCAAGTGAGCTCCACAAAGAGACACAGTGAACCTTGCAATTCTTACATGTGCTGGTGCAAGGATATGTGGACTAAAGCAGTATTGCTGGTGCGTATTTCACAGGGCTCCTGAAGAGGTATATGAAGAGCTATTGTGGATCTCTACAGACATCAAGTAAGTGTGGGTTTGATGTCAGGCCACCAATGAGTTCTTCCCGCTCCATGTGCATGTGTTGGAAAGTGTCCCTCAAGTGAGGGACAAGTGTTGCAAGTGAGGAAAGTGTCCCTCAGGATTTCTTGCTCCTTTATTGATTTGAACTTCCTCTGATCAGAAAGAATGAAGTCCTTGGAAATCCTACAGTCTGTGAGGGGACTCTTGGCAGGGGTGAGGTCAGGTAAATGCCAGGATGATGGGCACTGAAGTGTTATTCTGTGCAAGTTTGTGGGCTTGTTTCTACCCTACAGGGGAGCAGGAAGCACAGTAGTATTTTCAGCAATCCACATAGGAGAATTTCTTTGATTCTGGGCAGGGTACTCTTTTCTTGACAATAATCCCAGCATCCAGATTGGTTTCAAATGTCCCTCTATTGTTATCAGGGACAATGAAATGCACATTGGCTCTACACCTCAACCCTCTGCATTATATTATTTCAGATTGCCTTCAAAAGACGATGGTGATGCCAAGAATTCTGTGACCAGAACCTCATACAAATGTCAGGAAAGAATCATTTTGCTGGTATGTCTTTGGGATCACATGATCTTCCATCTTCATGTGAATATAAGGAATGTGTACATAATGAGATATTCATGTTTCCTTGACACACATCCACTGAAGAACACAGTTGATGTAGGGTTCAGGCAAGGGCAACATTTCTCCTCAAGGCCTCATTTTCTGGCACAAAGTTGACTGCTGATGGTGAATCTGTGATGTTTCCTCATTTATTTGGCTGGTGGGTTCAGTGCCTTGCTATCCTGAGGGGGCAGCAAGTGCTGTTGAATTCCTGCAGGCAGATCTTGTGCATTTCATACTGGTACCAGAAAGGGAATAGGTAGTACAACAAGTTCTTATGGTAGGGTTCTTCCCTGAAAGATGGATTGGAGAAGTTCTGTGGGCATGTTTTTAGGAGTGTCCATTTACTATTGGCTGACTAGTTCATGGGCATATAGGAGGAGCCTGGCAGTGGTGATGACACCTAAATGATAGGATGAGTTAGAGATTGTGCAGGTGGACACAGAAAATTAGAACAATAAAGAATAGGTTTTCTTGGGTGCCTTTTCCAATGTGAGGTCTGGAACTCACTGTGAGCCATGAGACACCATCATGTCAAATATGGCCAGTTTGCATGCAAGTACATGTGCGGGTCTCCCTCCTAGCACCACACAGTGATCTATCTGGACTTTGGTGAGTGAATGTATGGTTCCTATGTGTGGCCATGGACATGACTTCTGTGTACAGCCTGGGGAACCACTGAAGAAGGTAGTAAGTCAATCCAGTGTCCAAGAGTATGCCCTTAGTGTGGATTGCTGGATGTCATGTTGAGGGAGTTTATCAATCCATGGGATTGGTTTTTCTCTGTACTAATGAGACTGTGGTGGACCATCCCTCTGAGCAGGAAGCAGGAATCTTGCCAGGTAACCTGCTGGTTAGTATGAGTTTCTTGGGATGATGGTGTGTTCCCCTCAAAGTGGTTCTGCTGCCATGGTGGAGTGATACACTTTCTGACAGTGGAGATGGACGAGAAAGGGCAAGGTCTTCTTGCAAAGCAAAGGACATGCTAAAGAACATTCTTTTTACATGATACTGTTGGACTTTGCTTCCAATAGGTATATGCAGAGATGAAATAAATTTTTTGAGTCGAGATTGCAGGTAATCAGGTAAGTCTTAGCTTGGACAAAGTCTGGTTCTTGGGGCCTGGTGGTCCTTAGTGAGATCAAAAAGGAGCTTCTGCCTAACTTGGTGTTGCCATGTTTTGTCACCAGGTGGCCTGTGAAGCTCCTGGCTGGTGGTCAAGTCTTCTGAGATTTGCCACCTTCACCCATGTGAGCCCTTCTTTTATTCCCATGAGCACTGGACCTGGGCCCTTGGGCAGTCATGTCTTCTCCTTGCTGTTTGTGACAGTGAAGGTGAAACAATTGACTTTTCCCAGTGTCTACAGGTAAGCATCGCATTTTCATGTAGGATGGTGGCCCAGTAGGTGATTTTTTCATTCTTGCTGTTGTATATGAAGGGGCAGGGCTTCTTGTTGATATACAGTTTTCCACCAGCATGGATATTAACTCTTGAACTTCAGCAGATTTCCATTTTAGGGAGAAAGATTTCTCTTGCCTGGCTTTCTCTGTGGAGTTCTTCAAGGTCCCAGGTTGACATAAGTGGGCTCTCCAAACAAACATAGTGACCACCACAATTATCACATGCAGGTACAAGGAGACAAGGACTGAATCAATATTTGCAATGTGTTTTTCACAGAGATCCTGATGTCACAGTGAAGCCTACATCATACTCATTCAGATTCCTACAGACATCTAGCTGGTAAGTGTGGCCTTGTAGATCTCAACTCCTCCACATGCACAGGGAGCTGATGAAGGTGTTCCTAGGCATTCCAGGCTCCCTCCCAGATTTGACAATTCTCTGGTTAGAAAGGAGGCCATCCTTGGTGTTGCTGTTATCTGATGGATCCCATGGTGTATATGAGCTCAAATGGATGCCAGAATGGTGTGTATTGAAGTACTTAGTGACTCTGTCCAGGTTTTTGTGTTTCTCTTGCCCATACCCATGGGCAGTTAACCTAGGAGAGTTTGCACAGGCCACCTAAGAAAGGGTGGCTTCTGTGGACAAGAATGTTTTTCTGGCAATCATCCCAGCATCAAGGTAAGTTTTTAGTGCCACTCATACTCTTCTGGCTGACCGAAATGCTCATTGGCTCTACACTGACATGCGCTTCTTCTCTTTTTTTCCAGGTTTCCTTGAAGAGAGGGGGATAGGGATGCCAAGAAGTCTTTGGCAAGAAGCTTGTATAAATATCAGGTAAGAATCAGGGTGCTGATACTTTGTTCTGACCTTGTGATCTTCAGGATCCAGGTGGATGTCAGGAGCATGTGCCTGATGACATGTGTTTCTGGGTCACATCCCCTGAAGGTCTTAGGTAGTGCAGAGTTGAGAACTAGTACCACATTCATCTTCAGAACTTTTATTTTTTACCCATAGATTTGAATACTGTTGGCAAATGTGATATTTTCCCTTTTATTTAGCAAATTTTTGTTCAGTTCCTTTTTGGTCTCATGAGGGAGCTAAAGGTACTCTTGAATCCCAGCCAGCAGATTCAGTGCATTTCATGGGGCCCACATGACCTGCCAGATGCAGGTGGCTCAGGGGGATGTGGTAACAAGATATTCTTATGTTTCTTGGAGATGTATCCTCTGAAAGACAAAGCTAGTGAAGGGTTCAGAGCTGATGCCACATTCAACCACAAAGCTTTTTTTCTTGAATAGATTTTGAATATTAATGGTGAACTTCTGCTGTTTCCCCATATTTGGCAAGTAGTGTTCAGTGCCTTCTTGCTACCCATAGGGACCACGGCATGCTATTGCATCCATGCTGTCAGATTTCACATGTACCCTAATGGTCCCGCTGGGCAGGAAAGCTGGTCAACAGGTCATTTTCAAGGGTGGACCACTGAGAGTAGGCATGGGGGTGCTGTGGCAGGTCTTTCCTCATGAGAGTCAGCTCACTGTTTCTTGGCTAGTGTGTCATCACCGGGGAGGGCCTGGGAGTGCCTGTGGGCCCGAGTGACAGGGTGATGTGGGGACTGTGCCAATGGACACAGAAGGGCACTGGCCAAGGAACCTGTGTCCCCAGACACCTTTTGCAGTGAGCAATCCCGAGCTGAGTGTGAGCCTCGAGAGGCCATCCAATTGAACACTGCCAGATCCAGGTAAGGGTAGGCAAGAGCCTTCATCACAGTGTGATCAGAGCATCTCCATGGGCTTGGGTAAGTGATGGTTGGCCCACTGTGGGCTGCTCTGGCTATGCTTTGTGTGCAGCTGCCCAGGGAGCAATAACTTGGGGAATGAGCCAATTTTATGACCATGAGTTTTTTCCTTGGTGTATGGTGCAGTACAGGAAATGTTGAGGTTCTGTGCATCCAGGGAGTGTTTTTTCTTGATCCAGTGACATTGCGGCAGAACAACCTGCCCAGCAAGAGGCACTGGAATCAGTGCAGGTGACCAGTTGATGAGGATTAGTAACTTGGGATGATAGTTTTACCCTCAGATTGGTTGTGGCATCCAGGTGGGGAGAAAACATTTGTGCAAGTGGTGATGAATGATGGAAAAGCCATGTGCTCTTGCAAGGTATGCTGAATTACATGGCTTTAAAATGGTTTGTTTGGCCTTCTTTTCAGGTATATATATATATGTATATATAAGGATGAAAGTCAGTTTGTTGAGGTGAGATTGCTGATGGTAAGGTAATTACTAATGTGGACATAGCATGAATCATGCTTCCCTAGGGAGGTCAAAAATGAGCTTCTGCCAAACCTGGTGTTGTGATGTTTTGTCACAAGGTATCTCAAAAATGCCTGAGTCCAGATCAGATCTTGCATGTGGCCAACTTCAGCCATGGGTTATCATTTATCTTTGTTTGTTTGAGACAGGGTCTTAATATGTACTTCAGCCTGTCCTTGAACTCACTATGTAGCCCAGGCTGGGATCAAACTCAAAGCGATCCTCTCAGCTCAGCCTCTCAAATGCTGGGATTACAGGCATGTGCCACCATGCCCACTTTTGTTTCTCAGGAATGTTGGAGGAGGGCACATGGGCACCCTTCTGTTTGGACCACTGTTTGGTGTGTGTATGACTCAGGGTAGAATGAGTCTTTGTGGTGATTACAGGTAAGCACCCCATTGCATGTAGAATGATTAGGCCTTAATGTATTTTTTGTGTTCACAGCCAGAGATTGCTGATTGTATCCAAATGCCAATCACTGGGGATACTGACCCTCAGAACATCTTCAGGCTTCACTTTAACAGCTTTGTCCTTTCTGTTCTACAAGGATCCAGATTGTCCAACAAGTGGGCTCTGCAAACTAATGCAGTGACCTCTGCCATTCTCACAATTAGTGCTGCAAGGAGATGTGTACTAAGTCAGTATTCCTAGATGTGGTGTTGACAGGGCTACCTATGCATGTCAGAGTGAGCCACAGAAAATATGCAGGAGGATCCTTAAAGATAGATGGTAAGTGCATTTAGGCCCAGCACACCTGCCTGATGAGAAGATAACAGAGGTGTCCTTGGGCATTCCAGGCCCCTACCTTGAAATTCAGGTACTTAGATCAGAAGGGATGGAGCCTTTGGCCATGCTACTATTTCAGGGGATCCTTGGCATGAACAGGGACAAATGGATGCCCAACTTGTGAGCATTGAATGTGTGATTCTTTTTTTTTTTTGGTACCGGGGATCAAACTCGGGTCCTTGCTCTTGTGCAGCAGGTAGCAAAACCACTGAGCTAAATTCCCGGCCCTGAATATGTGATTCTATCCAGGGTTTGTACTTGTTGGAGCACTGCCCAGGTAGCAATAAGCATAGGAGAGTTTGCAGGTGTCCCCTTAGGAGAGATTTAATTCTGGGGATTGGACTGTGTTTCTGGCAAGAATCCCATCATTGAAGTTCGTTTCTTGTGTCACTCAGTGGTTTTCTTGTGCATTGAAATGCTCATCAGCTCTATGTTGAAACCTTCTTCCTCATACTTTCTCCAGTTTCCCTTGAAGAGAGGATCCTGAAGTCTAAAAGCCTATGGCCATAAATCATGCAAAGGTAGCAATCAGGGTCCTCATATCACTTTAGGGAATACATCATCTGGATCCAGATGAATGTCAGAAGGGAACATATACCGAGATGGTCTCATGTTTCCTGGGAATATCTCCTGTGAACAAGCCTTCCTGGTTTTGTAAGGAAGCATTAGGTGCTATTGCTTCCCTGCCTGCAAGTCTCATCCATTTTATACTTGTCCCAGCAGGGGAATAAATGGGGCAACACATCATTGTTATGGGGGGGTGGTCCTTGGGTAGGAACTGGGGCAGTTGGGCAGGTATCTTCTGGAGAGAGTCCATTAACTGTTGATAGCTCGTCCATGGGCCCATAGGAGGAGCATGGTGGAGGTGATATACTCTGAATGAGAGGAAGATGTGGAGATTGTGCAGGTATGTATGGAAAAAGGTACTGGTAAAGAGTGGGAGTTCTTGGGCATCTTTTTCACGGAACAATCCTGAAGAGATGGTGACCCAGGAGAAGCCAAACCTTTGAGTAGTGCCAGGATCCAGGTAAGGGCAGGCATGGGCCTGCATCTCAGTACAGGACAGAGAATCTCCATGGAACTTGGTGATGGGGGCAATGAGGTTTGTTTTGATCTTATTTTGAGTACAAATACCCAGGGAAGCAAAGAATATAGAACTTTGCCAGTCTAGTGACCAGGAGTTTGTGCTTCATATATGGTGAAAGAAAATGAGTGTTGAGGGCCTGTGTGTCCTGAGATTGCCCATACCCTCATCTAGTGACACTGTGGTGGACCAGTGTGCAGAACAGAATGAAAAGAATCTTTGTAGGACTAGTTGATGATGATTAGTTTCATGAGATGATAGTGTTCTCCTCAGATTGGTTCTGGTATGTGGGTGAAATGAAAGCCTTCTCTTCAAGCAGTGATGTCCATGTGAGGGCCGAATACTCTTGCAGAGCAAACTGCATGCTGAATTACATGGTGTTATCATAGTGTAGCTGGCAAAATGCAGCAGTTAAGAAAAGTTTGTTGAGGAAAGATTGCAGATGGTCAGGTAACTCCTAATGTGGACATAGCCTGTTTCACAAGGCTTGTTGTTCATCAGAGGTCAAAAGGAATCTGTGCCTAATCTGGTTTTGCCATATTTTATGACTAGCCATCCTGCTAAGGGCCTAGCTGGTGATTAGGTTTGTGAGATGTTGCTCCCATTGTCTATAGAACACCTCTCTTTTCTGCTGAACATTGGAGAGGAGACCTGAGCATATTGGTCATTTCTACATTTTTGGACATTTGTGCTACTGAAGGTAAAATAAGAGGCTTTCTCCAATGGCTATGGGTAAGCATTCAGTTTTTGTGTAGGATGGCTGGCCTACATACAGTTTTCAAGTTCTCCATCCTTGAACAAGATGCATGGATACTTGTTCATATCCTGCTTTCCACCAGTATTGATCCTTGGAACTCCCTCAGATTCCTGTATAGGGAGAGATAATTTTTACCAGGTGTTGTCTGTTGACTTCTGCAAGGATGCATGTCAAGAACCCAGCAGGTTCTGAAAACAAACACAGTAACCTTTGCAGTTCTCATCTGTGCTGGTGTGAGGAGATGTGGACTAAATCCCTCTTGTGTTTTCCCTCTTGTGTTTTTCACAGGGCTCCTGTTGTCAGAGTGAGACACACAAAGTACAGTGATCTCTACACACCTCCATGGAAGTGTGTACTTGTGTCCTGGCCACCAATGAGGATGCATGAACTCCACATGCACATGTGACAAAAGTGTCCCTCATTCTTCCTTTCTGCTGTGTTGATTTGGAGGATTTCAGGTCACATGGAGGGAATCCTCAGCCAGTCCAGTGACTACAAGGGCACACTGGGCTTGGATAGGTCAAATGGATACCAAACCAGTGAGCATTGAAAATGTACTTCTGTGCAGGTTTTGACCCTTGTTTTGGTTGGTTGCAGTAAGCATAGGTGAGTTTGAAGGTGTCCACCTAGGAGAGTTTGAACTCTGGGGACAGTAATGTTTCCTTGACAATCCTCTCAGTATACAGGTAGGTTTCTAGTGTCATCAAAGTTTTTCTTGTGCACAGAAATGCCTATGGACTCTACACTGACACCCTCTTGTCCATGTCTTCTCAAGTTCCCTTCAAGAGAAAATATGAAATGTAGAAGACTGGCTGCAACCTCATGGACATCTTAGGTAAGAACCATGGTCCTTGTACCTCATTGAGGACCGTGGGATCTTTTGTATCCAGGTGGACATGAGGAGAGTGTGCATAAGGTGTTGTCCTGTTTCCTGGACAAGTATCCTCTGCAGGTCTGGAGTAGTGTAAGGTTCTGAGCTGATTTCATATTCAACATCAGTGACACTATTTCTGGCATAGATATGACTATTGATGGTGAACTTCTGATGTAACCCACTCTATTTTGCAAGTTTGTATTCAGTGTCTTTTTGCTATTGTGTGGGAGCATTAGATGATATTGGATCCCTGCTGTCAGGTATATCCTGCATTTCACACTAGTCAAACTAGGGATCAAGTGGGGCAACAGGAAATTGTCATAGGGTGGTTCCCTCAAGTAAGGATTGGAGTAGTTTGGCAGGCATCTTTGGGGAACTTCCTTTACAGTTTTCTAGCTACTCTGTGGCAGAGGGAGGAGCCTGTATTGGTGATGGACCTTGAATGTAGGACAACATGGAATTGGCATAGGTGGACACATAAAGAGGTGTGGGTAACCAGTAGTTTCTTCTGGGCTTCTTGTCCAGTGAGATGTGTAGATCTGATGGCGAGCCAAGAGAGGGTGTCCCATTCAACATCTCCGGACATGGGTAAGGGCACGTAGGTGCCTCATAGCTCCAGGCAAGTTCTCTCTGTGGACCTTGGTAAGAGATCCTAGGCCCTCTGTTGGTGGCCAGGCTTGGGTGCAGGTGCTCAGGGAAACAATGAAGGGCAAACTTAGCCAGTTAAGTAAATAGGAGTTTGTGCTTGTTGTAGGGTGCAGGGAAGTGAAGATTGAGGGACTTTGTGTCCTTGCTCAAATGATATTTTTGTGGACCAGCCTGCCAAAGAAGAAGCACATGATCCTCTGCAGTTGACCACTTGATGAAGATAAGTGCCTCAGAGTGAGAGTGCTCCACTCAGATTGGTTCTCCTATCTGGGGAAAGTGAGAGCCTTTTGTGCCAGTGGTGGTGGCAAATGGAAAGGCCTGGTGTTCTTGCGGAACAAAGTGTATGCAGAATTCTGTGCTTTTATCATGGTCTGATTGGCCTTCTCTTTATCTTTATACAGATATGAGGAATTGGTTGTTGACACAAGATTGATAGGTAAGCTGTATTGTTCAGATTGTGAGGTAAGTCCTGTCATGGACATAGCCTTGTTCACAAGACCTGATCGATGTTCCTTTGAGAGCTCACAAAGGAGCCTCTGCCTAACCTGGTGTTGCCATGATTTATCAGTAGGTATCCTGCTAGGGAAATTAGGTCTTGAGAGGTGTTGCCACCTTCATCCTTGAGACACCTTTTATCAGATGAATATTGAAGGAGGACACTCAGGCACCCTTCTGCCTTTCCAAATACTGTTTGACCTGTGTGCCAATGAAGGTCAAATAATGGACTCTTCCCAGTGGCTACAGTAAGCCTCCCATTTCATGTAGATTGGCTGGCCCATAATGAATTTTTCATGCTCACAGTAATACAGGATGAGGCAGGGATTCTTGCTAATATTCAAGTATCCAGGCCTATAGACAATGACCCTTAGAACATCTGCAGGTTTCCCTTTAAGGGAAGAATTCTCTGACCAGTCTTTGTTCTTGGAGTTCCAAAAGGGCCCTGGTCATCAAGCAGCTGGGTGGCACAAAACCACACAGTGATCTTAACAGTTCAGATGTGCTGGTACAAGGAGATGTAGATGAAGTCATTATTCCCAGAACTGATTTTCTTTGGACTCCCAATGTCACAGGGAGCTGTACTATTACCCTGGTGGATACCTACAGACATCCAGGTAGGTGTGAGCTTAGGCCCAGGCCACTGACAAGGTGTTCTGAGGTCCATTTCCTTGCATAAATGACAGAGGTGTCCCTTGGCACCTTGTCTGCCCCTTCCTAGAAATGCAGGTACTCAGATCAGAAAGAAAGGTGTCCTCAGCCATGCTAGAGGTTGTATGAGGCCACATGGCCTAGGCAGGCTCAAATCTCAAATGGATGCTCACCTGTTGAGCACTGAATGTGTGACTGTACCCAGAATTTGTGCCTGTTGGGGCCCTGGCCTGGGAACTGTGAGCATAAGAGTTTTTAGTTGTCCCTTAGGAAAGGTTGGATTCTGGGGACAGGACTGTTTCACTGTCAATCATCCCAGTATCCAGGTTGGTTTCCTGTGTCACTAAGGGTTTTCTTGTGCACCAAAAAGCTCATCAGTTCTACTCTGATACCCTCTTCCACATCTTTTCTCCCAGTTTCCTTCAAAAGAGCTAACCTCTTTGAAGCCTACAAGACAAAGGGCAGACTTCTTGCAAATCTCAGGTAAGAGTCAGCATCCTAGTCCCACAGTATGTTCATGTGATCGATCTGCCCTATCTTGGTAGATGCCAAGAGGGTGTCTATAATGAGATCTCACTTTTCATGGGTGGGAATCCTTCAGATATCTTGGCTAGTGTGGGGTCAGAGCTGATGTCACATTCAACATTAGAGCCTTTTTCCCAGTATGTCTTTGAATGTTGATAGAAAACTTTTAGTGTTTATTCAGGAATGTGTAATTCTTTGTTTAATGTTCCTTCCTTTTTAATTCCATGTTTATTCCCCTTTAAATACTCTGTTTGATAATCAGTGCCTACTTACTGTTATGAGGGAGCCTCAGGAGATATTGCATTCTTACCTGCAAAAATTGTGCATTTTTATAGTAATCCCAGTGGGAGAATAAACAAAGTAAAATGTCATTGTTACCACTGTGCATCCTTGGGATAGGGATTGGAATGATTTGGCTGTTGTCTCCTCAGGAATATCCATTTATCAATGCAAGGTTAGTCATTGGCCCTGCAGGAGGAACATAAGAGAAGCAATGGACCCTGAATGATAGGATGATGTGGATATTATGCAGGTGGACATGGGTAATGGACCAGTAAATGATAGGTTCTCTTGGGAGCCCTTTCCAGTGAATGGTCCTGAATGCATGTTGAGCCTGATGTTCATTGGGGAGGTCAGAAAGGAACCTCTCCCTTCCATAGGTGTTCCTGTGTTTCATTGCAGGTATCCTACTAAGATGATCCAGCTGGTGGTCAGGTTTTTGAGACCTCATACTGATCACCCATGGGACATCTTTTCTGATGAGAATTAGAGGACTAGACTTGGACTCCCTTGTCATTTTGCCACTGTTGGACATGTGTGATATCCAAGGTAAAAAAAGAGACTATTCCCAATGACTATGGGTAAGCATCTAATTTCATATAGGATGGCTGGCATATAACATGGCTTTCAGGCTTGCTGTGATTGTTGAGAGGCATGGATCCTTGTTAGAATTCATGTATCCAACACCACAGATATCAGGCCTTGGAAAGTCTTTGGGATTTTCTTTTCAAGGAAGAAAGAAATCAAACCTGATTGTAATAGAAAACAAGTCTTTTTGGCTTAAAGTCTGGTCCCAGCAATCCGAGGGGTTTGAGTTGTGCCAGAAGGCAGCCTGGAGGCATTGAGGGGTGGGGTTTGGATTGTTGGGCCCCCTGATTAGAGCAGGTGAGGAGGCAGCCCCTGGGGGGAAAGACAAAGGGGAGAAATGTCCTTGTCTCCTTTGACAATCTCCGAGTGAGTCTTCCAAAGGGAGAGAATGAGAGGAGGTGGGCCAATGGGACGTCTCCCAGGGGCACAGTCCTGGGCCCAGAGGCCGTGGGGGTTTCTCTGACCAAGCCCTTGGATTTCTGAGAAGTCCCCAGAGGGGGAGAGAACATGAGACAGAGAACCCGATGAGAGGGATGTTGATATACCTTGCCACATTTCCTGCCATGGGGGAAGATTCTGGCCTGGCAACACCATGTGCCCGTAATTGAGGCACATTCCAGGTTGACATAAGGCCTCTCCCATCTAATTGGATGCTTCCAAAATGGCTCAGAACCACTCACAGGAAAAAAGACAATGCATTTGATCTATATTACCATATCTCCTGCCAAGGGGGATGATTCTGGCATGGCACCAAGCTGCTCCCATATTGGAGGTGGCTTCCAGGCCACAGTATGGCCTCTCCTAGCTAATGGGATGCTTCTGAAATGACTTGGAACTGCTTACAGGAAAAAGAGAATGCTTTTGGTATACAGTATGACATCTCAAGCCATGGTAGTTAATTCTGGGTTGGCCCCATTCTGCTCCTGTAATTGAGGCAGCTTCCGTGGCACCATACAGCACTCCTAGGTAATGGGATGCTTCTGAACTGTCTCCAAAACACTCAAAGGAAAAATGAGAATGTGTTCAATCCACCTTATCACATCTCCTGCCATGGGGGAATATTTTTGGATGGCACCATGCTGCTCCCGAAGTGCAGGGTGATTCTGGGCCACTGTACGACCGTGCCCAGCTAATGGGATGCTTCCAAAATGACTCAGAATGGCTCACAGGAAGAAAGAAAATGCGATTGATCTACCTTACCAAATTTGCTGCAACACAACAATGGAGAAGGGTTCCTTTCTCCCCAAAACCCCACCAGCATTTGTTATTGGATGATTTTTTGACAGCAGCCAGTTCTTTGTGGTGTGAGGTGGAATCTCAGTGTTGTTTTCATCTGTATCTCTCAAATGACGAGTGACATTGAACATTTTTTCATATATTTGTTTGCTGCTTTTACTTCTTTGAGAAATGTCTGTTCATTTCAGAGGCCCATTTTTGAATTGGGTCTTTGAATTTGGGGGGTCTGATTGTTTTCAATTCTTTATATATTCTAGATAGCAGTCCTTTGTCTGAGGTACAGCTGCTAAAATTTTTTTCCAATATTGTAGGTTGTCTGTTAGCTCTGTTGGTGATTACTTTTGCAGTGTAGAAGCTTTTTAATAAGATGAGATCCCAGTTGTTGATTCTTTCAGCTAGTTACCGTGCTGCTGAGGTTTTGTTCATGAAGTCTTTTCCTATGCCAATGTCTTCCAGAGTTCTACCTAACATATCTTCCAGCAAGTTTAGTGTTTCTATCTTAATATTTAGATCTTTAATCCACTTTGATCTTAGTTTAGTGCATGGTGATAGGTATGGGTCTAGTTTTAATCTTTGGCAGGTTGAAATTCAGTTGTTCCAACACCATTTATTAAATAGGCTATCTTTCAGGGAGGAGGATTTTAGTGAAACTCAAGGAAGCTTAGCTCACATGACAGCACCCACCACACCACATGAACTAGCAGTCTAGGTCAGGGTCCCCATGACAAGGAGGCACTAGGGATCATGCAACATCTTAGAAAAAAGCCTACATTCCCAAGAGCTGACCGAGGAAAAGAGGCAGATTGTAGAGGTCCAGAGGAAATTGCCAGCACCCTCTTACCACTTAGCTTGGCCACCCGGATCCAGTGCTCCACCACCCTGGCCCTGTCTCAAGCCCTTGTGCTGGGACCCCCAAAGCAGGAGGTGATCTTGCAGTTGGCCACATGATTAAAATGTGTGATAGTGGCCCAAATGGTGGGCGCCAAATGCTCTTTGCCCTTTTTGTTTCTCTGGGTCCAGATGGAGCCCAGGCAGTCCCAGGGCACCACATTCCTGAACAGCTCCTGTGGAGGAAGACAGCATCACACAGGGAGAACCCACCCCAGATAGTTGATGGCTTCAGTCATCCACAGGCAGGTGGCCGTGGCCTGAGCTGGAGATCAGGAAGCTGCAGATATGGACAGAGACTTCTGCAAATAGCTGGTTTTCCTCCACTGCCCACTAGTGACGTCCAGCTTATGACCTAGGACCTAGCACTGATGTGAAAATCAGTGGCATTGTCCCCGTGCCCATCCTCCAAAACCTCCAGCATGAGCAGACATCTGAGTCCCGCTCATTCTGAGGTATTGTCTTCTTTCCAACCTCACCTGCCCTCTGCTCCTTTGCCCAGGTCAGTGGCACATTTCCTGGGACAGCTATGACTGGGGGCTCTGTGTGGGTGTCTGCTGTAGAACCCATGAATCTCAAATGCCTACAAAGTGATAAGGCTGGCCAGGTTTCCTGGGATGATGGCAAGGTGACACATGGTCCTGCATGCACCTCAGTGCACACCCTCCTCTGCTAGTTGGTCTGACTCCCCGCCCTGTTTCCCAATTGTCCAATCTCAGTTGACATCAGAGTCACTGTGTGTAGCTGGCATGTGAATGCCCTGTCTTTACTGTCGATCTCTACACAAGGACAGGAGTGGCTTGGGGCTGAGAGACAAGTATAGGTGATGCAGTTGGTAGAGGAAGGAACTTTGATCGGGTAAACTGGGACTGTCAGGCCTGAGGAGATCAGTGCGAGAAGGATGGGTGTCCCCTGCCCCACCCCACTCCACAGAGCTCAGCTGCTCACCGCACCCATCAAGGTCAGCTGTTCTGCCAGCAGCTCGGGAAAGAAGGCTAAGAGCACCTTCTGCAAGGACCTGTGCTTGCCAGTGGCAGCAGAGAGGCAGGAGTGCTGTGGAGCTGGCTTCTGCTTCTCTCCTGTCTCCAGAGGAGGCTCTTTCTCTGGTGCTGGCTCTGGCTGCAGAGCAGGCCCATGGTGTTCTGGACATGGAGCCAGAGCTAGGAGGAGAAAAGCTCAGCAGTGTTAGTCACTTGCCAGTTCCCTGCGGAGCATAGAGAAGACATCCTGGCCATTTGGGGGATTCCAATGCCCAACCAAAAGCCATGAAAGCCTTCTGGACTGCTGTGGCCCTCACCATCTGCTTCAGCCTCGTGGGGCTCTAGATATTCCACCTGAGCAAGGGGAAGGCACAAGGGAGGCTCCATGTCTGCTCCAGGTGAGTTCACTTGCAAGCCGGTCTTTTTGATCTTGATTTGGGAAATGTGTGGTGGATGGTGCCATTCAGACCAGGTTTCCAAAATGGGAGAGGTGGTGCTGGGGAGAGACGAGTGAGCAGCAGAGTCAGAGGCCTGGGCATTTCTTCTACCCTGCCTCTCTGAGACAGCATCGTGTCTTGTGTGGTCCTCTGTGCCTCAGTGTAGAGGAAAGCCGACCCCACCCCAAGCCCTCTGTGACTGTCCTAGCCTTGGCTGACTTTGTCCCACTAGGCTAATGCTAACATGGGTTTCCACTTCACACTGATGATCCTTTCTGAGTGAGGCAGGCACAAAACTCCTTGCACCTGAGCACTCGGGGCTGGGCTCCAAGCAAAGTAGTCCAAAACAATCCATACCCTATCAGGCCGCAATGTTTGCTGTGCTTCCAGCCATGAAGTGGCAGCTGCGGTGGTTGGGGTGGCAGGACAGGGCTCTGACACCTCACAGCCTGCCCCTGTCCAAGCAGGCCCCTTACATACCCTGAGTGTGAGGGGGAGCACTGCCCATGAGAGGTCACGGCTGGTGCTGACGTCCAGGATGGGCACTGGGCTGCCTCTCTCACATGTGGGTTCCTCCTGAGCATTAGCTGGACATATCTGCAGCCAGAGCCGAGCCAAGGTTGGAAAAGGCTCGGATTGTGGTCCTTTCTGTGACTAGAACTTCAGAAATTGGGAAAACAGCAATAGCTCATCCTCCCCTCTCCACTGTCTCCCTCCAAGGGATCAGGATGGGTGACAGCTTCAGAAGGGCACCCAGCTTTGTTGGGTTCTAATACCAAGAAAGTGAGGTCGCATCCTCAAAGTTCCAGTACAGTTAGGGTGAGGAAGTGGCTTAGGATGAAGGGGCAAAGTGCAGTTTGGGTTGGGGTTTTTGGTGGGATTTGGTTGAGCTTTAGGAATACATTTAGGGTTCTATTCTGGCTGAGGGTGGGAGATTCAGTGTTAGAAATTAGGCCTGCAGTTTACATTGTTGTTCATTTTTATTGTGCAGTTCACAATCATTTGAGGAGTGGCTACATGTACATAACAGAGCTTGAAGGGCCAGGGATTTAGCTCAGTGACACCATGCCTGCCTCACAAGCACAAGGTCCTGAGTTCAATCTCCGGTACCAAAAGAAAGAAAAACCAAAAATACCAAAACAACAACAACTCATAGTACAGCTTATATATATTCCGTTTTTTAGATTTATGTACAATTAAGATGGTGTCAGGTAAAAGAGCCGAAGACCAAGACCAGACCAGGCCACAGCAAGCCTTTATTAGGGGACTAGATCTGTCAGGCTGTCTCTGAACAAAGGAGAGACAAAAGCAATATGGCTTGGGCAAGAGAGTCTTTTACAGAGACTGGGGTGGGGTTTGTAGGGGCTGAGGTGGGGTTGAGTGAGGTAGTGACTAGGGAATGGAGGAGCCAGTGATGTCACTAGGTTGTAGGAGGTGAGCGAGTATTAGGTTACTTTCTAGGTGGGAACAGGGGCATGCTGGGAAGAAGGGTTTATTCTTTGGTGAGAGCAACCATCTTGGCATGACATCACACAGGGGAGGGGGCAAGGCACCATAGGAAGAGGGCAGCTATGATACATAATAGCTGTGAGGTGGTGGGAGACCTATCATTCCAGGCTTTTGTTGTATGATAGTTGGGCGAAGGTCTCTTCTTCTGGAGCTGCTTCCTGCTAACCAGGGGTGAAGATCGGGGCTAGACCTGGGTCTCATGAGGCCGGTAGCAAGTGGGGACCTCTTCCTTTTGCTGTACTGGCTGGTACCCTGCCATGATGAACTCTGTGACTGTCTGGCTGGTGAATGCCCTCAATCGTTTCTGCAAGAAATTTTGAAAACAGTGAACCAGGCACAGTCCAAACCAGAGAATTAAACAGATAGTACTGAGGGGTCCCAAGAGTAGTAATAACCAGGCGAGCCATGAGCTCCAGGAACCAAACATACCCCACCATTGATTAGTACCTTGGGGGACATATCTATCTGGCCCATTGAGTTTTAATGTTTTTCATTTGACCTGTAATTTTTTATTTCTTATTTACATAGGTTTTACAGAGACAGCTGGATGTTTAGGGGCTCATTTGTTATAGAAGTAAGAGACTGTTATGGAAGAGATCATAGCTCCTGATCTAAGGGCCCCTGTGTCATGTCCTTGCTCTTAGAGAATGAGTGGAAAAGTGATAAACACAATTTATATAATCTTTATAATCCTTTTTTTTTTAATATAAAAGGTGTATGTAACTGAGCAAATGTCTTTTGGAGGCCAACCTACCGATGAGTGTAGTGTTACTATGAACCTGACTTCTTCTTTAAATTCAAGGCCAGGACAGTTTTATTCCTGTATCTCTCAGTTTTTGGAAGCCTCCTAGATATATTTAAAAATAAAGAGAACTGATAACCTCCACAAGGACACTGGCCAACTTAAGGCGATCAAGTGGAACATAAAAGGCTTGATATTTTTAGACATGGGTAGGTATCCAGGAAATATGAGCACAATGAGAAGAGGCACCATAAACAGAGAACAAGGATGTACATTATTTCAAAAGGAATAAATCTTGTAGCTGCTTGGTATAGAACTTATCCTGACTATGGCTGACAAGCAGGTGATTTTTTCCCAATACTCTTACTTTATGGTTTTTTGTTTTTGTTTTTGTTTTTGATCACTACACAATAGTTAATTAGTTATCACAGAATCAGAAAAACACTTATCTAAAAGGAGAGATCTGGAGACCAGTGGTTTCTAGGATTGGGTACCTGTAAAGAACTTCCTTTAAATTTTTGAAAAGAACCTGTACACACTTGTAGCTAATTAATGATTTTTGCTTCTATTTAGTACCCAAAGTTTTGTCTTTTTGAAATGGCTGTGTCATGAGTGAACCAAAAGATTTTAATGGGTGGGCTATGTCTTAATTTTTCTGAAGTCTAGCATTATTATTATGTCATTGTTTTATACCTCTTTTGGTTATTTTTTCTGCTGGGTGTTTAAGACCAAGTTAAAGCGAGACCTATGTCAATCAATATGAACCTCTTGTTATCTATTAAGGTCAGTTAAGTCTCCCCAGGCCATTACTTTGGAACCATGCATAGTGCCTCTCTGCTCCTCTGTCAGTGTCAGCCGTCTTTGGGTTAGGGTTAGGGTTGGGGTTAGGAGTAGGATTAGGTTCAGGGTTCCAATTCATGTACCTGACATTTCGAGTGTGGGTTATTATTGTTAGGATTAGGGTACTTCTTTTTGTCAGTGTCATGGACAGTGCAGAATTTGTGGTACCTGAGAATGACATAGCTTTTGGGTAGGGTTAGAGCTAGGGTTAGAGTTAGGGTCAGGGTGGTAAATAGCATTGAAATTGAAATTCATGAGTCTTCCAGAGAGGGTTGGAAAGTTAGTATTAGCGTAAGTTTGTGGGGAGGGGGAGGGATAATGTCAAATGAAACGCACATGTGATTTGTGATTTGGTCCTGCGGCTTAGGGCTAGGGTTAGGGTTAGGAGTCGGTTTAGGTTTACGGTTCCAATTCATGTACCTGACGTTTGGAGTGTGGGTATGATTGTTAGGGTTAGGGTTCTTCTTTTCCTAATGGTCATGGGTAGTGCGGAAATACTGGAACCTGAGAATGACTTAGGGTTCATGTAGGCTTAGGGCTAGGGTTAAGATTAGGGTCAGAGTGTTAGATAGCATTGAAATTGAAATACCTGTGTCTTCCAGTGTGGCTTGGAAAGTTAGTATTAGCATAAGTTCATGGGGAGTGTGAGGGATAATGTCAAATGTCAAGTGCCTTGGTATTGTGATTTGGCCCTGCGGCTTAGGGTAAGGGTTAGGGTTAGGAGTAGGTTTAGGTTTAGGGTTCCTATTCATGTACCTAACGTTTGGAATGTGGGTATGATTGTTAGGGTTAGAGTTCTTCTTTTCATAAGGGTCAGGGGTAGTGCGGAAATAGCGGTAACTGAGAATGACATAGGGTTTGGGTAGGCTTAGGGCCAGGGTTAGGGTTAGGGTCAGGGTGATAGATAGCATTGAAATTGAAATGCCTGTGTCTTCCAATTTGGCTTGGCAAGTTAGTATTAGCATAAGTTCAAGGGGAGGGTGAGGGATAATGTCGAATGTCAGGGACCTGCGTTTTGGGATTTGGTCCTGGGGCTTAGGTTTAGTGTTAGTGTTATTGGTAGGTTTTGGTTTAGGGTTCCAAATCATGTACCTGTCGTTTGGAGTGTGGGTATGATTGTTAGCATTAGGGTTCTTCTTTTCATAAGGGTCATGGATACTGCGGAAAGAGCAGTGCCTGAAAATGAGTTACAGTTCAGCTAGGCTTAGGGCCAGGGTTAGGGTTAGGGTCAGAGTGATAGGTAGCATTGAAATTGAAATGCCTGTGTCTTCCAGAGCGTGTTGGAAAATTGGTATTAGTGTAACTTCGTGGGGAGGGTGAGGGATAATGTGGAATATCAAGTACCTGGATATTCTGTTTTGGTCCTGCTGCTTTGGGTTAGGGTTACGGTTAGGAGTAGGTTTAGGTTTAGTGTTCCAATTTATGTACCTGATATTTCGAGTGTAGGTATGATTGTTAGGATTAGGGTACTTCTTTTCATAAGTGTCATGGACAGTGCGGAATTTGCGGTAGCTGGGAATGACATAGGTTTCGGGTAGGGTTAGGGCCAGGGTTACTGTTAGGGTCAGGGTGGTAAATAGCATTGAAATTGAAATGCCTGGGTCTTCCAGAGTGGGTTGGAAAGTTAGTATTAGTGTAAGTTAGTGGGGAGTGTGAGGGATAATGTCAAAGGACAAGCACCTGGGTATTGTGATTTGGTCCTGCGGCTTAGGGTTAGGGTTAGGGTTAGGAGTAGGTTTAGGTTCAGGGTTCCAATTCATGTACCTGACGTTTGCAGTGTGGGTATGATTGTTAGGGTTAGGGTTCTTCTTTTCATAAGGGTAATGGATAGTGTGGAAATAGCGGTACCTGAGAGTGACTTAGGGTTCGGGTATGGTTCGGGCTAGGGTTAGGGTTAGGGTCAGGGTGATAGATAGCATTGAAATTGAAACGCCTGTGTCTTCTAGTGTGGGTTGGAAAGTTAGAATTAGCGTAATTTCATGGGGATTGTGAGGGATAATGTCGAATGTCAAATCCCTGGGTATTGGGATTTGGTTCTGCAGCTTAGGGTTAGAGTTAGGGTTAGGAGTAGGTTTAGGTTGAGGGTTCCAATTCGTGTACCTAACATTTGGAGTGTGGGTATGATTTTTAGGGTTAGAGTTCTTCTTTTCATAATGGTCGTGGATAGTGCAGAAATAGCAGTACCTGAGAAAGACTTAGGGTTCGGGTGGGCTTAGGGCTAGGGTTAGGGTTATGATCAGGTTGATAGCATTCAAATTGAAATGCCTGTGTCTTCCAGTGTGGCTTGGAAAATTAGTATTAGAGTAAGATCGTGGAGAGGTTCAGGTATAATGTCAAATGTCAAGTGCCTGGGTATTGGGATTTGGTCCTGCGGCTTAGGGTTAGAGTTAGTGTTAGGAGTAGGTTTAGGTTCCATTTCATGTTTCTGATGTTTGGAGTATGGATATGATTGTTAGGCTTACAGTTCTTCTTTTCATAAGGGTCATGGATGGTGCAGAAATAGCGGTACCTGAGAATGACCTAGGGTTCATTTAGGCTTAGGGCTAGGGTTTGGGTTAGGATCAGGGTGATATATAGCATTGAAATTGAAATGCCTGTGTTTTCTAGTGTGGCTTGGAAAGTTAGTATTAGCGTAAGTTCTTGGGGAGGGTGAGGGATAATGTCGAATGTCAAGTACCTGTGTATTGGGATTTTGTCCTACGGTTTAGGGTTAGGGTTAGGGTTAGGAGAAGGTTTAGGTTTAGGGTTCCAATTCATGTACCTGATGTTTGGAATGTGGGTATGATTGTTAGGATTAGGGTTCTTCTTTTCATAATGGTCATGGGTAGTGTGGAAATACTGGTACCTGAGAATGACTTAGGGTTCGGGTAGGGTTAGGGCTAGGGTTAGGGCTAGGGTCAGCATGATAGATAGCATTGAAATTGTAATGCCTGTGGCTTCTAGTGTGGTTTGGAAAATTAGCATTAGCTTAAGTTCGTCAAGAGTGTGAGGGATAATGTCGAATGTCAAGTGCCTGCGTTGTGGGATTTGGTCCTGCGGTTAGGGTTAAGGTTAGGGCTACCCCTAACCTTATCCCTAACACCACCCGAAATCTAGGTCATTCTCAGGTACAGCTATTTCCACACTATCCATGACCCTTACAAAAAGAAGAACCCAAACTCTATCAATAGTCATACTCTGTATGTGAAAAAGCTATGGATGTAAAGAGAACAAAAGACAAAATTTGAAGTCATTTAAAAAATCAGATACAAACACTTTGATGTTTAGTCAGTAACTTTGTGGAGAAAAAGTCAGAGTTCTTGGCTCATATCTTTCCATATGTTACATCTGTTCCTCTGCCACATGCAAAACTGGAAGAATTCTGGACAACTGCTTTATAAAATCAAAGAAACTTTAGCTAGATGAACCATTAAGAAGCATCTGGTTAGGGATCAAGGATTTAGCTCAGTGGTTCCACTGCCTGCCTTGCAAGCACAAGGTCCCAAGTTTGATCTCCAGTACCAAAAAAAAAAAAAAAAAAAAAAAAAGAATCATCTGGGTAAACCCTTCATTTTAATAAGATTAAATAAAAACCCATTGAGATTCAAATTATGCAAGATTTTTCAATTAGTAGGTGCCAGGGTGCAATTTAAGACCAAGGATCCAGACCTTTCTATCAGGCATGCTGTCTTTCTGATGCAAATTCCATCTGGGGGCTAATCATGTACCTACAATTGTCCTTGACAATTAGGCTGAGAAGTGTAAAATTTAGGCTTAGTATACTAATTCTTACTAAATCAAATAAGAGAGTGAATTTCTGTGGTCTTGGACTTATGAGTATAAAGCCAAATCTATATCTGAATAGGTTGCACAAAGTGAGAAGCACATTTCATGAACTGTCTCTAATAGGCTTATGCAAAGAATTCTGCAGAAGGTGTCTTAAGCATGGTAATTCCAATGGCAGGTGATTAAATCCTCTGGAAGACTGGATCATCATGATCTTGATTTTTTTCTTGCTGTTGATTGTCTTGTTACCTATTACATATGACTTTGTTCACCATTTCTAGACCAAATTAGGAACTGAATTTTACAACTGAAGAAAAGCATCCTTTTATCCTATCACCTTTATCATTGCATTTTCAATCTTTCTGGTTTATAAAATGTTCCCACAACCAGTAACAGGAGTCTCAGACTTTAATAATCTTTGACAGCAAAAGGCATACTTCAGATTCGAGCCCAGCTTCCATGGTGTAAGCTCAAATCAGCAAAACTGCAGAAAACTGTCCTTCCTCCAATTATTTCCTTGTTTCTGATGTCCCCAGGTTAGTGCCTAATGAATATTCAGGCCCAGTCACTTTTGACCCCTGCCTTTTTGTCTTTCTTCTGGGCAGTAATGCTGCTGGATATCACTGTCTTCCCCTGATGACCACTGATGAGTCATCCTATTATGGTCTCCAAGCAAGGTCATTCCTTCTCCAAATTCCTCATATCTAAAATGTGCTAAAATCATCCACTTTATCTTGAAAATCAAGGAAAAGAAACTTAAAACAGAATAATTTACAACAGCCAGGAGAATTAGATAGGTTTAGAACTGACACATCCAAACTGAAACTATGAAACCCTGCCTCATTCCCACATCCATCCTATGGTAGGGAGGCAGATCAGGGAGGCAAGAGACAGGCGACTCTGGGTACCTCCCTACTTTGGGACTGAGGACCAATTTTTCCCACCTTAGAGAAGGAAGTTCTCCAAACTGTCTCAACCTGGGCCTGGCATTGTTTTACTGCCGTGGAATGTGTTCTTCCCATGATGACTGACAAAAGAAATATCCATACTCTTGGGGGTAATGGAAATCCTGTATTTTCTTCCCAGCTTACACAAGATAATCACAATAGTAGGTTGTATATATTCTGAAGTTTGGGCTATACATTCTTAAATGTATGCCTTTACAGGAAAAGAAGTCCTACTCCCTATTGGGTTGTCTTGTTCTTTAGGAGCTGTTTTACAACTTTGTAAATGATTGATAATAGATAGAAATGCAAAGCATTTGTTGTTTATAAACACCAAATTATTTCCTGTCTGGCAGAGGAGAGAAGCTCAATCTCTCTCTCCTATGATGGAAAAGCCAATCTTGTCTCAATTTGCACATTCATTTCACTGTTCTTCCCCTATACATTGGACCCTCAAGATACGACTGGCCTGACATACGAACAACTTGGGTTAATTAGGTTAATGGACCTAAGTCTGCCTTTTGTTATCTATAGTGTGTAACCAGGTAAAAATTCAGATCTCGGCTGTATTGACTTACAACCAACTTGAGTTACAACCAGTCCTTGGAAACCGATTGAGTTTGTAGGTCAAGAGTCCACTGTATTTGTGTCTATTCTTTGTTGTTTTCTTTTTTTTGGTACCAGGGATCGAACTTGAGTCCTTGTGTTGCACAGCAGACAGCAAAACCACTGAGCTAAATCCCTGGCCCTTGTGTCTATTCTTTGGATTCCCTTTTAAACTGGTTAATACCTTAACATTTTTCAAATTCATGAGAAGAGTAAAATCTTTAACAAATGTTTATTTTTTTATAGGAGAATCATGATTTTATCATTTAAAAATTATCTTTTAACACCATGTATGAGATCCTAAAATATGGTTACTCTTTGCTACCTTAAATCTAGTTTAATTCTAATTATACTTTCCTATTAATATGAAGAATACAAAGGATCCAACTTGTGAGTATTCTCTCCTAGCATAATATGCACACACACACACAGTACACATGCCCATAAACACAACCCCCAAAATAAGCAATAATGGTTATCCATAAAACAGTTGAAAATCCATGTGTAAGAAGCAAACATTCTCTAGTGCATGGAAGACACAGTTCTGATGATCCATCAGGCAGAATGGGTACTATCTCAGCTTGAATGGTCTATTTGGGTTACTTCCCCATTTTCAGGAGTCCTTCAGGAATGTAGAATAGATGGTTTCTATTTATACCACGGATTTTTCTTGGTACTGTTAACATTTTGGACCAGATGCGTCTTCGATGTGGGAGCAGTCCTGTGCATTGTGGGAAGCTTAGCAGCTTCACTGGCCTCTACCCATTAGATGGCAGTGTCACATACCCCAAATGGCTCCAGACACTGCCCTGGCCAAAATGGCTCCACTTGAGAATCCCTGATGTATTTTATTAAAGGACACACAAAATAACTTATCCAATAGAAGAGGCAGGATCTCTCCAAAGATGTGTGTATACTCAATAAACATATATCAGCATGGATGGGTCTCAGTGGTAATGTTGTGTGATCACAGCAAGTTACAGAATGATTTGAACAGCATGACCATATTTATGTAAATTTTAAAATCACAAAACTGACAGTGTATATTGCTTATAGGGCCATGGATGTGGGGTGAAAATCATAAAACCATGAACATGAATAGACACCAATTTAATGAGTTTCATTGTGTTTGGGAAAAGAGGAAGGAAATTAGGATAGGTTATGTTGAAAAGAAAAGTCAACTCTTTCTATAATGTTTTTCTCACTTTCAAAATAGGTCAAAAACACTATTGCAAATGTTACCTTTTTTTATCCGGCTAACTTATATAGAGACATTGTTATTCTACAAACTTTATTTGACAGAAAAATCTATAAAAAGCTATGAAACATGAAGCTTAAATTTTCTACAGTACTTTGATGCTGTTATTTTTCAATCATCTGTTTCATATTGTTCATATGACTGCTTGCCTTCCTAATTAAGAGTAGCTTTGAATTGGCAGTGTTTTATACAGCAATTTTCTGGTTCAGACTCTAATGACAACCATAATATAAATGTTCTCACCTTATATTTGTGGAGTGCTTTATCTTTTCTCAGTACTCTTACATCTGTCTTCTCATTTTGTGTTCACAATTTCTTTCACCATCAATCTTAGTTTCAAATCTATTCACCATGTTAATGCAGGTTTCATCTTTCTATTGCAGTTACCTTAAGTTTGGGTTACTGACCCTGAGATACCAGATGCCCGGGCAGTTTATGTAGGAAGTGACCCACAAAACACTGGTAGGTAAAGTGAGACAGGGAGAGAAAGAAGTTAAGAGGCAGCACGTTTAGAGCAGCTTACTGTTTAGGGCTACTGAGGCTCAATTTGACTCCTTTGTGTAAACTCCTATGGATGGCTTTCACAATAGAAAGACACAGTGAGTCATTTGAGATAGAAGTTGGAAAAACCAGAAGTACTTATGATCAGGCCCTTTACAAGAAAAGTTGGCTAACCTGTGCTCTAGAGCATAAAACTGGGAGAAGCATCCATATTTTCAAGAGTTTTGAGAGTTTCCAGTGTGAAGAAATGTGCAAGAAGGAAAATATCCATAAAAATTTCATTTTGAAAGAAGTAGGTTAGGGACAAAATAATGCTTCTATAAGAACAAATATTGATCATTTGCCCTAAAAAATGATCAAGATCCAGGCAGACACTTGAGACGGTTATAACTCTACTATGGAATGAGTTGGAAACAGTTCAGGCTTAGGAAAGAGTGATCATTCATTGTGCCAAACAACAACTAATTAAAGATTATGGTAGTAATTATCCAAGACTATGTTCAGGCTGGGAACAGGAAGAGATAGTGGTTGCCAATAATGGCTGCAGAAAACTAACGAAGCTTACCTGTCATTCCAGGAGAGGAGAAAACAAAAACAACAAAACTAAAATCCGTGAATGAAAGGGAACACGTAGTGTTCCCTTCCTGTGTCCTCAGGGTGATAAGGAAGACCAGAGAAGGAAAATCTACCTACTGCAGGTAGGTTTAGAAGGTATCTAAAAGTGATAGCTATTTTTGTTAAATTAATAGACTGGTTTTTAGAATTGAGTTTTACAGAAAAGTTGAGTCAATCATACAGGGTTCCCATACATTTTCTTCTCCACAGTTTCCCTTAATATTAACATCTTGCATTAGTGTGGTACATTTGATACAGTTAAGGAACCAACACTTTTATATGTTTTATTAAGTAAAGACTATAGTTTACATTAAGGTTCACTCTGTGTTGTGTAATTCTATGAATTTTGACAAATGCATAATGTTATATATCCATCCTAATAGTATTGTATGGAATAATTTCTTTACACTGAAACTTCCCTGTTCTTCATATATTTACACTTCCCCTCACATTTGCCCCAAATCCTAATAACCTAATAACCTGGTGACACCTGATGCTTTTTATTGTATACCTATATCTATATCTACATCTACATCTATATGTATATGTCCTCGCACTGCAAGGAATTGAACACGGGTCCTCCAGCATGGTAGGCAGTGCTCTATCACTGAGCTCTAAGCTCACTCCCTAGCCCAAGTGCCTGCAGTTTTGCCATTTCAAGATGGCATACAGTTGGAGTAATACAGTAGGGAGGATTTTTAGGCCAAATACTTTCACTTTCCTAAGTGAAAGTACGTACGGAAGGTACGTACGTAAGTATGTACGGAAGGCTTCTCCATGCATCTTCTCCCCTTACAGGAAGTTGAATACAAGAAGCACTGAACTTCATTTTTAACCCTTTTCAATTTTATTTTGAGATCTGATCTCACCAAGTTACCCACGCTGGCCTCGAACATGTGATGTTCTTGCTGCAACTTTCTAAGTACCTGAAGTTAACAGCATGTGCCACCACACCTGGCTTCTTTGCATGTATATTTCCTTTTGTTTTGTTGCTGATATTCAGTCCTGGAGATTGAACCCAAGGCCTTGGACATGCTAGGCAAGCAGGCTACCAGTACACTACATACCAGCCCCTCTTTTTAAGTTGTTATCACTTTTTGCATTGCTTCATGATGTTCCATTGTATGAATGAACTAAATTTGTTCATTCGCTCACTTATTGATATCACTTGGTTGTTTCTAGTTTCTGGCGTTTTATTTCTCCTATATATTTTGTAGATTGTATCTTGCAGGGAATTGGTCCATTTCATTTAAATGATCAAATTTGTGACATAGTGTAGCTGACCCACCCCACTGGCCAAGTCAAGCCTTCTACTGGGACCTAGACCTGGTACTTTGTTCTTCTTGACCTGGGGGCAAGCAAGGATGAATGACAAAGAGACATGAATCAGTTTAACTTTGGGCAGCCAGGGGGCTCTTGCCTTTTAGGAGCCCCAGCATCTGGCTCATCTTGCATTTATTCACCTAAACACTGGTACAAGCAATCAAAGTAGCACAAGGTTCATCTGCTTTCCAATATCCACTAGTACTTACTCTGGTAAACAACTTAATCTTAGGTGTTCTAGCTTTTCCCTGGAACCTGCAACATGGAGTCACCCTGAGTGCAGCCTTTCTCCTTTGTGCTCAGAGAGGGCAGTTAGGCCTCGCTTCTCTGGTCTCTGACAGCATAGAGTTGTTCAGAATACTGTTAATTATCTTCTTCATTTCAATGAGCTCAGTATTGATGTCCTCTCTTGTTTGTGATATTAGTAATTGACCTCTTTCTCTCTTTGTCTTGATGAGCCTGGTTAGGATTTATCGATTTCATTGATCTTCAAAGAACCATATTCTAGTTTTAGCAACATTTAAATTTTTTTTTATTTTTCAATTTTACTGATTTATGCAATAATTTTTATTGTTTTTTTCTTTTGCTTGCATTCATTTTATTTCTTTATTTATTTGGGTACTGGGGATCGAACTTGGGACCTTGCACTTGTGAGGCGAAACCACTGAGCTAAATCCCCGGCCCTTGCATTCATTTTATATTGCTCTCATTTGTGTAACTTCCTAAAGTGGAAGCTTAGATTACTGTTTCTTTTTTTCTAATACTATGCTTTCAATGTTATCAATTTTCCTGTATGCACTGATTTTGCTGCATTCAACATATTTTGATAATTTGTGTTCTCATCATTTACTTTAAAATAGTTTAAAGTTTCTTGAGACTCTCCTGATAAATGTTATTTGGAAGTGTGTTACAGTCTAAATAGTTTGGGAATTCTCTAGCTATGTTTCTGTTATTGATATCTAGCTTAATTTCATTGTAGTACAAGAACAAACTACGATTTGTTAACATCTGTTCTGTGGCCTAGAATGTGGTCCATCTTAGTAAATTTTCCATGTGAGCTTCAAGAGAATTTGTTCTGCTTTGTTGGAGGAAGTATTTATTAAATGTCAGTTACATCCAATGAACTGAAGGTGGCCTTTCATTCAACTATGCACTTCCATTTTTTCTTTCAGCTGCATTTATCAATTACTGATTGAAGAGTGTTGAAGTTTCCAACTATAATAATGTATGTGTCTATTTCTTCTTTTAGCTCGAATGGTCTTTTTCCCCCACATGTTTTGTTAATCCGTTGTTCAGGGGCATATATGTTAAGATTTACTATGCCTTCTTGGAGAGCTGACTCCATTTATCATTATCTATCACAATTCTTTATCCCTGATTATTTCTTGAAGTCTGCTTTGTCTGAAATTGATATTGCTAGTTCAGATTTCATTTAGTTGTGTTGCCATGGTATATCATCTTTCTCTATCCTTCCACTTTTAATTATGTCAAATGGAATTATGTAGACTAGAAAAGCTATACTTGATTTTTTTTCAAAAGTATACTCTGACAGTCTTTACGTTTAAATTGATATATTTAGGTAATTCATATTTAAAATAATCATTGATATAGTTCAGTTAATCTCTACCATGCTTGTGTTTTCTAGTCATGACAGTTTTTCATTTCTTTAAAAATCTTCCCTCATTTTTCTTTTTGTGCTTTGTTAATTTTTTAATTTTAAGCTGTTTTATTGGTACATTTTAGGTATACAATTCATTTCCATTTATCATTGGGTGTTTGTACCTGTACATGACGTAGCTTGGTTCTTATTTTTTTCCCCATTACCTGTGTGCCCTTCACCGCCTCCACCCTTCCCTATTTTCATAGACATCCTTTCCATTTAGTTTTTCTTTTCTCATAGTTTTTCCTTTCCCTCTTTTCCTTTCCCCTCCCCTCCCTTCACCCCTTCATCTTTGGACCTTTTTTCCTATTTCAAATTATCAATTATTCATTTTAATCATCCTAACCCTTGTTTACACTATCAGTTTCTCACACTAGTGAAACTATGTGGTATTTACACATGTGTGTCCTATTTATTTCACTTAAGAGTATGGCCTTGATATGCATCCATTTAGCTATCAATGACTCTAGTTTTTCATTCTTTATGGCTGAGTAGTACTCCATTTGATTAAAAAACCCCACCTTTTCTTTATCCAGGTTCCAGTTGATGGGCACTCGGGCTGCTTCCCAGCTTTAGCTATTACAAACTGTGCCGCTAGGAACATGGGGTCACATATATCACTGTGGTATGATTCTTTTAATTCTTTGGGGAAGATACCCAGCAGGGGACTATCTCGGTCAAATGGGACCTCTAGCCCTAGTTCTTTGAGGTATCTCCATACTGATTTCCACAGTGGTTGCACCAGTCTACACTCCCACTCTCAATGGAGAAGGGTTCCTTTCTCCCCACAACCCTGCCAGCATTTGTGATTGGATGATTTCTTGATAGCAGCCATTCTTTGTGGTGTGAGGTGGAATCCCAGTGTTGTTTTCATCTGCATCTCTTGAATGATGAGTGATGTTGAACATTTTTTCATATATTTGTTTGCTGCTTTTACTTCTTTGAGAAATGTCTGTTCATTTCAGATGCCCATTTTTGAATTGGGTCTTTGAATCTGAGGGGGTCAGATTTTTTTCAATTCTTTATATATTCTAGAGAGTAGTCCTTCTGTCGTTTTTCTTGCCTTGTTTCTTTAATGAATACATTTTCTCTCTTCACTTAGCATATCAATTATACCTTTTAAAAATGTTTGTGTGGGACAAGGATTTAGCTGAGTGGTTTTGCCACCTGCTGCGCAAGTGCAAAGACCAGAGTTCAATCCCCGGTACCAAAAAGAAAAATTAAATAAATGAAAATTTTAAAAAATGTTAGTGTTTGTCATAGAGTTTGCAATATATATTTACAGCTTATCTAAGACCACCAAGTCTAAGTTGTTAGTTTCAAATAACACTATACTGCTTCTCTGCTAACATAGGTACCTTAGAGCAGAGCCTTCTCAATTCCCCCATGCTACTACTCCCTATGCCAGTGGTGGCAAACCTATGGCACTTGTGCTGCAGCAGGCTGTTTGTATCATTGAAAGCTATAAAAGTTTCACCATCCCTGCCACTGTTGCTGTCACTGATTCCACTCATTCATGAATTATATGCACCCAATATATTGTTGCTACTAGTACTTTGAGCAATTATCTAATAGATTAAGAATAAAATGTTCTATTATATCTTTCTTTATTCCTCTCCAATGCCCTTTCTTTCTCTCTTCCCTTGTTACTCTCCTCCTCTCCCCACCCTTTCTCCTCCCTCTCTCCTGTCTTCCTTCCTACCTTTCTTAGTTCCTTCTTTCCTTTCTGCTTCCTTGGTCTTTCTCTTGTCATATTTGATTTCTATCTCTAAAGAACTTATTGGAACATTTCTTGTCTAGCATATCTGTTGGCATTACATTTCTTCAATTGTTATCTGAAAAACATTTTTTTCTTTATGTTAGAAGGAAATTTTTGCCGTACAAAGAATTTTAGCATTGTGTGGATGGGTTATTTATTTCAACACCTTAAATATTTTACCGCATTCTCTTCTTGCTTACATGATTTCTGAGAACGCTGGTGTAATTCTTTGTTGTTCAGTAGGTAAGGTCTTATCTCCCTGCATTTTACAAGATTTTCTTTGTTTTTGATATTTACACATTGAATTTGATATGTGTACTTATAATTTTTTCTGTATTTACCTTGCTCATTGTTGTAAAGGTTCTTGAACCTGAGATTTGGTGTGTGTCCTTCATTTTCGAAAATTCTGAGCTACTATTACTTCAGTTATTTTTCATGGTCCTCTCTTCTTCTAGAGTTCCCATTATGGGCATGTTATGCCTTTTGTAATTGTCCCACAATTCTTGAATGTTCTGGGTTTTTTTAAATTGTTTTGTTTTCTCTTTGTCTTTCAGCCTAGGGAGTTTCAATTGACTTATCATCCAGCTCACTGATCTTTTCCCCAGTCATTTCTAACCTGATCATCCTTCAAGGCATTTTTCATTTCTGCCAAAATGTTTTTTTGTATCTCCCATTTCCTTTTGACTCTTTGTTAGAGTTTCCATTTCTTTTTGATTATGTTACTGAACTGTTCTTTTTTATAGGTATTAATTTTGGGGGCATAGTAGTTTTAAAAAAGGCTGGTTTTCATTGTGGGATTTTCATACAGTCATATAAGATATTTTGATCATATCGAGCCCCCTATTACCCTGCCTCACACCTACTTCTTCCTCTTCTTTATTCCCTTTCTCTGGTCAAGTAGTGTCATTCCTGCTTTCATGTCCTTTTTGAAAAAATCCATGTACTTATCTTTCCGAGTCTGGCTTATTTCACTTAATGTGATGGTCTTTATGTCCATCCATTTTCCCACAAATGACCTAATTTTGTTTCTTCTATGGCTGAATAGCACTCCATTGTGTGTACATATCATATTTTTTTCATTGATCTGTTGATTTTCATCTGGACTGATTCCATATCTTGGCTATTTTGAATTTGTGCCACAATAAATAGATATACAATTTCTCTATAGCATACTGACTTTAATTCTTCTGTTACTCATGTGTTCTTAAATGTTTTCTACTTTTTCCATTGGTTCTTGCTCTGATTCAACTCTACTCATTGCATTTGATTCTGGCACCATCTGTAATTCACAAGTTAATCGTTTAGCCCTCCACAAGACTGCCTCTTACTCTAGATGCAAGCAGCAAGTGTGGTCCCCATATTTCCTATGCTTCTGACTGACAAAGTATAAATTTTGAAGTCCCAACAACCACTCCAATTTTGATAATTCAGTCTAATGATTCACAGAACACATTAAAAATGCTGTACTGCTTGGGATTTACCTCAGTGTTTCTGCCACCTGTCTTGCAAGTGTAGCTTCCCAAAAATGCTTTTCTTACAGATACAGTGTTATTATGAAGGAAACACACAAGAAAAGTTCTGGAAGGGCCGGGATTCAGTGCTCTTGTATCCTTTCTATGGCATCTGGATGTGGCATTATCTGTGCACCGTAATTTGTTCATGATTTCTGATGCTCCACTTGGTATCCAGAGTTTTTGTATGGGCTGTCATCACACAGGCATGACTGTGTAAACCACTGGTCATGTGACTGAGTTCAATCTTCAGTACTTTCTCCTTCATGGAGGTCAGACTGGCCCAGGATTCCAGCCTTCTAATCATGAGTTTGGTCTCTGTAGTGACCAGCCCTGATCCTGAAGCTAATTAGGCATCTACTGTGAGTCATTTCATTAAGATCAACATTAACACATGCATGCCCGTAACTCAGGAAGTTCCAAGGGATTTTGAAATTCTTTGCCAGGAATGGGATCAAAGACCAAATAAATTCTTTAGCATACCATAAAACCTTTAATATATCAATCACAGTTTTTGTAAGCTTCTTATCTGACAATTTCAAAATCTGTGTTATATCTGAATCCAGTACTGATGCTCATTCTGTTTCTTCAGATCGCATTTTCTTCTTGCCTTTAGTATATCCAAAATTTTGTTGTTGGTCACTGAGGCAGTCAGGCTATCAGTATAAAGATGATATTAGTCTGGCCAGGACCTGCTTGTTTCCTGTTTAAAGTTTATTATAACTGTGCACCAAAGATTCCATTTTTCTCTAATTTCCCATTGTTTTCCACTTCCATGCTGTCTCCAAGTCTCCTAAGAACCTCTTCTTAAATAGAATGTCTCTCTTAGGTGTCTCATTTGTAACCCACTGTTTTTATATAGGAGCTCTGTCAGTGTGAGGATAAGAGTTTGAGGAAGGGAAGCATTCCACCTTAAAATTATATATCAGTTTTTTAATGGATTTGAGTTCCCGAGTTGTAGCCATCAGTAACTTTTCTCAACTTTTTTTTCCTATTATGCAAGACAGAAAATCTAGAATGACTAACAATGTCTAGTTGCTCTTCCTCTTCATCAGATACAGCTGTAGCAAAGTAGCTTCCCTTGAGCACAATCTCATTAGAGAAAGTAGAACTGTCTGGGCTTATTTCAAAGTGGTTACTTCTGTCCTTCACTGCTCACAGAAGAGAAGATTGTCTCTCATATTTTAGTCACCCCTGGTGGGTCTTCTGAAGGCCAAACCCAGAGTAGTATTATAGGAGGCCCCCTAAAACTGGGTACAGTGGATTTTAACTCTGGAGTTAGTCTGAAGTCAGCTTTCAGCAGTTCATCAGTTGCTGTTTATTTGTTCCTACCAGTTTCTATCTCCATATGTCTCTGGTCCTGGTAAACTGTGATTCTCTATATTTGCATGTCTGTCTGTTTTTTGCTGTGGCAGTTTGTGATGTGACCTCAGTGCTCTTGCAGATCTAATTAAAGTTGCTGATGTTTAGTTTGTTCAGCTGTTTTTGTATAGTTAGAACAGGAAAGATAATTTCAGAGCTCTTTGTGTGTCAGAGCTAATCAGGAGGCATGACCAGTATGCAACTAGAAGTAGGGGTCTGAAATCCATATGTACTTAGGCCATGGCCCATGGGGACAGGCATATTGATTACTTCCAGTGGTTACTGGCTCCTTCATAAAGCCAGCTTTTCAGCTAAACTGCATTCTACAAATGTACTACTTGAGAGGTTACTGGTCAATTAAATGCAGTCTTCAAAAGAAAGACCTTTTAGTGAGATTTGGCTTTATGATTTGAACTGGCCTTTTTGTTTCCACTCTGTCCAATCCCAGAGGCCTTTTCAGCTGGTGGATGGGTTTCTCATACATTCTGTGAATCACTATTACTCTTAATGTATTCTAGAAAATGATTTTTCTGGCTTGTAAGCATCTCCAACCCAACTTATGAGTTTTCAGCTCTTTGGATTTAAATCAGAAACATTTTAGTAAGTCTGAGTCCTAGAGACCCACTACTAATAAGACTATCACTAGGATGAATGGATAAAGGGGTGTGTGTGTGTTCAAACCTGTATCAGTGATTTTATAAATTTAAGCCTATGTTATAAATTTATGTATCTGATTTCTATGCTAGGTCTAGTAATATATATATATATACACACACATATATATACACTTATCTAAATCTTTTTGAACAATTATTTAATAAGAATTATTTAATACCTATCTTTGTAAGCACATTTATAAACTTTTGACATGAGATTTGTAAGTTCCTAACAGCATTAATATTATATTAAGAAATTTGTAATAAAAGTGTCTAACATTTCTTTTCATAAAATATATAACAGTTTAGAAAAATAGTTATTTTAAGGCATATGTGGCGCAAACTGACATATTCTTTCATCTACAAAAGTTGCAAGAAGTTCATGAGAAACAAAAAGATTGAGTTGTCAGTATTCATAGTGCTTCTCCCTGTTCATTTATTACTTTGTGCACCAGCATATTCTGGTAAATGCTTAATAACTGGCTCTCCCAAAAGAAATGCCCCAAGTGTGGAATCTATTAACTTCTTTAATGCAAATACCCCCATAATGGTCAATTCCAGGGCCGCTTAACACTGAGTAGCAGAGACATGCACTAATCAGATCTCATTAGGTCCTAAGGACTGACTGGAGGATTTGCTGCCTGTAAACAGGAGACAAAGGATTGTTAGGGGCATCATAACTGTCTGAGAGTGTTGGGAGCAATGCTACATAATTCTAGGGAAAAATCATTTGAGTAGCCCTAGTTCTCCTGCCTACAGCTCAGCTAGGACATTCCAGACATAATTGCATTTTGGCCTCTGGTCAAAACTGAGACCTCAGTGATCCCCCCCAGATGCTGCAATCTCCAGGACAAGACCACACCTGTGGGAGGCACCAGAGAGGAACCAAATCTTCATCTGCATAATTCCTCATTGTTCTTAGATTTCCACTGCCCCCCAGCTTTTTGTTACACCTTGTTTATCCCAATGTGAAGTACTGAACTCTATTTTTCACTTGTTACATTTGTTTCCCCATGTACTGAATAAAAGGTGCTGCAAGCTAGAGGGTTTTTGTCTTTGCCACCCAGAGCAGCACTGATCAGACCCAAAGCTCAGCTTCTTCTCAGTCTCATTTGTCTACCTTTCCTGTAATTCGCTGTGTGCTGCCTTGGCTCACAAGTGACTAGGACTTACTGCAGAGGTTCTGGTAACATTCCCTTCCCCAGTTCCCTACATGAGAGTGTTCATATTTTACAAAGATGAGGGGAAAGTCAGAGGTTGGGGCTGGTTCGGCTCCTCAGTGAGTTTTCATGGAGATTTTGCTGGTTTCTGAGTGATGATGTGGGCTTTAAAAATATATGGACCATTTGATTTTCAGATACCTCGGCAATCAAGGTGATATTTGTGTTATCATGCTTTTTGTGTGTCAGGTAGGAAAAAAATTGTCAGTTGGGAAGTAATGCTGTTTTTTTATTCCTTAGCATTTAGACTTTAAATATAATGACTTTAGTAATAATCCTACTAATAACTATATGTGTCTTGGTAAGATATACTATTTTTTCCACAGTATTGACCATTTAATCATTGAAGGTGTTATCTGAAGAGAATATGATGACTCTGAGAATGTTGCTGGTACTGAAGTTTTGATGGGATCCGAAGAGTGTTAACGGTTCCCTAATGATGAAAGTGGACCAAGGTTATTTGTTGGTATCTTGATAGAACAGACTGTGTCCTTAAATGTATTTATCACATGGATCTACTTAGGTTCCACTCAAGACATCACTATGTACATACATGTTTATTAATGGAGCTTTCCAGGTATCCAGGCAAATGATAAGGAAGGATAGATAGCACCCTTGACTAACACTGAGAAACCATGAAATTAGAACTGTGACACTGGAAATTGTGTTCTCAAGTCTTTTGCTCTCCCATCAAGCTCTTTCCAAGTGCACAGAGATGAGCTGCTGTTACATTTCTCACTAAAGATCTTGTTTCCAGACATCAAGGTAATTAATGATACTGTTGAAATTCTTCTACTGAAATTGTTTTTGGTATGTGTGCGGATGAAATAATGACCAGCTTAAGTGGGAACACTCAGCTTAACTGAGGGTGATTCTGCATGTGGGTGACCCATCTAAGGATTGTTGCCAGAACTGCACAAAAGGAGGATAGGAGGGGAGGAATGCTGGCTGCTGATTTCCCAGGAGAAGCTTTGTTGGAACTGGAACTCATTGGCTTTTCTTGCTGTTGCTCCCTCAGTGGGTGGGTGGGGGGTGCTGGTCTTTGCCTTTGTCTTGAGCGTCACTCCCTGGTTCCAGTGTAGATCCCTCAGTGTTCTGGCACAGATTGTTCACCCTGCCAGCATAGACTTTTGAGCTTCTACCACTGGCCCTTGGGCCTTTTGGTGCAGATTCTTGATATGAACTTGCATGAGACATTGCTGAGGGCTGTAGGCCTCTGGCTGGACTCATGTGGAACATTATGTGGAAAGATCTATTGCACTTTTCTGGGTTTGACTTTTTGGGAGAATATTGTAAGACAGTCCTATAAATTTGTATATCCTGTGGTAAATCTGTTTCCTTGGAAACACCAACTAGAACAGTATGTTTATAGGTAAAAAATAAATTTGTAGCAGTAAACATGGATTTTTCTTTATTTGCAGGTATAGACATGCAATAAGATGTGCACCAAACACTGGGATTTTTAGATTTCTGTCAAGACCTTATAGTAACCCTTTCAACTGTTGGTCAGCACGCCATGTAGGTAGGTGGTTTCATGTAGGTTCTGATGTAGGCCCAAACCACAGCACAGCTTGGCAATCTTACTGGTTTTACCTTCTCAAGTATTCTTAAAGATGTATTTTCTAAAGCCTTTGCAGATTTCTATCATGAGATCACAGTTAATCTAACATCAGCCTTTAATGGCAGACATTGCTGTTATGCAAACAAGTGCTGATGTAGACCAAAACTAAAGCACAGACCACCTGATCTTCAGATCACATGAGGCAAGTGGTTATGGTTTCCCTACCACTTGCCATCACGATTTCTTTGCCAGTATTCAGGTAAGGAATAATAACATCCTTAGGAACACTTGAAACCATGCAGTTTCTTTTCTGTATTTCAGAGAGAATGTGTAACCCTGTAAGGAGGTTGCACATATCCAAGTATTTATCACATAGTCTCAACTATAGTAATCATAGGAACTAGGCAGATATTCCACGAAGAAATGTTTTCTTATCTGACATTATCCTTGACCTTGGAGAACCACAAGAATCCAGATAGAGTCCTGTGATCATGGCTGTAATAGAAGCTATTCTACAGTTCCTGGTAGGTTGTGTCTTGATTCCTGTCAAGGGTTAACAGTGAACTTAAAAAGTTCATTATCAGGAGATATTCCTGAATTAGAGTAAATATTTTCATGTACAGCACATGCCAGACCAACCATTAGATCATCAAATATCTGGGTCAGTGATGTTTGTTTCCATACAATTTTTATCATATGATTAAAAAAATGTAAGTATGTAGAAAAGGAATGCAGAATTTCATATTCTAGAAACCATATTATTGCATTATCTTACATTTAGAGAGAATTTACCCTGGGAATTTCAAATGACTTTCATGTACTCAGGTTATTATTATGCATTTATGCATCATGGTAGTTAAGTTAAATATTAGCAGTCATGAGATAATGAGGTTTGGAACAATGATGTTCATCATAAAATAATCAAGAATACAAGTAGAGTTGATGAGTCCAGGTAGAAATGAAATCTTGCAATAATGACAATAAAGAAAATTATTTGAAGGGTCCCAGTAGAAAAGTCTTACCATACATATACTTGTCACCCATGTTTTTACATTTCCATGCAGATACGGTGGTAAGTCGCATGATGACCAACAGTGGCAGTTTGTTGTATCCATGGCCATGATGATCAAGAGGGATACTGTAAGTGTGGGGTTCTTACATTTATTTTAGCATGTTTCCTGTACATATTTAGTAAAGGAATGATTCTGTTTACCACTGCTAGTTACAAGTAGCTTATTATATAAAGTTTGATAAACTCTGAATTTAATCCTAGGAGGTGTGGAGACATATGCAGGGATCCATGTAAGTTATTCAACTGATCCACATCACAGTATTGACCATAATTTTTTCTACAGGTAGCCAGCCAAGAGAAAATGGTGTGAAGAACAACATCTCTGACCTTGAAGTTCTAAAGATCTAAGTACTTCAGTTGGTTTCCCTGATGATGGAGGTGACCAAAATTTTAAAGTTGTCCTTTTTTTCTCCCCTCAGGTGAAAGATGATGCATCCTAAACACGCATCTCAAAGTGTTGTCTAAGATTCCAACAGTTATTAAATTATAGTGATTGAACTTAAGAATGGTAATTTATGAAATGTTATGACTAACCTGGTAAGTAAGAAATTGTCCCTACCAAGATGCTAACAAATAACCTTCAGATTTCTTGGTAAAGTGGATGGGATATCTAACACAATGTTACCCTAGCTTTTTGGCAGGTATTCCATTAAGTTTTATCCTAGTGTACAGGTTTGTTGACTTTAAATCATTAGAGGCATTTCTTATTTTTTGGTATTATATCATGAATGATGCTTTTGAACTCCTGTGGTAACCTCTGCTTAGAACACAGTTTAAAATATGATTTGTCAGTAATGCTTTTTGTAAATATGAGATTGTACTATGGACTTATTTAGAGATTGTGATAGGTTATTGTATAGGGATGCAGGTCATTGACCATATTTCCTATCCCCTAGTATTGAATATGGGAATTTTTCTAGTGTTTCTTCCAAATAAGACGGTATTTCTTAGTAGGCTTTTACCTTAGTGTTCAGCTTTACCATGTAATTGTGATAAGAATATGATTTGGTATGTTGAATGCCATGACCAAGGGAATGTGTCAATGTCTTCTTTGAATGACAGGTTCCAAAATCATTTTTTATGATTTGATTTTCAAGTTCCTCTGAAGACACTGTGATTATCCTACCCATGGGAGTGAGTAAAGTCCATAGAGGGTTATAAGGTAAGTGCTGTGGTACTCTAAACCAGATCTTCATCTATAGAGGAAAGGGATGAGGGTGTCCTATTACTAGATTTAGTGGTCACTGCTCCTATAAGAAATAATTTTGTCCTTCACAGTTCTAGTAAATATGAGTTTATGCTTTATATGCCATAGGGAAAATTGGTGTTTTAGCAAGGACTGCTGAGGGAGTGATTATGAACTGGTTAATTGAAATTATTGTGGAACTCTAGGACTACAGTAAGCATAGGTTAATTTCCAGGGTGTGGAGATGACAAAATATGGGCTCTCTGACAATACTGTTTTTGTTTGGTGAATCCAGGTATCCTGAGGAGTTTAGCTGTCCTTTAGCAATGGACATTAAAAAGGGAGTGGGCTCATGTTCTGACACAGCACCTTCTATGCCAAACTGGCTTTGTATATTTTTCAGATGCCCTTGAAGAGAACACAGTGATCCAGAAAAGATGGTTGTTGCAGTCACCCTAGTAACAAGGTAAATGATAAAATGGTCATAGTCCAGTGAAGGCTGTTTGATCTTCTATAATCCTGGCAAGTTCCTAATTAGGTGCTCAGATGTTAAGGTCTTGGCTAGTGTATTGGTCTGGGATGAAATAGTCACTCACTAGTGACATCTCATTTTCAGCAATTCATTTTATGACTGTGTTAGGTTTTATTATATTCCCCCACTTCTGGTGATACATGTTTTCAAAACATATTATCACCTTAATATTACAAGGATACATCAAATGTTATTGCATCTTTTCTGGAATGTAATAGATGTAATATGCTTGTATTGCTACTGGTGGAGAAGAGATTTATGTAATTTTCACTGAATCCATCTCTGAAATATTGTCCTTGGAAGGTTTGCATGTATCACTGAAGACAGACAACACTCTCTTACAAGGCTTTATCCATGGAAGCCTGCAAATATCTAGATAATGTAAGTGGATGCTGAAATGATGAAGTGACATAGGGAATTTGGAGTTGTATAAGTGCAAATGAGACATATACCAAATCAGAAGTCTATGACAAGAGTCCATAGATAGGTGAATACATCACAGCAGGCAAAATAAGTTTTGTAAAGTAGAACACTACTGATCTCTAAGTGCTAATGTGGGCATTCACCACATCACAGAAAGTCAGATCTTCATATAAGGGATGAGTGATGAGGATGTCCTTGACACTTGTTACTGAGGTTTTGTTACAAGTACTAATGGATGAAATGAGAGACATGATGAAAATATCTAGTGAATGCAATACTGCATTTTGTATGAGACAGAAATGAATATTGAACCTGTACAATTTCAGGGATCCATTGCATCATGGTTGGATGTAGACATGGTGGGGTTACAATACAACAGTAAACATTGAAAAATTCACAGATGGCTCTATTACATATTTGGACATGCCAGAGAATACAATTTACATAGAATTAAGGACTCTATTAACACATAGCTGAAGGATGCCTTTCTGTTTCTGGGTGAGGGGCAGAAAGAGTCAGTGCCATGGAAGAGCAAGATGAGAGCTAAATGACAGTTTTCTGTAGGTGCTTTCAAGTTAATGGAAGTGATCAACTGAATAAGTGTGTTGAAAAAACCTTGAACAAACCAAGGAAAAACAAAAGTATAAATTACAGCCCATTGGCACCCATCCAATCTTCAATATCCAGGTGGCTAGCATAAGGGTAATAGCCTAATGAGATGTTGTCATGTACTGGATTCTTATGCTGGGAAGGTCACTGTGGCTGTCGAGTTCTGAGCTGACCCCACATTCACACATCAGAGACCTTATTTTCAGATGTGATTTTCATTGTTGATAGTGAAACTGAGGTAGTCTCCTTTATTTGGCAAGTGTGAGGTTAAGGGCCTCATTCCTATCAGGGTGTAGAATCATGTGCTACTGAATCCAGGCCAAAAGTGTGCCTTTAAACTGGCCATTGTAAAGGGGAAAAAAAGAGGGTGGAGGGGGAGAAGAAAGAAGAAAGAAAGAAAAGAAAATAGAAGAAAAAATGGAAACAAAGCTTTTGTAAATAAAGGAGAAGGAGAGAGGTGGAGGGGAGGAGAATGGGAAAAAAAGAAGAAGAAAGATACATCATGAACAGGTACAAATTCCCTGTGATGAATGCTATCATTATGTTTACCTGAAATGTACTAATAAATTTTTTGCTTCAAGAAAAAAGAACAACAACAACAAACTAGGCATTGTAGAGAAAAATCAAGGATTCAGATAATTATCCTAGAGTAGTTCCCTGAGATACTGATTGTAACAGTTTGTCCAGTGTCTGCTCAGGAGTGTCCATTTTCTCTTCTCTGGCTTTCAGTGTGCATAAATGAGGGTCCTTGTAGTGGTGATGGACCCCTGAGTAATCCCATGATGTGCAGATTGTGCAGATGGAGAAAAAGAAGGGCATAGGATAAAGTACAGGATGGGTTCTTTCAGGTGTGTTTTCTAGTGATGGGTCCAGACCTCACAGCCAGGAAAGGCCAGACCCTGGAACCTCACCAGGATCCAGATAGCAGCAAGTATGACCTCCATCACAGCATAGGAAATGGATCTTCCTAGGCTTCAGTGGAGCATGTTGGGGCCCTGAGTGTAGCCGATACCATATTTTGTGTGAATAAATTCAAGTATAAAAGACTAACAAATCAGAAATCTAGTCTGTGTGAGTTTTCTTTTTGTATAGGGTAGGAAAAGTACTGTTCAAGGTCCCTGTGTCCTGGGATTACTTGCTTACTATATGCAGTGACATGCTTGAGTACCAGACTGCTGAGAAAGAAGCACAGGAAACTTGCAGGCACCCACTTGGTGAAGATCAGAACCTTGGGATGATATTCTTCTCTCATTTTCAATCTGGTATGCGGTGGAGTGGAAGCCTCCCACACCAGTGGTGGTTGTCAATGAATTGAACACGTTGTATGCTTGCAGAACATGCTGTATCCTTTTAGCATGGTCTTGTTCCTTTTCCCTTCATGGATACAGAGTGATCAAGAAGTTGGTTGATGTACACTTACGGAAAGCCAGGGAAATAACACCATGGGTACAAGCTGATCACTAGGCCAGATGTCTGTATCCAGGTCAGAAGGAGCCTCTGGCTAACCTGGTATTAACATGTTTCATCACCAGGTATCCTGCCAAAAGGTCTTGGGAGATGCTGCTACCCTCAGCCATGCAACACCTTCTTCTTTACTGATGTACATTGTGGGAGGGCACTTGGGCACACTTTGCTTTTCCCCACTGATTCACCTGTGTGCCAGTGAAGATGAAATCTTCCCAGTGGCTGCTGGTAAGTGTCCCATTTTCATGTAGGGGAACTGACCCATAATGTAGTTTTCATGTTGGCTAGGTGGATGGGGAGGGAGGCCAGGATTCTTGCTAACATCCACTATGAATATTGAGCCTTAGAACTTCTGCAGGTTTCCCTTCAAGTGAGAAAGAATTCTCTTACCATATTTTTTCTAGGAAACACCCCTGAGACTGAGGTGTTAAAGCAAAGGGGCCACAGTCTAACACAGTGACCTCCACAATACTCACATGGACTAAATCAGTATTCTCTGATGTCATTTTCACAGGGACAGTCATGTCACAGTGAGCAGCACAGTATAATCAGGTGGATGCATACAGACATCCAGGTAAGTGTGGGCTTGTGCCCAGGCCACCAATGAGGTCCTGCCACTTTCACATGTGTAAGTGACAAAGGTGTTGCTTGGCATTTGTAGCCCACTGCTTGATTTGAAGTTGCTCAAGTAAGGAAGGATGGAATCCACAGCAATGCCACTCTCTGGGAGGGGACACTTGGCACAGCTTATGTGAAATGGATGGTAAAAGAGTGAGCAGTGAAGAAGACATGGTGTCTAGGTTTGGGTGCTTGCTGTGTCCCAGCCCGGGGAGCTGAAGCACAGGAGAGTCTGCAGGGGTCCACTTAGGAGAGGTTTGACTGTCGGGACAGGATTTTTTTCATGCAGTTATCCCAGCAGCCAGGTAGATTTCCAGTGTGAGTCAGTGGTTTTTGTGGGAATTGAAATGCTCATTGACTCAACACTGACTTTGTCTTCTCCATGTTTTCTGCAGGTTCCTTCAAGGGAAGATGAGCAGACTATGGCTGGAACTGCATGCAGGTGTCAGGTGAGAATCAGCGTGCTAGTACCTCATTGGGCACCAAGTGATGGTCTGTATTCAGATGGATGTGAAGAGGGTGTGCATGAGGTATTCACATGTTTCCTAGACATGCACCCTCTAAGGTCTTGACTACTGAGTGGTTCAGAGTTTGTGCCACACTCAGCATCATAGCCTTTTTTTCTGTGACAGATTGGCTATTGATGGTGAACCTCTGATTCCGCCCTCTTCATCGACAAGTGTGGTGCTCTGTGCCTTCTTGCTGTCACAAGGAAGCATCAGATGCTATTGGTTCCCTTCCAGGAGAGATGACATGTATTTCACACGTGTCCCACTAGGGGAGTAAGCAGGGCATGAGGTCATTGTGACAGAGTGGGTCCCTGAGATGGGGATTGGAGTGAATTGGGAGGTATCTCCTCAAAGGCATCCATTACCATGGCATGGCTAGTTTGTTGACAAGCAGGAGGGAGGAGCATGGTGGTGGTGATGGAACCTGAATGATAGGATGACATGGGAGTTGTACAGGTAGACACGGAGGAGCCCACAAAGGGTAGAATCTCTTGTGCTTCTTTTCCAGTGAGGGAGTCCACAGCTCATGGTGAGCCCTGAACATCACCAGGATCTGTGTAAGGACAGCCATGGACCTTCACTGCAGCATAGGCAGGGAATATCCATGGCCTTCACTAAGTGATATTGGGGCCCCTGATGTGGAGTCGTGGGGTAGTGGGGTTGCTGTGACTTTGCTTTAGGTTCTGGAGCCCAGGAGAGCAATGAAGGAAGAATTGAGCCAATCCACTGACCCTGAATTTTTCCTTCATGTATAGTGAAGTAAAATGAATGTTGATCTTCTCTACATCCTTGGAGTGCTTATTCTTTGGTCCAGGGGTGTTGTGATGGACCACCCTGCCCAGGAGAAAGCACAGAATTCTTTGCAGGTCAGTAGTTGATGATAATGAGTCTCAGGATGATAGTTTTGCACTCGAATTGCTTCTGGTATCAGAGTGAAGAGAAAGCCTTTGTGCCAGTGGTGATGCCAGAGCACAGCCCAGTGTTCTTGCAGAGCAAAGGGTAAGGTTTTAGCAGGGTGTGGTTTTCCTTCCTTTCAGATATCTGCAGTGATGAAAAAATGTTTGTTGTGGTGAGATTGCTGATGATAGACGAGACCTCTGTGCATGTAGCCTGGCTACAGGGTATGATATTCCTTAGAAAGGTAAAAAATGAGCCTCTACGTAACCTGGCCATGTGATGTTTTTTCACCATGAATGCTACTATGCCCAGAGTTATGATCAGGTCTTGTGAGATCTTCAGCCATGGAATATCTTAGTTTTTTCTGATGAACTTTGGAGAAGGGACTTTTCTTTTCCCTGCTGTTTGACATGTATGTCAGTGGAGGTAAAACAATAGAGACTTCTCAATGGCTATGAGGCTGCATCCCATTGTCATGTAGAATAGCTGGACCGTTCTTCATGGCCAAATGTGCTTTTCATGCTCACAGTCAGAGAGAGGAAGGTAGAAATTATTGATAGTATCCAAATATTCATCACTATAGTTATTGACCCTCAGAACTTCTCCATATTTTCATTTAAGGGAGAAAGAATTCTCTTAGCAGGCTTTATCCTTGGAGTTCTGGAAAGACCCATGTCTTTAAGCAAGTAAGTAGTTTTTTTTTTTAAGTTCTTTTATTGGTACATTTTAGGTATACAATTCATTTACATTTATCATTGGGTGTTTGTACCTGTACATGATGTATCTTGGTTCTTATTTTCTTCCCCATTACCTCTGCACCCTTCACACCCTCCACCTTTCTCTATTTACATAGATTTTGTTTCCATTTTTTTTCTTTTCTCATAGTTTTTCCTTTCCCTCTTTTCCTTTCCCGTTCCCCTCCTTTCACCCCTTCATCTTTGGACCTTTTTTCCTATTTCAAATTATCAATTATTCATTTTAATCATTTTAACCCTTGTTTACACTCTCAGTTTCTCACACTAGAGAAACTATTTGGTATTTACACATGTGTGTCCTATTTATTTCACTTAAGAGTATGGCCTTGATATGCATCCATTTAGCTATCAATGACTCTAGTTTTTCATTCTTTATGGCTGAGTAGTACTCCATTTTATTAAAAAAACACATTTTCTTTATCCAATTTCCAGTTGATGGGCACTTGGGCTGCTTCCAAGCTTTAGCTATTACAAACTGTGCCACTATGAACATGAGGATACATATATCACTGTGGTATGATTCTTTTAATTCTTTGGGGAAGATCCCCAGCAGGGGAATAGCTGGGTCAAATGGGACCTCTAGCCCTAGTTCTTTGAGGTGTCTCCATACTGACTTCCACAGTGGTTGCATCAGTCTGCACTCCCACCAACAATGGAGAAGGGTTCCTTTCTCCCCACAGCCCCGCCAGCATTTGTTATTGGTTGATTTCTTGATAGCAGCCATTCTTTCTGTGGTGAAGTGGAATCTCAGTGTTGTTTTCATCTGCACCTCTCAAATGATGAGTGATGTTGAACATTTTTTCATATATTTGTTTACTGCTTTTACTTCCTTGTCTGAGAAATGTCTGTTCATTTCAGATGCCCATTTTTGAATTGGGTCTTTGAATTTGGGAGGTCTGATTTTTTCAGTTCTTTATATAATTCTAGATAGTAGTCCTTTGTCTGAGGTACAGCTGTTAAATTTCTTTTCCCATATTGTAGGTTCTCTGTTATCTCTGTTGGTGGTTTCTTTTGCAGTGCAGTAGCTTTTTAATAAGATAAGATCCCAGTTGTTGATTCTTTCTGCTAGTTCCCGTGCTACTGAGGTTTTGTTCATGAAGTCTTTTCCTATGTCAATGTCTTCAAGAGTTCTACATAACTTATCTTCCGGCAAGTTTGGTGTTTCTGTCTTAATATTTATATCTTTAATCCAGTTCAATCTTAGTTTAGTGCATGGTAATAGGTGTGGGTCTAGTTTCAATCTTTGGCACTTTGAAATCCAGTTTTTCCAACACCATTTATTGAACAGACTATCTTTCCTCCAATGATGGTGATTGGCTCCTTTGTCAAAGATGAGGTGGCTGAGCATGTCTGGAGTTGTTTCTGCATCTTCTAATCTATTCCACTGATCCTCGGGTCTGTTCCTTTGCCAGTACTATGCTGTTTTTATCACAGTAGCTTTGTAGTAGAGTTTCAAGTTGGGGATTGTGATACCCCCGGCCATGTCTCTGTTGCCTAGAATTGCTTTAGCTATTCTAGGTCTCTTATGGTTCCAAATGAATTTTTGGATCGTTTTCTCTAGTTCTGTGAAGTATATTGTTGGAATTTCAATTGGCATTGCATTGAATCTATATAGCAGTTTTGGAAGTATGGCCATTTTCACTATATTGGTTCTTCCTACCCAGGAGCAAGGGATGTCTTTCCATTTTCTTGTATCTTCTTCAATCTCTTTTATCAGAGTGCTGTAATTTTCAGTGTAGAGGTCTTTTGCTTCCTTTGTTAGATTGATTCCTAGATATTTCATTTTTGGGGATGCTATTGTAAAAGGAATTGTATCCCTAAATTTCTCTCTCAGTGAGTCTGTTATTTGTGTACAAGAAGGCTATTGTTTTTTGAGTGTTGACCTTGTATCCAGCTACTCTACTGAATCTGTCAATTAAGTCTTGAAGTCTTTTGACCGAGTTTTTTGGGTCTTCTTTTATTTATTTATTTATTTATTTATTAAATTCTTTTATTGGTACATTGTAGGTATACAACACAATTACATTTCTCATTGGGAATTGTACCTTTACACAGTGCATCTTGGTTCTTATTTTTTCCCCATTCCTAGCCCTCCCTTCACCCCCTCCACCCTTCCCTATTTACAAAGACTTTATTTCCATTTTTTCCATTTCTCATCATTTTTCCTTTGCCTTCTTTCCTTTCTCCTGCCCCTCCCACTACCCCTACCCCTTTGGGCCTTTTCTTCCTATTTTGCATTATCAATTATTCATTCTAATCACTGGTACATTTTAGGTATACAATATAATGACATTCATCATTGGAAATTTACCACTTTACATAGTCTCTCTTAGTTCTTATTTTTCACCCTTGCCCAGCCCTCCCTTCAACCCCTCCATTCCTCCTTATTTACAAAGATTTTGTTCCTATTTTTCCATGTTCTCATATTAATCCCATTCTCTTCTATCCATTCCCCAATCCCTCCCACTTCCTTCCCCTTTGCCCCTTTTCTTCCTATTTCACATTACCTAGTATACATTTAGTCCTTATTTACCTTTTCAGTTTCTCATACCAGAGAAACTATTCGATATTTATTCATGTGTGTCCTATTTATTTCACTTAAGAGTATCGCCTCAATGTGCATCCACTTAGATATAAATGTATCTAATTTCTCATTTTTTATGGCTGAGTAGTACTCTGTTTTATAAAAAAAACACATTTTCTTTATCCAGTCTCCAGTTGATGGGCCTTTGGGCTGTTTCCAAGTTTTAGCTATTACAAACTGTGCTGCTATGAACATAGGTGCACATATATCACTGTGGTATGATTCTTTTAATTCTTTGGGGAAGATCCCCAGCAGTGGAATAGTAGGGTCAAATGGGACTCCCAGTCCTAGTTCTTTGAGGTATCTCCATACTGATTTCCACAGTGGTTGCACCAGTCTACACTCCCACCAGCAGTGAAGCAGCGTTCCTCTTTCCCCACAGCCCCACCAGCATTTGTTATTGGTTGATTTCATGATAGCAACCATTCTTTCTTGCGTGAGGTGGAATCTCAGCATTGTTTTCATTTGCATCTCTCAAATAATCAGTGATGTTGAACATTTTTTCATGTATTTATTTGCTATTTCTACTTCTTTGTCTGAGAAATGTCTGTTCATTTCAGATGCCCATTTTCAGATTGGGTCTTTAAATTTGGGAGGTCTGATCTTTTTAAGTTCTTTATAGATTTGAGATAGTAGACCTTTGTCTGAGGAAGAGCAGGTGAAGATTTTTTCTCACATTGTGGGTTGTCTTTTCACACTGCTGGTGGTTTCTCTTGCTGTGCAGAAGCCTTTTAATAAGAAGAGATCCCACTTGTTGATTGTTTGTGCTAGTTCATGGGCAACTGAGGTTTTGTTCATAAAATCTTTTCCTACACCAATGTCTTCAAGGGTTCTACCTAACATCTGTTCCTACTGGTTCAGAGTTTCTATTTTAATATTTAGATCTTTAATCCATTTTGATTTTAGTTTAGTGCATGGTGAGAGATATAGGTCTAGTTTTAATCTGTGGCAAGTTGAAGCCTAATTTTTCCAGCACCATTTATTAAAGAGGCTATCTTTCCTCCAGTGAGGGTGTTTGGCTCCTTTATTGAAGATGAGATGGCTGAGTGTGTCTGGCTTTGTTTCTGCATCTTCTAATCTGTTTCCACTGGTCCTCTGGTCTGTTTCTTTCCCCGTACCATGCTGTTTTTATCACAATAGCTTTGTAGTAGAGTTGCAGGTTGGGGATTGTGATACCCCCTGCCATGTCTCTGTTACCTAGAATTGCTTTTGCTATTCTGGGCCTCTTCTTGTTCCAAATGAATTTTTGAATTGTTTTCTCAAGGTCCATAAAGTATGCTGTTGTGATCTCAATTGGAATTGCTTTAAATCTATATAGCAGTTTTGGAAGTATGGACATTTTCACTATATTAATCCTTCTTACCCAGGAGCAGGGGATGTCTGTCCATTTTCTGATAGCATCTTCAATCTCTCTTTTCAGAGTGCCATAGTTTTCAGAGAAGAGGTCTTTGATTTCTTTCATTAGTTTGATTCCTAGGTATTTCAGTTTTTGGATGCTATTGTGAAAGGAATTATTTGCCCTATTTCTCTCTCAGTGAGTCTGTCATTGGTGTAGAGGAAAGCTATTGATTTTTGTGTGTTAACCTTGTAACCAGCTACTTGACTGAATTTGGTTATTAAGTCTAGAAGACTTTTGGTGGAGTTCTTTGGGTCTTCTATATAGAGTATCATGTCATCTGCAAATAATGACAATTTGACTTCTTCATATCCTGTCTTTATTCCTTTTCTTTCTGTTGTCTAATTGCTGTGGCTAATGTTTCCAGAACTATATTGAACAAGAGTGGTGATAGTGGACATCCTTGTCTTGTTCCTGATTTGAGTGTGAAGGATTTCAGTTTTTGACCATTTAGTATGATATTGGATGTTGGTTTTTCATAGATGGCTTCTATCAGTTTGAGGTAGAGACCATCTATTCCAATTTTTTGTAGGGTTTTTATCATAACTGCATGTTGGATTTTGTCAAATGCCTTTTCTGCATCTATGGAGATAATCATATGGTTTTTGTCCTTGGCTCTATTGATATAGTGTATTACATTGATTGATTTTCGTATATTGAACCATCCCTGCATCCCTGGAGTGAATCCCACTTGATCAGTGTGTATGATCTTCTTGGTGATCTTCTGCATTCTGTTTGCCAGTATCTTATTAAGGATTTTTGCATCTTTGTTCATTAGTGAGATGGGCCTATAGTTCTCCTTTTTGGTTTGGTCTTTCTCTGCTTTGGGGATCAAGGTGATGCTTGCTTCCAGGAATGAATTTGGGAGTATTGCTTCCCTTTCAATTTCATTGAAGAGTTTAAACATTAGCGGAAGTAGTTCCTCTCTAAATGTCTTATAGAATTCAGCAGTGAGGCCATCAGGGCCTGGGATTTTCTTAGTTGATAAGTTTTTAATTACCTTTTCAATTTCATTGGTTGATATTGGGTTGTTCAGAATTTTTAGGTCTTCGTTCAACTTTGGTAATTCATATGTGTCTAGGAATCTGTCCATTTCTTCTGTGTTGTCCATCTTATTGGCATATAGGTTCTGGAAGTAGGTATTGATGATCCTCTGGATTTCTGCTGGGTCTGTTGTAATTTCACCCTTTTCATTCTTAATTGCTTGGATTTGGGCCTTTTCTTTCCTTTTTCTGACAAGGTTGGCTAAAGGTGTGTCAATTTTGTTGATTCTTTTGAAGAACCAACTCTTGGCTTCATTGATTTTTTTGTATCATTCTCAGTCTCCATTGCATTGATTTCTCCTCTGATCCTTATAATTTCCTCCCTTGTATGAGCTCTGGGGTTGTCCTGTTCTTCTTTTTCTAGGAGCTTGAGGTTCAGCATCAGGTTGTTTAATTGGGCTTGTTCTGTTTTCCTAATATGCGTATTCACTGCTATGGATGTCCCTCATAAGACTGCTTTCATTGTGTCCCATAGATTCCAATATGTTTTATTGTCATTGTCATTTAATTGAAGGAACTGTCTGATTTCTTCTTTAATTTCCTCTGTGACCCACTGGTTATTCAGAAGTGTGTTGTTCAATTTCCACATGTATATGAAATTTTTCAAGTTTCTTTTGCTATGGATCACCAATTTCACTGCACTATGGTCTGATAATATACAGGGGACAACTTCAACTCCTTTGCACTTACTTAAACATGTTCTATGTGTGAGTATATGGTCTATTTTGGAGAATGACCCATGTGCAGCTGAGGAGAATGTGTATTACAGGTGGAAGACTCTGTAAATATCTGTTAAGTTCATTTGTTCAAGAGTTTGATTGTGTTCTAGTATTTCATTACTTATTTTTAGTCTAGTTGATCTATCTATTTGTGACAGTGGGGTGTTGAGCTTCCTCCACTTTGGGAGTGGCGTGGTGCCATCCTGGAATCTTCTCCTGTGGCAGAAGATGTGGTAAGGTGAATGGAACACATTCTCTTTTTCTTGTGAGCACTTGTGAGCCATTTCTGAAGCATCCTATTAGCTGGGAGTGGCCATACCAAGGACTAGAAACTGTCTCCACTATGGCAGTGGCCTGGTGCCAGCCAGGAATCCTGCCTGGTTGCAGGATATGTGGTAAGGTGGACCAAACACATTCTCTTTTTTCCTGTGAGTGGTTCTGTGCCATTTCCGAAGCATCTCACTAAGCAGGAGCAGCCGTATGGCAGAATGGATGCCGCATTGACTATGGGAGCAGTGTGCTGCCATCCCAGGATCCTCCCCCATGGCAGGAGATGTGGTAAGGTGGATCGAGCACATTCTGTTTTTTCCTGTGAGTGCTTGTGAACCATTTCCAAACCATCCCATTCAATAGGAGCTGCCATCAGTGGTCCCAAATCCACCTCCATTATTGGAGCAGTGTGGTGATAGGCCAGAATTCTCCCCCATGCAGAAAATGTGGTAAGGTAGATCAAATGCATTCTCTTTTTTCCTCTGAGTGGTTCTGAGTCATTTTGAAACATCCCTTCAGCTGGGAGCAGCCGTATGGTGGCTCAGAATCCTCTTCCACTATGGTAGCAGTAAGGTGCCATGCCACAATCCTCCCCCATGGCAGAAGATGTAAGGTAGATTGAAAGCAACCTCTTTTTCCCTGTGACTGGTTCTGAACCATTTTGGAAGCATTGTATTTCATGGGGACTGCTATTTGTTGGCACATAAGCAGCCTCCACATTTGGAGCAGGCTGGTGCCCTCCTGAAATATTCCCCCGGGGCAGAAGATGTACTAAGGTGGATCTAATGCATTATCTTTTATGCTGTGTATGGTTCTGAGCCATTTCAGAACCATCCTATTAGTTGTGAGCATTGGTACAATAGCCTGGAAGCCACCTCCACCGTGGGACTGGCGTGGTGCCAGGGCAGAATCCACCCCTGTGGCAGAAGATGTGTTAAAGTGGATTGAATGGATTCTCTTTTTTAGTGTGAGTGGTTCTGACACATTTTGGATGCATCCCATTAGCTGGGAGCAGCCATATGTTGGCCTGGAAGCCCCCTCCAATAATGTGAGCAGTATGGTGCCATCCCAAAATATTCCCACATGCCAGAAGATGTGTTAAGGTGCATGGAACACATTCTCTTTTTTCCTCTGAGCAGTTCTGAGCCATTTTGGAAGCATCCCATTAGCTGTGAGCATAGGTACAGTGACCTGGAAGCCCCTTCCACTATGGGAGCAGCGTGGTGCCAGCCCAGAATCCTCCCCGTGGCAGGAGATATGGTGTGGATTGAGTACATTCTCTTTTTTCCTGTATGTGGTTTTGAACTATTTCAGAAGCATCCCATTAGCTAGGAATGGCTGAATGATGGCCCAGAGGCCGCATACATTATGGGAGTGGAGTGGCACCACCCCAGACTCAACCTCCATGGCAGGAGATATAGTACAGTGGACAGAAAGCATTCTCATTTCTGATGAGGGTTCTGGGCCATTTCCTGGGCATCATGTTAGCTGTGAGCATTGGAATGGCAGGCCTGATCTACCTCCATTATGGGAGCAGCATAGTGCCAGCCCAGAATCCTCCCCCGTGGCAGGAGATGTGGTAACGTGTATCAAATGCATTCTCTTTTATCCTTTGTGGGGTTCTGAGCCATTTTGGAAGCATCCTGTTAGCTGTGAGCAGCCCCTCAGTGGCACATAACCTGCCTCCAGTTTGGGAGCAGACTGGTGCCATCCTGAAATATCCTGTGGCAGGAGATGTGATAAGGTGGATCTAAGGCTTTATCATTTTTCCTGTGAGTGGTTCTGAGCCATTTCAGAAGCATCCCATTAACTGTGAGCATCGGTAAGTTGGCCCAGAAGCCGCCTCCACTATGGGACCGGGGTGGTGCCAGGGCAGAATCTGCCCCTGTGGGAGGAGGTGGGGTAAGCTAGATCGAATGCATTCTCTTTTTCCCTGTGAGTTGTTCTGAGTCTTTTTGGAAGTATCTAATTAGCTGGGAGCGGGCTTATGGCAAACTAGAATGTGCCTCCATTATGGGAGCAGGGTGGTGCCATCCCAGGATCCTCTGCTATGGCAGGAAATGTGGCAAGGTAGATCAAACCCATCCTCTTATTTTCTGTGAGTGGTTCTGAGCCATTTCAGATGCAGATGCATCCCATTAGCTGGGAGTGGCTGTATGGTGGTCTGGAAGAGGACTGCATTACAGGAGAGGCATGATGCCATCCTGAAATATTCCCCCAAGGAAGGAGATGTGGGAAGGTGAATGGAATGCATTCTCTTTTATCCTGTGAGTTATTTTGAGCCATTTCAGAAGCAACCAATTAGCTGTGATCAAAGGTACAGTGGCCCAGAAGCCGCCTCCACTATGGGAGCATCATAGTGCCATGCCAGAATCCTCCTGCATGGCAGGAAATTTGGTAAGGTAGATCGAATGCATTCTCTTTTTTCATGTGAGTGGTTCTGAGCCATTTTGGAAGCATCCCATTAGCTGGGAGCGGCTATACGGCGGCCCGGAATCCATCTCCACTACGGGAGCAGCGTTTTGCCATTCTGAAGTATTCCCCTGTGCCAGGAGATGTGGTAAGTTAGATTGAAAGCAATATTTTTTTTCCTGTTAGTGGTTCTGAGCCATTTCAGAAGCATCCAATTAGCTGAGAGTGGCCTTATGGCAACCTGGAATGTGCCTCCATTACTGGAGCATGGTTGTGGCAGCACAGAATCCTCCTCTGTTGCATTAAATGTGGTAAGGTGCATGGAATGCATTCTCTTTTTTCCTGTGAGCGTTTCTGAGACATTTTGGAAGAATCCAATTAGCTGTGAGCACCGATACGGTGGCCTGGAATCTGCTTCCACTATGGGACTGGCATGGTGCCATGCCAGAATCCTCCCCCATGGCAGGAAATGTGGTAAGGTAGATCTAACGCATTCTCGTTTTTCCTGTGAGTGGTTCTGATCCATTTTAGTAGCATCCAATTAGCTGAGAGTAGCCATACAGTGGCCCGGAAGCCCACTCCAATACGGGAGTGGCATGGTGCCATCCCGAAATATACCATCGTGGCAGGAGATGTGGTAAGTTGGATCAAACACATTCTCATTTTTCCTGTATGCAGTTCTGAGCCATTTCTGAAGCATCCCATTAGCTGGGAAGGGCAATAGCGTGGCCAGGATTCAACCTCCACTACAGGAGGGGCATGGTGCCATCCAGAAATATTCCCCCATGGCAGGAGATGTGGTAAGGTGGATGTAACACATTCTCTTTTATCCTGTGAGTAGTTCTGAGCCACTTTGGAAGCATCCCATTAGCTGTGAGCATTGGTTCAGTGGCCCAGAAGATGCCTCCACTGTAGGAGCAGCATAGTGCCATGCCAAATCCTCCCCCATGTCAGGAAATTTGGTAAGGTATATAGAACACATTCTCGTTTTTCCTGTGAGCTGTTCTGAGCCATTTCAGGAGCATCCCATTACCTGGGAGAGGCAGTGTGTTGGCCCAGAAGCCCCCTCCACTATGGGAGTGGCGTGGTGCCATTCCAAAATATTCACTCATGGAAAGAGCTGTGCTAAGGTGGATCAAATGCACTCTCTTTTCTCCTGTGAGTGGTTCTGAGCCATATTAGAAGCTTCCCATTAGCTGTGTGAATACATACAGTGGTCCAGAATCCGCCTCCACTAGGGGAGTGGCATGATGCCATGCTAGAATCCTCCCCCATGGCAGGAAATTTGGTAAGGTAGATCTAATGCATTCTCTTTTTTTCCTGTGAGGGGTTTTGAGACATTTTGGGAGCATCCCATTTGCTGGGAGTGTCCATATGGTCACCTGGATGCCCCCTGCACTAAGGGAGCAACATGGTGCCATCCAGAAATATACCCCCATTGCAGGAGATGTGGAGAGGTGGACCAAACACATTCTCATTTTTCCTGTGTGCAGTTCTGAGATATTTAGGAAGCATCCCATTAGCTGGGAGCTTCCATACAGTGGGCCGGAAGCCACCTCCACTATGGGAGTGGTGTGGTGACAGGCCAGAATCCTCCCCTGTGGCAGAAGATGTCATAAGGTAGATCGAATGCAATCTTTTTTTCCTTTGAGTGGTTCTGAGCCATTTTGGAGCCATCCAATTACCTGGGAGTGGGCATACCCTGACCTGGAAGCCACCTCCAGTAGAGGAGCGGGGTGGTGCCATCCCAAAATATTTCCCCATGTGAGGGGATGTGATAAGTTAGATCCAACACAATATCTTTTTTCCTGTGAGCGGTTTTGAGCCATTACCCAAGCATTAAATTAGGTGGGAGCAGCCTTATGTTAACCTGGATAACACCTCCATTATAGGAGCAGGGTGGTGCAAACCCAGAATCCTCCCCTCTGTCAGGAAATTTCCTAAGGTAGATCAATCACATTCTCTTTTTTCCTGTGAGTGGTTCTGCACCATTTTGGGTGCATCCCATTAGCTTGGAGTGGCTGTACAGAGGCCCGGAATCCCCCTCCCCTATGGGATCAGCATGGTGCCATCCTGAAATATTCCCACGTGGCAGGAGATGTGGTAAGGTGGATGGAACACATTTCCTTTCTTCATGTGAGCGGTTCTGAGCCATTTCAGAAGCATCCCATTAGATGGGAGCGGCCGAACTTCGGCACAGGAACCAACTCCAATATTAGACCAGCGTTGTGACATCCTGAAATATTTCCCTGTTGCAGGAGATGTGGTAAGGTGGATGGAACAAATTCTCTTTTTTCCTGTGAGTGTTTCTGAGCCATTTTGGAAGCATCTGATTAGCTGTGATCATTGGTATGGTGGCCCGGAAGCCACCTCAAATATTGGAGTGGCATGGTGCCATGCCAAATGCTCCCTCATGGTAGGATATTTGGTAAGGTAGATGGAACACATTCCCTTTTTTCTCGTGAGCCATTCTGATCCATTTCAGAAGCATCACATTAGCTGGGAGTGGCCATACAGTGGCCCGAAATCCCCCTCCACTATGGGAGTGGCATGGTGCCATCCTGAAATATTCCTCCATGGCAAGAGATGTGGTAACGTGAATCGAACACCTTCTCTTTATTCCTGTGATATTTTCTGAGCCATTTTGGAAGCATTCCATTAGCTGTGAGCAGGTATACAGTGGCCAGGAAGCTGCCTCCACTCTGGGAGCAGCATTGTGCCATCCCCAAATATTTCCCCGTGGCAGGAGATGTGATAAGGTGGATGGAACACACTCTCTTTTTTCCTGTGAGCGGTTCTGAACCATTTTGGAAGCATTCCATTAGCTGCAAACGGTCGTCCAGTGGCACAGAATCAGCCTCCACTACTGGAGAGAGGTAGTGTGAGGCCATAATCCTCCCCCATGCCATGAGATGTGGTATGACAGATTGAACACAATCTCTTCTTCTTGTGATAGGTTATAAAAAATTTTGGAAGCATCCTGTTAGCTGGGAGAGGCCATATGGTGGCCTGGAATCTACCTTCACTCCTGGTGTTGGGTAGTGCCTGGCTAGAATCCTCTCCCTTGGCAGGAGATGTGGTATGGCAGATTGAACACAATCTCTTTTTTCCTGTGATATTTTTCTGAGCCATTTCTGAAGCATCCCATTAGCTGGGAGTGGCCATACAGTGGCCAGGAAGCCACCTCCACATTCTTACCGGCATTTTGCCATACCAAAATATTCCCCCATGGCAGAAGATGTGTTGTGTTCATTGGAACGCATTTTCTTTATTCCTGTGAGCTGTTCAGAGCCATTTCAGAATTCCATTAGCTTGGAGCAGACATACAGTGGACTGGAATTCGTCTCCACTATGGGAGCAGCGTGGTGCCCTGCTAGAATCCTCCCCGAGGGCAGGAGATGTGGTATTACAGATTGAACAAAATCTCATTTTCCTGTAATTGGTTCTGAGCCATTTTGAGAGCATCCCATTACCTGGGAGTGATTGTACCGTGGCCTGGAATCTGCCTCCACTAAGGGAGCAGCATGGTCCCAGGACAGAATCCTCCCCTGTGACAGGAGATGTGGTATGGTATATTGAACACAATCTCTTTTTACTGTGAGTGGTTCTGAGCCACTTCAGAAGAAATCCATTACCTGAGAGCAGCAGTACGGTTGCCAGGAAGCCACCTCCACTAAGGGAGCAGCATTGTGGCATCCCAAAATATTCCCAGGTGGCAGTAGATGTGGTAAGATGGATGGAAAACATTCTCTTTTTTCCTGTGAGTGGTTCTGAGCCATTTCAGAAGCATCCCATTAGCTGTGCTCATCAGTACCTTGGCCCAGAGTCTGCCTCAAGTATGGGAGCAGCATAGTGCCATGCCCGAATCTACCCCCATTGCAGCAATTTGGTAACAGAATGAATGCATTCTCTTTTTTCCTGTGAGCTGTTCTGAGCCATTTTGGAAGCAACCTATTAGCTAGGAGTTGTGGTTCGGTGGTCAGGAAGATGCCTCCACTTTGGGTGCAGCATTGTGTCATCCCAAAATAATCCCCCGTGGCAGGAGATGTTTTAAGGTGGACTGTACACATTCTCTTTTCTCTTGTGAGTGGTTCTGAGCCATTTCAGAAGCATCACTTTTAGAGCGAGCAGCCATATGGTGTCCTGGAATCCACCTCCACTACTGAAGTGGGGTAATGCCAGGCCAGAATCCTCCACTTTAGCAGGAGATGTGCTGTTGCAGATCGAATGCAATCTCTTTTTTCCTGTTATTGGTTCTGAGAAATTTCAGAAGCATCCCTTTAGCTGGGAGTGACCATATTTTGGCCAGGAAGCTGCCTCCTCTATGGGAGCAGCATTCTGGGATCCCAAAATATTCCCTGTGGCAGGTGATGTGGTAATGTGGATGGAACACATCCTCTTTTTTTCTGTGAGTGGTTCTGAGCCATTACAGAAGCATCCTGTTAGCTCTGATCATCGGTACCTTGGCCCAGAGTCTGCCTCCACTATGGGAGCGGCATGGTGCCTTGCTAGAATCCTCCCCCATTGCAGGAAATTTGGTAAAGTAGAATTAATGCATTCTCTTTTTTCCTGTGAGTAGTTCTGAGCCATTTCAGAAGCATCCCATTAGGTGGAAGTGATCAGATGGTGGACCAGAATCCACCTCCACTACTGAAGCGGGGTAGTGCCAGGACAGAATCCTCCCCTGTGGCAGGAGATATGGTATCACAGATCTAATGTTATATCTGTTTTCCTGTGATTCATTCTGAGAAACTTTGGAAGCATCCCTTTAGCTGATGGTGGCCATATTGTGGCCAGGAAGCTGCCTCTTCTATGGGAGCTGCATTGTGCCATCCCAAAATATTCCCCATCATAGAGATGTGGTAAGGTGGATGGAATGCATTCTCCTTTTTCCTGTGAGTGGTTCTCAGCCATTTCAGAAGCATCCCATTAGCTTTGGTCATCGGTACAGTGGCCCGGAATCTGCCTCCAATATAGGAGCGGCATGGTGCCAATCCAGAATCCTTCCCCATTGCAGGAAATATGATAAGGTAGATCGAATGAATTCTCTTTTTCCCCCTTGAGCAGTTCTGAGCCATTTCAGAGTCCACCTATTAGCTGGGAGTGGTGGTATGGTGTCCAGGAAAATGACTCCACTTCGGCAGTGGCATTGTGCCATCCCAAAATATTCCCCTATTGCAGAAGATGTGGTAAGGTGGATGGAATGCATTCTCTTTTCCTGTGAAGTGGTTCTGAACCATTTCAGAAGCATCCCATTTGCTGGGAGTGGTCATACAGTGGCCTGGAAGCTGCCTCCACTATGGAAGTGGAGTGGTGAAATGCCAGAGTCCTCCGCTGTGGCAGGAGATGTGGTAAGGTAGGTTGAATGCAATCTCTTTTTTACTGTGAACTCTTCTGAACCATTTCAAAAGCATCCAGTTAGCTGGGATTGGATGTACTTGGGCCAGGAAGCCACCTCCAATGCTGGAGCAGGGTAGTGCTAGGCCAGAATCCTCTGCCGTGGCAGGAGATGTGGTATGGCAGATCAAAAGCTTTCTCCTTTTTCCTCTGAGAGGTTCTGAGTCATTTCAGAAGCATCCCGTTAGCTATGATTATCAGTACCTTGGCCTGGAGTCTGCCTCCAGTATGGCAGCTTCATGGTGCCATGCCCGAATCCACCCCCATTGCAGGAAATTTGGTAACATAGATCGAATGCATTCTCTTTTTTCCTGTGAGCAGTTCTGAGCCATTTTGGAAGCAACCTATTATCTGGGAGTGGTGGTTTGGTGGCCAGGAAGATGCCTCCACTTTGGGTGCAGCATTGTGCCATCCCAAAATAATCCCCTGTGGCAGGAGATGTTTTAAGGTGGATTGTGTGCATTCTCTTTTCTCTTGTGAATGGTTCTGAGCCATTTTGGAAGCATCAAATTTCCTGGGAGTGGCCTTATGGTGTCCCGGAATCCGCCTCCACTACTGGAGCAGGGTAGTGCCAGGCCAGAATCCTCCCCTGCTGCAGATGTTTTATCACAGATTGAATGCAATCTCTTTTTCCCTGTGAGCTGTTCTGAGCCATTTCAGAAGCATCCCATTAGCTGGGATCATCCAAAGGATGGCCTGGTATCTGCCTCCACTACTGGAGTGGGATAGTACCAGGCCAGAATCCTCTCCCATGGCAGGAGATGTGGTATGGCAGAAGGAACACTTTCTCTTTATTCCTGTGAGTGGTTCTGAGCCTTTTTGGAAGCATCCCCTTAGCTGTGATCATCGGTGTGTTGGCCCAGAGTCTGCCTCCACTACTGGAGCAGTATGGTGCCATGCTAGAAACCCCCCATTGCAGGTAATTTGGTAAGGTAGATCGAACACATTCTCTTTTTTACTGTGAGTGGTTCTGAGCCATTTCAGAAGCAACCCATTAGCTGGGAGTGGGAGTAGGGTGGCCAGGAAGCCACCTCCACTATGGGAGAGGCATTGTGCCATCCCAAAATATTCCCCTGTGGCAAATGTGGTAATGTGGATGGAATGCATTCTTGTTTTTCCTGTGAGCAGTTCTGAGCCATTTCGGAAGCATCCCATTAGCTGGGAGCAGCTGGGAGGTGGCCTGGAAGCCACCTCCACTAATGGAGCAGGGTAGGGCCAGGCCAGAATCCTCCCCCGTGGCTGGAGTTGTGGTATGGCAGATGGAACGCAGTCTCTTTTTTCTTATGACAGTTTCTGAGCCATTTTGGAAGCAACCCATTAGCTGTGTCCAGTGGTATGGGGGACAGGAAGCCACTTCCACTAGGACATCAGCATTGCACCATCCCAAAATATTCCCCCATGGCCGGACATGTGGTAAGGTGAATGGAACACATTATCATTTTTCCTGTGAGCAGTTCTGAGCCTTTTCGGAAGCATCCCATTTCTGGGAGTGGCCATACGGTGGCCAGGAAGCCACCTCCACTTTGGGAGTGGAGTGGTGCCATGCCAGAATCCTCCACTGTGGCCAGAGATGTGGTAAAGTAGATCAAATGCAATCTGCTTTTTACTGTGAGCTGTTCTGAGCCATTATGGAAGCATCCCATTAGCTGGCATCAGACATACGGTGGCCAGGAAGCTGCCTTGACTACTGGAACAGGGTATTGCCAGGCCAGAATACTCCGCCGTAGCAGGAGATGTGGTATGGCAGGTCAAAAGCTTTCTCTTTTTTCCTATGAGTGTTTCTGAGCCCTTTCAGAAGCATCCCTTAAGCTGTGATCATCAGTAGGGTGGCCCGGAGTCTGCCTCCACTCGGGTAGCAGCATGGTGCCATGTCAGAATCCTCCCCCATTGCAAGAAATTTGGTAACATAGATCGAACACATTCTGTTTTTTCCTGTGAGTGGTTCTGAGCCATTTTGGAAGCAACCCATTAGCTGGGAGTGGCAGTACGTTGGCCAGGAAGATGCCTCCACTGCAGTAGCACCATTTTGCCATCCCAAAATATTCCCCCGTGGCAGGAGATGTAGTAAGGTGGATGGAACACATTCTCTTTTTTCCTCTGAGGTGTTCTGAGCCATTTGAGAAGCATCCTATTAGCTGTGATCATCAGTACTGTGGCCAGGTGTCTGCCTTCAATTTGGGAGTGGCATGGTGCCATGCCAGAATCCTCCCCCACTACAGGAAATGTGGTAAGGCAGATTGAACGCATTGTCTTTTTCCTGTGAGCAGTTCTGAGCCATGTGAGAAGCAACCCATTAGCTGGGAGTGGCAGAATGGTGGCCGGGAAGATGCCTCCACTTGGAGAGCATCATTGTGCCATTCCAAAATACTCTCCTGTAGCAGGAGATGTGGTAAGATGGATGGAACACATTCTCTTTTTTTACTGTGTGTGGTTCTGAACCATTTTGGAAGTATCCAATTAGCTGGGAGTGGCTGCAAGGTGGCCTGAAGTCGGCTTCACTATGGGCGTGGAGTGATGCCTTGCCAGAATCCTCCCCTGTGGCAGGAGACCTGTTAAGGTAGATCGAACGAAATCTCTTTTTTACTGTGAGAGGTTCCAAGCCATTTCAGAAGCATCCCATTAAATGGGAGTGTCCGTAATGTGGCCCAGAAACAGCCTCCAAAAAGGTAGTGACATGGTGCCATCCCAAAATATTCCCCCTTGCAGGAGATGTGGTAAGCAAGACAGAACACACTCTCTTTTTTACTTTGAGAGGTTCTGAGTCAATTTAGAAGCATCCCGTTAGCTCAGATCGTTATGTCAAACTGGAAGGCAACACCATTACAGGAGCAGTGTAGTGCCAGGACAGAAACCTCCTCTGTGGCAGGAGATGTGGTATCACAGATTGAAAACCAACTCATTATTCCTGTGACAGGTCCTGAGCAATTTTGGAAACAACCCGTTAGCTTGGAGTGGTGGTTCATTGGCCAGGATGACGCTTCCACTTTGAGAGCAGAATTGTGCCATCTCAAAATATTCCCGATGGTACGAGATGTGGTAAGGTGAATGGAACGCATTCGGATTAGGGTAAGTACATGGTGAGGGTTAAGGATAATGTAGAATTTCAAGTACCTGGGTATTGGAATTTGTTCCTGGTGCTTAGGGTTAGGGATAGGATTAGTTTTGGGGTTAGGGTTCCATTTCACATGTACCTGATGTTTTGGGTGTGGGTATGATTTTGGGGTTAAGGGTTCTTTTAGTAAGTGTCATGGATAGGGCTGAAATTGAGGTACCTGAAAATGACTTAGGGTTAGGGAAGGGTAAGTGTTAGGCTTAAGGTTAGGGTTAGGGTGATAGATAACATTGAAATTGAAATGCCTGTGTCTTCAAGTGGGGGATGGAAAGTTAGTAGTAGTGTTAATTCATGATGAGGTTAGGGATACTGTAGAATTTCAAGTACCTGTTTTATTGAATTTGGTCCTGTTGCTTAGGGTTAGGGTTAGGGATAGGATTAGGTTTAGCTTTAGGGTTCCAGTAAATGTACCTGATGTTTTGAGTGTGTGGTAAGATTTTTAGAGGATACGGTTCTTATTTTCGTAATATCATGGATAGTGCTGAAAAAGAGCTACGTGAAAATGGTTTAGGCTTATGGTAGTGTTAGGGTTAGGGGTCAGTTAAAGGGTGATAGATAGAGAGCATAGATATTGAAATTCTTGTGTCTTGTCAAAGTGAGGGTTGGAAAGATAGTATTAGTGTAAGTACATGGGGAGGGTGAGGATAATGTAGAATTTCAAGTACCTGTGAATTGGAATTTGGTCCTGCTGCTTAGGGTAAGGGAAAGGATTAGGATTAGATTTAGGATTTCAATTCATGAACCTGATGTTTGGAGTGTGTAGATGATATTTCGGGTTAGGGTTCTTCTTCTTGTAAGTGTCATAGATAGCTCTGAAGTACAGGTACATGAAAATGACATAGGGTTAAGGGAGGGTAAGGGTTTGGGTTAGGGTTTAGGTGATAATTAGCATGGAAATTGAAATGCTTGTGTCTTCAAGTGTGGGTTAGATAATTAGTTTTAGTGTAAATTTATGGTGAGGGTGAGGGATAATGTAGAATTTCAAGTTCCTGGGTATAGGAATTCGGTGCTGTTGCTTAGGGTTAGGGTTAGGAGTAGGTTGAGGTTTAGGATTCCAATTCACGCACCTGATGTTTGGAGTGTGGGTATGATATTTAGGGATAGGGTTCTTCTTTCCGTAAATGTCATGGATAGTGCTGAAGCAAAGGTACATGAAAATGACTGAGGGTTATGGTAGAGTTAGGGTTCGGGATAGGGTTAGGGTGATAGATAGCATTGAAATTGAAATGCTTGGGTCTTCAAGTGTGGGTTGCAAAATTAGTATTAGTGTAAGTTCATGGGAAGGGTTAGGGATAATGTCGAATGTCAAGAACCTGGGTATTGGTATTTGGTCCTGCGGCTTAGGGTTACAGTTAGGGTTAGGATTAGGTTTAAGTTTAGGGTTCCAATTCATGTACCTGATGTTTGGAGGGTGGTATGATGGTTAGGGTTAAGGTTCTTCTATTCGTAAGTGTCATGGATAGCGGTGAAATAGAGGTAGATGAAAATGACTTAGGGCTAAGGTAGGGTTAGCAGAAGGGTTAATGTGATAGATAACATTGAAATTGAAATGCCATTGTCTTCAATTGTGGGATGGAAAGTTGGTGTTAGCGTAAGTTCATGGGGAGAGTTAAGGATAATGTTGAATGTCATGTACCTGGGTATTGGGATTTGGTCCTGCTGCTTAGGGTTGGGGTTAGGGTAAGGATTAGGTTCAGGTTTAGGATTATAAATTCATGTACCTGATGTTAGGAGTGCGTATGACTTTTAGAGCTAGGGTTCTTCTTTTCAAAAGGGTCAGGGATAGTGCTGAAATAGAGATATGTGACAATAACATAGGGTTCGGGTAGGGTCACGGATAGGGTTAGGGTGATAGAGAGCATTGAAATTGAAACGAATGGATCTTAGAATGAGGGTTGGAAAGTTAGTATTAGCGTAAGTTTCTGGAGAGCCTGAGGGATAATAGAAAATGACAAGTACATGGGTACTGGGAGTTAGTCCTGGAGTTTAGGGTTAGGGTTAGTATGAGGTGTAGGTTTATGTTTAGGGTTCCAATTCATACACCTGACGTTTGGACTGAGGGTATGATTGTTAGGGTTAGGGTACTTATTTTCGTAAGGGTCATGGATAGTTCAGAAATAGCTGTACCTGAGAATGACTTAGGGTTCGCGTAGGGCTAGGGCTAGGGCTAGGGTTAGGGTCAGGGTGATAGATAGCATTGAAATTGAGATGCCTGTATCTTCCAGTGTGGGTTGGAAAGTTAGTATTAGTGTAAGTTCGTGGGGAGGGGGAGTGATAATGTCAAATGTCATGCACATGTGACTTGTGATCTGGTCCTGCGGCTTAGGGGTAGGATTAGTGGTAGGAACAGGTTTAGGTTTAGGGTTCCAAACCATGTACCTGATGTTTGGCGTGTGGGTATGACTGTCAGGGTTAGGGTTCTTCTTTTCGTAAGAGTCAGGAATAGTGGTGAAATAGCGGTTCCTGTGGAGGACTTAGGGATCGGGTTTACTTAGGGGTAGGGTTAGGGTTAGGGTAAGGGTGATAGAGAGCATTGAAATTGAAATGCCTGAGTCTTCCGGTGTGGGTTGGAAAGTCAGTATAAGGGTAAGTTTGTGGGGAGTGGGAGGGACAATGTCAAACGTCAAGCTCCTGGATATTGTGAAGTTGTATTGCGCCTTAAGATTAGGGTTAGGGTTAGGGAAAGGTTTCGGTTTTAAGGTTACTATTCACGTACCTGACGTTTGGAGTGTGGGTATGATTGTTAGGGTTAGGGTGTTTCCTTTCATGAGGGTCATGGATAGTGCAGAAATTGCGGTAATTGAGGGTGACTTATTGTTCTGGTAGGGTTAGGGCTACGGTTAGGGTTACGGTCAGCGTGATAGATAGTATGGAAATTGGAATGCGTGAGTCTTCCGGTGTGGGTTAGAAACTTAGGATTAGCGTAAGTTGGTGGGGAGGGGGAGGGATAATGTCAAATGTCAAGGACATGGGTATTGTGATTTGGGCCTGTGGCTTAGGGTTAGGGTTAGGGTAAGGAGTAGGTTTAGGTTTGGGGTTCCAATTCATGTTCATGACGTTTCGAGTGTGGGTATGATTGTTACGGTTAGGGTGCTTCTTTTCATTAGGGTCATGGATAGTGCAGAAATAGCGGTCCTTGAGGATGACTTATTGTTCTGCCAGGGTAAGGGCTAGGGATAGGGTTAGGGTCAGGTTGATAGATAGCATTGAAATTGAAACGCCTGTGTCTTCCATTGTGGGTAGGAAAGTTAGTATTACTGTAAGTTGGTGGGGATGGGGAGGGATCATGTCACATGGCAAGCACCTGGATATTGTGATTTGGTCC